>NC_086318.1:435168535-435885202 GCF_036172605.1 Pelobates fuscus
AGGAGGGTGGGGGGAGCACCCATGTCACCCTGTTTTTAGGGGACACAGCTGTGAGGAATTATTCTGAATTGGCCGCCTGCATGGCAACCATGGAGGACAGAAGCAGAACATTTAATATAAGCAAGGACAAGCACAATCGATTGAAGAAGAAGAGTCGGAAGATGACATGTCCAGATGAATGGGTTTTTCAAGACAGGAAATGATGAGAACATGAATTAGGTTTCTATTATCGGAAACAAAGAGGGATATTACTGCACAGCTCCATTTCCTAATAAAAGCTGCATTCCTTACATACAGAACATTTTTTCTTCACATTAAATTGCAGACTTACATTTCCCCAGATTGTTGGATTCCCCCAATGTGATATCATCACGATACATGGCTAACAAGCAGATACACTCACATTCCAGTAATCATACTGTGCTCATTCCACCAAGTACTTTCAACACAGTGTGTTTTCTATCTACTCTTAAAATACAAGAGGCACATAAATTCCATAATTATTAATTAGAGGATACAGGGAATGACGGAGAGGAGAGGGGAGAACAAGAGAAAGGAGAGGACAGAAGGGAGGAGAGAGGACAGCGGAGAGGAGACAGATATTTGTGCTATATGGTTACAAAATGTTACAGACGGTGGGAATAACATCTTGCAATATTAACCATCAAACAGCAAATGCAAAGAGGATAAACTGTTCTATGTACACTTAGTGTGTGTTCAGATACTTGGGAAAATAGGACTGATAGACAATAACCAACTAAAATACAAAACAAACAAAAATCACAGAATGAAAAAGATTAAATTCATAAATAGCGATCAATAGTACATTATGTCCATAGTCCAAATATATAAAAAAAAGTTCCAAATATGCTCACATCCTGGAATGCAGTGTAATATAAAATCATAACAACATAGTGCTAATTGTATAACAAATATCTATGCAGACACACTGAATGACTTTGGCAAGGGACAAATAGTGATGGATAGACATCTGGGTCAGACGATCTCCATAACAGCAAGTCTTGTGGGGTGTTCTTGGTATGCAGTGGTTTGTATCTACCAAAAGTAGTGCAAGGAAGGAAAACCGGTGAATCGGATCATAAGTACCAAAAGCACATTGATGCACGTTCGGAATAAAGTCTAGCCCGTCTGGTCTGATCACAGCTACTGTTGCTCAAATTGTTGAAAAATGTAATGCTGGCCAAAATAGAAAGGGGTCACAATGCACAAATAATCACAGTTTACAGCAGACCGGTCAGATTGACCGTAATAACCCCTATCCACCAGCGAAAGTGCCTTCTGTAGGGACGTGAGCATCAGAACTGCACCATGGGATTATTTAAAAGTTGCACTACTGAAGGCAACAGAAAATTGCATTAGGCTTGTCAGTAAAAGCAAAAAATTCAAGAAACCACTGTGGTACTCCGCAGATGTGGCCAAAATAGTAAAAAACTAAAAGTTAGCATTTAGTAATTATATAAAAAAAAAAACAGAGTGAGGAAGACAGAATGATCTATAAGATTAGGCAGAAAGAGGCTAAGCAAGTTATAAGAGCTTCCAAATCACACACAGAAGAGAAAATAGCACAGTCAGTAAAAAAGAGGGACACAACTTTTTTTAGATACATAAATGAGAAAAGGAAAGTAAAACAAGGATCAGTTAGATTAAAAACAAAAGAAAGAAAGTATGTAGAAGAGGATAAAGGTCTAGCTGACTGCCTCAATGAATATTTTTGTTCGGTATTTACAGATGAAAATGAAGGAGAGGGACCTCAGTTAAGAAAAAGGATAAATTAGTTATTTATTACACGTGAGTTTACAGAGGAAGAGGTTCTATTTCAACTGTCAAAGGTAAAGACAAATAAGTCAATGGGACCCAATGGAATACACCCAAAGCTATTAAAAGCGCTTAGTGGTGTACTAGCAAAACCATTAACAGATTTATTTAACCAATCATTGATAACAGGAGTAGTCCCAGAAGATTGGAAGTTGGCGAATGTTGTGCCCATTCACAAGAAGTGTAATTGGTAGGAGTTGGGCAACTATAGGCCAGTAAGCCTTACTTCAGTAGTGGGGAAAGTGATGGAAACCATGTTAAAGGATGTGATTGTTGAACATCTAAAAAAACATGGATTTCAAGATCAGAGATGGGTTTACTTCAGGGAGATCATGCCAAACTAATCTTATTGATTTTTTTGATTGGGCAACTAAAATTATAGATCAAGGTGGTGCAGTAGACATTGCTTTCCTAGATTTCAGTAAGGCTTTTGACACTGTTGCATAGAAGGCTTATCAATAAACTGCAATCTTTAAGTTTGGATTCCAATATTGTTGAATGGGTGAGGCAGTGGCTGAGTGACAGGCAACAGAGGGTTGTAGTCAATGGAGTATATTCGAATCTTGGGCTCGTCACCAGTGGGGTACCTCAGGGATCCATACTTGGACCCATTCTCTTTAATATTTTTATTAGTGATATTGCAGAAGGTCTTGATGGTAAGGTATGTCTTTTTGCTGATGATACTAAGATATGTAACAGGGTTGATGTTCCAGGAGGGATAAGCCAAATTGCTAATGATTTAGGTAAACTAGAAAAATGGTCAGAGTTGTGGCAACTGACATCTAATGTGGATAAGTGCAAGATAATGCATCTTGGACGTAAAAACCCAAGGGCAGAGTACAGAATATTTGATAGAGTCCTAACCTCAACATTTGAGGAAAGGGATTTAGGGGTGATTATTTCTGATGACTTAAAGGTAGGCAGACAATGTAATAGAGCAGCAGGAAATGCTAGCAGAATGCTAGGTTGTATAGGGAGAGGTATTAGCAGTAGAAAGAGGGAAGTGCTCATGCCATTGTACAGAACACTGGTGAGACCTCACTTGGAGGTCTTAAATTAGAGGGGAAAAGGTTTAAAAATAATATCAGGAAGTATTACTTTACTGAGAGGGTAGTGGATGCATGGAATAGCCTTCCAGCTGTAGTGGTAGAGGTTAACACAGTAAAGGAGTTTAAGCATGCATGGGATAGGCATAAGGCTATCCTAACTATAAGATAAGGCCAGAGACTAATGAAAGTATTTAGAAAATTGGGCAGACTAGATGGGCCGAATGGTTCTTATCTGCCGTCACATTCTATGTTTCTATGTTTCTATGGAGCAAAGGAAAATCAAATCAATAAAATATCCCCTTTGTTTCCATGGTAATTGCTTCATACGTAGAACGTTGTCTCGAGTTGTCAATCGGCCCATCCTTCTCAAACTCAACAAAGTGATCCTGTGTACCGGCTTGGACTCTGTGATTCTGCATTTACATTTATTTTCTTGTCAAAGAATCTTTTAGTTTAAGTTGTTGGTTTGATGATATAGTACAATATACCGATTTAACACCTATATTTACAGTCTACTAAGTCACATTTGTTTTGCTATAAGTGGTCAGCATACAAAAACATAAATGAAATAGTGATCACAATATGGTAACTTTTGAAATAAACTCAAAAAAGCAAAAGCATGTGGGGTATATTAAAACGTATAATTTAAAAAAAGCCAATTTTAATAAGATTAGGGCAGCTCTACAACATATCGACTGGCATAAACGCCTTAGTGATAAAAACACTGAGGAAAAATGGAAACTATTCAAACAAATATTAGAAAGGTACATTTCACAGTATGTACCATTGGGTAATAAATATAAAAGAAACAAATTAAAACCAATGTGGCTTAGTAGAGAAGTAAAACAAGAGATTAAAAATAAGAAAAGGGCTTTTAAAGCATTTAAATCGGACCAATCAGATGCATCCTATATAAGATATAAGGAAGCCAATAATACTTGCAAAAAGGCAATTAAAGTGGCTAAACTAGAGAATGAGAAATTGATAGCCAAAGAATGCAAAACCAACCCCAAACATTTTTTCAAGTACATAATTCTAAAAAAACAAAAAATGAAAGCGTAGGTACACTGAAAACAGAGATGGGTCTGTTAGTCAATGAAGACCAGGAAAAGGCAGAAATTTTAAATAACTATTTTTCTTCGGTATATATTAATGAGGATCCTATGGCAAGAGATATGCAAATGATTGCTGCAACAAACTTACAGATAACTTGTGATTGGATAACTCGAGACAAGGTGTCACGATTCCGGGAACCCAACACGCTAACAGACACACACACAGAAAAGGTGCCGTACCGGACCTTAGAGTGGCCGGGCTAAGCACACACAGAATAGTCAGGAGACAAGCCGAGTCAGGGGAACCAGAAAACAGGATAACGATAAACAAGCCGAGGTCAAAGGGTAGGAGAAAGTCGTAAAGTCAGTTTAACAAGCCAGAGAGTACGTAACCAGAAATCACAAGTTCAGAATCAATACTATACAGCAAAGACCACAACAGGGCAGGGAGGAACAGGAAAGGTGAGTATAAATACCCTAGGTTAAATTCTGATTGGATAACTTCCAATCAGAATTAACAATCACACGTGGGAGATATCTAAGCCTCCCACTGTGATTGTGGTACTGTTGCTTTAACGCCGGGTCACTCACGTGACCCCGGCGTTTGCATAAATCAACGACCTTCCAGCGTGCAGCGTTATACATGCTGCCGCAGGGAGGCGTGACGGATGCGAGCGGCGAGCGGCGGAGAGGAGACGCCGCTCGCCGACAGGTAGGAGGAGGGGAGACCGCGGGCGGCAATGGACTGAGGGGGCCCGCGGACCCCTGACATAACCCCCCCCTCGAGGACCGCCCAACGGGCGGGAAGCTGAAGGCTTCAAAGGAAACCGCGCATGAAAGGAGCGGACCAAAGAGGGCGCGTTCACGTCAGAGGCAGAAACCCAGGACCGCTCCTCAGGGCCGTATCCCTTCCAGTCAACCAGATACTGCAAGCGACCCCGAGAAAAACGAGAATCAAGCAGGGCAGCCACGTCGTACACGTCACTAGAGGCTGCGCGGAGGGAAACTGGACGCCTGAGAGGACCAGAGAATCGATTACAGAGCAGGTGCTTCAAAAGGGAGGTGTGAAAGGTGTTAGGAATACGCATGGAAGGAGGTAAGGCCAGGGAGTAGGACACAGGATTGACCCTACGCAATACCTTGTAGGGGCCAAGGAACCTGGGTGCGAATTTCATCGAGGGGACCCTGAGGCGGAGATTCTTAGAGGACAACCAAACCCTATCACCCGGAACATAAGAAGGAGCAGCACCTCTACGGCGATCAGCAAATCTCTTCTGAGCAACAGCCACTCGAGAAAGAGTAGCATGGACCTGATCCCACATCTTCCGTAAGGAGGTTTGGTGCTCGTCCAAAGCGGGTATTCCCTTGTCGGAGAATACGCCGGGAAGGACAGAGGGTTGGAACCCATAAGCAACCAAAAAAGGACTTAAGCCAGTGGACGAATGAGTCACAGTGTTTCTGGCGAATTCAGCCCAGGGAAGGAGGTGAGACCAGTTGTCCTGGTGTGCATTCGTGAAGCAGCGTAAATACAACTCCACAGATTGATTCGCCCGTTCGGCAGCTCCATTGGATTGTGGATGATAGGAGGAGGTAAATGACAAGGAAATCCCCATCTCAGCACAAAAGCCCGAGAGACAAACTGAGGACCCCTGTCGGATACGATATCCTGTGGTATACCATGCAAGCGGAAAACCTCATTGGCAAACACCCGAGCCAACTGAACCGCAGAAGGTTGTTTTTTGAGTGGAATAAAGTGTGCCATCTTAGAGAACCTATCAGTCACAGTCAAAATTACTGTCATTCCATCGGATGAAGGAAGATCAACAATAAAGTCCATGGATAGGTGGGTCCATGGTTTCTTGGGTACGGACAAAGGCATCAGGAGGCCCGGGGGTTTAACAGTAGGGGACTTACACTGTGCACAAACACGACAAGCCTGCACATAATCTACTACGTCTTGCTTAAGTGAAGGCCACCAGAATTGTTGAAGGAGACCCTTGTATGTTTTGGTAACCCCTGGGTGACCAGCCGTTTTGGCGGTGTGAAATAAAACTAACGATTTCTTTCTATCTCTTTCTTTCACGTATAATCTATCAACAGGTGTCTCAGAGGGTGCTTGGGTTTGGTATGCCTTGATACCATCCAGGAAAAGGGACGAAATAACCAAACGGGTAGCGGCTATTATCTTAGACGTGGGTACAATGGGTTCAGGAGCAGGGGCAATAGACTCCAAAGGTTCGTATTGTCGGGAGATAGCATCAGCCTTGACATTACGGTACCCAGGCCTATATGTGATTATGAACTGAAAGCGTGAAAGAAATAAGGACCATCTGGCTTGACGAGAGGACAATCTTTTAGCATCAGCTATATAGGAGAGATTCTTATGATCAGTTATAACCAGGATTTCGTGTCTGGCTCCTTCTAATAAGTATCTCCACTCTTTAAAAGCCATCACAATAGCTAATAGTTCCCTGTTCCCGACGTCGTAATTTTTCTCCGAATCAGATAATTTTTTAGAAAAGTAACAACAGGGATGGAGGGGTTCGTTATAGGATAGTCTTTGTGATAATACAGCTCCCACACCTGATTCTGAAGCGTCTACTTCCATTACAAAGGGAAGGGAAGGATCGGGATGGTGTAGCACAGGGGCAGTGGCAAATGCCTTTTTGAGAGTCTCAAAGGCTTTAATGGCTTCAGGAGTCCAAACCCTGGGGTGCAAACCCTTTTTAGTCAGTTTAGTGATAGGAGAAATGACTGATGAAAAGTTTTTAATAAACCTGCGATAATAATTGGCAAAGCCTATAAATCGCTGTATAGCTTTAAGGCCTTGAGGAAGAGGCCAAGACAACATGGCTTCTAATTTTGAAGGATCCATGCTGAACCCCTGTTCAGAAATGATGTACCCTAGGAATTGTACTGATTTTTGGTCGAATAAACATTTCTCCAATTTACAATAAAGACCATTTTGTAGCAATCTCTTAAGTACCTTCCTCACATGGGCATGATGAGACTCCAGATCAGGAGAAAACACAAGTATATCATCGAGATAGACCACGGCACAGACATGTAGTAAATCTCTAAGGACATCATTTATGAGGTCCTGAAAGACAGCAGGAGCATTACACAGTCCGAAAGGCATAACTAGATACTCGTAATGCCCACTGCGTGTATTAAACGCTGTCTTCCATTCATCGTTTTCTTTTATACGAACCAAGTTATAAGCCCCCCTGAGGTCTAGTTTGGTAAAAAATCTAGAACCTTTGACACGGTCAAACAACTCAGTAATGAGAGGGATAGGATAAGCATTTTTAACTGTTATATTATTCAGGCCTCTATAGTCTATACATGGCCTTAAATCGCCCTCTTTCTTGGCAACAAAAAAGAAACCAGCACCAGCCGGAGAGGAGGACCTTCTGATAAAACCTTTACGTAAGGATTCCTGTATGTACTCCTCCATGACCTGGTTTTCTTTCTCAGAAAGCGGGTAGACCTTGCCCCTAGGAGGCATCGTTCCAGGTAACAAGTTTATGGCACAATCATAATCCCGATGTGGGGGTAGTCTATCAGCTTCCCTTTTTTCAAAGACCAATGCGAGGTCTGCATAGACAGGGGGGACAGAAACAGAAAGTGGTTTAGCTGTAGGCACATTGAGTAAACAAACGGGACGTAAACGGACCATACAGTCTTGTTGACAGGATTCCCCCCAGGAGAGTATATCCAAACAACCCCAATCAAGTACCGGGTTATGCTTAACTAACCAGGGGAAGCCCAGTATGATGGAAGCTGTAGAGGAGTCAATTATTTGGAAGGTTATCCTTTCTTTGTGTAAGGCACCCACGGCCATAACCATTTCTTGGGTCTCATGGGTCACCAGGGGTTTCTCAAGTGGTCTACCATCTATGGCCTCAACGGCCAAGGGTGTGGCCTTTTGGATCAGATTCAAGGCTGCGGTTTTAGCAAAGTTCTCATCGATAAAGTTATCTGCAGCACCTGAATCGATCAAGGCTTTAGTTGTAATCGTGGTTTGATTGACCAAAAGAGTAACCGTAATGAATGGTCTGGAGATGGACACATGAGGGGAAAAAACCATAACACCCGAGGCCGACCCCTCTCTAGGCCTTAGGTGCTGTAGTTTCCCTGCAAACTAGGACAGTTACTTCGGAGATGCCCCCTCTTACCACAATAAAGACACAAGCCCTCCCTTCTGCGGTATGTTCTTTCAGCTTCAGATAAGCCTACAGCACCTAATTGCATGGGTTCGGGAGGTGGTTGAGTAGGGGGAGGTAACGCTAGTAGTGCAGTACTGGGTAAAGCAGGTAACCCCGGTGTATTCATTCTTCTTTGACTACGCCTCTCTCTTATACGGTTGTCAATGATATAATCTATTAGATCATCCAGAAGAATAGGCAATTCCCTGGATGCTATTTCGTCTAATATGTAAGCGGCCAAACCCCCCTGAAAAGCTGTTACGAGAGAGTCGTTATTCCAAACCACTTCAGCTGCCAGAGTGCGGAATTCAATGGTATAATCCGCTACTGATCTACTGCCCTGTCGGATCCTAAGCAGAGCTTTGCCAGCAGAAGCAACCCGGCCGGGCTGATCAAACGTACGTTTGAAAGCTGTTAGAAAGTCTGCAAAGGACATTGGGGACGTGTTCTCCCACATGGGGTTGGCCCATGCTAGAGCTTTTCCTGACAAATGGTTGATCAGAAAAGCAATTTTGGCTCTGTCAGTGGGGTATGAGCGCAGATTCATCACCAAATGAATATCAATTTGGTTGAGGAAACCACGGCACGATGCTGGATCACCGCTATAGCGCTGAGGTGGCGTCATGTGAACCACGTGAGCAGGAGCGATTACCGGATCAGGACTGGGTTCTGGCCCAGCAGCAACAACTTCTTGAACGGCAGGTTGCAAGTGGGCAGTACGAGCCAGTATGGTTTGTAAAGCCTGGGCAAACTGATCCATACGATGGTCTAAACCATCCATTCTAGCCTCCTGATTAACTAGGAGCTGTGGAATGTCAGCAGGTTCCATAATGGCCCTGTTGTAATGTCACGATTCCGGGAACCCAACACGCTAACAGACACACACACACACACAGAAAAGGTGCCGTACCGGACCTTAGAGTGGCCGGGCTAAGCACACATAGAATAGTCAGGAGACAAGCCGAGTCAGGGGAACCAGAAAACAGGATAACGATAAACAAGCCGAGGTCAAAGGGTAGGAGAAAGTCACAAAGTCAGTTTAACAAGCCAGAGAGTACGTAACCAGAAATCACAAGTTCAGAATCAATACTATACAGCAAAGACCACAACAGGGCAGGGAGGAACAGGAAAGGTGAGTATAAATACCCTAGGTTAAATTCTGATTGGATAACTTCCAATCAGAATTAACAATCACACGTGGGAGATATCTAAGCCTCCCACTGTGATTGTGGTACTGTTGCTTTAACGCCGGGTCACTCACGTTATACATGCTGCTGCTGGGAGGCGTGACGGATGCGAGCGGCGGAGAGGAGACGCCGCTCGCCGACAGGTAGGAGACCGCGGGCGGCGATGGACTGAGGGTGAGTGCTGCGAGTTGCGAGCAGCCTCCCCTACTAGCCGCCCGCGGACCCCTGACACAAGGTGCTACAGCTACTAAAGAAAATTAATGTAAATAAAGCTCCGGGGCCTGACGGTATCTACCCACGAGTACTTAAGGAGCTAAGTGGGGAAATAAGTGAACCTCTGTATTTAATTTTTCAAGATTCTTTTGTTTCAGGTATTGTACCGGAGGATTGGAGGAAGGCAGATGTTGTTCCTATATTTAAAAAGGGTTCAAAATCCTTGCCTGGAAATTATAGACCTGTGAGCTTAACTTCTGTGACAGGGAAATTATTTGAATGGCTATTAAGGGATAATATTCAGGAATTCATTGGGAAGAACTGTGTTATTAGCAATAATCAGCATGGTTTTATGAAACATAGGTCATGTCAAACTAACCTAATTGCATTCTACGAAGAAGTAAGTAGAAATATAGATCAGTGTGTTGCAGTGGATGTGATCTACTTGGATTTTGCCAAGGCATTTGATACGGTTCCTCACAATAGGTTAGTCTTCAAACTAAAAGAAATTGGTCTAGATGAATATTCTTGTTCTTGGGTAGAACATTGGCTTAAGGATAGAGTACAGCGAGTTGTCATAAATGGTTAATTTTCAAGCTGGACAAAAGTGGTAAGTGGTGTCCCTCAGGGTTCTGTTTTGGGACCGCTTCTATTTGACATATTTATAAATGATCTTGAAATGGGCATTGAAAGCCATGTATCAGTGTTTGCAGATGACACAAAACTTTGTAAAGTAATAAAATGTGAGCAGGATATTGCCTTGCTTCAGAGGGATTTGGATAGATTGGGGGACTGGGCACTAAAATGGCAGATGAAATTTAACGTAGAAAAATGCAAAGTTATGCACTTCGGGGTTAAGAATGCACAAGCAATTTACACCCTAAATGATAGTGAACTAGGGATAACCACACACGAGAAGGATTTGGGAATTGTTATAGACAACAAATTAGGTAGCAATATGCAATGTCAATCTGCCGTTGCTAAGGCCAGTAAGGTTTTGTCATGTATAAATAGGGGCATAAATTCTCGAGATGAAAATATAATTTTGCCTCTTTATAAATCGCTGGTAAGACCACACCTTGAATATGCTGTGCAATTTTGGGCACCTGTTCTAAAGAAGGATATCATGGCACTAGAAAAAGTGCAGAGACGAGCTACAAAATTGATAAAAGGAATGGAGCATTTTAGTTATGAAGAAAGGTTAAAAAATTTAAATCTCTTCAGTTTGGAAAAACGGCGCCTTAGATGGGATATGATAACATTATACAAATATATTCGGGGCCAGTACAAACCATTATCTGGAAATCTATTCATAAACAGGGCTATACATAGGACACGAGGTCACACATTTAGGCTTGAAGAAAGGAGATTTCATCTAAGGCAAAGAAAAGTTTTTTTTTAGAGTAAGAGCAATAAGGATACGGAATTCATTGCCGGAAGAGGTGGTTTTGTCAGAGTCTATACAGATGTTTAAACTGCAATTGGATAAATACTTGCAAAAACATAACATACAGGGATACAATTTCTAATTAGTGGGGTAATAGCTGCTTGATCCAAGGAGACATCTGACTGCTATTTTGGGGTCAAGAAGGAATTTTTTTCCTAGTTTGTTGCAAAATTGGAAGCGCTTCAGACTGGGTTTTTTGCCTTCTTTTGGATCAACAGCAAAAGCATATGTGAGGAAGGCTGAACTTGATGGACGCAAGTCTCTTTTCAGCTATGTAACTATGTAACTATGTAACTATGTAATCCCTATAACCATATTTTATAGTTTACAGTGAGTTGTGGTGATCTGAGAACCTATGTACACAATTTAGGCTAAAGTTGCCAAGTCTGATAAATATTCTAATTCAACCCTGATGGATATTTTATATTTTAACCTAATGCAAGTCAGCTTTAAATCCCTACAGATCGTTGTTTAGTGGGCAGCCCCCTTTATTTTGATATCATTTTTGTAAACCGTCAGAATAATGTCAGTAGTATGTTTTGTGATGTTAAGGCTATAATGTAGCATTATTATCGGTACGAGAATATCCTTTCCATCCGCTTCATGTCACATTTCTCATAGTCGTGACCTTGCTGTCTGCCACTGATATGAGGTCCATGCATGGACAAGGATTACTGTTTGTTAGGAAATGAGAGCAGTGGGGTTTGTAAGATGGACAGTCAGACAGACTGAGAGATAGAAGTGAGGGATTATCATAGGGTGTTTCTTATAAATGCAACCTGTGAGTTTCCCTCTGTAGCCACCGGATAGAAGTCAATAAGCAGTTTTAGTGCTAACATTCTGCAATTAGGCCCAGTAGGCTATTAATCCAGCCCTGGCAGAGGTGAGGTAGCAGTTGTGTGGGGTCTTTGCTAGCCCGGCATGATGGGTTTGTGCATGGGCCGGATGTCTGTGCTCTCAGCAGGACTGGTGCAAGGATTTTTGCTGCCCCTCCATGTTGTGACATCACAACTATATGATCCGAAATAAACAAAAATGGTGTTTGTTTCGGTCTATATTGCACCAGGGTCGGGGGAACTCCTTGTTGGTAAACTGCAGCTATTGTATCAGATAGTGAGAGCTTATTTCCTATACAACCATATGATCCGCCCATCTCATCACATATGCCCCATTCCTTTTTATGAAATTTACATTAATCCAAACATACTTCACATTCATATGCACACATTTCTGAACAAATATAGCCACATTCACACACTCAGTTATTTAATTTATATTGAAATCTTCATTCCTGGGGTCCCACCGTTTGCTGCTGAGACCACATTCTGCACAGCTCCCTGTAGCTCTGTGCTGACGCACACAGACATTGAACCATTGCGGAGCGCTACCTAACCTAATGGGATGGCTGTAGCAGCCTTCTGTGTGCACTGGATGCTGCCAGCCAGTAGATGGAGTCTGTGAGTAATGGCTACGCTGCGGCTGCGGGTGCCAGCACGTTTCCCATCACCCATTCATACTGAGTGCCTGCCTCTAAACCAGTCTGACCGACCGGCCAGTATTAACGCTCTTTGCTGGGTCTGTCTAGGCAGCTTATTTGCCCAGACTCCAGTAAAGTCGCCACCGTGGCACATAGGCGTGTGCAACCCATTTCATTCGGATGTGCACCAGGAAATTCCTCCCCTATGTTATTTTTTAATGTAATGTGAATATTTATTAAAATGTTGAGTGGATGTGTGGTGTGGGTGTGTGTCTTGTGTAGATGTAGGGTGGCTGTAAGTGTTGTCGCTATGTGTGAGGTGTATGTTGTGGCTTTCCGTGCATGATGTATAAGGTTGAGTAATGTGTGTGGCAATGTGTGAGGTGTGGGAATACATGTGAGAAGTAGAGGAATTTCCGTTTAGTATAAGATGGGAAGGGAGAATCAGGGTTAGCTCCCCTTCAGCCCAATATAGCTGGGGGGGTGGGGGAGGGGGGCTGTTTTGGGGGTTTAAAGGCAGCAGTCAGTGATAGGGGGTGTAGTGATGGCATAGGGGTTGTAGTGGAGGTCAGAGGCTGAAGGAGGTCAGGAACTGTATTGGTGGGTAAAGGGCAGAGGGGTGGTCAGCACCTGTAGTGGGTGGGGGTCAAGGGCAGTTGATTGGGATCACAAGAAGTAGTGGGGGGGTTAGGGGCTGTAATGGATGTTAGGGGCAGTATTGGGGGTCAGAGGCTGAAGTGGGGGGTCAGGGCCTATTGGGGAGGGGTCAGAACTTGTAGTGGGGTGTCAGGGGCAGTAGTGTGGGATCCGAGGCAATAGTGGGGTGTTAGGAACTGTAATAGGGCTTAGGGGCAATAGTGTTGGGTTTGGGTCTGTACTGGAGTTTAGAACTTGTAGATTGGGGAAGTTAGGGCAATAGTGTTGGGGTTAGGACCAGGAGAGAGCGCCCTGGACTGTGGCTCTGCCTAAAGCTGAACATAGCCTGGTTCACTAAACAGTGGTTATGTGAAACTGATAGCTGCTGTGGTACTTGCTATCAGTGTTTAGAGCTGTTTCAGTCATTTTAAATATATATACAGAATGTGAGTATTTATCCCACCTACACCCGTCTTTGTAACCCCTTATGTTTATCACCATCACTTCACTTGCTTCTCTTCTCAACCCCCCCCCCCCCTCCAGCTGTACCTGTACCTCAATTCACCAATAACTTCTTCCTCCCAATCCCCCCACATGTATTTCTCCTCTAACTTACCTCTGCCTTGTGTCTCTTCATTCTTTCTCTCCACCAGCCCCTGAGCAGCATTCCTCCTGCTGGCAGCTCCTCCCACCAGCCCCTGAGCAGCTTCCTCCTGCTGGCAGCTCCTCCCACCAGCCCCTGAGCAGCATTCCTCCTGCTGGCAGCTCCTCCCACCAGCCCCTGAGCAGCTTCCTCATGCTGGCAGCTCCTCCCACCAGCCCCTGAGCAGCTTCCTCCTGCTGCCAGCTCCTCCCACCAGCCCCTGAGCAGCTTCCTCCTGCTGGCAGCTCCTCCCACCAGCCCCTGAGCAGCTTCCTCCTGCAGGCAGCATCTCCCACCAGCCCCTGAGCAGCATGTCCGCTAGTAATCCTGTCCATAGCTTTCCTCCTGCAGGCAGCTCCTTCCACCAGAGTTTAACACATGTTGGAAGGGAGCACTCAACATGTGAGTAGAAAGAGGAGGGGACCCCCTCCTCTTACTTCAAACTGTATACTCATCCCTGAGCAAGACCTGGTAGGGAGACCTCTGATACTGCCAGGCCTTGCTCTGCAAAGGGAGGGGGCAGCTGACACCCTGCTGGTCGGATAAATCTTTTGATCTCCCTGCCAGCTCGTTCAGCAGCAGGCTGTCCTCTGCGGTACCCCCAGTGAGCTGGCGCCCTGGGCCACTGCCTTGGTTGCCTAATGGAAGCGCCGGCCCTGGCTGTCAGTGGTCTCCATGCTTGGACTGGTCCAATGGGATATTTCCTGATGAGCGGCTGTCAGACCACAGTGAGCCTGTATGAAGTCCTATGGTGTCCCTGGAGGCGCTTAAAATATTTGATTTGTAAGTTATGGCATTAGAAACACACGGTGGGTGTCAATTCAAAATGGAGTCGCAGGAAACGTTGTCTGTTTCTCTTCACCAGGATCCTACCTGTGTGAACGTTCCATCATGCTTTGCAGGTCATACTGCTGGAGTTCGAAGAAATAGATAATATTAAATTCCCCTCCTCCTGCTAAACAATATACTGCATGCTCCACGTGAACACCACCACACAGACATCTGGGAGTTTTGTGCACATAATAGGCCATGTGCCCCTGGCCCGAACATTGTATGACTCACCAAGACCACACCACGACAGGCCCAACATGAGGGCCAGATAATCCGCTTCTCGCTCACCATACCGGATACATAACGGTCCACACATAACCAAGCCGAGACCCCACTGGGCGACATACCAGACTCTGCAATGGAGACATGAAGACAGGCCCGAAACCCAGCCACCCCACTAAAAACCCAACTATTTCCCCTACTCTACCAGGTCACTCCACCCACACACCTGGAAGGAAGACTGGTTCTCCTTCCCTTGAAAAGTGTATTGCTTTTATTTCCTATTATAGTCGTTGCTTTAATTTCTCCTTATTTACAAAGGCAGACCACAGAGGTTAACTTAATGCCTTGAGCTACATTGGACATAAGAACGTACATGAGAATTTGCAAGCTCTCCGAACCAAACCAAAGATGTGGACCTCTATACCAAACAGATTCATTTCCATTGTTAAATGTTGGTTAAATTAATGTTAATTACCGATTGTAACCTCCTTGATGTGCTTGAAAAGGTAAACTTTGAAACTTGTAAATAAAGATTTTTGAAAAAAGGCCATATGCCCTCCTGTGTATCAAGAAAACATTTATATTTTGGAAAATTATCCATATTCTTTCAATTCCTTGCAGTGTGTTGCTCAGCTCAAAGGTTGAAAAGTGGCTTTAAGCCTACTTGGCTTCTAAAATATAAAATGTTCCATTTGTGATGACATTTCATTTTCTATCCAATTACAGACCAATCACTTTCAGCTTTTAGTTTCCTAGAAACCTTTTATATCTTTCTATCAAAACCTTCGCCAAAACCAAAAAAAATAGTCAAAACATATTACATCTCGCTATTTATAAATTATATTTTCTAAGAGATGGCAAGAACAGGTCAGGACAGCCTGCCCAACATAAAAGTACTCTTAATGACAATAACATTTAATAATAAATGCAAAACACACTGGATAAACAGTTCCTGTTGGGAGAATTACTGAGTCTGTTATTGTTGGCTAACCTGGGACCTCAGTTAGGAGCCCAGGATTCGGGGGAGACCTAGATATCTATCCACAGAGGTCAGCCAGTTGGATGTTGCCCCTCTGAGTGGGGCAGGGACTGGGGTAGCAGAATGAAGTATAAAGCCTCGTTCCTGCGTGACCGGCACTGGAGGGTTTAGAGACATATTGGAAAGAGAGAGGGCGTATACCGCGCTTATAGTATTAGAAATAAAATATACAAAGATACATACATATGTTCTTGAGTATTTCAATTAGTCGTGACCTCAAAGGGAAATACAAATAGAAAAATAATAGCGCAATACAGCAAATATATTTATAGAAATAAATGATAAGAAACTGAGTACAGTCCACTCACATGAAGTAGAGCTATAACAGAGCTCTACTGTAAAAGCGCTTGGACGGTACAATCCCCGTCTTGGGATTCGTGGTGGTTGCCGCAGATGTATTCAAAGGTGCCAAATATGGAGTTGGTATAAAAAGAAAAAATAGCAGCAATATGGTGAAGTAAGTCCAAGTGGTAGAATAAAATAGTAAAAAGTAATGTACTTACACTTTCTAGAGCATGTAACCTGCTCTAGTGTGAACAGCTTAGGTGGTATGATCCCCACCAAGGATATGCAGGATACCAGGAAATGAAGATAATAAAAAAGTAACTTAAAAGTATACTTTAATGTAAACAGACTAAACAATGAATATTAAAATATAGATATAAAATATAATATATAGAATATAGTCCCACTTAACGCGTTTCGCCTGATAGGCTTCTTCAGAAGTGTGGTGTAGAGTTCGAACAGTCCGTTTATATATCTTCTTTGATGATTAGATGATTTCCTGGTGAGATGACTTCCGGGTTTCGGCTTTGTGTTGGTGCGCATGCGTCAGACCGGAAATGGCGTGACATCCGTGTCGCACCGGAAGTGATGCGTTGTTGTGATGCAGGCCGGAAATGGCCGCGGCATGTCCATAAGGGGAGGGGGAGCGTGATGACGTGACACTCGTGGAACGCACGTACATCCAGGAAGTGGTGTGCGTCGCGTTCCAGATGTCACTCCTAAGTCCAATCTTAAAGGGAGTATCGGCTGTAATGACCGGGTGATGGCGTGGCGGCCATATTGGATAGGGGCAATAGTCCATAAATATATATAAAAAAAACACATGAATAATACATGATAAATAACACAAGCAATGATTAAAGGGAAAGTTGATATTCTGTTAGTGATAACATATAATCAGAATAAAAAACAAGAATAAAAGGGCAGCTTCACTAAATGGCTAAAACCTCTAAAGTGAATATAGTGACAGTGGCTTTGCAAGCATAATTATCGGAGTACAGATATTGCAAATAGGTGCACCTAATTGGTGGATGTTGGAGTATACTCTGAGAGAGGGTGGACAAATAATAATTAAAGCGCATGGCTTAAATTATGAAGTAAGAATATAGAAATAAAAATAAAAATAAGAATATAAAATATATTTATATATATAAAAACGGGGTACTAGTAAAAATCTGATATGAAAAAGAGGGAAGATAAAAATTTAACCATAAGGAATCTATAAAATGACTAACTGAACTTTAAATACTTATAAAAAATTATAAAAAATTAAAAAGGTCGAAGTCCACATTTAACCCCTTGGGGTGTAGGGTATCTAGTTGATATACCCATTGCATTTCTGTTTGTCCAATCTTATAATATCTCCTCCTCTCCAGTGGTTTTTCACTATTTTAATACCAATAAAAGTAAGGTGCTTAGGATCATTGTTGTGCATGCAGAAGTGTGCTGGTATTGAATGGTTTTGTACACCTTTTTCTATATTTCTGCAATGTTCTGCAATTCTGGTTTTCAGTGGTCTGATCGTTCTGCCCACATATTGAAGGCCACATGAACATTCTAATAGATAAATTACATTTTTACTGTTGCATGAAATGACATCTTTAATATTATATATTTTATTTGTATTGTTTGATTTAAACTCAGTAATGGTTCTTTTAGTAGTTTTTGTTTTCTTACATGCCATGCAGCAATTACATTTATAAAAACCCTTTTTGTCCATAAAATTGTTTATCTTATTAGGACTCTTTTTTGTAAAATTTTTTGTCAAATGCATTTTAAGGTTAGGAGCTCCTCTGAATATTATTTTTGGTTTATCTGGGATTAATTTACCTAAAATTTCGTCTTCCTTCAATAGGTGCCAGTGTTTCATTAAAATTTTCTTTAATTGTCTGTTTTTGTTATTGTAATCTAATACGATTGGTAGGGTAAAATCACAATTGTTCTGATTGGCTGGAGTTTTAACCTTATGTATAAGTTGGTTCCTATTGGTTGTGGTAATTTGGTTAATAGTTGCATCAATGTGGTTACCATTATAGCCTTTTTGTATAAAACTTTTTTTCAATGTATTTGCTTGCTCTAAAAACACAGAATTATCTGAACAATTTCTTTTTAGGCGCATCATTTGGCTTTTGGGTATGTTGTCCAGCCATATTTTATTGTGACAACTTTCAGTGCTTATATAGTTATTAACATTTACATCTTTAAAATGTGTCTTTGTTTGTATTTGATTATCTTTAATGTATATATTTAGATCTAAATAGGTCACTGCAGTACTACTAAAATCAGCTGTTAAAACTATTCCTTCTTCATTTATGTTTAAAAAAGAGATAAAATCCTTGGCCGAACTCATAGAGCCCTTCCAGATGAAAAAAAGGTCATCTATATAACGAGAGTAGGATACCAGGCTTTCCACCCAGTCATGCCCCCTCCACACGGCTTATTTGTCCACCCTCTCTCAGAGTATACTCCAACATCCACCAATTAGGTGCACCTATTGCAATATCTGTACTCCGATAATTATGCTTGCAAAGCCACTGTCACTATATTCACTTTAGAGGTTTTAGCCATTTAGTGAAGCTGCCCTTTTATTCTTGTTTTTTATTCTGATTATATGTTATCACTAACAGAATATCAACTTTCCCTTTAATCATTGCTTGTGTTATTTATCATGTATTATTCATGTGTTTTTTTTATATATATTTATGGACTATTGCCCCTATCCAATATGGCCGCCACGCCATCACCCGGTCATTACAGCCGATACTCCCTTTAAGATTGGACTTAGGAGTGACATCTGGAACGCGACGCACACCACTTCCTGGATGTACGTGCGTTCCACGAGTGTCACGTCATCACGCTCCCCCTCCCCTTATGGACATGCCGCGGCCATTTCCGGCCTGCATCACAACAACGCATCACTTCCGGTGCGACACGGATGTCGCGCCATTTCCGGTCTGACGCATGCGCACCAACACAAAGCCGAAACCCGGAAGTCATCTCACCAGGAAATCATCTAATCATCAAAGAAGATATATAAACGGACTGTTTGAACTCTACACCACACTTCTGAAGAAGCCTATCAGGCGAAACGCGTTAAGTGGGACTATATTCTATATATTATATTTTATATCTATATTTTAATATTCATTGTTTAGTCTGTTTACATTAAAGTATACTTTTAAGTTACTTTTTTATTATCTTCATTTCCTGGTATCCTGCATATCCTTGGTGGGGATCATACCACCTAAGCTGTTCACACTAGAGCAGGTTACATGCTCTAGAAAGTGTAAGTACATTACTTTTTACTATTTTATTCTACCACTTGGACTTACTTCACCATATTGCTGCTATTTTTTCTTTTTATACCAACTCCATATTTGGCACCTTTGAATACATCTGCGGCAACCACCACGAATCCCAAGACGGGGATTGTACCGTCCAAGCGCTTTTACAGTAGAGCTCTGTTATAGCTCTACTTCATGTGAGTGGACTGTACTCAGTTTCTTATCATTTATTTCTATAAATATATTTGCTGTATTGCGCTATTATTTTTCTATTTGTATTTCCCTTTGAGGTCACGACTAATTGAAATACTCAAGAACATATGTATGTATCTTTGTATATTTTATTTCTAATACTATAAGCGCGGTATACGCCCTCTCTCTTTCCACTATTTCACTCACAAGGTTGGGGAATCCTTGTCCTGTATACTGCTGCCTGGTTTCTATAGTGAGCGCCTATTACCCTTTTTCTTTTGTGTTTAGAGACATATATCTTCACAAAACTGCAAATATGTCAGAGATGGAACCAGAGAAGTAGCTCACTTAGGTAGGTTGCCGTTGCCCCCCTTCTTTCTTCATATAGCGAAGGTGAATGGGGCCAAGCTAATTCATGCTTCCATGTCTCCTGGTAAATTCTGGGACTCAAGTGGCCGCTTAATAGGCCTAATGGTAAATCCTATTATGCATGGAACCAATCAGGACAGGTATTAGGTCGGTACAAAGGAGGGATTCTATATCAACTAACAGAATGTTCTAAAACAATTCTAAACTTTCTAAAAAATCTAAAAATTCTAAAGACTTGCTTTTAAACATGTAAAACAAATTAACAGATTTATTAACACACGTGTGATTTGTCAGGAATTCAAAGTAATTTCAAACAGAATCCTAAATATAGCCAATTTGGAAATGTCAGTTGTGCTTCCAGTTCAGCTATTTTAGGATAAAACATGAATTTAATTTAGAATTCCCTATTATTCCTCCTTTACTGGAAAACCCTCTCATTTTCTTTGAAGGTTGTGTTTATTTAAACTGCAGGAACGCAGTGAGATCAGTGATTTGCATTCACGTAGTCCTCCCTTCCAACTGAGTCATTACATATTTTATGTGATCTGGAAATTAGAGGGTTTTTGTGGCCCCAGAGGGCCCAGATCCTCCATTTCCCAGAGGATTATGCCGGTAACTGTGTATGTTATGCGAGTATCTCTTTACTACGAACACATTCCTCATTCACCACACGTAATTAAAGGAACCACCTTTCCAGGAGAGATCAGTAAATTCTGAAGGTTTTAGTGACAGGAAAATCCATTTCCTACTTTAATTCATCCCATACATTTGTGAACCTTTCCGTTTCTTCATTTTTAGTCTGTACGAGATGTAACAAACGGCAGTCACTTCGCTCTGTTTCAGCAGTTTCTATACAACGTATAACTGTAAAATATCTGATAGAACGTATCATTAGGAGATAAGTCCATTGAGCGTTCCTGAGAAATAACAATAAGCCGTGAGATCCACTTTGTTAATGTGTCCAGGACACGACGATTGGTTTATTTTTCAGTAATATGTTCTACACTAAGTATCTTCTATGTTTCCATTCATTCCAGGTTTAGAGCAGTGGATTGGTTAATGTTTAGTCACGGCGCTAATGTTTCTTTAATATTAGATGCGGACCGTAACATGCATGAAATGGTCTGCCTAAGATTGGTGAAAGTTACAATCCAGAGTGATTGGTATTAATTCAGCTCCACTTCTGATGCCGACATGCTGGCGAGGAGCTGGACAGACAGATTGTTTTACAACACTGAGAGAAGTCCCATCAGGGTAACTCACACTAATCCAGGGCAAGCCAAGACATGTCTACATGGGATCAGCTGAACCATGCTTTAAAGGGTCTCTCCATTGCCCCCCAAAATATATAACATCACTGTTTAGTAGATATGCTCCCAATAAACACTTGCATGCATTTCTCTTGCCTGCAGCCTTTGCAGGCCCTCCCCTTCTAACCCCGCCCACACTTTCTGTGGCTGTTCAATCACAGACTTCCCAATGCAGATCAATGAGAAGTCTTTGCAAGGCAGGTGCTCTGGGCAATTGCTGCCTCTTGAGTTTATCTTGAGTTATATTTAGCTAAACAACCAGGACTGGGTGTCTGATTGACAGCTAGGGCATGTACTCAGGTTTATTTATAAAAGTGTCAGTTTCTATTGAAATCTGCACTTTTTTCATAATGAATAAAATAGCACACCCTCTTCACACATCAAACATTTCAGCAGTTAAAGTGCTTTAGGTGTTTGGAGTGTTGGTTTAAGAAGAATAGTGCATGGATGACATCTCCCATGAAATAATATAAAAATAACAGTAAGTATTGCTGTAATATTCTGAAACATGTGATGGATAGTTTATTATATGCAGTCCATTGTCCAGTGTACCTTGAGCTATAAACACATGTGTACAACGATGGAGGGGGCCAACATTCGCAGTGTCTCTGTATTATGCAGAGGGACTGACTGGAGCCCCTCACAGCAATATATTCCTCTGCTGAATAAAGATTGATGCTGTAGCGGAGGGACAGACAGACAGACAGACAGACGCTTGGAGAAAACCAGCTTACTATCCATACGCTTGGAGAAAATCTATAGGGTGATAGAGTGATAGATAGATAGATAGATAGATAATAGATAGATAGATACCGATAGATAGAAAGATAGATAGATAGATAGAAAGATAGATAGATAGAGTGATACATAGATAGATAGAAAGATAGATAGATAATAGATACCGATAGAGTGATACATAGATAGATAGATAGGTAGATAGTCGATACCGATAGATAGATAGATAATAAATACCGATAGAAAGATAGATAGATAGATAGATAGAAAGATAGACAGATAGATAATAGATACCGATAGATAGATAGATAGATAGATAGATAGAGAGATAGATAATAAATACCGATATAAAGATAGATAGATAGATAGATAGATAGATAGATAGATAGATAGATAGAAAGATAGATAGATAGATAATAGATACCGATAGATAGATAGATAGATAGATAGATAGTCGATACCGATAGATAGATAGATAGATAGATAGATAATAAATACCGATAGAGTGATAGATAGATAGATAGATAGATAGATAGATAGCGATAGATAAATAGATAGATAGATAGATAATAGATACCGATAGATAGATAGATAATAGATACCGATAGAGTGATAGAGTGATAGATAGATAGATAGATAGATAGACAGATAGATAGAGAATAGATACAGATAGAGGGATAAATAGATAGATAGATAAATAGATAATAAACACCGATAGAGTGATAGATAGATCGATAGATAATAGATACCGATAGAGTGATAGATAGATATCTAGATAGATAATATATACTGATAGATAGATAGATAGATAATAGATACTAAGAGAGACAGATAGATAGATAGATAGATACTAGATACCAATAGAGTAATAGATAGATAGATAATAGATACCAATAGAGTGATAGATAGATAGATAGATATCTAGATAGATAATAATTACAGATAGAGTGATAGATAGATAATAGATAATAGATACCGCTAGTGATAGATAGATACCGATCGAGTGATAGATAGATACTGATGGATAGATATATAGATAACAGCTAGCTGTAGAGCGATAGATAGCTAGATAATAGATACCGATAGAGTGATAGATAGATAATAGATACAGATAGAGTAATAAATAGATAGATAGATAGATAATAGATACCGATAGAGTGATGGATAGATAGATAGATATAAAGATAGATAGATAATAGATACAGATAAAGTGATAGATAGATACATAGATAGATAGATATATAGATAGATATCGATAGATAGATAGATAGATAATAGATACCGATAGAGTGATAGATAGATAATAGATACCAATAGAGTGATAGATAGATAAATAGATAGATAGATAGATAGATATGTGTGACATTTCGGCTCCTTAGAGCCTTAATCATGCATAAGGCTCTTAGGAGCCGAAACATTGTACTTATCTTGGTGAGGTGGTGAACCCACAAATAAATTCACCTTCTATGGAGTGCTACTGTGTTTCTCTTCTTTGATACTACATTGGTGGATTCAGCGGTGTCCATCCTATACACAGAGCACCCCCTTGGCCGGAGCATATGTGCAGGACCTGAGTGCAGGGTATTCTGTTTTTGTTGGACTGGGAGACTAGGGGACACTGGGAGACATGGGGACACCGAGAGACATCGGGGGCAATTGTAGACATAGACATGGGGACACTGGCAGACATCGGGACACTGGGGACACTGGCTGGGAGACATGGGGACACTGGGACACAGACACTGGGAGACTAGGGGACACTGGGAGACATGGGGACACTGAGACACTAGGGACACTGGCTAGGAGACATGGGGACACTGGGAGACATGGGGACACAGACACTGGGAGACTAGGGGACACTGGGAGCCATGGGGACACTAGGGACACTAGCTGGGAGACATGGGGACACAGACACTCGCTGGGAGACATGGGGACACTGTGTCTCTGAGTCCCAATGTCTCCTCAGTGTCTCCCAATGTCCCCATGTCTCACAGTGTCCCCTAGTGCTCAGTGTCCCCAGGTCTCCCAGTGTCCCCTAGTGTCTCAGTGTCCTGAGCTGTAGTCTGTCTCTGCAGGCTGGGACTCTCTGTGCTGTGTAGCTGCTACCCCGCGGATCAGCGAGTAGAAAGAGGCAGGGAGGGAGATGCTGTAACTTCCTATCCCTGCCTCTCTCCATACACAGTGACCCCTACTGCAGAGTAATCTCTGTTTATACTGAGAAAAATATCGGCATTTGTGTAGCCGGTATTACTGCAATACTGGCATGGCCGGGCAGCCTCAAATACCAGCTGTGCCGGTAAAATACCAGTCAGGTGGCAAACCTAAGAGTAGTGTGTAAAAAAAAAAAAAGTCTATTCCATGGGCCTGGAGCTGCAGCTCCATCAGCCCCTATGTTAATCTGGCCCTGCCCTCCGCCCCCAAGCTTATTTAGCAAACTAAAATCATAACAAAGACCTGTGTGTAAGCCATTAGCAGTCATTATTTAATAGCTCTTTATTAATGTGTTCATCGTGGTTTCGTGCCTTCTCTCTGGGGATTCGATTTCCCTCAGCGAGTGTTTAGAAATTGCATTGCTCTCTTTCAATACGTTCGGCTCATTCAGGGTTAACTGGCACTGGAAAGCACTCGGCTGCCTATTTTCCATTCAGCCCCATTCATTCTCACTGATGTGAAGCTGCTATTTCAGGAAACACATTATTTCCCACTGTGATTTTATTTTTTTCCCTCTAATTTGGGCTGTGAGGTAAACCATGACATAGATACCCCCCACTGTGGCACAGCCGTACCCTCCCCGTGGCCTGGTTTGTCAGGCTCTCATGAGGTCATTCTGTGTGTTTGCAGAATCCCCGATTTAAAATGTATTTCCGTTCGTAAGGCCACTTTTGTTAACAGAGTTTGATGTTTATGTTGAGTCAGAATAGAGAGTGCACAGTCTATGTAGTCAGATTATACACAATAAATCATCACGTCCATCCATGCCCACGGCTATAGCCCAGAATAATGACAGCCGGTTCATTAAAAGGTGAGTTGTGGTACATTGTTATTTATAAAGCACCAACGTATTCTACAGCGCTGTACAATAATTGCTCTGACAGACAGGTAGTTGCTGCAAGACAAGTTGGACGTATAGGAACACAAGTGAGACAAGTGGTTAGCGCTCCCTTTGAAAACTGATTTGAAAAATGTAGATAAAAATTGAGTTAATCATTTTTTTTTTTTAAATCTCAGTTAAATTAGTGACTTTTTTGTTGGCTCTCATTTTGCAAGTCGGAATCACAAGTCACTGTTTAGTAAATAAGTAACAGTGTATTTTTCACGTCCATCTCTACTTATTTCATTTTTAGTAAAGCAAGTCAATGAATTTTCTCTGTGCTGGCATAGAATATGATCAGTGAATACTTAGTGCTTCAGAAAGGACCGTACTGAGAGATTAATCCTGTGTAGATGCTGCTAATATGACTGTTTAGCTGAAATATGGGATTGTCATTTATTATAAAGGGCAAGACCCGCTCCATCAAACCTGGTGCGGTTGGAGGAGGATGGACACCCGGGCTGTAATGGCAAGTGGATCATTATTATTACTTTTGTTTCAGGTATTGTACCGGAAGATTGGAGGAAGGCAGATGTCGTTCCTATATTTAAAAAGGGTTCAAATTCCTTGCCTCAAATTATAGACCTGTGAGCTTAACTTCGGAGGCTGGGAAAATATTTGAAGGGCTATTAAGGGATAATATTCAGGAATTCATTGGGAAGAACTTTGTTACTAGCAATAATCAGCATGGTTTTATGAAACATAGGTCACGTCAAACTAACCTAATTCCATTATATGAAGAAGTAAGTAGAAGTATAGATCAGGGTGTTGCAGTGGATGTGATCTACTTGGAGTGTGCCAAGGTATTTGATATAGTTCCACACAATAGGTTAGTATTCAAACTAAAAGAAATTGATCTAGATAAAAATTCTTGTTCTTGGGTAGAACACTGGCTTAAGGATAGAGTACAACCGTTTCTTGGCGATTGTAGATTGGTAACAGATTTTGGGGGTCAAAGTACGAAAAAGTGTGATTTT
The DNA here is from genome assembly GCF_036172605.1 of Pelobates fuscus. Classification (NCBI taxonomy): domain Eukaryota; kingdom Metazoa; phylum Chordata; class Amphibia; order Anura; family Pelobatidae; genus Pelobates; species Pelobates fuscus. Next base: position 435,194,622 of record NC_086318.1, read on the forward strand.
TGTAAATTTTTTCATCATATTTTATATATTTTTTTTGTAACACAAATACCGCAGAAATGTAAAACAGTCCTGGTCCTTAACGGTAAGAAAATTGAAAAGCGGTCTGGTCACTAAGGGGTTAAAAGGAGAATGTGGAGTATGATAAGTCCCCTTTATATTACAAGAGGGCAAAGGCTTGTCCTCTGGTATTTTCCTTTATTGCTGTAAGAGTGGCCAAGCAATATGTGAAGAAAGTGACCTTTATGTTAAAGGAACACTCTAGGCACCACTACAGCATAAAGTAACAGTTCTGGGGCATACAGATTGTCCCTGCAGACTGAGCATTGTAAACGTTGCCTTTTCACTCAGACAGCCACTACAGGGACTTCTTGTGCTGGGTCCTGCAAAGATTGCAGGATCTACAGGGAGTGCAGAATTATTAGGCAAGTTGTATTTTTGAGGATTCATTTTATTATTGAACAACAACCATGTTCTCAATGAACCCCAAAAACTCATTAATATCAAAGCTGAATATTTTTGGAAGTAGTTTTTAGTTTGTTTTTAGTTATAGCTATTTTAGGGGGATATCTGTGTGTGCAGGTGACTATTACTGTGCATAATTATTAGGCAACTTAACAAAAAACAAATATATACCCATTTCAATTATTTATTTTTACCAGTGAAACCAATATAACATCTCAACATTCACAAATATACATTTCTGACATTCAAAAACAAAACAAAAACAAATCAGTGACCAATATAGCCACCTTTCTTTGCAAGGACACTCAAAAGCCTGCCATCCATGGATTCTGTCAGTGTTTTGATCTGTTCAGCATCAACATTGCGTGCAGCAGCAACCACAGCCTCCCAGACACTGTTCAGAGAGGTGAACTGTTTTCCCTCCTTGTAAATCTCACATTTGATGATGGACCACAGGTTCTCAATGGGGTTCAGATCAGGTGAACAAGGAGGCCATGTCATTAGATTTTCTACTTTTATACCCTTTCTTGCCAGCCACGCTGTGGAGTACTTGGACGCGTGTGATGGAGCATTGTCCTGCATGAAAATCATGTTTTTCTTGAAGGATGCAGACTTCTTCCTGTACCACTGCTTGAAGAAGGTGTCTTCCAGAAACTGGCAGTAGGACTGGGAGTTGAAATTGACTCCATCCTCAACCCGAAAAGGCCCCACAAGCTTATCTTTGATGATACCAGCCCAAACCAGTACTCCACCTCCACCTTGCTGGCGTCTGAGTCGGACTGGAGCTCTCTGCCCTTTACCAATCCATCCATCTGGCCCATCAAGACTCACTCTCATTTCATCAGTCCATAAAACCTTAGAAAAATCAGTCTTGAGATATTTCTTGGCCCAGTCTTGACATTTCAGCTTGTGTGTCTTGTTCAGTGGTGGTCGTCTTTCAGCCTTTCTTACCTTGGCCATGTCTCTGAGTATTGCACACCTTGTGCTTTTGGGCACTCCAGTGATGTTGCAGCTCTGAAATATGGCCAAACTGGTGGCAAGTGGCATCTTGGCAGCTGCACGCTTGACTTTTCTCAGTTCATGGGCAGTTATTTTGCGCCTTGGTTTCTCCACACGCTTCTTGCGACCCTGTTGACTATTTTAAATGAAACGCTTGATTGTTCGATGATCACGCTTCAGAAGCTTTGCAATTTTAAGAGTGCTGCATCCCTCTGCAAGATATCTCACTATTTTTGACTTTTCTGAGCCTGTCAAGTCCTTCTTTTGACCCATTTTGCCAAAGGAAAGGAAGTTACCTAATAATTATGCACACCTGATATAGGGTGTTGATGTCATTAGACCACACCCCTTCTCATTACATAGATGCACATCATCTAATATGCTTAATTGGTAGTAGGCTTTCGAGCCTATACAGCTTGGAGTAAGACAACATGCATAAAGAGGATGATGTGATCAAAATACTAATTTGCCTAATAATTCTGCACTCCCTGTATATTCAGCATCTCCACGCTCTGAACGCTCCCCATAATAAGAGATTGATCCCATGAGGCCGTGCTGATTGTTACGCAAGCACAGTAACCTCAGAACACTTGCTTCGTCTGAAATCATCAGGCTTGAGAAGGGGAAGTCCGCAGCGACACTGGTGCCACGATAACTAAAAGGTAAGTGAATCCACCTTTTTAAATACACTCTGGGAGGGCGAACATCTAAACAGTTAGTAGAACACTTTAGTGCAGGGATAGGCAACCTTCGGCACTCCAGATGTTGTGGACTACATCCCCCATAATGCTCTTACACCCATAATGTTGGCATCATGGGAAGTGTAGTCCAAAACATCCGGAGTACCGAAGGTTGCCTATGCCTTTTGTAGTGTTACGAATACACGTTTGTATTTCTAATGCTATGGTGTTCCTTTAAGATGTTTAGAAGTTTAAATAAACACAAAAAATAGAGCTCTGCCGCAAGGCTATTATATCAATTTGGAATAGTTAGAATGTAAAGTAAATAACAGAAGTAGAATCTTTCTCCATGTCATGTATTCATTATAACTATTTTAACCTCTAATATGAAATTTTATTTGAACCCCAACAGTTTACACGTTGTGCATGTTTAAAGGAGCACTATAGTGCCAGGAAAACAAACTTGTTTTCCTGTCACTATAGGGTCATTAGGTCCCCCCCACCTTCAGGGCCCACCTCCCGCTGGGCTGAAGGTATTAAAACCCCTTCAGCCACTTACATTTCTCCAGCGCCGGGCTCCCTCTGTGCTGAGGAACTCTGCTCCTCCTGCCGACGTCAGATCTGAATGCGCATGCGCGGCAAGATCCGGGCGCGCATTCAAACCGCCCATAGGAAAGCATTTCTCAATGCTTTCTAAGGGACTTCCGGCGTCTTCTCACTGTGGTTTTCACAGTGAGAATCGCGTAAGCGCCATTGAGCTGAAGTGGTCTGGGAGCCTATAGTGGTCCTTTAATCAGGGCCCTCTAACAGAGAGAAGGGAAATTCAAAACAAAACAATATTTTGAATATCGCATGCAAGCACAGCATACTGCAGTGGTTGTGGTACTAACAGTGCTGCTACTAAGCATCTTTCATGTTCGGTAAAAAGGCTCCTGGAGTCCATTTTCAAAAGGTTTATGAGAACCACCAGATAGCTAATGAGAAATGCATTGAATTCGTTTTTAAGAAAATAAGCCCATTATTCCTTTAATTACTGATTTTATATGGACAATTCCAACTAGGATAAATTGATCCAATGTGGTGACCATTACTGTTTGAATAGTAACTTTCTGATAGATTCCAAATTAATGCACACGTGAGGGCAAAAACAGGTTATATACAACTAGCTTTCTCAATAATAATCCTTCCTTACATACATACTCTCTGTGATGTTTTCCTGGACGTCATATGTGAGTGTGGGTGATGGTGACATTATAATATTAATAATAATAAAATATGGCTCTTCATGTTGATGTGAACAGAGAACGGATGTGATCGTCGCCCCGTGTTACAGTAAGTCTGAAGCTATCGGTTTATCCACAAGGCACCAGCTGAAATTGTACCAAAAAGAGAAAAAAACACTGATGTACTTATCCATTAATTTATCACCGAGACTGTCTTTTCATAGGCTTTAGCTGCGAAAAGCAAAAGGGAGCCGTTTTCCCAATCGAGCGTGGATGCGGACATAATGGTGGCTTTCTTCCATGAAGGCTATAATCATGGGCTCTCTAGGTGGTCCCGATGCATTAAGATGACATGTCCGTTACTCCCCAGCTGGGGACATGCAGAAAAACAGCGGGATGAGCTGAGCGTGACAGCTTTTTACACGGCCTAGAGCATCACATGTCAAGAGTAACCGTTTAATTGCTAGTTAGCCCCAAACAACCTGGATTTCGTGAAACATTAACATTTAGATTTCTCGTGTTTTCAAGTTTGTCCCGGAGTCTAGATGTTGTTATTAATCATTTCAATGAGCAACTTAATTCCTCCCAAGGTTTAAACACGTACTACTAGAGAACTGAAATTGGTGCACACACTAACTAAGCTATCTGACCTGCTTGTGCTTTTGAGATTCGGTGCCCCGACTAAGCTATTTTCTTGAATTAATGATGTATTTTCATGGTATAATGCAACAGCATACGTCATTGTCACATGACTACAGCTGGACCCATGAAAGGATCGAAGCAGGTGACAGGACCAACCATGGAACAGTGAGTGGTGGCACAACTTCAATAGAGCAGCTTTGGACCATTTATCTTTAAAGACTTGTTTTAAGCCATAAATATATCATATATTAAAAAAAGGCTAAAAAAAAATTTAAAAAAAAAGTATGACAAAAAATCAAAAATCAGATCACATTACTAAGCCTGGTAAGTTAAACCTACCACTGTAACTGAGTGTAACAGACAATAATTTGGTACTTAGTGTAGGAGTCTGGTTATTCTCTGGATTTTCTTATTTTGCATCTATTGATCTTTTCCATCCGGTGAAAAAAGATATTGGTTTGAATATTGGTAAAAGTTGGAGAAAGTGCCAGATTTCAGGTTTCTGTAACCCCTGAACCCAATCTCTGATCACAAGACTTTATTACAAGATATCATTTAATTTACTGATATCTTCTGGCTGTCTTTTTGGACTATATCATTCAGGTCATTAGGTCAAACTCAAGATTAGGTCAGGGGCTTTAAATGATTTAAAACACAAAAAGTCTCCTGCAAAAAAAAAAAAAAATCAGTTGTCATACTGCATGACCCATATTTTTTCCAATTGCCTTACGCTTTCCGGTTGAGTTTTTTTTTGGTATACTGTATGAGTCACAGCTGGAAGGGGAGAATTTCAATGGAATGTATTGGTTGTTTTTTGTCAAGTATTTTCATTTACGATAGAAGGTTAGATTTGGCCAATTTATTTGAGGTTCTTATACCATTTTCCTGAGTGATTGATCCAAAAATAGTTTATAGAGATGTTTTTCACATCTCACCCTTATTGGCAGATCTTTTTACGAGTTCAGCAGAAATCTCTTTGGACCTTGATCCACTGGTACAAGATGGTTTGCTGATACGCTGCAATCATCTGTGGCTGTCAGACACATTCCCTGTTTTTGTACTTTCTCTTTAATAATTATAACGGTGCTGATTAGGTTGGCGGAATAAGTACTGCACATTGCGCTGTTTTAGCACAAGGCTGTCGAGGTCAAGGATAAATTACAAGGAGGCCGAGCATGGTGGGATATGGTGAGATATGGATAAGGAAACCCAGAGACACAACATGAAACACTGCACAAAGAACGTCAAGGATCTCATTATGAAATACATGTATTAAGAAATACCACAACATAAATATTAATATTCACCAGGAAATCCATATATTAATATGTACTATGAGACATTTATTACAAAACCCTGGTACATTGCAATGTCAGAGCTTCAAGTAAGTGACGTGTCAATTCAGAATGCACTAGAAGGAGAATTCGGTGATTCCGTCGCTGGGACTGTAATAAAATCACGCAGCCCAGTCGGAGGGCAAGTAGCAGCACTCAATAATGACAGCACGGCACCATTCTTGGTCTCTGGTCAATTGTGAATCAACCAAAACCCGGCACAACTTCAATATGATTACAAGTAAGTGCTAAAAATACAATAATAAAAACTGCTTTCCATGTTGTTTCATTAAGGTGGATCTGTTACTTTTAAAACAATGTTTTCTCAATAAAATTCTCTTTCGGGAATTACTTATACATTGTATATGTGTTATTGTTTGTTTTATTATTGCATTATTCGAAAATTATTTCGATCTGAATCGCAGTTTGTTCAAATTTGAGCCAATAGGATAACCCGTCAAATTGAAGTCTGAGCTGAAATGAAGCCAAATCACAAACCAACCAAGATGCGCGTTGCTGAGTGCGTCTACAGGGAGTGCAGAATTATTAGGCAAATTAGTATTTTGACCACATCATCCTCTTTATGCATGTTGTCTTACTCCAAGCTGTATAGGCTCGAAAGCCTACTACCAATTAAGCATATTAGGTGATGTGCATCTCTGTAATGAGAAGGGGTGTGGTCTAATGACATCAACACCCTATGTCAGGTGTGCATAATTATGAGGCAACTTCCTTTCCTTTGGCAAAATGGGTCAAAAGAAGGACTTGACAGGCTCAGAAAAGTCAAAAATAGTGAGATATCTTGCAGAGGGATGCAGCACTCTTAAAATTGCAAAGCTTCTGAAGCGTGATCATCGAACAATCAAGCGTTTCATTCAAAATAGTCAACAGGGTCGCAAGAAGCGTGTGGAAAAACCAAGGCGCAAAATAACTGCCCATGAACTGAGAAAAGTCAAGCGTGCAGCTGCCAAGATGCCACTTGCCACCAGTTTGGCCATATTTCAGAGCTGCAACATCACTGGAGTGCCCAAAAGCACAAGGTGTGCAATACTCAGAGACATGGCCAAGGTAAGAAAGGCTGAAAGACGACCACCACTGAACAAGACACACAAGCTGAAACGTCAAGACTGGGCCAAGAAATATCTCAAGACTGATTTTTCTAAGGTTTTATGGACTGATGAAATGAGAGTGAGTCTTGATGGGCCAGATGGATGGGCCCGTGGCTGGATTGGTAAAGGGCAGAGAGCTCCAGTCCGACTCAGACGCCAGCAAGGTGGAGGTGGAGTACTGGTTTGGGCTGGTATCATCAAAGATGAGCTTGTGGGGCCTTTTCGGGTTGAGGATGGAGTCAAGCTCAACTCCCAGTCCTACTGCCAGTTTCTGGAAGACACCTTCTTCAAGCAGTGGTACAGGAAGAAGTCTGCATCCTTCAAGAAAAACAAGATTTTCATGCAGGACAATGCTCCATCACACGCGTCCAAGTACTCCACAGCATGGCTGGCAAGAAAGGGTATAAAAGAAGAAAATCTAATGACATGGCCTCCTTGTTCACCTGATCTGAACCCCATTGAGAACCTGTGGTCCATCATCAAATGTGAGATTTACAAGGAGGGAAAACAGTACACCTCTCTGAACAGTGTCTGGGAGGCTGTGGTTGCTGCTGCACGCAATGTTGATGGTGAATAGATCAAAACACTGACAGAATCCATAGATGGCAGGCTTTTGAGTGTCCTTGCAAAGAAAGGTGGCTATATTGGTCACTGATTTGTTTTTGTTATGTTTTTGAATGTCAGAAATGTATATTTGTGAATGTTGAGATGTTATATTGGTTTCACTGGTAAAAATAAATAATTGAAATGGGTATATATTTGTTTTTTGTTAAGTTCCTAATAATTATGCACAGTAATAGTCACCTGCACACACAGATATCCCCCTAAAATAGCTATAACTAAAAACAAACTAAAAACTACTTCCAAAAATATTCAGCTTTGATACTAATGAGTGTTTTGGGTTCATTGAGAACATGGTTGTTGTTCAATAATAAAATTAATCCTCAAAAATACAACTTGCCTAATAATTCTGCACTCCCTGTATTTTGCTCAGTGACTCTTAATTCTGCCCAGGACACCAAAAAGGGAGATGATCAATGGGGGATAAAGTATGATTGATGGCTAGAGACAGACAGTCACTAAATGTTAATTATACTCACAGGCCAAGTGAGAAGCAAAAAAGAACGGGGAAAAAATAAATAAATCTATATTTATAGAATTAATAATATATAATATATAAATAGATTTTTTTTTTACTGCATCTTCTATTTTCCCTTTTTTTGGATTACCTTTTCCCAGTTGGTCTGTGAACCAAACGGCAGGAAAACTCTCCTATAAGTTTACAGCAAATTATATAAATAATATTGATTGGCCCGTTTTCGTATCATTTGATTAGTCTGGTTAGTTTTTCAAATTAGTTTCAGTACTGAGATTCTGGCCAGCCGACCGAACATGTGGCCGAAATTCGGCCGTCCAGAAAAACAAAAAATGTTATGATGAGAATTGTCAGAAATTCTAAATGAATTTCAAATTTAAATCCAAAATAGCCAAACTGGATAAAGTCAGCTTTCCTAGCTACTTTGCCCTTTGATTTGAAAATCAGTTTAAAATCAAAATAATTCTCACCTTAGTAAACAACCCTGAGCACACGCATAGGATGCAGAACACTAACCCCAATCCAGTAACCGGCTGATGATTGGGATCGAGAGAGCTCTCATGACTCAGGCCGGCCAGTGGGGTCACCTAATAGTTGGATCCTACGTGATAAAGACCAGAGAACACTGTACTTACTACCTTGTGCCTTGATGTATATCACAATGCTGCATATTGAGCTATTTGTTCTTAAATGGTTAATTTAAACAAAAACAAAACACAGTATATTAAGAAAACACTGTTTTTAGTCACCAAAAAAACAACAGAAAATAGCTAGAACGTGTCTGTGTTTCAGCTAGGAGGCCAATTTCTTCCTCAGCCTGATCCTTCCGCACTGACTTCACTCCCTCTCGCCTGAGTGGGGTGGAAGTCAAGGAGCGCAGGCTGGAAGATGGACATGGGTGACACGACGGGGTGGGCATGGTACCATTGGCGGTATGTCACCAGCATACAGTTCCAGTTCAGAACTTTTATTCCGGATTTTCTAATGACGCCCCATTGACGCTTCCAGAGGTGGAGTTACTCTCTGTAAATGCATCTTTTTATAGTGAAATACTGACGTCAGGCACCATAACCACTTCATATAATTAAAGTGGTCATGGTGTTTGAAGTAGTCCTTTAATTTCACTTCTCCTTATTCCTGCTTCTAATCTGCCAAGAGATATCAACTTCCTAATAAATCGAATAAAGAGGCAGTTGTTATTAACCATTAAAACGGAATGCCTCCCTCACCTGGGAAGTGGGGTTTGTGGAAAAGCAGGTCCTCTTATTAAATAATATAAATGGTCGTTTGAATTGTACAGCGCTATGGAATCTGATGGCGCTATATAAATAATAAAATAATAATTTGAATGTAAATAGGATTGTTTTAGGCTTATTGTCGACTTGTTCCCTTTTAATAATCACTTCCACCACCCTGTGAGTGAAACCTGACATTGTGAAACTTTATGTCGGCAAAACCTATGATTAATATTCCAGAACATTATGCAATAATTCTATCTGACCTATAGTGATTATATTAGGAAATTAGTTTGGGTTTATTTTCTTAGTAAACTGTCATAAAAGTCCCACGTAACCACAGCTTTCCACAGAATTCTTGATAAATATGGCTTTCTGTGAAATTTACTCTAGAATATAATCTGACTTTTAATGCTAAAAGCTGGTGTACTGCACCACCTCGTGGGGAATTTAATAAACGCACCTTTCTATGCGATAATGCATGTTGTATGTCTCTCTCTAGTGGTGAACATTTGTAGTGCACCTTTAGCCAACATATTGCAGAATTACTGTACTCACAAAACTCCAAATTGCATTGAACTGAAATAAAATGTGTTAAATTGAGGCTCCGTCTGCCAGTTTGGAAACATTTGATTTTCTTTAATATGAGAGTATTTGGAATACAATGCTTTATACTTGACAAAGGGAGGTTCTCACAAAAACTTGTCTAATAAAAGAAAGTATTACAAAATACTCATTTATCATTTATTTTCTGTACAGACATATACATCGTGATAAAAGTCCCAACAGAGGCTGGAAACGTTAATGTAAATTTATATGCAACCTTCTGCAGTACTGTGTCAATAAATACAGCCAAATACTTTTTGCATTTAAAGTAAAATGAGTGCTCTCCTATATATATATATATATATATATATATATATATATATATATATTAAAATGTATTTTGTACAATGTTAATTGAATATAGTATCCTTTAATAGCAGATCATACAGTTTTTTATTAAATAGTTAAATTGTCTGATTATCTGATCTGGTCCCAAGGTGCACGGAGTTTAACCTACAAGCGATTTCCTGTGTAAAACAGTCCCCTAGGCAACGCATACCGCGTAACCAGGGTAACGACGTTTAGTGACGTCATCACGTAGAAGTTCCGGGTTATGGAAGGTCGCAGTGACGAATGGAGAACGCCGTGGTTTGACTCTATGCACCTGGGGTAAGTCAATTTAGTATTAATTTTATAGCTATATAATGGCGATATTTGTTATGTGTATGTATGTCATTTGATCCTGAGGAAGGTCCCTGCGAGGACCGAAACGTCGATTTTGCTTCAATTTATGGAATAAATTTATAACTTTTTATTCAAGTCCGTGAGTGCAGCCCAGTTACTCCTGTTTTTGGTCTATATATTGCAAACAAATCGACCAGGGATTCAGCTTGTATCACTAGAACATAAGCATACAACGCAACATAGTGTAATACAGTTAGATTAAAATATTCATTTTATCTTTCAAGGTTGCACTCACAAGATGATGGATTTTTTCAAGCCCTCAGGTTGCCTCCCCTGTAGTTTGGGGGGTTCCTTCTTTTGTCTGGTTGCCACGCCAACTCCAAATTTAGGAAGTCCACACACTCCCAATGGTTGGTAAAAAAAAGGAAATTTATTGGCTTTAAAAGTATAAAAATCAAATCATAAAATGATACTACTGGTCCTACGCGTTTCGTCTCCCTTGGGAAACTTCCTCAGGGACCCAGTATCAAATTTCAGTTAAAACATACAATTTACATACACTGTCAAAACATCAAGTGTACAAATAAGCCTATTTTCCCCCCTCCCCTCTCAAACCCTTAAATATGTTCAAGCTGGGAGTTCATTGGTGGTGTGGTGGGCGTTGGTGCAGAATCCTCTTCCTATTGGGCTTCCTATTTGTAGTATGGAGGGTGTCTCAGCTGTTTCCATGTACTTCAATCTTTTTTCGCGGTCAAAATCTCCTGTCCGTCTTCACTTCCGGTTCGGCGCACTTCCGTGCGTTCCATTGTGACTTTGTTAAGATGGCCGTGCGTTCCATTGGATTCAGTGGCTCAAATTTGAATCGTTGCCCTCTGGTGGTCGCCAGAGGTAATATCATGGATATGCATGATGTTAACGTCAATTTGGAAGAAAAAATAAATGGAAGGAGACAACATGTTGATTTGCATTCTTTTTCCTTCAACTACTACATATTTTCAGCATATTTTTCAACCATTTTTCTTCATTTCATTCATCAGTTTGCACTTGTCCTTCCTTGAACCTCTATAAAACTTTAATTATATTTTTAATATTGGATCTTGATGTTAATTGTTAGTCTCCCATTATGAAAGGGTTTTCACTAAATATATCCCTATTTTGCCATATTTTCACTATATGCGTATATATATATATATCTATTTCGTTATATATAGTCAGGACATTGTATACTGATGAATATCTTTAATGAACACAGTTAACAACCATAATCTATTTTTCAATAACCCTCTTATCTCCTATTTATATATAAATTTTTCTCAATATTTTCATTTTTATTATTATTGATATACAATTACTATTATTAATGTCTTCATTTCTGAACAAATGTTTCCAAATATTAATTTACTTTTGTGTATGCATTATGCCTCTCTCCTTTGAGTACTTATTTTAATCAATTGTTGTATTATTGTCTGTTAGAAATCCTAAACATTAGAATGGAACAAAGAATATAAATATACATATGTGTATGTTGTTTACGTGTATGTCTTGCATACCTCCTTCAAAACCTTTTTTCATTTCTTTATTTTTATTTGTTTTTTTATTTTATTTTTTTATTATTTTTTATTTTTTTATTTTTTTATATTTCATTATTTTTCATTCTTCTTGTCTATTTGATGTCTATTCTCTAATTTCTATAGAAATACCTTTCCAACCAGGTGAATACCTCATAACTGTTAATTCAGGAAGCACACTAAGTCCACATCGACATTCAATCCCTTAGGATTAAGTGTCTGTAATTTGTGGATCCAGTATGTCTCCCTCTGAGCCAGCTTTTGATCTCTATTACCTCCCCTCCAATGTGGGGAAATTTTTTCTATAGCTGTACATCTTAGTTTCTTTAAATTGAACAAGGGGCAGGAATTGCAGTGGGTCGGTACTGAATGGGTTTTTAAATCTTTTTTGATGTTATTAATGTGTTCCATTGCTCTGATTTTAAAAGCCCTTTTTGTGCGGCCTATATATTGCTTACCGCACGGACACTGTAGTAAATATACCACATAGTCTGTGAGGCAGCCAATATTGTTTTTTATCGGGAAATTTTCTCCTGTGATATTGCTTTTAAAGTGTGTATTGGTTCCCAAATTAGCAGTCGAGCATGCTTTACATTTTTTACATCCTTTAAACCCATTTGTTTCCTTTTTTAAAAGATCTTTTTTTTGTTTTATGGCATAACTTGGAGCCAAAAGATTTTTCAGATTTTTATTTTTTCTATATATTAATGTTGGTTTTTTCGGCAATATCTCTCCCAAGAGGGGGTCTTCCAGCAGGATTGGCCAAAATTTTTTCAAACTTTTTTTGATTTTAAAATGATCGGTATTGTATTGAGTTATGAAAGCTGTACGGAATTTCTCTCCATCCTGCTTAACTTTTATATTATTTTGTAATAATTCCTCCCTTCCTTTTCCTGACATAATTCTAATTTCCTTGTCTATTGAATTTTTATTATAACCCTTTTTAACCAACTTTTTCTTTATATGATCTGCCTGTTGTATGAAGTCATCAGGATGGGAACAGTTGCGTCTCACCCTCGTCAGTTGTCCTTTTGCAATTCCCCTCAACCATGGTTGGTGATGGCAGCTTTTTTTGTGGACGTAACTGTTCCCATCCGTCGGCTTGAAATAACATTTGGTTTTTATCTCCCTTCCTTCTCCAAATAAAGTCAAATCCAAAAAGTGTATTTCATTTTTATTCCAAATTGGTGAAAAACGTAAGTTATAGTCGTTATCATTTAGATAACCTACAAAAGATACAAACGACGTGTGTGTGCCCTTCCAAATAATTAGCACATCATCAATAAACCTCCGCCATAGCACCAGATCCGCCACCCAGTCATGCCCTCGCCACACAGAAAGATCCTCCCATCTTCTCATGTATGTGTTGGCATAACTGGGGGCGAACCTGGTGCCCATGGCGGTCCCCGTGGTTTGTAAATAAAAACACCCATCAAAGTAAAAATAATTGTGTTTCAAAATAAATTCTACTGCTTTCCAAATAAATTCTTTTGTATGATTAGACAAATCTTTGTCTTTACTCATAAAGTGGTTGATTGCTTCCAACCCCAAAGTGTGACTTATCACCGTGTAGAGAGATGCCACGTCCAACGTGGCCCAACTATAGTTATCCTGCCATTCTAAATTTTCTATTTCTTGTAAAAAAGATTTAGTGTCTTTCGTATAAGATAAGGCCTCTTGGGCATATGGTTGAAGGTATGAGTCCACGAAGGCAGATAGATTGGCCGTTATGGAATCTATCCCACTAATAATGGGTCTTCCCGGCGGAGTATGTAGATTTTTGTGAATTTTGGGGATAAAATAAAATATTGGGATGGTGGGGTATTTATTAAACAAAAATTCAAAGTTTTTTTGTGAGATGACTCCATCATTTTTACCCATCACCAATAATTCATTTAATTTAGAATTGAATATTGAAGTGGGATCACTGTCCAATTTCCTGTATGTTTTTATATCTTGTAAGATGTTGTTACTTTCCCTCATATAGTATTCTGTGGACATTACCACTATCCCCCCCCCCTTATCCGCTTCCTTGATGATAATATCGTCTCTTTCTTTAAGGATTTTGAGGCCCTCTCTATCTGCCTTCGTTAGATTATCATTCTTCTGATATTCCGAATTTTTATGTGACTTTATGGATTTTCGCAATTCCTTTTCCACCATGTGCTCAAAGGTTTCCAGATGTGAACCTTTACTATACACAGGATAGAAATGAGATTTTGGTTTAAAATTCAATCTACTTGAATCCCTAGGTTCCCCCTGCTGGTAATGTATTGGATATTTCAAAAAATGTCTTTTAACTGTTAAATTCCGAACGTATTTTTTCAAATCAATATACAAATTGAAATCATTAGCTTTTTGATTTGGGGCAAATTTCATGCCCTTTTCTAACAAATTAATCTCTTGTTTGGATAATGGCTTTCCTGAGATGTTAAAAATACCTTTCTCTATCTCTTGTAAGGGGAGATGTGTTCCCTTCTCGAAGGATTTGTGTACTCCTCCATTCTCTTCCGTTTCGATGGTGTTTCCACCGAGAGGGGTGCAAACCGATTCGGGTGTGTTATCACCTCCTCCCTTGGTTTGAAGTAGTTGGTGATAGATCTCTCTTTTGGAACTCTTGTTCTCCCCATAAAATTTCTCTCATTTCCCTCATTGGATGAATTCCTCTTGCTGTACTCCGCACCTTTACTAGCTACTTGGGCATAAGTTAAACTCCTCCTTCTATCATTTGATGGACTCCCTTCTCTGTGTCTGTATCTAGGGCTCCTAATTGGGGTATAATTTGCTCCCCTTGTTGGTTCTGGTTTCCTATTATCCTTAAATTCTTTTCGATTATCTCCTATTTTATTCCTCGCTCTCTTGTCCGGGGTTCTATAAGGTTTATAGTTATTAAACATATTTTTTGTTGATTTCCTCTTATTTACAATTTTTAACCTAGTCGAAAAGGTATTTCTTATTTTATCATCCCTATCTCTCTTGTATTTTTTGTTTTTAGTGTCTGCAATTTTTTCATCTAAAGTTTTTAACCTTTTTTGCATCATTTCCTCTTTGATTTTGAAATCCTCGTTATCTATATTCAATGTATGATTAGTTTCTAGTTCCTCTAATTCTTGTTCTAATCTCTCTTTCGATTCTTTAGAATGTTTAACAATCAACTCCATTAATTGGAAAGAGCATTTATACAGAATCTCATCCCATTTATTTAGGAACTCTTCATTGTCTTGACCAAATGCTGGTATTTTATCTATCCTGAGACCTCTAGGGATTAAGCCTTCTTTCAAATAATTATCTAGAAAGGCAATTTCCCACCACTTTTTTGTTTCCAGACTTAAAATCCTCTCTTTTTGTTTAAAGTATTCATCAAACTTTTTAAGTGGTTGTGGTTGTTCCCCTTCTTTAAATAGGGTCTCAAATTTATGTGTTCTTGCTTTTTGAATCCTTTGCAGATAACTCATACTTTCTGCCATATTACTTAAGATACAATATACAACAAAAATACAACAAAAAGTTGGGATACAATACAGTGTATAGCTTCCACCTATTCACCCGTGGAAAAATATCAGTAAAAACTTAGCTTTTTTCAGATACTTGCTTCCCTCTAGTCACCTCCCAACTTGGTGACCATATACAACTATTGCAAACAAATCGACCAGGGATTCAGCTTGTATCACTAGAACATAAGCATACAACGCAACATAGTGTAATACAGTTAGATTAAAATATTCATTTTATCTTTCAAGGTTGCACTCACAAGATGATGGATTTTTTCAAGCCCTCAGGTTGCCTCCCCTGTAGTTTGGGGGGTTCCTTCTTTTGTCTGGTTGCCACGCCAACTCCAAATTTAGGAAGTCCACACACTCCCAATGGTTGGTAAAAAAAAGGGAAATTTATTGGCTTTAAAAGTATAAAAATCAAATCATAAAATGATACTACTGGTCCTACGCGTTTCGTCTCCCTTGGGAAACTTCCTCAGGGACCCAGTATCAAATTTCAGTTAAAACATACAATTTACATACACTGTCAAAACATCAAGTGTACAAATAAGCCTATTTTCCCCCCTCCCCTCTCAAACCCTTAAATATGTTCAAGCTGGGAGTTCATTGGTGGTGTGGTGGGCGTTGGTGCAGAATCCTCTTCCTATTGGGCTTCCTATTTGTAGTATGGAGGG
Source organism: Pelobates fuscus (assembly GCF_036172605.1). Classification (NCBI taxonomy): domain Eukaryota; kingdom Metazoa; phylum Chordata; class Amphibia; order Anura; family Pelobatidae; genus Pelobates; species Pelobates fuscus. The sequence goes on from NC_086318.1 coordinate 435,210,368, forward strand.
TGTCTCAGCTGTTTCCATGTACTTCAATCTTTTTTCGCGGTCAAAATCTCCTGTCCGTCTTCACTTCCGGTTCGGCGCACTTCCGTGCGTTCCATTGTGACTTTGTTAAGATGGCCGTGCGTATCCCAACTTTTTGTTGTATTTTTGTTGTATATTGTATCTTAAGTAATATGGCAGAAAGTATGAGTTATCTGCAAAGGATTCAAAAAGCAAGAACACATAAATTTGAGACCCTATTTAAAGAAGGGGAACAACCACAACCACTTAAAAAGTTTGATGAATACTTTAAACAAAAAGAGAGGATTTTAAGTCTGGAAACAAAAAAGTGGTGGGAAATTGCCTTTCTAGATAATTATTTGAAAGAAGGCTTAATCCCTAGAGGTCTCAGGATAGATAAAATACCAGCATTTGGTCAAGACAATGAAGAGTTCCTAAATAAATGGGATGAGATTCTGTATAAATGCTCTTTCCAATTAATGGAGTTGATTGTTAAACATTCTAAAGAATCGAAAGAGAGATTAGAACAAGAATTAGAGGAACTAGAAACTAATCATACATTGAATATAGATAACGAGGATTTCAAAATCAAAGAGGAAATGATGCAAAAAAGGTTAAAAACTTTAGATGAAAAAATTGCAGACACTAAAAACAAAAAATACAAGAGAGATAGGGATGATAAAATAAGAAATACCTTTTCGACTAGGTTAAAAATTGTAAATAAGAGGAAATCAACAAAAAATATGTTTAATAACTATAAACCTTATAGAACCCCGGACAAGAGAGCGAGGAATAAAATAGGAGATAATCGAAAAGAATTTAAGGATAATAGGAAACCAGAACCAACAAGGGGAGCAAATTATACCCCAATTAGGAGCCCTAGATACAGACACAGAGAAGGGAGTCCATCAAATGATAGAAGGAGGAGTTTAACTTATGCCCAAGTAGCTAGTAAAGGTGCGGAGTACAGCAAGAGGAATTCATCCAATGAGGGAAATGAGAGAAATTTTATGGGGAGAACAAGAGTTCCAAAAGAGAGATCTATCACCAACTACTTCAAACCAAGGGAGGAGGTGATAACACACCCGAATCGGTTTGCACCCCTCTCGGTGGAAACACCATCGAAACGGAAGAGAATGGAGGAGTACACAAATCCTTCGAGAAGGGAACACATCTCCCCTTACAAGAGATAGAGAAAGGTATTTTTAACATCTCAGGAAAGCCATTATCCAAACAAGAGATTAATTTGTTAGAAAAGGGCATGAAATTTGCCCCAAATCAAAAAGCTAATGATTTCAATTTGTATATTGATTTGAAAAAATACGTTCGGAATTTAACAGTTAAAAGACATTTTTTGAAATATCCAATACATTACCAGCAGGGGGAACCTAGGGATTCAAGTAGATTGAATTTTAAACCAAAATCTCATTTCTATCCTGTGTATAGTAAAGGTTCACATCTGGAAACCTTTGAGCACATGGTGGAAAAGGAATTGCGAAAATCCATAAAGTCACATAAAAATTCGGAATATCAGAAGAATGATAATCTAACGAAGGCAGATAGAGAGGGCCTCAAAATCCTTAAAGAAAGAGACGATATTATCATCAAGGAAGCGGATAAGGGGGGGGGGATAGTGGTAATGTCCACAGAATACTATATGAGGGAAAGTAACAACATCTTACAAGATATAAAAACATACAGGAAATTGGACAGTGATCCCACTTCAATATTCAATTCTAAATTAAATGAATTATTGGTGATGGGTAAAAATGATGGAGTCATCTCACAAAAAAACTTTGAATTTTTGTTTAATAAATACCCCACCATCCCAATATTTTATTTTATCCCCAAAATTCACAAAAATCTACATACTCCGCCGGGAAGACCCATTATTAGTGGGTTAGATTCCATAACGGCCAATCTATCTGCCTTCGTGGACTCATACCTTCAACCATATGCCCAAGAGGCCTTATCTTATACGAAAGACACTAAATCTTTTTTACAAGAAATAGAAAATTTAGAATGGCAGGATAACTATAGTTGGGCCACGTTGGACGTGGCATCTCTCTACACGGTGATAAGTCACACTTTGGGGTTGGAAGCAATCAACCACTTTATGAGTAAAGACAAAGATTTGTCTAATCATACAAAAGAATTTATTTGGAAAGCAGTAGAATTTATTTTGAAACACAATTATTTTTACTTTGATGGGTGTTTTTATTTACAAACCACGGGGACCGCCATGGGCACCAGGTTCGCCCCCAGTTATGCCAACACATACATGAGAAGATGGGAGGATCTTTCTGTGTGGCGAGGGCATGACTGGGTGGCGGATCTGGTGCTATGGCGGAGGTTTATTGATGATGTGCTAATTATTTGGAAGGGCACACACACGTCGTTTGTATCTTTTGTAGGTTATCTAAATGATAACGACTATAACTTACGTTTTTCACCAATTTGGAATAAAAATGAAATACACTTTTTGGATTTGACTTTATTTGGAGAAGGAAGGGAGATAAAAACCAAATGTTATTTCAAGCCGACGGATGGGAACAGTTACGTCCACAAAAAAAGCTGCCATCACCAACCATGGTTGAGGGGAATTGCAAAAGGACAACTGACGAGGGTGAGACGCAACTGTTCCCATCCTGATGACTTCATACAACAGGCAGATCATATAAAGAAAAAGTTGGTTAAAAAGGGTTATAATAAAAATTCAATAGACAAGGAAATTAGAATTATGTCAGGAAAAGGAAGGGAGGAATTATTACAAAATAATATAAAAGTTAAGCAGGATGGAGAGAAATTCCGTACAGCTTTCATAACTCAATACAATACCGATCATTTTAAAATCAAAAAAAGTTTGAAAAAATTTTGGCCAATCCTGCTGGAAGACCCCCTCTTGGGAGAGATATTGCCGAAAAAACCAACATTAATATATAGAAAAAATAAAAATCTGAAAAATCTTTTGGCTCCAAGTTATGCCATAAAACAAAAAAAAGATCTTTTAAAAAAGGAAACAAATGGGTTTAAAGGATGTAAAAAATGTAAAGCATGCTCGACTGCTAATTTGGGAACCAATACACACTTTAAAAGCAATATCACAGGAGAAAATTTCCCGATAAAAAACAATATTGGCTGCCTCACAGACTATGTGGTATATTTACTACAGTGTCCGTGCGGTAAGCAATATATAGGCCGCACAAAAAGGGCTTTTAAAATCAGAGCAATGGAACACATTAATAACATCAAAAAAGATTTAAAAACCCATTCAGTACCGACCCACTGCAATTCCTGCCCCTTGTTCAATTTAAAGAAACTAAGATGTACAGCTATAGAAAAAATTTCCCCACATTGGAGGGGAGGTAATAGAGATCAAAAGCTGGCTCAGAGGGAGACATACTGGATCCACAAATTACAGACACTTAATCCTAAGGGATTGAATGTCGATGTGGACTTAGTGTGCTTCCTGAATTAACAGTTATGAGGTATTCACCTGGTTGGAAAGGTATTTCTATAGAAATTAGAGAATAGACATCAAATAGACAAGAAGAATGAAAAATAATGAAATATAAAAAAATAAAAAAATAAAAAATAATAAAAAAATAAAATAAAAAAACAAATAAAAATAAAGAAATGAAAAAAGGTTTTGAAGGAGGTATGCAAGACATACACGTAAACAACATACACATATGTATATTTATATTCTTTGTTCCATTCTAATGTTTAGGATTTCTAACAGACAATAATACAACAATTGATTAAAATAAGTACTCAAAGGAGAGAGGCATAATGCATACACAAAAGTAAATTAATATTTGGAAACATTTGTTCAGAAATGAAGACATTAATAATAGTAATTGTATATCAATAATAATAAAAATGAAAATATTGAGAAAAATTTATATATAAATAGGAGATAAGAGGGTTATTGAAAAATAGATTATGGTTGTTAACTGTGTTCATTAAAGATATTCATCAGTATACAATGTCCTGACTATATATAACGAAATAGATATATATATATATACGCATATAGTGAAAATATGGCAAAATAGGGATATATTTAGTGAAAACCCTTTCATAATGGGAGACTAACAATTAACATCAAGATCCAATATTAAAAATATAATTAAAGTTTTATAGAGGTTCAAGGAAGGACAAGTGCAAACTGATGAATGAAATGAAGAAAAATGGTTGAAAAATATGCTGAAAATATGTAGTAGTTGAAGGAAAAAGAATGCAAATCAACATGTTGTCTCCTTCCATTTATTTTTTCTTCCAAATTGACGTTAACATCATGCATATCCATGATATTACCTCTGGCGACCACCAGAGGGCAACGATTCAAATTTGAGCCACTGAATCCAATGGAACGCACGGCCATCTTAACAAAGTCACAATGGAACGCACGGAAGTGCGCCGAACCGGAAGTGAAGACGGACAGGAGATTTTGACCGCGAAAAAAGATTGAAGTACATGGAAACAGCTGAGACACCCTCCATACTACAAATAGGAAGCCCAATAGGAAGAGGATTCTGCACCAACGCCCACCACACCACCAATGAACTCCCAGCTTGAACATATTTAAGGGTTTGAGAGGGGAGGGGGGAAAATAGGCTTATTTGTACACTTGATGTTTTGACAGTGTATGTAAATTGTATGTTTTAACTGAAATTTGATACTGGGTCCCTGAGGAAGTTTCCCAAGGGAGACGAAACGCGTAGGACCAGTAGTATCATTTTATGATTTGATTTTTATACTTTTAAAGCCAATAAATTTCCCTTTTTTTTACCAACCATTGGGAGTGTGTGGACTTCCTAAATTTGGAGTTGGCGTGGCAACCAGACAAAAGAAGGAACCCCCCAAACTACAGGGGAGGCAACCTGAGGGCTTGAAAAAATCCATCATCTTGTGAGTGCAACCTTGAAAGATAAAATGAATATTTTAATCTAACTGTATTACACTATGTTGCGTTGTATGCTTATGTTCTAGTGATACAAGCTGAATCCCTGGTCGATTTGTTTGCAATAGTTGTATATGGTCACCAAGTTGGGAGGTGACTAGAGGGAAGCAAGTATCTGAAAAAAGCTAAGTTTTTACTGATATTTTTCCACGGGTGAATAGGTGGAAGCTATACACTGTATTGTATCCCAACTTTTTGTTGTATTTTTGTTGTATATTGTATCTTAAGTAATATGGCAGAAAGTATGAGTTATCTGCAAAGGATTCAAAAAGCAAGAACACATAAATTTGAGACCCTATTTAAAGAAGGGGAACAACCACAACCACTTAAAAAGTTTGATGAATACTTTAAACAAAAAGAGAGGATTTTAAGTCTGGAAACAAAAAAGTGGTGGGAAATTGCCTTTCTAGATAATTATTTGAAAGAAGGCTTAATCCCTAGAGGTCTCAGGATAGATAAAATACCAGCATTTGGTCAAGACAATGAAGAGTTCCTAAATAAATGGGATGAGATTCTGTATAAATGCTCTTTCCAATTAATGGAGTTGATTGTTAAACATTCTAAAGAATCGAAAGAGAGATTAGAACAAGAATTAGAGGAACTAGAAACTAATCATACATTGAATATAGATAACGAGGATTTCAAAATCAAAGAGGAAATGATGCAAAAAAGGTTAAAAACTTTAGATGAAAAAATTGCAGACACTAAAAACAAAAAATACAAGAGAGATAGGGATGATAAAATAAGAAATACCTTTTCGACTAGGTTAAAAATTGTAAATAAGAGGAAATCAACAAAAAATATGTTTAATAACTATAAACCTTATAGAACCCCGGACAAGAGAGCGAGGAATAAAATAGGAGATAATCGAAAAGAATTTAAGGATAATAGGAAACCAGAACCAACAAGGGGAGCAAATTATACCCCAATTAGGAGCCCTAGATACAGACACAGAGAAGGGAGTCCATCAAATGATAGAAGGAGGAGTTTAACTTATGCCCAAGTAGCTAGTAAAGGTGCGGAGTACAGCAAGAGGAATTCATCCAATGAGGGAAATGAGAGAAATTTTATGGGGAGAACAAGAGTTCCAAAAGAGAGATCTATCACCAACTACTTCAAACCAAGGGAGGAGGTGATAACACACCCGAATCGGTTTGCACCCCTCTCGGTGGAAACACCATCGAAACGGAAGAGAATGGAGGAGTACACAAATCCTTCGAGAAGGGAACACATCTCCCCTTACAAGAGATAGAGAAAGGTATTTTTAACATCTCAGGAAAGCCATTATCCAAACAAGAGATTAATTTGTTAGAAAAGGGCATGAAATTTGCCCCAAATCAAAAAGCTAATGATTTCAATTTGTATATTGATTTGAAAAAATACGTTCGGAATTTAACAGTTAAAAGACATTTTTTGAAATATCCAATACATTACCAGCAGGGGGAACCTAGGGATTCAAGTAGATTGAATTTTAAACCAAAATCTCATTTCTATCCTGTGTATAGTAAAGGTTCACATCTGGAAACCTTTGAGCACATGGTGGAAAAGGAATTGCGAAAATCCATAAAGTCACATAAAAATTCGGAATATCAGAAGAATGATAATCTAACGAAGGCAGATAGAGAGGGCCTCAAAATCCTTAAAGAAAGAGACGATATTATCATCAAGGAAGCGGATAAGGGGGGGGGGATAGTGGTAATGTCCACAGAATACTATATGAGGGAAAGTAACAACATCTTACAAGATATAAAAACATACAGGAAATTGGACAGTGATCCCACTTCAATATTCAATTCTAAATTAAATGAATTATTGGTGATGGGTAAAAATGATGGAGTCATCTCACAAAAAAACTTTGAATTTTTGTTTAATAAATACCCCACCATCCCAATATTTTATTTTATCCCCAAAATTCACAAAAATCTACATACTCCGCCGGGAAGACCCATTATTAGTGGGTTAGATTCCATAACGGCCAATCTATCTGCCTTCGTGGACTCATACCTTCAACCATATGCCCAAGAGGCCTTATCTTATACGAAAGACACTAAATCTTTTTTACAAGAAATAGAAAATTTAGAATGGCAGGATAACTATAGTTGGGCCACGTTGGACGTGGCATCTCTCTACACGGTGATAAGTCACACTTTGGGGTTGGAAGCAATCAACCACTTTATGAGTAAAGACAAAGATTTGTCTAATCATACAAAAGAATTTATTTGGAAAGCAGTAGAATTTATTTTGAAACACAATTATTTTTACTTTGATGGGTGTTTTTATTTACAAACCACGGGGACCGCCATGGGCACCAGGTTCGCCCCCAGTTATGCCAACACATACATGAGAAGATGGGAGGATCTTTCTGTGTGGCGAGGGCATGACTGGGTGGCGGATCTGGTGCTATGGCGGAGGTTTATTGATGATGTGCTAATTATTTGGAAGGGCACACACACGTCGTTTGTATCTTTTGTAGGTTATCTAAATGATAACGACTATAACTTACGTTTTTCACCAATTTGGAATAAAAATGAAATACACTTTTTGGATTTGACTTTATTTGGAGAAGGAAGGGAGATAAAAACCAAATGTTATTTCAAGCCGACGGATGGGAACAGTTACGTCCACAAAAAAAGCTGCCATCACCAACCATGGTTGAGGGGAATTGCAAAAGGACAACTGACGAGGGTGAGACGCAACTGTTCCCATCCTGATGACTTCATACAACAGGCAGATCATATAAAGAAAAAGTTGGTTAAAAAGGGTTATAATAAAAATTCAATAGACAAGGAAATTAGAATTATGTCAGGAAAAGGAAGGGAGGAATTATTACAAAATAATATAAAAGTTAAGCAGGATGGAGAGAAATTCCGTACAGCTTTCATAACTCAATACAATACCGATCATTTTAAAATCAAAAAAAGTTTGAAAAAATTTTGGCCAATCCTGCTGGAAGACCCCCTCTTGGGAGAGATATTGCCGAAAAAACCAACATTAATATATAGAAAAAATAAAAATCTGAAAAATCTTTTGGCTCCAAGTTATGCCATAAAACAAAAAAAAGATCTTTTAAAAAAGGAAACAAATGGGTTTAAAGGATGTAAAAAATGTAAAGCATGCTCGACTGCTAATTTGGGAACCAATACACACTTTAAAAGCAATATCACAGGAGAAAATTTCCCGATAAAAAACAATATTGGCTGCCTCACAGACTATGTGGTATATTTACTACAGTGTCCGTGCGGTAAGCAATATATAGGCCGCACAAAAAGGGCTTTTAAAATCAGAGCAATGGAACACATTAATAACATCAAAAAAGATTTAAAAACCCATTCAGTACCGACCCACTGCAATTCCTGCCCCTTGTTCAATTTAAAGAAACTAAGATGTACAGCTATAGAAAAAATTTCCCCACATTGGAGGGGAGGTAATAGAGATCAAAAGCTGGCTCAGAGGGAGACATACTGGATCCACAAATTACAGACACTTAATCCTAAGGGATTGAATGTCGATGTGGACTTAGTGTGCTTCCTGAATTAACAGTTATGAGGTATTCACCTGGTTGGAAAGGTATTTCTATAGAAATTAGAGAATAGACATCAAATAGACAAGAAGAATGAAAAATAATGAAATATAAAAAAATAAAAAAATAAAAAATAATAAAAAAATAAAATAAAAAAACAAATAAAAATAAAGAAATGAAAAAAGGTTTTGAAGGAGGTATGCAAGACATACACGTAAACAACATACACATATGTATATTTATATTCTTTGTTCCATTCTAATGTTTAGGATTTCTAACAGACAATAATACAACAATTGATTAAAATAAGTACTCAAAGGAGAGAGGCATAATGCATACACAAAAGTAAATTAATATTTGGAAATATTTGTTCAGAAATGAAGACATTAATAATAGTAATTGTATATCAATAATAATAAAAATGAAAATATTGAGAAAAATTTATATATAAATAGGAGATAAGAGGGTTATTGAAAAATAGATTATGGTTGTTAACTGTGTTCATTAAAGATATTCATCAGTATACAATGTCCTGACTATATATAACGAAATAGATATATATATATATACGCATATAGTGAAAATATGGCAAAATAGGGATATATTTAGTGAAAACCCTTTCATAATGGGAGACTAACAATTAACATCAAGATCCAATATTAAAAATATAATTAAAGTTTTATAGAGGTTCAAGGAAGGACAAGTGCAAACTGATGAATGAAATGAAGAAAAATGGTTGAAAAATATGCTGAAAATATGTAGTAGTTGAAGGAAAAAGAATGCAAATCAACATGTTGTCTCCTTCCATTTATTTTTTCTTCCAAATTGACGTTAACATCATGCATATCCATGATATTACCTCTGGCGACCACCAGAGGGCAACGATTCAAATTTGAGCCACTGAATCCAATGGAACGCACGGCCATCTTAACAAAGTCACAATGGAACGCACGGAAGTGCGCCGAACCGGAAGTGAAGACGGACAGGAGATTTTGACCGCGAAAAAAGATTGAAGTACATGGAAACAGCTGAGACACCCTCCATACTACAAATAGGAAGCCCAATAGGAAGAGGATTCTGCACCAACGCCCACCACACCACCAATGAACTCCCAGCTTGAACATATTTAAGGGTTTGAGAGGGGAGGGGGGAAAATAGGCTTATTTGTACACTTGATGTTTTGACAGTGTATGTAAATTGTATGTTTTAACTGAAATTTGATACTGGGTCCCTGAGGAAGTTTCCCAAGGGAGACGAAACGCGTAGGACCAGTAGTATCATTTTATGATTTGATTTTTATACTTTTAAAGCCAATAAATTTCCTTTTTTTTTACCAACCATTGGGAGTGTGTGGACTTCCTAAATTTGGAGTTGGCGTGGCAACCAGACAAAAGAAGGAACCCCCCAAACTACAGGGGAGGCAACCTGAGGGCTTGAAAAAATCCATCATCTTGTGAGTGCAACCTTGAAAGATAAAATGAATATTTTAATCTAACTGTATTACACTATGTTGCGTTGTATGCTTATGTTCTAGTGATACAAGCTGAATCCCTGGTCGATTTGTTTGCAATAGTTGTATATGGTCACCAAGTTGGGAGGTGACTAGAGGGAAGCAAGTATCTGAAAAAAGCTAAGTTTTTACTGATATTTTTCCACGGGTGAATAGGTGGAAGCTATACACTGTATTGTATCCCAACTTTTTGGTCTATATATATATAAAAATTATATAATTAGACTTGTGTATTCAGATTGAGACAATTTTGGGCAGATCAGCTATTCGGCTAAATTCCTTATCTCCAAAGAGCCATACATACATATTATATATATAGAATATAAATAAATAAACATTTTATATATACAACCTGTTCCAAATTATTATGCAAATTATATTTCTCATTTACCTAAATAATTGATGTAAATAACAGTCAGCATAATTCTCATGTTATCAACTATTAAGAGTACAATTCAAATGTTATTGAACAAACCTCCTAATGATAACAGTATTTTTTAAACATAAAAAACTTACAATGCACTGTTCCAAATTATTACGCACAGTAAGTTTCAAAACACTTTATAGGTTGTAAAGAACTGAAAATTGTCATTTGTTGTGTCTGCAGCATATTTACTGAAATTAAAAGCTATTTCAATCAAACTTATAACAACATTTTTACTTTTTAAACATTTTAACAGGTCACGTTATATTTTAACATAGGACCCCTTATTTGATAGCAGCTTCACAAGTCTTGCATCCATTGAACTTGAGTTTTTGGACAGTTTCTGCTTGAATTTGTTTGCAAGATGTCAGAATAGCCTCCCAGAGCTGCTGTTTGGATGTAAACTGCCTCCCACCCTCATAGATCTTTGAATACTATGGGAGGGGGGGAGAAGACTATGGGAGAGAGAAGAAGACTATGGGAGGGGGGGGGGGGAGAACACTATGGGAGGGGGGAGAACACTATGGGACAGGGGAGAAAAATAAATATTCTGAACAAACTGTCCCATAGTAAGAAACACTATGGGACAGTTTGTTCAGAATATTTTTTATTCTGTGTTTTTTCCTCTAAAAACTAGGTGTGTCTTATGGTGTGGTGCGTCTTATGGAGCGAAAAATACGGTATGTTACTGCCCAATGCAGCCATTTCTGCTTGTGAGCCTTGGTTAGTGGTGGCCGAATAGAAGGTTTATGCACAGTTGCAAGACTCTGGAGGACTCTACACCTTGATGTCCGTGGGACTCCAGAGGCACCAGCAGCTTCAAATATCAGTTTGCTGCTATGTAATGGTATTTTAGCAGCTGCTATCTTGATCCGATGCATGGATCTGGCAGAAATCTTCCTCAATGTGCCTTTATCTGCATGAACCCGTCTGTGCTCTGAATCAGCCACAAATCTCTTAATAGTGCGATGATCACACTTAAGTTTTTGTGAAATATCTAATGTTTTTATACGTCGTCCAAGGCATTGAACTATTTCACTCTTTTCGGCAGCAGAGAGATCCTTTTTCTTCCCCATATTGCATGAAAATGGTGCTCTGCTTAACCCCTTAACGCCGTTACGGCGTTCCATGCCGTCGCGCTTTAAATGGGCTTTAAAGCCGTTGCGGCGGCATGGAACGCCGTAACGGTTTAAGCCCCCAGGAGCCAGCAACTACTCACCTCCGCCGCGATCCTCTTCTGGGGGGCTGCCTGAGAGCCCAGGCAGCCCCCCTCCGGCAAATGAGGCCCCCGGGGGCCATGTGATCGCTCTCAAAGAGCGATCACATGGCCCCCTATAGCTGGCTATGGATCTGCCAGCAGGGGGACTGTTTGAAATATCAGACAGTCCCCCTGCTGGTAGGAGGTGTAAAAAAAATAAAATAAACATGTTTAAAAATAAATTAAATATATTTTAATATATATATAATATGTATATATATTATATATATAATATATATACATATTATATATATGTAACGTCATGCAACGTGTATTTTAATATTAATATAAGTATATAAATTAATATTAAAATACACTTAGAATGACGTTACATATATATAATATGTATATATATTATATATATAATAGATGTACATATATATATTATATATAAATACGTATAATTAAAATAATAAATAAATAAAATAATAAAATAAATAAATAAAATATTGAAACAAAATTTAATATAAATTATATATACATATGTAATTTCATTCTAACTGTATTTTGTTATTAATATATATATATCGGTAACAAAATACACTTAGAATGACATTCTATATATATCTATCGTTGTATAAAATACAAATAACCGCAAATATATATATATAGATAAATACATATAATTACAGAAAAGATTACATTAGTATACACGTATAATTTAAATACCTATAAATGCATATATATTAAAATTCTACGTGTATATTTAAATAATCTTTTAACGTAATTATGTGATTTGATTAATTAAAATTTGATTGACATGCCTGACAACACAGGGAGAAAGTGCAGAGAATTTAATTCGCAAGCACTATATTTGACCCTGTAACTCTCCAAGACACCATAAAACCTGTACATAGGGGGTACTGTTTTTCTCGGGAGACTTCACTGAACTCAAATATTAGTGTTTCAAACTGGTAAATTGTATTACAACAATGATATTTTAAGTAAAAGTGAAGTTTTTCGCATTTTTTACAAGCGAACGGCACTTTTATGGTCTATATTATTGTTGTAATATGTTTTACGGTTTTAAAACACTAATATTTGTGTTTAGTGAAGTCTCCCGAGAATAACAGTACCCCCCATGTACAGGTTTTATGGTGTTTTGGAAAGTTAGAGAGTCACATATAAGGCTTGCATTTCATTTTTTTCACATTGAAATTTGACAGATTGGTTATGTTGCCTTTGAGAGCGTATGGTAGCCCAGGAATGAGAATAACCCCCATGATGGCATACCATTTGCAAAAGTAGACAACCCGAGGTATTGCAAGTGGGGTATGTCCAGTCTTTCTTAGTAGCCACTTAGTCACAAACACTGGCCAAATATTAGTTTTTTGCTTTTTTCACACAAAAACAAATATGAACGCTAATTTTGGCCAGTGTTTGTGACTAAGTGGCTACTAAAAAAGACTAAACATACCCCACTTTCAATACCTTGGCTTGTCTAATTTTTCAAAGGGTATGCCATTATGGGGGTAATTCTCTTTCCTGGGCTACCACACTGTCTCAAAGGTAACATTACTAATCTGGAAAATTTCAATTTGAAAATGGAACGTTCTATATTTGACCCTGTAACTTTCCAAAACACCATAAAACCTGTTAATGGGGGGTACTGTTGTCAGTGGCGTACTAAGGGGGGGGCGGGGGGGGCGGCCCGCCCCGGGTGCCACTGACTAGGGGGGTGCCATGACTTCCAGTGTCATGTGTCACCCCCCATCATTACGCTGCGCACAGCCGCAGCACCTTTGCGGCCAAACACCGGCGGGACTTCCTTCTTTATGAGGAGGAGGGGGAGGAGCGTTGCGGGCCGCGGCGTCGCGCAACGTGATGACGACGTGCGCAACGCCGTCAGTCCGCCTTCACGGATCTTCAGCGGAAGGATCCATTTCCGGGCGGTGAGGCACCCAGTGGTCGGATTCGGCGGGCAAGCAAGGCATCATCAAAATGTAAGTATAAAGTAGTTATTTTATGTCTGGGGCTGAATTAATTAAAGGGGGGGTGTATTAATTAGACGGGGGGTGGATTCATTAAAGGGGGGGTGTATTAATTAGGGGGGGGGGTGGATTCATTAAAGGGGGGGTATATTAATTAGAGGGGGGTGGATTAATTAAAGGGGGGGTGTATTAATTAGAGGGGGGTGTATTAATTAGAGGGGGTGGATTAATTAGAGGGGTGTATTAATTAGAGGGGGTGTATTAATTAGAGGGGGTGGATTAATTAGAACGGGTGGATTAATTATAGGGGGGTGTATTAATTAAAGGGGGGTGTATTAATTAGAGGGGGGTGGATTAATTAAAGGGGGGTGTATTAATTAGAGGGGGTGTATTAATTAGAGGGGGTGTATTAATTAGAGGGTGGTGTATTAATTAGAGGGGGGTGGATTAATTAGAGGGGGTGGATTAATTAGAGGGGGTGGATTAATTAAAGGGGTGGATTAATTAAAGGGGGGTGTATTAATTAGAGGGGGGTGTATTAATTAGAGGGGGTGTATTAATTAGAGGGGGGTGGATTAATTAGAGGGGGTGGATTAATTAGAGGGGTGTATTAATTAGAGGGGGTGGATTAATTAGAGGGGTGTATTAATTAAAGGGGGTGGATTAATTAAAGGGGGGTGGATTAATTAGAGGGGGTGTATTAATTAGAGGGGGTGTATTAATTAGAGGGGGTGGATTAATTAGAGGGTGGTGGATTAATTAAGGGGGGTGTATTAATTAGAGGGGGGTGTATTAATTAGAGGGGGTGGATTAATTAGAGGGGGTGGATTAATTAGAGGGGGTGGATTAATTAGAGGGGGTGGATTAATTAAAGGGGGTGGATTAATTAAAGGGGGGTGTATTAATTAGAGGGGGTGGATTAATTAGGGGGGGGTGTATTAATTAAAGGGGGGTGTATTAATTAGAGGGGGTGTATTAATTAGAGGGGGGTGTATTAATTAGAGGGGGGTGGATTAATTAGAGGGGAGTGTATTAATTAGAGGGGGGTGTATTAATTAGAGGGGGTGTATTAATTAGAGGGGAGTGTATTAATTAGAGGGGGTGGATTAATTAGAGGGGGTGTATTAATTAGAGGGGTGTATTAATTAGAGGGGGTGTATTAATTAGAGGGGTGTATTAATTAGAGGGGGTGTATTAATTAGAGGGGGTGGATTAATTAGAGGGTGGTGGATTAATTAAGGGGGGTGTATTAATTAGAGGGGGTGGATTAATTAGAGGGGGTGGATTAATTAGAGGGGGTGGATTAATTAAAGGGGTGGATTAATTAAAGGGGGGTGTATTAATTAGAGGGGGGTGTATTAATTAGAGGGGGTGTATTAATTAGAGGGGGTGGATTAATTAGAGGGGGTGGATTAATTAGAGGGGGTGGATTAATTAAGGGGGGTGTATTAATTAAAGGGGGGTGTATTAATTAGAGGGGGGTGTATTAATTAGAGGGGGTGGATTAATTAGAGGGGAGTGTATTAATTAGAGGGGGGTGCATTAATTAGAGGGGGGTGGATTAATTAGAGGGGAGTGGATTAATTAGAGGGGGGTGTATTAATTAGAGGGGGGTGTATTAATTAGAGGGGGTGGATTAATTAGAGGGGGTGGATTAATTAGAGGGGGTGGATTAATTAGAGGGGGGTGGATTAATTAGAGGGGGTGGATTAATTAAAGAGGGGTTGTGTATTAATTAAAGGGGATGTGGATTAATTAAAGGGGGTGCAGCACAGGGGAAGTTTATTTAGAGGGGGTATGTTTAATTAAAGGGGGGTGCAGGTTGTTTTTTTTATTAAGGGGGTTGCAGTATTTTATTTATTAAGGGAGGATGTGCACTGCAGATTTTTGTTTTTTATTAAGGGGGGGGCATGTTTTTTGTTAGGGGGTTGTGAAAGTTTTTGTTTTTTATTAAGGGGGTGTGCAGGGTTTTTATTAAGGGTTTGCATGATTTTTTTAATTAAGGTGGGTTGTGCAGGTTTTTGGTTTTTTTAAAGGGGTGTGCAGCTTTTTTTTTTAATTAAGGGGGATGTGCAGGGTTTTTTATGTGTAGGGAGTGTATGAAATTTATGTGATCAGGGTGCAGGGTTTTTATGTGTACGGAGTGTATGAAATTTATGTGATTAGTGTGCAGGGTTTTTATATGAAGGGCGAAGGGCAGGGGTTTTCTAGAAGGGGCGAGACCAGGGGCTTTGTAGAAAGGGGCAGGGAAGGAGTTTTCTAGAAGTTTCTCACCAGCCCCTTTCTACAAAAGCACTTGTCTTCCCCCTTCTACAAAAATATCGCATTTATACAAAACCCCTGCCCTGGCCCCCTTCTACAAAACCTCTGCCCTGGCCCCCTTCTACAAAACCTCTGCCCTAGCCGCTACATCTTTTGAACTCAAATCCCTTTCCTATGCTATTTCTAAGGATCCGCTCAATAAAGTGGTATGGGTGCCAGGTCCCTCTAGTTTTAACCCTGCAGCTGAAAACATATGTTTCACTGAGGGTTAATCCAGCCTCTAGTGGCTGTCTCACTGACAGCCGCTAGAGGCGCTTCCGCAATTCTCACTGTAAAACTTACCGTGAGAAGACGCTGGACGTCCATAGGAAAGCATTGAGTAATGCTTTCCTATGGGCAGTTTGAATGCACTTGCCGCGCATGCGCATTCGGATCTAACGTCGGCAGGGGGAGGGAGGGAGCCCGACGTTGGAGAAAGGTAAGTGGCTGAATGGGTTTTAAGGGGTGACCTCTTCTCCCCCGCCGATGTCAGCTCCCGAGTGGAGCCGAATGCACATGCGCGGCAAGAGGTGCGCGCACATTCAAACAGTCAATAGGAAAGCAAAAAATTGTGGGTGTTTTCTTACATTTTTATTATGGGGGGGGGGGGGTGCCACACTCAGGGTCCGCCCCGGGTGCCAAATGCTCTAGGTACGCCCCTGACTGTTGTACTCGTGAGACATCGCTGATTACAAATATGCACATTTTTTTGCAGTAAAACCTAACAGTATTATGACATTCACAGCTAAAATGGCAGACGGAAATACAAATTAAAAAAAAAATCTTATTTTCTCACCTTTTTTTTTATTTTATTCATAATAAATTATGTTCCATATATGAATAGTTAATGATAGATTAAAGCCCTGTTTCTCCTGAACAAAATGATATATAATAAGTGTGGGTGCATATAATTTGAAAGAGGGGAACTACGGTTGAACAGACATATAGCGCAAATTCCAGTTTTTGTTTACATTTTGTTTTGATCAGAACGTGCACTATTGACTCCGTCCTGAAGGGGTTAATAATGTGGAACCCCCTCCTTTAGTAGCTTTTCCTTAAATTGGGCTCACCTGGCAATCTAATTATCACAGGTGTCCAAGATTGTTTTCAGTGATCAAAAGAGCCCTGAGACACAATGCCATCCATGAGTTAAACTGAAAAACAAAATATTTAATCTTTGTGACACTTAAATAGAATTTGCATAATAATTTGGAACAGGGTGTATGTGTATGTGTATGTGTATATATACACATTCTACATAAATATTTAACAACTACATAGTTATTTGATTTTAATTGTAATTTGAGGGACCTGTCTGACAACCCAGACAGATTGTCCAGAGAATTTAATTAGCAAGCCCTATATTAAACCCCGTAACTTTCCAAAACACCATAAAACCTTCACATGGGTGTATTGTTATATTCTGGAGACTTCGCTGAACACAAATATGAGTTTTTCAAAACAGTAAAACTTATCACGACGGTGATATAACCAGTAAAAGCTAACTTTGGCCAGCGTTCGTGACTAAGTGGCTATTACGAAAGACTGGACATACCCCATTTTGAATACCCTGTGTTGTCTACATTTGCAAATGGTATGCCATGATGGGTTTATTCCACATTCCTGGGCTACCATATGGTCTCAAAAGGCAACATAGAGCCAGCAAAACAATCGGGCAAACTGAATTGGGCAAGCCCTATATTACATAGTTACATAGTTGCATAGCTGAAAAGAAACTTGTGTCCATCAAGTTCAGCCTTCCTCACATATGTTGTTGCTGTTATCCAAAAGAAGGCAAAAAACCTAGTCTGAAGCGCTTCCAATTTTGCAACAAACTAGGAACAAAATTCCAAATTTAAACATCTGTATGGACTCTGATAAAACCACCTCTTCAGGCAAGCAATATCCTTATTGCGCGTACTGTAAACAAAGTATTTTCTTTGCCTTAGATTAACATCATAAAACCTGTATATGGAGGGTATTGTTATACTCGGGAGACTTTGCTGAACACAAATATGAGTGTTTAAAACAGTAAAAATTATCACAACGATTAAATCACCAGTAAAAGTGCAGTTTTTGTGTAAAGAAAAATGCAAAAAAGCAAATATGAACGCTAACTTTGGTGAGCGTTTCTGGCTAAGTGGCTACTACAAAAGACTGGACATACCCTATATTGAATACCCTGGGTTGTCTACTTAAAAAAACATGTACATGGTGCATGGACCCCATGGCGCTTACTGCTCATTATTTTTGTACAGCTAGCGTGTTACATAGCCTGTTTATTTAATTCCTTACTTCCTTATTTTAACCAACAATCTTCATGTCTGAAATTTCTTATACTAGTATTTCCTGCACTGTCTCTCCCGCGGACGAGCAGGCTCAAGCAATTAATAACCTGCAGTAATCTACTCCACACTCACACTAGCCTACACTGCAGCAACCCTTCATCCAAGCCCAGCCTGACTTTATCGAGCCGGTTTATAGTTCTAAATGCGCACACACCTATGCAAACGATTTCCCTCCCTCACCACACAATCACCTAGGCTCACACACAGTTTTCACATTATTATTTATAAAAAAATGTGCATTCGATTCCCATGTCATGCCTTACCACATTGTTGTATATTACTATAGCGTGGGTCCCTGCTGTTGGGGCATGGCACACGTGTTTGCAAATGTTCTTTATGCACTCAAAAATAAAGAATTAAAAAAAAAAAAAAAATGTACATGTGAGGTGTGATTCAGAGATTTATGACAGATAACAGTGTTACAATGTCACTATTGATACATTTTAAAAATATATATTTTGAAACAGCAATGTCCTACTTGTACTTATAGACCTATAACTTGCAAAAAAAGCTAAGAACATGTTAACATTGGGTATTTCTTAACTCAGGACATAATTTAAAAACTATTTAGCATGGGTGTTTTTTTGGCGGTTGTAGATGCGTAACAGATTTTGGGGGTTAGAAAGACCATTTTGATGGCAAGAAATAGGGTATATAATATGTGTGGGTACAGTAAATGAGTATCTCCTAACCAACACTACAAACCCAATAAACACATATCTCCTAACTAGTACTATAAACCCAATAAACACATATCGCCTAACTAGCACTACAAACCCGATAAACACATATCTCCTAACTAGCACTATAAACCCAATAAACACATATCTCCTAACTAGCACTATGAACCCAATAAACACATATCGCCTAACTAGCACTATAAACCCAATAAACACATCTCCTAACTAACACTACAAACACAATAAACACATATCTCCTAACTAACACTACAAACACAATAAACACATATCTCCTAACTAGCACTATAAACCCAATAAACACATATCTCCTAACTAGCACTATAAACACATATCTCCTAACTAGCACTATAAACCCAATAAACACATATCTCCTAACTAGCACTATAAACCCAATAAACACATATCGCCTAACTAGCACTATAAACCCAATAAACACATATCGCCTAACTAGCACTATAAACCCAATAAACACATATCTCCTAACTAACACTACAAACACATATCTCCTAACTAGCACTATAAACCCAATAAACACATATCGCCTAACTAGCACTACAAACACAATAAACACATCTCCTAACTAATACTACAAACACAATAGACACATATCTCCTAACTAGCACTATGAACCCAATAAACACATATCTCCTAACTAGCACTATGAACCCAATAAACACATATCTCCTAACTAGCACTATGAACCCAATAAACACATATCTCCTAACTAGCACTATGAACCCAATAAACACATATCTCCTAACTAGCACTATAAACCCAATAAACACATATCTCCTAACTAGCACTATAAACCCAACAAACACATATCTCCTAACTAACACTACAAACACAATAAACACATATCGCCTAACTAGCACTATAAACCCAATAAACACATCTCCTAACTAACACTACAAACACATATCTCATAACTAGCACTACAAACCCAATAAACACATCTCCTAACTAACACTACAAACACAATAGACACATATCTCCTAACTAGCACTATAAACCCAATAAACACATATCGCCTAACTAGCACTATAAACCCAATAAACACATCTCCTAACTAACACTACAAACACAATAAACACATATCTCCTAACTAGCACTATAAACCCAATAAACACATATCTCCTAACTAGCACTATAAACCCAATAAACACATATCTCCTAACTAGCACTACAAACACATATCTCCTAACTAGCACTATAAACCCAATAAACACATATCTCCTAACTAGCACTACAAACACATATCTCCTAACTAGCACTATAAACCCAATAAACACATATCGCCTAACTAGCACTATAAACCCAATAAACACATATCTCCTAACTAACACTACAAACACAATAAACACATATCTCCTAACTAGCACTACAAACACAATAAACACATATCTCCTAACTAGCACTACAAACACAATAGTACAGTCTTGCGGAGATTCCTCTCCCCGTTTACTTGACCAATTTCTCCCTCACCCTCTTTTCTTTGGATCTTACTCATAGGTGTGCGCACGGGGTGGGCCGGGTGTGCCTGGGCACACCCTAATCCCCGCGGTACGCCTATGGAGTGAGATCAGCAAGGGAGACCTTAGGATCTCCCCTGTTGGCTCATGCAGAGCCGACGCTATCCGAGCGCTGGCTCTGCTCTCAGCCTCCCTTCCCACAGCAGCATGGAGGGAGGCAGGAGAGGACCCGGGAAGCTCAACCAGCAGCTCCGCGGCAACGCTCAGATCTCGCGAGAGTGAACTCTATCCCCACAGGGGCTAGAGTTCACTCACCACTGGACCAGCAGGAACAAGAATCCCCCCTCCCTACATAAGGTAAGAAGGGAGGGAGGATATTAAGTAATGTACCCCCACCTCCACCCCCCACAATCACCCATACACATACAGCACACACAGACGCACAGCACACACACACACACAGCACACACACACACAGCACACACACACAGCACCCACGCACACACAGCACCCACAGCACCCCCACACACAGCACCCACACACATACAGCACCCACACACACACACAGCACCCTCGCACATACAGCACCCTCGCATATAGAGCACCCACACACATGCAGCACCCTCAAACACACAGCACACTAACAGGACCCTAACAAACACAGCACCCTCATACACACATCACACTAACAGCACCCTCACACAGCACACACACAGCAGTGTATGCATATGTGTGTGTATATATATACATATATATATGTGTGTGTACATATATATACACACATACATATACACGCGGTGTGTGTTTGTGCTTAAGGGTGCACACCCTAATGCAATAGGCTGCACACGCCTATGATCTTACTTTTTCCTTTTCTGATTCGTATATCTTCTCTTGACCTTTTTTTTTTATATATATAATTCTTTATTTTGCTGTGCGTACTTTTACAAAACAGGCTTGCATTACCACAACAGTATGAGCAAGCATTCATGAAACAGAGATACAACATCATCATGGGAGAGAGTAACAGCACAATTTTTTTTATTTTTTTTTGGAAAGAGTTGAAGCTAGTCAGAGAGGAGTTAAAATAATAGGCATGTCAGCACGTGGTCAATAGGCAGCAGTGAAGAAGTCATGCCTTGTTGAAAGGTTTATGAAAATAATAAACTTGCTCCGTCCTTGTGTGTCAGTATTGTAGTGGTCGGGAATAGTTGTGCTCAAGCTGTACAAACTGACATTATGGTCCAACAGAGTTAGAAGAGATAAACATGCAAGCGGGTTTAGCTTGCTTTGGGTTGGGTCAGGTTATATGAAATAACGCAATTTGAGTGTGCTAGACATATATGGTGTAGGTAGTGGGTGCCACAGAGGTCATGCAATAGGCAGTGTAATCTCGGTGTACTAATGAGTCGGTCATTATGTCTCCAGTAGTTACAGGTCAGAGTTGTGCACCGTGTTAGAGGAGTTACCACTGGGTGTGGGTGTCACATCAATAAAAGGGCACTGTAAGCCTCATGGTGGCACAAAAAGTTAAATATAAAGCAACAGGTCAGAAGCACATAAAATCAAAATCTAACCAAACATGAAAGCGGGTCTTTGACAACCCAAGGCAGGAGAGTAGCAGGCCTATCGCCAGTGAGAGTACCTGGTCATCCTATTCCCAATATTGGGAAGCTGCGGGAGTATACTGGAGGGTTAAGTTCTCTTTGCCCGCCATCAGGCTTGGTGAGTTTTGCTCGGGTGTTCTGCTGGAGGTTCTTCTGGATGCACAGGGAAACTGGGCAGTTGGTGTGACTGTGTGGTGCCGGTTGCTTTCCGCTTCAGGAGCAGGTCTCTGGGTTTGACTCTTGGCGCGCCCTTGGTCCTGCCAGACGGGGACCCTCCGAGAGCGCCGATTTGGTACCTGCGGCTTTGCATGGTTCGTGGGAGATCCTTCCCGTGCGTGCCGAGGCCCATGTAGGTGGTGGTGGATTGCAGGGTGGTGTCTTTAAAGTTCTGATGATGATGTCAGCAGACTGCTTGTTTTTCTGTGACAAACAGCATGCAGATCTACAGATTCAGGCTTGAATACAGTAAGATTGTTACTATATTTATGGAGGAATGAGGGGCCCAATGGGGCTAGATGGTAGTTTTAACACTATAGGGTCAGGAAAACATGTTTGTGTTCCTAACTGTATAGTGATCCTTTAATGAATCTTAAAGATGGATTTACGGTTATAGACCATTCAATTCACATTTTACCAGTAGAGGGCGCTCCAGTCAAGAATATAAACTAACTGGGACTAGAGAGCAGTATCGATTCTCCCCATTCATTGTTTGGAAAGCCCAACATTGTTCAGGGTACTGCTCAGTGATGTAACAATATGGATTGCAGCTCTGCACCCATTGAGATCGTGGGGTGAAATCAGTAAAATCGATCTCCTCTCGGGCTCCCTTTCTGCTCTCACTGGTGTAACTAAAGGGTAACTACATACTGAAAGATACAATAGATATTATTATTGTTATTATGTATAAATAATGCATTAAAATATGCAAAAACAAAACACTATATACCTTGAAGGTTTGGGAAGTTGCTGCCAAGTTGAGATAAGTGAGACTTGTCTGCCAGAGCAATTTAATTGGTTGGCCTTCAAGTCGACCAATCAGAGCATTCGAATAAGAACTCATAGTGTGGGAAAGCCTTTATAAAGGTTTTTCCCCCCACCTTGAAGCTCATTCTGAGCGGAGCTCTCACCAGGCAAAGATAGACTGATTTTTTTTTTTTTTTGCCTTGTGGGTTTAAGGTTTTTTCCCCCTTTTGGTGGGGATTGTTTTTTAGAATAGTGGATTTTAATCTGGGTTTGTTTTTTTTGGAGCTGAAGCAAAAAAAGATTTAGAAGAAAGAATATTTTTCTTTACCCCTCAGGAAGTAGAATGGTTGTCCACACAGCACACCATTCTTCTTGTTGCCATGACTGTTGAGATTTGTTTCCACATATCTAGGTGTAATTACCGGTATTATCATTTTTTACATTAAGGGCGCTCTACCTTATGCCTGTTTGAGGCTGGGCTGCCTGAGGGCTCTCTTCTTCTATCTACAATAATTATCTTTTATTATATGCACGGTGTGTAGATACAATCTGTGCGAGAAGCACCCACATCCAGCCCTCAGGGTGCAGCCAGTCCAAGGCAGCCCTCTCCCTAGAAAGGAATTTTCCAGACGGATTTGACCTGCCTGGCGAGTCCTGTTTCGATGCCTTCACTGAACACAAGTCAAGGTGAAACCAACACTGAGATACACATATTTCTAAGGTTTACCAAAGGAGGGACAGACTGACAGCCTTCGGCCTCGAACTCGGTGAATGATGAATGACCAGACAAGACAGAAACTGAAACTTTACAAGCAGCACCTGATTACACTCACACTTTGTGCGCTAATCTAGAAACCGTGGGAAACTGAAATGGGAACGAGTGATTCTAGGCCAGATTAGCTAAATTGGAGAATAACTCAGACATTCTAGCATAGAATTACCTAGACTGTGATTTACAATTATATTGTCAGTTCTTGTCAGAGCTTTGACCTCTGAGTTTCACACTGTGGGAGAGCACAGTAAAGCGGCAAAGGACAGACTGGAACTCCCATCACTCTTACCCAGCAAGCGTATAAGCAATATTAAAAGTGATACATTAATAGATGGTAATGACATCCAGATCAGCGAGTGTTAATCAGTATGGCATACTGCCCACTATCAGTCAGTCAAAGAATTATTTATTGAACATGGAATTGGGGCAGACAGAGGTGGAGATTGAAGATTCTAGGCCTAAAATATTGGACTGGGAGTGTTTTTCCAATTCGGCTATTTTTAAGTCAAAGTTTAACAAATAAACCCCCCCTCCAAATCAGAAAAAGTTAAAATTTGAAAGAATGTGCTCCACCATGGTGACAGGGTGTGTGTGGGGGGGAAGTGACAGTTTGCGTGTGTGGAGAGGTGACTGGGTGTGTGAGGTGGCTGAGACAGGTTTGTGGGGGGGCTGTGACAGGGTTCGTGGGGGGGCTGTGACAGTGTGTAGGAGTGGCTGTGATGGTGTGCGGGGAGATGGGGTGGGGATGGATGTGACAAGGTGTGTGCGGGGTGACAGGATGGGGTTGGCTGTGACAGGGTGGGTGGCTGTGGGGGTGTGTGGGAGGGTAGGGGGCTGTGAGATGGTTTGAGGGCTGTGAGTGGGTAGCGGGGCTGTGAGAGGGTAGGGAGGCTGTGAGAACGTAGGGGGGCTGTAAGAAGGTAGGGAGCCTGTGACAGGGTAGGGGCTGTGAGAGGGTGATGTGCTGTGAAAGGGTAAGGTGGCTGTGAGGGTGATGGGCTGTGAGAGGGTAAGGGAGCTGTGAGTGTGTAGGGGGGGCTGTGAGTGGGTAGGGAGCTGAGAAAAAGTAGGAGGGCTGAGAAAAAGTAGGAAGGCTGAGAGAAAGTGGTGGGGCTGTAAGGTTGGTAGAGGCGCTCTAAGGTGGATAGGGGGGCTGTAAGGTGGGCAGGGGTGGGTAGGGGGCTGTGAGGTAGGTAGGGGGGCTGTAAGGTGGTCAAGGGGCTGTAAGGTGGGGTAGGGAGCTGTGAAAAGGTAAATAGCTGGTGATCCGGTGGGCAGCTTTCCCTGGTGGTCTGGTGGGCTGCTTTCCGGTCTGCAGACCACGTGGTAAGCCAAGCGATCTCCAGTCAGAGCGTCAATGCTCTGGAGGCAGACAGGAGGCAGGTTCTCCGCCAGGGCAGGCTGTATGGAGGGGCCTCGCACCCAGCAGCATACAGAGCAAGCCATCAGGGCCCCCTCCTGTGTCGGGTCCTCGGTCTCTGAATGAGTACCGGACATGTCACTCTGCCTAAGGTTATTTAGATGGCCTTGAGGTCCTAATCAGCGCGAGGCTTCAGGCGGCTGCCTAAATCACCTAACTAGAGAGCCACCTCTGTAATTTAGGGCAGTGTGTGAGACATAACCATGTGTATATACTGTGGGCATATACTGTCTTACTCCAGCACGCAGAGTGCACTCACAAGACTTACTCGAGCACCCAGGACTTACTCCAGCACGGAGATTGCACTCAAAGGACTTGTCCCAGCACCCACGATTTGCCCACCCAAGCACTGAGATTGCACTCACAGTAGTTGCCCCAGCACCCAGGACTTACCCCAGCACAGAAATTGCACTCACAGGACTTACCCCAGGACTTACTCCAGCACTCCAGCACAGATATTGCATTCACAGGACTTGCCCCAGCATGAGGATAGCACTAACATGACTTACCTAGCATCCACAACGTACCCCCTTTCCATATCTCTCCCCCTCCCTTCCATATCTATCCCCCCCTTCCATATCTCTCCCTATACCATAACTCCCACCTCATATGTCCCTCCCTTCTTCCCAAGCAGCAGTCAGCTAGTTCACTTACAGAGCCGGTGCCAATCTAAAGGTACTTACAGATTGATAGAAAGGGGAGGGGGGCACCCGATGTCCTGTGCGGCACTCTGTGTCTGTGTCACACTCAGCGCCGGGCAGTCACGTGACACCCGGTGCTTCTATGCAGAGTGCGAGGGGGAGGTGCTCCCCTCGTGTATGGGGCAAGCGGTTTCCTTATGGAGCAGCACGCTGCCTGGGGACGCCGGGGGTGCAGGCTGAGCGGGGGGTGCAAGACAAGTGATTTTTGCGCCCCCCCCCCTCGACCTGCGCTCCTGGCAGCGGCTGGTCTCACCAACCCCACGGTACGCTCCTGTATTGAAGAAAGCATGAATGCGAGAGAGGGAGAGATAGTGAAACATGATGAGAATATATCTTATAATTACACTATAAACCTCCCAGTAATAATCCCATCCACCTCCAGGAGAAACATCATAACAGGCAAACGGCCCCTCGGCATCGTACCCCTCCCATCATACCGCCCCGCTGTGTGACCTATCCCAGCTCCAACATCCCCTCTGCACACGTTTCACCTCTGAACACTTTATGGAATGTTTATATACATTGTGTTGTTAGTACATCAAGCTATCAGTTTACTCTGCACTTTTACCTTTACATTTGTGTCATTGTACTTCACTCGATTTAGACGGTCCTCTTATCATGGATTGCGCACTTGCTGGTTGTAATTTGTTGTATATATGAGTTCTATCATTTCACAAGGCCATTGAACCTGGAATAGCAAGAACGTACCGAAGCATTATATGAGTTCATAGTACACGTCTTCTTATTCCAATTATTATTATTATTATTATTACTATATCATTTCATAGTACACGTCTTATTCTGCACCTGAAGACTGTCTTATACCATTACTACTAATAAAAAGGATTAATGATCTGTTTACTGTCAGATTGCCAAATAACAGATTAATAATGAGATGCTAGTAGCCACTGCTTCCTAATATTGTCCTTGTTAAAAAAATAACCAAATAATATGGAATAAGAATCAGTGATCCCACGCATGTCTTTACATTATACATTACGTACACCCACCACCTCTAAGACCAGAGTGCAGTTAGATGTGTCCATGACTAACATGACCGGCTGGTGTCGAGGAGACAGAGGCCTATAGATTGACGTAATTGGCAGTACAGAGATTAGCAAGAGTTGGGTCCCACAGGGGCCCCATGGGGAGTCTGAGTCCTAAGGAATAATTTCAAGATGTTTCCATGATCTTTACATCATTATCTGACTCTTATAAAAATTACTTGATTTTACTTACAACTGGACAAAACCTGTGTATGACACAGATCAAGACAAGGACCATAGTGTGACCCCTAAAGGTTTAGATCTTTCTAAAACACCTTACAGGGGTAAGTGGTTGGGGTCCACCATTCAGGCTCCAACTTTCATTGGATTACAATTCTCATTACTCTCAGCCAGGCAATAACATCTTCTATCGATGTTGTTATAGAAACCAAATTAGCAAGAGGGTTTAAAGGAACACTATAGGCACCCAGACCATGTCTTCTCAATGATGTTATCTGGGTGCCATGTACCCCAAACCCTTTAACCCTGCTGTTTGAAAACATTACCAATCTGCAGCAGCAATGTTCGATTTACCTGGAAATGTTGGATTAACCTCAGTGAGACCAGCTGATTGACACATCTCTGCCTTTTCCCATGTGAAAGCATTGGATTGGCTGAGATTATCAATCTCGAAGATTTCAGCTGAAGAGGTGGAGCTTGAGTGAGGAGACCGGCATGGCGTGTCTCACTACATTTCGCAACCCTGGCAGAACTGGTCTGGTCACCTAAACAGCTACCAGGGCACTATAGTGTTAGGAAAATACATTTTGCTACAGTGTTCCTTTAACCATCTGTGTTCTGGCTAAATTATGCAGTAAACTCCAAAATTCACTTATTTACTAGTTTTATATAAAGGAGCGTGCAGATCTCCTGTCGCTGGGTATCAGTGAATCATAGTGGAATCAATAAATGATTGTGGGGGGAGGACGTTCCGTTGAGATGTCATTTGTTAAATCAAAACGACTTTTTAAATAAACAGTTCTTAGCAAATGGAAATTCCATTCACTACAGTAATTGTCTTTGTCCTAATTACCACCCCTGAGGATGTTTATCTGAAGTATTGTGTTTTTTATTGTCTATGCAATGACCTCTCAAGAGTATGTTTGGCTAGAGGAAACCCCCGAGTCTCCGGAGAGAGGATTGCATGCAGAACATGCTGGAATTCTCAATGACCTCCCATTAGACATTACTCCTACTCCAGGTCCTCTACTCCAGGGACTGGTGGATCTGAAACCAAGATGTCATCATTTGAAAATGAGCACGATGTCATTTAGTAATCATTATCTGTATATTATGACTTTACTTATATAATCTTACTTCTATTCTGCTAATGGTTTACTGGTCTACTCTAAGGGAATCTCAACATCAGAGAACATTATCTGCAGGTACAAATAAACAAAGTGTAAAGTGGTTAATGGGTACAGGAGCCTCACACTCAATGCTTTATTTTTCCTATCGAAATACAAATGCATTTTGTATAGGGACATATTGGAAGGCGACAGAAAGGATAAGCATTGTTTGCTTAAATTCACCCACAGAATAAAAAAAAAAAAGCTCCATCTGTACTATCCCAAATCCCTATGCACATTAAGATGCCTAGTCATCACACAAAGCGCAGGCATTAAAAACCGAATGCAAATGTTTAATAGAAGGATCTAGTTGCCACTGTCTGATTAGTTACACACACTGGCACACTTACAGATGTACAGACACATACAAAAACACACACACACACACACACACACTCACAGAAGCACATATAGATACACAGATACAAACAGGGGCAGACTGAGCACTCTGGCACATCGGTCACGGAGCGAGGGCTGAACCCCCAGGCAGCTCTAGACCCCTATACACCCTGCACTCACTACAGACACCTATCCTCTGACCCACTACAGCCCCTATCCTCTGCAACCACTATAGCCCATACCCCAGGCACCCTTAGACCCCTATACACCCTGCACCCACTACAGCCCCTTCCCCTCTGTACCAACTACAGCCCCTATCCTCTGCACCCACTACAGTCCCTACCCCAGGCAGCCCTAGAGCCTCTATCCCCCTACCCCTCGGCACCTACTACAGCCCCTACCCTTCTGCACTAACTACAGCCCCTCCCCCAGGCATCCCTAGAGCCCCTATACACCCTGCACCCACTACAGTGCCTACCGCCACAACCTCACTAAAGCCTCAACACACCCATGCACTCACTACAGCCCCTCCCCCCAGGCAACCACTACCCTCTTACCCCTCTTCAGCATCTATGTCCCCTCTACCCACTGCAGCTTCTTTCCCACTGCCCCCACTTTTTCCCCCATCCCCCCTGCCACCTCAACATCAGCCCCTATTCCCGCAGCACCCACTACAGCCCCTATTACCCCCGGCATCCACTACGGCCTTTATCCCCATGCATCGACTATGGCCCACAACCCTCTCCTACATCTACTATGCCCCCTGTGAAAACTACTACTGGTGGTAACTACTAGTGCATTCATTCACACCTACTCCCCTGCATTTACTCTCTGTACATATACACGCCTGCATTTACAGACTGTGAACACACATGACCCTGCATTCAGAAACATATGTCCCTGTATTCACGCACTCTGATCCTGCACACATGCAAACCTGTGTTCACACACACAAACTACATGCAAATATCGCCTTGGCTTTACACATGCAAACAGACCCTCAATACAACTAGGTCTCTGTATACACTCCCTGATGTCATAAACATACTTGAATTAATTTTAAAAAAAAAACACACAAAAACTCACAAGCATTTCAAATGACACTGCAGTCACCGGAACAACTGCAGCTTAATATAGTTGTTCCAGTGTCTATTGCCTGTCCCTTTAGACTTTCTAATGTAAACACTGCCTTTTCATAGAAAAGCCAGTGTTTACATTTCTGTCTCCATTCTGCATTGAGAGTGGCTAATCTCCCCAGCCCCTCTGTGTGTCTCATTCCCCCCCAGCCCCTCTGTTTGTCTTACTCCCCCCGAGCCCCTATGTGTGTCTCTTTCCCCCCCCAGCCCCTCTGTGTGTCTTACTCCCCCCGAGTTCCTCCATGTCTCTCATTCCAATTAACAACATTGATAAATTATTATCATTATATTCGAGTTTGCATCATTATTGTCAGGGTGGCGGTCCGGTGCCCGGGACCCAGACACTTTCCAGGCGGCGGTGCAGGACCGGGACCCAGTATGCCTGATGTTCAGAGTAGGAGTCACAGTGTGGAGGTGGATTAGCAGGGTCTGGTGCAGGGTAACCGCGCGCCCCCTGGTGTTGAGCACCAGCGTTTGTGCAGCCACATACCAAGACCCTGAATCAGCTTCAGCGGATACCAGGAACTAGGAGCTTGGAAATTAAGCAGACCTCCCAGTAGCTGAATATGGAGGCTCTGCAGCAAGATTGTATCCAGTACTAGAAACAAAGCAAGGCTAGAGATAGACACCAAACATGAAAACAAGACAGAACTAATAGAACCCAGAACCAGAGAAGGATAGTAAGCTAAACCCAGAACATATACACAAGACATGAGGAAAACATGAACATAACATGGGCATGACTGGACAGGACTGTACATGGACCGGGTATACAAGCTAAAACAAGACAAGATAAGAGGCAAAACAAGAGGAGAAATAACTAAGTACTACATATGGAAATCATGGGGATTTAGTCACACTATATGATCATACATTGCATAAGCCTGCCAACAACGCCAATGTACCCCATACCTGGCAGGTCCTACACTGTCTAATGTATGCTAAAACATCCAAAGAAGACATATATAGCACATACCTGCAAGAAAGGGCAGAAGCCTTGAGGAGCTGCCTGTAGGAACACTGAAACAGAGTGAATGATGGAAAGCAAACGGGTGTGGCAACATAAAACAAACATTTAAATGAAACCTGGAGACTGGGAAATCCAGGGACGAACTATAGGAATGAACCCAGAAATCCCAGCATAAAGAAAACCAGACATAGACTAGAAAACCCCAAAAACCAAGGAAAACTAAGCAAGAATAGCAAAAAGAGTACTGGATACCAGAAGCCAAGTCCAGACATCAGAACAGAGCAGAGCAGATCATGACAATTATATTCAAACTGTAAATGCTTATATGTGTAACAAAGCTATTTCAACAATACAAATAGCCTGTATTCTTTCTGAGAAATATAGTTATATTTACAAAGTGGAAAGGAAGAGGCAATGCATAAGTGAAACGCAAGTTGGAACGCAACGTACAAGTGGAACGCAAGATAGAACGCAACACCAAAGACTTAAAGGGGAAAAAAATGGGGGCTAAAGTACTGTTTTAGTACTGTTACAAAAAAATGAAAAAGAATGGGGAATAAATTTATAGATCAAGTAATCTGGAACTGTTATTGTAAGCCCTTACCAAAAATGTAAAGCTTCAGCTTAAAAAACACAGATATGGGCCTCCATCAAAACATTTCTAAGTATTAAATAAAAAATGTTTGCATTTTTAAAACTGGACGTCTTGGAATCTAACGTAGAGATTTTAAACTTATCAAAATGGAAAAGATATATTATTCTATATATAATTCAATTAATGAATGCCTCAGATTTAAAACTTTTCCCCAATCTAATCTTTGAATACAACCTACCTTCCTTGAAACTCTTTAACTATTTAAGGGTCAAAAATACATCTTCACGTCATCTGGACCTAAAGAAAACACCATCAAATAACCTACTAAAGAATATTTTAAAATTACAATAAAGTTTATAAAATATTATCCAAAAATTTGACTCTTGTGAAAAATAGTAATACAAGTGTAAAAATAACTGCAATAAACAAATGAGAAAGAACTAAATATCGAATGGTCCAACGTATTAATTAATATCAGAAAAGCTACCTATTATTTAAAGATAATCAAACAATTATAAAGTGATTAACGAATATTTTTTAGTTCCATCAGGAGTAGCTAAGATGTTTGCTACGTCATCTGAGATGTGCTGGAGGTTTGAGGAAAAACAAGGGTCTTTCTTACCTACATATATGGTGGAGTTGTCCTCAAATTCTGTTCATGTGGAAAAGGTTATTTACTCTTATCCACCAAATAACGAATGAGAAATTAAATGTCGCCCCAGAAATTGCTTTATTACATCTAAAATGACCTCCTTTAAAAAAAAAAAAAAAATCAGACCATTGTTTTTATTACCCGTTGCTTTGTGGCCTTTAAAATACTGATTACCAGACACTGGTCAACTAAAATAATTCCACCATGGATGGTTATAATTTCCCGATTATTATACCAACTCCATTCGGAGCTACTAATAAGTAACTATCAAGATATAATGGAAAAACATAACCCATTATGGTTCAACTGGATAAATAAATTAACTCTATCGGGACCCCTGTGCGTTGATCAATAGACTCAAGACAAATTAAGATACTTCACCGACATAACTATTTGACATTTAGGTATGTACTGTACTGGGTACGTTTGTCATTATCTGTTAATTATGATTTATTTTTCTCTCTCTGTTTGTATATGGAATGTCTCTGATAGATTCATCATGTTTTTTTTTTTTATCTTGTTACACGTTTAAAAAACCTAATAAAGATTATTTAAACATTTTTATCAATACCACTCTGTGCCACCAATCATGTATCAATACCACTGTTTGCCACCAATCATGTATCAATACCAATTTGGGACAATCATCGTTATTAACACTGCTCAGAGTTATACCTCAGTACTGCTCTGCATTAAAATTGTGGATCGACTTCTCAGTGTTACCAACACACCAATCTCTGATGTCCCTGCAATTACAACATGTTTTATGGTTTTGAATCTGTTTGTTATTACATTGCCTCTATAAATCGACCCAAAAAAAGTGATGATTTATGGGAAAAAGCGTTTGATGGTTATGGGATAGTCAGGGCTGGATGAAGACCCCACTGGGCTGACAATTATGATGGGCCTAATTACCGACTCTTATTGACAGAAAACACTAAAATAGTCATACCTCCCATGTATCTGGTGGTGGTGGGGTTACTAGAAGGTAATTCACAGGATGCAACTATAAGATACCCAACTCTAATCTCTCACTTCCATCTCTCAAGCAAATCCATCCCTTCTAACAGCAGCGTCCGGTGAAACAGGGTGTGGTGGGTAGGGGAAAAAGGGTGGGCCACTGAAGAAGTGAGTTTAGAAGAAGGTGAACATGGCACAGTGTTAGAGAGACTGAAGCAGCAATTTATACAGTGTGCAAAGTCAGTTTTATCTTAACTAATTTTTTATCAATGGGCCTACCATATTTTTCGCTCCATAAGACACACTTTTTTCCCCTCAAAAGTGAGGGGAAATGTTTGTGCGTCTTATGGAGCGAATGTGAAGCTTTACTTACCTGTCTTGTAGCGTGGCCCGGCAGCACAGCGTGCACCGCGGTACAGGAACTTCAATTTCAGGTTCCGGTTTCCGGCGGGACTGAAAGGAAGTGCGCACTCAGTGTACACACTTCCTTTCAGTCCTGCCGGAAACCGTAACCTGAAATTGAAGTTCCAGTACCGCGGTGCGCGCTGTAAGGCCAGCCCACGCTACAAGACAGGTAAGTAATTATGGAACAAGGGAGGGGAGGGGGACAGTATGGGAGAGGAGAGAACACTATGGGAGGGGGAGGGGAGAAGAATATGGGAGAGAGGAGAAGACTATGGGAAAGAGAGGAGAAGACTATGGGAAAGGGGGGAGAACACTATGGTGGGGAGAAGACTAAAGGGGGGGGAGAACACTATGGGAGGGGGAGAACACTATGGGAGGGGGGTAGAACACTATGGGAGAGAGGAGAAGAATATGGGAGGGGGGATGTCAGGGTATTTATATCGGCAGACATTTTGTGCTATGATAGAAATTAAAGTGTATATTGCCTGAATAATTCTGAACAGAGCAGACTCCATTTTATTATCCTCAAGCTAACAAAAGACACAAGATTTATATCCTTTCTGTAAAACTAACCACTTTGCCAGAGCTAAAGGAATGCTTAGTATATACAAACCTTTTGATAAGAGATGAGAACGGGGGATGGACAGACTGTCTAAATGCTAATGGAATACAATCAATTCTAAACCCAGACATTTGTGACAGAGAAGACTTAGTAATTAATTTTACTTTCTAAATTTTACAAGATTCCCATTGTAATTTAAAGGTGAGACTAAGTTTACGAACTGTCATATTATAAATTACAGCAGGAATTGGAGACATAATCTGAAGAAAATTCAAGGAAACTCTTTGAAATGACAGAAAACTTAAATTATAAAAAAACATAAAGATAAGGTAAATGACGTCAAAATAGCCACCAGGAAAAGTTAACTCTTTCCTGGATAGGTATGTTTAGTGGGACGAGACTGCCCTCTATAGACCAAAAACTTAAATTGTTATCTGGAAGGTAACCACACCTCCAGTGTTTCTATTGGTCTATCACCTAGTGAATTTTCCCTTTAAAAAGTTAAGAATAAGGGAAGAGAGACGTATGCAGAGAAGGCAAGGGAGGCAAAGGAAGCAAGTTAGTCGGAAGCAGGCTAAGAAAGAAAAGCAGAGTCAGAGTGAGAAAGAAACATTCCTTGACACTTAGCTACCTGAGAACATCTGATGAGAACATCTCTTTAACTGGTAAATATTCTGGTTTCATTTAATTAGTCTAATTTAATTAAAATTTTCTAATAGCATGATATATGACTGGATAAATCACGATTAGATTTCGATATTTAGAAATCTTAATTACTAAAGAATATATAATTATGACATCCCAATCTGCAGATGGGAAAAGATTAATTATGTATTTAATGTGACATATCACATGTTAGCATATCGTGATATTTATCCAGGTGTATTGATTTGCTCTAAAATAAGATAAAATATCTGTTTAGGCAAGTTAAAATTCTGCTTATAGAACAAGGTAGATTACTCTTATTTGATGGTTCCAGGAAATGACTAATGAGCTGGTTTAAATGTTATTTTATTTAAAATTACATGATAATAGGTCTTAGTTACCTAGGAGGTCTAGCCAGCATTGAAAGGGTTATTCTAACTGTCAGCTAAAGTTTTTATGGCTATTCGCTGGAAGCTTTCTCTGTGTGAAAGTTTCACCTTCGTTTCTCTGTGAAAGACAGTCATAAATCTTGTATTAACCATTGGAAAGTGTATTGCCATTGTATTGCATACCATGTTATACTAAATATTGATTATTATCACGCATGTTACATATTATTATTTAAATTGTCACAATAAATTGTATCTATTTTTATAACAAATTGTGATTTTATTTATATAGAATACATTTCACTTACACGATAACGATCTTTGGGATCTGAGAATTGAAACAGTGGGAAATTCTCAACTGTTTACTATTATTATCCCATAAATATCCTCACAGGGAGAAGACTATGGGAGGGGGGGGGGAGGAGACTATGGGAGGGGGGGAGAAGACTATGGGAGGGGGGAGAAGACTATGGGAGGGGAGAATACTATGGGGGTGGGAGAACACTATGGGACAGGGGAGAAAAAAAAATATTTTCAGAATTTTTTTTTTCTGGGTTTCTTCCTCTAAAAACTAGGTGCGTCTTATGGTGTGGTGCGTCTTATGGAGCGAAAAATACGGTATTTCATGTGCATAGGACCGGAGTGTCAACTCCACCAGCCCTTACAGCCTATGCTAATCCGACCCTGGGGACAGTCACTAGATCTTAATTTTATTCACAGATCAAGTGAGAAGTAATCAACAGATGGAAATATATATATCCTCTTTTTCCAGCTATTCATTGCTTTTCCTCAAAAATTAGAATGTGCTGAAAAATATATACACAATGGGGGGTGGAGCCTGAACCTTGTGCTGACCAGACATGTATGGGGAGAGCTCTTGCTTGTCTCACAGATTTATGGAATAAAGCTATAACCACTGCAATAACATCAGGGTGAATCCACCCAACCTGCACTCGGGGTGCTGTGGTTAATCCACCGATACCTTACTTGGGATCCTCCAACATCCAGAGACCGTGGAAAGATGCTGGGGCCTGCAGGTTGCTGAGCTGCAGAAGGGCGGGCTACTTTCCTGCTCTTAAGATTACCGTGCGGGCTACTCTCACTCCCTCCCCCCTTTGGACCGGTGGGAGTTATCCCGGTCCTTACTGGACTGACCTATACAGCCATGCATGATACGGCTGATAGCTCATACTACCTACCCTCACACACCTCTCACATGTCGGCCTTCCTCGACAGCGCAGAGCCTTCCACCAACCTGTGCAGACACATGCAGCCTCACTGGGTGCTGCTCAGACTGGAAGTCATATTTCAGGCCCCGCCGCCGCCTCAAGAGCAAATCTGACTAGGACAACACCAAACACCTGTCAAATCACCCCAGGGTGACATGAGCTGGCAAGCTCCCTCCACCCGCCATGTATGCATACCCAAGCTGCGAGTCAGCAGGAACCCGATTCATCTCAGGTTACTGCGACGGTGAGGTCCCACGTCACATCTAACACACCGGCGGAGGGCCACACTCCATCGGCTGCAATTGGGGAGAACCACACTCCACCAGCGGAGACCTGCACTCCAACTGCCGCACAGGCGGAGACCCGCACTTCAAGTGATTTACCAATGGAGAACCACTGAGTCTGTGGAATTTGGTGACCCGAATTGCCTGTGTTAACTCTCAAGCTGGTTATGTGGAGCAGCCGGTGCTGACATGACCCTGGAGATGGAGTGAGGTCCTGCTTCAGCTCCGTTCAGCTGCACTCCCCTGTGGACTGCCATACTCTTGAAAGTGCCTGCTGATTATGGGAGTAGGCTAACATCTCTGCACTTAGTGTGAACAGGCCTGCTACTGATGTATATGGCCCAGTGCTTCTATAGGCACTCTTACATTATATTGTTTTACTTTGTTTCCTCTGCTCAGTTTGAGCTCTTTGCCGGTACTGAGCCTTATTTGAGAATAAGGCTCAGTAAAGGTAGAATACTTGTTGGCTGACTAGCACGTTTCTCATTACACTTCACCTATCTCCCTATACAAGGCACAGCATATTTCATCATGATTACATAGCTTGTGCATTCATTTGCGTGATATTTTATTTCACCTTCAAGATAGGAAAACCCGCACTCCTCAGGCTCAAACTTTGCTTTTGACAGAATATGAAGTATAGGTGCTCATTATATCTTAGAAGATGGGTGAAGGCAGCAGATAATCACACAAGATTTCCCCAACCTTGTGAAAGTTAGAATACAACAGAAAGGAAAGAGATAACCCACGCCTGTGGTTTCAAGCATATATAAGTATATACATGCATGGATACAACAGAATCTTGTTGATAGATAAATCTCTTAGAAACACAGACAAAGATAACACATAATCTGAGTGTAGTAATTATACAAAAACATATAAGGTAGTATATTGGAATGAAAGCACACTCACACTTTCAAGAGCTATATAGAGCTCTGCTGTTAAGGGCATGGACGGTATAATCCCCGTCTACGGATATATATACCCTGCAGTAGTGATGGTGGATTCAGCAGTGAAGATGGTATTTTTCTCAATGAAGTGCGGTATGTGAAAAAACAAGTGAGAACATCCAATAGTATAGTATGTATGGTACACTTTTCCTTTCTTAGATAAAATAAGTATTGTACTCACATTTTATAGAGCATAGACCTGCTCTGATGTAGTAGGGCGTTGGTGGTACAATCCCCACCTAGGATATGTAGAACTGGAAGTATAATGGAATTCAGGAAACCAGAGGATTTAAAAAGTAAATACCAAATTATTTAAAATCTAAAATTTAAAAGGTAAAACTTTATTTTATATTATAAAATCCGAAATAAGTAAGAGCACACTTAACGCGTTTCACCATGGGGTTTCATCAGAAGTGTGCCTTTTTTTTTTAAATTTTTTTTTTTTAAATTCTTTATTTTTTCAGTGCATAAGAGTGGTACATGTATTACTGAGGTGCCCCGAAAGCAATCCTCAGGCAATTCCTCGCTTAACATGCGGGGCATAGAAGTAATAGGCACAGTTTTATATTTTAGACAAGCTTGGTTAGGTAGATTTATACTGATTATATTAGTAAAGGTAACATGCTAGTAATATGTGGATCGCATAGAGAAAATATGTACACATTTTTATGCAGACGAGTAATAACATCGGTAGGGAGACATTTGTGTTGAAACTTGTAGACAGGCTTAGTTAGTTCTATATCTAATGCAGCGGTATCATCCATAAAGGTATTGGAACAATGCTCTATAATATCAGGTTAATGACATGAGAAGGAGAGTTAAGGATAGAGCTGCAGCGTGTGTCAGCGCATAGGTGGCAGGTTAGTGAGAGAAGGGTGCAGTGGGATGGTAAGTAATAGGGCAGAAAAAGCAAGCATTAAACATACTGTAGCTTGTTTGTTTCGAGGCCCTATTCCCAGTTGCTTGTCTCTAATGTCGTAAGATAGTAGTTAGCGTTTCCTTTATTGTCCAAGCACATACTCGTCATGTGCTGCGGGGCATTGCGTTGCGTTGTGTCTCGTGGTGGTTGTCGCTTGGTTCTTTGCTGGGTTGCAGGCCTGCGCCGGAGTAGCTGGTTGTTCTGATGTCGTGGCGGCACCGCGTCCGGGGCCACCTGTCTTTAGCCCGAGCCCTTAGTAGGGGCTCTTGCCCAATTGCCATTGGTCCCTGTAACAGGACCGTGGTCCCAGGGTCTTCTCCCTGGGGGTATGGCAGGCTGTAGAGGAGTTCCTCCTGGTGAGCCCCCAGCTCAGAAGAAGGGTGAGCGTATCCACTGCGCCATCATCGTGGGTGGCTCGTCAAGCCGGGTTACCGTGCCCTGCTCCCGGCGAGTCTCCGGTCATAGTTGCCGCTGCTAGACATGAATTGCCCAATGCTTGTTGTTGCATGTGCCAGACCTGGTAGTGCACGCATACTGCTGTGGACTCTGCGTTCTTGTTCCCGCTCTCTTGGCTGCCGCCATCTTAGGTTGGGCCCTGGGCCTGCACGATGATTTGGCAGTACCTCCAAGTGTGGCGTCGTGGCTCGGACCGGGATCACCCCCCCGGTCCAAAGGTGTTCCACTCACTTGTCGGGCTCCGTTGGGCAGGATAGTGGAGCGGCGGCCATCCACTCCACTCACCGCCAGGCGGGCCCCCACCTGTGTAGCAGGGACCTCTCCTCCGAGGGACTAGAACCCCACCGGCAAGCCTCTCATCGGCTCCGGTAGCCTGTTCATGTCGAGGGTCGCGGATGGTGAGCGTTTATTTTCTCCGTAAAGGCCAATTAATGGGTCAATCGTGTCATGTTGTGCAGGAGCTGATCTCTCTTGCGACGCTCGGCTCGGCGGCCCGGCCCCGCCCCCTTCAGAAGTGTAACTTGACTCTCAAACAGAGAAACATCTATAGCCAGCTCTGGTGTGAAGGGCGTACAGCGGTATAATCCCTGCTTCAAAGGATATGTGATGTGAGTCCTCCAGAGGGATAGTATCCAACACTCAGGAGAGGGATTAATAAAAGACAGCCAATAGTGCTCTCAGTAAAATAAAATATGCAGTAAATATAAATAAAAATGTACTTACAAGTGAAATGCAGGAAAACTGCACTGTGATGTCAGTGTTGGTGGTATAGAAACATAGAAACATAGAATGTGACAGCAGATAAGAACCATTCGGCCCATCTAGTCTGCCCAATTTTCTAAATACTTTCATTAGTCCCTGGCATTATCTTATAGTTAGGATAGCCTTATGCCTATCCCACGCATGCTTAAACTCCTTCACTGTGTTAACCTCTACCACTTCAGCTGGAAGGCTATTCCATGCATCCACTACCCTCTCAGTAAAGTAATACTTCCTGATATTATTTTTAAACCTTTGCCCCTCTAATTTAAGACTATGTCCTCTTGTTGTGGTAGTTTTTCTTCTTTTAAATATAGTCTCCTCCTTTACTGTGTTGATTCCCTTTATGTATTTAAATGTTTCTATCATATCCCCCTTTCTCGTGTTTCCTCCAAGCTATACATGTTAAGATCCTTTAACCTTAATCCCCACCGCAGATATACTTAGAGCCACACAAAGGTAAAAGGAAACCAGGTAAAAAATTCCAAATAAAAAAGTGTATTAAAAAGATGATTGGCACAAAATTGTAACCAAAAAGCCTTTTATTAAAAAAAAATACACAATCAAAATAACCATAACGCGTTTCACCACTAGGGCTTTATCAAATGGGTTAGCTACGGGATATACTGCACCATTGGGTCTCCTCCTTTTTGTCTTGCATATAAGCAGGAATTTTGGACCATTAGGGACAATGAGGACTCTACACCCAAAAGCAGACACCTTATAAAGATACTTACTTCTGAGTGATACCGCAATATTATCGGACTTTAACTTCAGTTACTCCATCAGAACTTCAGTCCCACCATAACTGTGAGACCAACTATGGTATATTGCCCTACCTATTCAGACGAACTATTGTACCTTTTACCTATTGGCGCAGCCCTTTTCCTGTATTTCTTTGTGTTCCATGCTCTCTCCTCAGAGGGTTTGAGGGTTACCTTCTGTTGGACCTTACTTCAATTTTATTAGCGCTGACACTTTTCTTATTTTTCTACCACATGAGAATAAAAATGACTGCCAATTCACTACAGGAAACATGTCACTCAGCTCCTGCAATATCGGTTCTGAGATCAGTAAACAAGGAAATTATTAACAGATCCCAGGATATAGTTTAATCTAAAGAAGTACGTTTGTGATGGAAAATGACAACAGTAGGCATTCTTTCCTCATTCTGTACACAGCATTTTTTATATCTGGAAAGGCATTAATCTGCAGATATCCGCTAATCGCGATTCTCAGAATCCCCCTGTGTATAAAACCACATGTTGGAAATAAAAACAAAATAAAAACAGACCATTTGGCATTCAAATAATTTTTTTGCATTTTTCACACACAAATAAAAATAACGCTAACTTTGGCCAGTGTTTGTGACTAAGTGGCTACTAAAAAAGACTGAACATACCCCACTTGCAATACCTTGGGTTGTCTACTGTTGCAAATGGTATGCCATCATGGGGGTAATTTTTATTCCTGGGCTACTATACGCTCTCAAAGGCAACGTAACCAAAAAAAAACTGAAAAATGTAACGTGCTATATTTGACCCTGTAACTTCCCAAAACACCATAAAACCTGTACATAGGGGGTACTGTTTTACACGTGAGACATCGCTGAATACAAATATGTGTATTTTATTGCAGTAACAGCCAACAGTATTATGACATTCACAGTTAAAATGCCACGCAGAACTAAATAAGTAACATTTCTTATTTTCTCCCACTTATTTAGATTTATTCATATTAAATTATGTTTCATAGCTAAATATTTGATATTTGAAAGTTAAATGAAAGCCCTGTTACCCCTGAATAAAACGATATATAATAAGGGTTGGTGCACTTATTAAGAGGTGAATTACGGTTGAACAGACATATAGTCAAATTCCAGTTTTGTTTACGTTTTGTTTTGATCACAACGTGTACATTTAGCTAAGTCATAAGGGGTTAAAGACTATGTCCTGTTGTTGTGATAATTTTTCTTCTTTTAAATATGCTCTCCTCCTTTACTGTTCCAATTCCTGAATTTATCTGGTACCTGCATAGTACGTAAGTGATAAAAAAAAAAAAAAATGACCAATTTCTTATTTTACTCTGTTGTTTCATTGGCATTTGTTGTCTATGTTCCAAGCTTTATTTACTGTGTTTTGTAATATCTGATTTGAGTACCAATGTTTCCTACATTTCAGTAAAATCACAGTTCTCCTTGTCTCCATATTTTGTATTTTTGTATTATTTATTTGTACCCTGCTTACAAGCATGACTGGGTCAAAAAATTCATCAACAACATTATAAACAGACATTGCAGTACCTTCTTGACATACAGTACATGGTGCCATATATTCTGCTATACGTTGGCTTTGCTTGAGATAGTTTTTATTTATATTTTATGTCGAAAGGTGATAGCTGGTGTCTAGTCAGCGTGAGGCTATCTTGCGGGCGTCGCAGGATATTAAAGGAACACTATAGTCACCTAAATTACTTTAGCTAAATAAAGCAGTTTTAGTGTATAGATCATTCCCCTGCAATTTCACTGCTCAATTCACTGTCATTTAGGAGTTAAATCACTTTGTTTCTGTTTATGCAGCCCTAGCCACACCCAGGGGAGGGCTGGCAGCCTCAGGCCTGGGGGGCAAATCCAGTCAAGTGGCCCATTGCACCCCTGAATTAGCTCACCATCCATGGCCACCTTTTCCTGGTTTTATAACGGATATTGATATTATGCTAATTAGTAGCTCTTTGCCATACCCACTCCTTTGCGGCTCCGACTTTCAATGTTGTTAGAGCGCAGGCTGAGAATCTCTGAAATAACAAACACACGGACACCCGTGAACAAATGTGAAAATATGTAAAATATATAAATACACAAAAAACTTAACTTATAGGCACACGACTTCCCAAGGTTATCTCCCAGCTGATAACCATATAACAAGGTATGTATGATAGATAGGATATTTTGGGATTCTGTAAGTGTACCTATAATAGAGGAAAAAACATAGTGCAAATATTGCTTTAAAATTAAAATGAAGCTTCCAATGATTAGAATGCACTCACATATTCCAGGACAAATAAAGCGTGTTATAGGTGCCTCCCCTTGGTGGAAGAAAAAGGGGGGTATGTTCCTTTAAAAGCTCCCTCCTCGAGTGATAGCCAATG
This sequence comes from Pelobates fuscus, assembly GCF_036172605.1. NCBI lineage: Eukaryota > Metazoa > Chordata > Amphibia > Anura > Pelobatidae > Pelobates > Pelobates fuscus. Next base: position 435,253,048 of record NC_086318.1, read on the forward strand.
GGGTATCCGGGTCAGCTAGGAGATTCACAGACAGCAGACCAAACGGAGTACTTAAATGGCAATTTATTCACTTGTAGAAAGGTATATGATAAAAATCATAAAAACAAATTAAGATAACGATGCTGGTCCTACGCGTTTCGTCCTTGTGCAAAAGGACTTCCTCAGGGACCTCTTTCAATGATCAGTAATCAGACAGGTACATAAAATCACAGCAGCATCCTAAACATACTAACAATGAAACATCTTATATAGGGCTAGTCCCTTAGAGTCATTGGTGGAATAGTGGGTGTCTTCAAATCCTGCAGTTCTAATTCGTCAGGGTGTTCTCCTTCAGGTGTATTCACTTTGCCGAGATGAAGAAAGCCGGGTCCGTTTCCCTTGTCGGCTACTTCCGCATTCGTCATCTGTGACGCGTGCGTCACGTGTGTCATCACGTGATCCTCATGCGTTCCATGCTCGGGCCAAAAAAATGGCTGTGCGTTCCACAGCATAGAAAGCAGCCTAAGGGAGAGTTTTTCTTATACCAGATATTTATATATACGTAGCTGCAAGATAGAAGACTGTTAGAAACCATCTTTTCACCTAAAGTATATAAAAAAGGGTAATGATGTGTCCTCTATATAAATAAAAAAACGAATAATCAGTTTTAAGACATAATGATAAATGAATGAAAGACACAACTTCCTATCTAAGTTGGTCATTCATAGTGAGTGTTTGTGACTTTGCTGAAATAATAAAACATAATAAAATATAATAATAGTGATAATAATAAATAATGATTAAAAGATACTCATACTCATAACCATATTTTAACAAACCATTAAAGTGACATACAAAACATATCAATTGCAAAATCATCTTGTGTAAAGTGACATGAATATTTATTTATATATTCAATTACAAATCCATATTGTATTAAAGTGACATAGCTAATACCATATTTAGTAACATGACTGATTGAACACTCGATATTTGTTCAATCCTAAACGGTGACAAAATTTTGTCACCGTTTAGGATTGAACAAATATCGAGTGTTTAGAAAATGAGGAGTTTTTGAATAAATGGGACGAAATCTTGTTTAACTGTTCACGTCAATTAATGACTTTATTGCTGGACTTTTCCAAAGCAAGCAAATTAAAAATTGAGGAAGATCTAGAAACTCTAGATAAATCAGATGTTGGGAATAGAGAAGATACGGAGTTTAAAGAGAGAGAAGAGACTCTCTTTAAAAGATTACAACATTTAGATGGAAAAATCTCTGATACGAAAAATAATAAATATCTGAGAGATAAAGATGATATGGCCCATAATAATTTCTCAACAAAAAATAAAATTGCCCGTAAAAGATTAGGAAGACCGCATGTTAGAAATGGGTTTATTAGAACTCCATCTAGGAATTTTAGGAGGAAAAGTCCAGAGAAAGATAGGAAATCTCAATATAGGTCCAGACGGGGATCTCGTTCTTTTGGGACTAGGGACATCACTCCAGTTCGAAATAGGTTCCCACAGACCTTTGATAAAGGTTCCCCAGAAAGGACAAGGGACATTGAACATATGTCACGACTAGTAATGTGGTCCAGCACGCAGAATCTATGTAAACATATACATAAGTCAGAAAAGGAAAAATAACAGGACAGAGCGTAAACCGGACCTTAGAATGGCCGGACTAATACGCTAGAGACAGAGAATGGTCAAAGGGAAAGCCGAGGTCAAGGAAGCCAGAAAATACTCAATACCGATAAGACAAGCCAAGTCAGGGAAACCAGAGATCAGAATAACCAGGGAAACGCCAAGGATCAGGATACCAGGAAATCAGAAACACGAAACTAGCACTTTCAGGAAACCAGGAAACTGAAACCACGACATGGCAAAGTACTAGGGTGAATTAGGGGTTTAAATACCCCTCTCTAAGCTATGATTGGTCAGAGGGCGACCTCTGACCCCAGAACGTACGTGTGCGTTGACGTCGTGACGTCACGCACACGTTAGTATAATTCTCGGGGGCGGGGCTATCCATAGACGCGACCACGTGGTCGGCGCCATATTGGATTCGGGCGTGATGCCCGGAAGAACTACACGCGCGGTTCCCGGCTCGCCGACGAGCAGGTAAGCTCGTGTAGTCGGAGCGGTCGTGCCGGTCGGGCACGACCGTGAGGCTCGGCGGGCCGGTGACCGCAACAGTACCCCCCACTCGAAGACCGCGCACCGAGCGGGAAGGACCCGGCTTAAGAGGAAAGCGGTTGTGAAATGACCGGATAAGACGGGGCGCATGGACCCGGTCAGCAGGAACCCAACAACGTTCCTCGGGACCATAACCCTTCCAGTCAACGAGATAGGACAAGACACCTCTGGATAATTTGGAGTCCATGATAGAACGGACTTCGTATTCCTCTTGATCACCCACTACCAAGGGCGGAGGAGGAGTGGATACCCTTGTGTAGCGATTGCAAGTAAGGGGCTTGAGCAGAGACACATGGAAAGTATTCGCTATTCTCATATGAGCCGGTAGTGCCAAAGTATAGGTCACTGGATTAATACGTTGGGTAACTCGAAAGGGACCAATGTACCGAGGGGCAAATTTCATGGACGGGACCTTAAGCTTGATATGTCTTGTGGAGAGCCACACCCTGTCACCTGGAATATAGACAGGATTAGCGCCCCGTTTCTTGTCAGCTTGGACCTTCGCTCGTAATGAGGCTTTTTGCAGAGCTGAATGGACGGAATCCCAAGTATCATGAATCGAATCTAAACGGGTGTTCAAAGCGGGGATTTCTGTGTCTGAGAATGCAGAAGGAAAAACAGTGGGGTGATAACCCTGATTAACAAAGAATGGACTGTGATTAGAAGATTCATGAGTGGCGTTGTTTCTGGCGAACTCAGCCATGGGTAAGAGCTCGTACCAGTTAGATTGATTGGCATTTATAAAGCAACGTAAATAGGCTTCTAAAGACTGATTCACCCTCTCTGCTGCTCCATTTGTTTGAGGGTGATATGCTGACGAAAAGGAGAGTTCGATGCCCAATTGTTTGCAAAAGGAACGCCAAAACCTAGAAACAAACTGGGTACCTCTGTCAGATACTATGCTTTTGGGTACACCGTGCAACCGAAAGATCTCTCTCAAGAATATTTGAACTAGATCTTGAGCAGATGGTAATTTTTTAAGTGGGACGAAATGTGCCATCTTCGTGAATCTATCAATGACCATAAGGACTGTATTAAACCCGTTTGAACTGGGTAGATCCACAAGTGGGTCCATGGAGCACTAGGTATGGGCAGTGGTTGTAATAGTCCAGGAGGTGACCTGGGAGGAACTTTAGAAACAGCACATATTTGACATGCCCCAACATAATCTTTGACATCGTTTCTAAGAGCAGGCCACCAAAATCTCCTGGAGATGGCAGAGAGAGTTTTATGGACTCCAGGATGGCCCGCTGTGAGGCTGTCATGGAACAAATCTAGTACCTTCTTTTGAAACTGAGGTGACACATACAGTTTGTCCGGAGGTTTTCCCACAGGTGCCTGAGTTTGATCTGCTATTATGGCACAGAAGAGTGGAGAAGACACTTCGAAAACTGTAGTGGCAATGAGGCATTCAGGAGGTACAATAGGATATATCACCTGTTCCGGAACTTCATCTGTCTCAAACTGCCGAGAAAGTGCATCTGCCTTGGTGTTTTTAGTACCAGGTCTGTATGTAATTACGAAATTGAATCGGGAGAGGAACAATGACCACCTAGCCTGACGAGAGGACAGTCTCTTAGCGTCCCCAATATAAGCCAAATTCTTATGATCAGTAAAGATCAAAAGTGGCTCTTTGGAACCTTCCAAGAGATGCCTCCATTCCTTAAGGGCAAGTACAATGGCCAAAAGTTCCCTATTCCCTATGTCGTAATTCCTCTCTGCAGGTGTGAGTTTGCGAGAGTAAAATCCACAGGGATGTAAAGGCGTATCAGGACTCTCTCTTTGAGACAGAATGGCTCCAACTCCTGTCTCTGATGCATCCACCTCTAGGATAAATGGTTTGGATGGATCAGGATGGGTCAGGACAGGTGCTGAGGAAAATAAAGATTTTAATCGTTCAAATGCCTCTCTTGCTTCTTTGGGCCAAGATATACAATTTGCTCCTTTTTTTGTTAAATTGGTTATAGGGGAAATCACGGAGGAAAATCCCCTTATGAATTTGCGGTAGTAATTCGCAAAACCTATAAAGCGTTGAGTAGCTTTAAGGCCCTTGGGTAATGGCCACTGTAAGACTGCCTCCAGTTTACGAGGATCCATCTGGAAACCAGACGGAGATATAACGTATCCAAGGAATTGTATCTCCGTTTGGTCAAACTGGCATTTCTCCAGTTTACAGTAAAGGCCGTTCTGTAACAGGGTTTTCAGTACAATTCTCACATGTTCGTGATGTGTCTCTAGGTCTGGGGAATAGATGAGAATGTCGTCCAAATACACTAGAACGAACATGTGAAGGTACTCTCTTAGGACATCGTTGATAAAATCCTGGAATACCGCTGGAGCGTTACATAATCCAAACGGCATAACCAGGTATTCGTAATGTCCCATTCTGGTGTTAAATGCGGTCTTCCATTCGTGACCGTCCTTAATTCTGACTAGATTGTAGGCACTTCGGAGATCGAGCTTGGTAAAGACTCGAGCTCCCTTTAATCTGTCGAATAGCTCTGATATAAGGGGAATAGGGTAGGCATTTTTTATGGTAATCCTATTCAAACCCCTATAATCAATACAAGGGCGTAGGTCTCCTTCTTTTTTAGAGACAAAGAAGAATCCAGCCCCGGCTGGTGAGGAGGACCTACGGATATGACCCTTTCTGAGAGCATCCTTAATATATTCCTCCAAACAAAGATTTTCCTGGGGGGACAAGGCATAGACTCCTCCCTTGGGAGGCATAGTCCCTGGTAATAAGTTTATAGTACAGTCATAAGGTCTATGAGGAGGTAACCCTTCTGACTGGACCTTGTTAAATACCTCTTTCAAATCCATATACTGCTGAGGAATTTGTGTGGTCAAGGGAGGTGTAACAGGAACATTAATGGTGCCAATAGGTTGTGGGATTTGCTTAAAGCAAACACCTTTGCATCTCTCACCCCAACTCACAATCTCTCCTTCAATCCAATCTAAACGTGGATTGTGTTTCAGGAGCCAAGGGAAACCGAGTATTATCGGAACTGTAGGTGAAGATATGATTTGAAAGGTAATTTCTTCAGAGTGGAGAATACCCACTGAAACAGTGATTGGCAGAGTTTCGTGTGTGATGAAAGGCTGGGTAAGAGGCCTTCCATCAATGGCCTCGACTGCTATAGGTTTCTCTTTATGTCTTAAGGGCAGGAGATGTTTAGCAGAGAACTCTTTGTCTAGGAAATTCTCCGCTGCCCCAGAGTCAATCATAGCCTCACACTGAACAGTAGTGTTCTCGAAAGATAAGGTTACTTTGACCAGGAAACGGTTCTTAGTCAATTTAGGGGACATATACATCACACCTAAGGTCGGTCCCCGTACGTGCCTTAGGTGTGCAAGTTTTCCGGCCGAACCGGGCATGACGATCTTAGATGTCCCTTCTTGCCACAATACATACATAACCCCTCGTTACGTCTGTGTTGTCTCTCTGCCTCAGTGAGTTTAGCACTACCCAATTGCATGGGTTCAGGTTCTGGAAGAGGCGTTTGGCTACTCACGACTGGGTTAGAGAAACGAGGAGCTATGGACAAATTAGAGCGTCTGTTACGTTGTTTGTTTTTCTCTCTCTCTCTGAGCCGGTTATCAATGTTTATCATGTAGGCAATAAACTCATTAAGACTAACCGGAAGGTCTCTAGCTGCAGTTTCATCTTGTATATTCTCAGCTAAACCTTCAGAGAAAGCAGCCACCAGACCGCTATTGGTCCAATCAACCTCAGACGCTAATGTCCTGAACTCTATTGCATAATCGGCTACAGAACGATTGCCTTGCCTGATTCTCATAAGGGCTTTGGCAGCGTTCTTCTCCCTGCCTTTAGGTTCAAATGTAGCCTTAAAGGCCGTAAGAAAGGTACTGTAATCACGGGCTATTGCGTCACCACTTTCCCATAAGGGGTTAGCCCAAGTCAAGGCTTTTCCAGTTAATTGGTTCATCAGATAGCCTATTTTAGATCTATCTGTTGGGAATGAACCTGGGGAGGCCTCAAAGTGGTATTCTATTTGGTTTAAAAAACCTCTAAATTCCTTAGAATCACCTCCATAACGAGGGGGCGGTGACAAAGTTATGGACGGTGGTTTATGTGGTACGGGAACCACTACAGGTGGCGGAACCACAGGTGGTACAGGAGGGACCTCTAAATAGGCAGTCCTCTGGAGCAAGGTCTGAAATGCCTGAGCAAATTGGTCTAACCTGTGGTCCATATCCTCCACCCTATTTTCACAGGCGATCATATGTTTGCATAGTTCTGCAGGATCCATGGCCATGTCGTAATGTCACGACTAGTAATGTGGTCCAGCACGCAGAATCTATGTAAACATATACATAAGTCAGAAAAGGAAAAATAACAGGACAGAGCGTAAACCGGACCTTAGAATGGCCGGACTAATACGCTAGAGACAGAGAATGGTCAAAGGGAAAGCCGAGGTCAAGGAAGCCAGAAAATACTCAATACCGATAAGACAAGCCAAGTCAGGGAAACCAGAGATCAGAATAACCAGGGAAACGCCAAGGATCAGGATACCAGGAAATCAGAAACACGAAACTAGCACTTTCAGGAAACCAGGAAACTGAAACCACGACATGGCAAAGTACTAGGGTGAATTAGGGGTTTAAATACCCCTCTCTAAGCTATGATTGGTCAGAGGGCGACCTCTGACCCCAGAACGTACGTGTGCGTTGACGTCGTGACGTCACGCACACGTTAGTATAATTCTCGGGGGCGGGGCTATCCATAGACGCGACCACGTGGTCGGCGCCATATTGGATTCGGGCGTGATGCCCGGAAGAACTACACGCGCGGTTCCCGGCTCGCCGACGAGCAGGTAAGCTCGTGTAGTCGGAGCGGTCGTGCCGGTCGGGCACGACCGTGAGGCTCGGCGGGCCGGTGACCGCAACAACATAGGAATCAAGAAAGAGGGGAAACATCGTTCAAGGGTAGGATGGATAGACAAAACATTGATTTTGCCAGTGGAGCTATCCAACCTCCACATAATAGCGACCACCTCCCTGGGACTTATGCACAGGTAGTAAGGAATAAAGATGAAAAGAGAAAGGGGAATCCTTTAGAGACCAGGGAAACTGAAAATTTTCAGGAAAGATCAAGAGCCCCAAAAGAGAAAGTTATTACCAACTATTTTCAGCCCCGAGAGAAACGGTGGGAGCATCCCAACCGCTTCTCCCATCTATACAGAGAATCCCCACCAAAAAGAAAAAGAGCAGAGGAACAGGAGAGGAATCTAGGGAGAGATTAGAATTATCAGAGGATGAACTAAAGAGAGGGGTTGTCAATCTGTCTGGAGTTAATCTGACAGAACAGGAAATGCAGCTCTTAGAGAAGGGAATGAAATTTGCCCCCAATCAAGAGGCAGATGACTTTCAATTGTATATAGACCTCAAAAAGTTTATTAGATCTATGACAGTGACAAGACATTTTTTAAAACACCCCTATCCAATTGTAAATAAGAATGATGGTGAATTAAAGGATGTACAGAATAAGTTTAAACCTAAATCCAAATTTTTCCCTGTACAGAGCAAAGGGTCACATCTTGAGACCTTTGAAAATCTGGTAGAAAAAGATTTTGAAAAATGGATAGGTAAGAGAAAAAGAAAAGGAGGAAACCAAGTACAAAATTTAACCAAGGGGGAGCAAGCAGCATTAAAAGATCTCACCTCAAGGGAGAACATTGTAATAAAAGAGGCAGATAAAGGGGGAGCAATAGTCATCATGTCAGATCACTATTACCGCCAAGAAGCTTTTAACATTCTAGCTGATGGCAAAACTTACCAAAAACTCAAAAAGGACCCTTCCCAAATATTTAACATGGAACTAAAAACCCTTTTAGAGGAGGCCAAAAATGAAAATATCATCACAAAAAGAAATTTTGATTTTCTTTGGAACCCTCATCCAGTTATTCCCATTTTTTATTTCATCCCAAAGATCCACAAAAATTTAACATGTCCCCCAGGGCGCCCAATAATAAGTGGTATCGAATCAATCACAGCCAACCTGTCAGCCTTCCTTGATTCCTATTTGCAAAAATGCGCCCAAATGGCATGGTCATACACAAAGGATACGAAATCCTTTTTACAGGAAATTGAAAGTATAGAATGGCAAGAAAATTTCAGTTGGGCCACACTAGATGTGACCTCACTGTACACAGTTATCAGCCATAATCTTGGTTTAGAAGCAGTGGCCTTTTTCCTGGACCAGGACGATACTATCTCCCGAGGCCTTAGATCTTTCATTTTGTGGGGCGTCCAATTTATTTTGGAACATAATTATTTTCTTTTTGATCAGTCCTTTTATTTGCAACTAGTGGGAACCGCCATGGGTACCAGGTTCGCCCCCAGTTATGCCAACATATACATGCGCAGATGGGAGGACCTCTGCGTACGTTGGGGGCATGGCTGGGTAGCGAACCAGGTCCTATGGCGGCGATATATTGATGACGTCATTATCATTTGGAGGGGAACGGATTCTGAATTCATGACTTTTGTTAACCACCTCAACCAGAATGAATATAATTTGAAACTTTCCCCAGTGTGGAATTGTAAAGAAATCAATTTCCTGGACTTGACTTTGTTCTGTGAGGGAAATGAGATAAAATCTAAATGCTTCTTCAAACCCACCGATGGTAACAGCTACGTCCATAGACGCAGCTGTCACCATCAGCCTTGGTTGAAGGGCATCACAAAGGGACAACTTACCCGAGTAAGAAGGAATTGCTCACATACTGGAGACTTCCAGATACAGGCTCAACATATTGCTGACAAGTTGGTTAAGAAGGGTTATAACCAAAAACAGATAAATAGAGAAATTCATATGATGTCGAAAAGAAACAGAAATGAACTCTTAGTGGACGGCCCCAGTAGAAAGAAAAAAGAGGAAGATTTCAAACAGGCTTTTTTTACTCAATATAATGTAGACCATCCAAAAATCAAAAGGAGTCTACATAAATATTGGCCAATTTTGTTGGAGGATCCCATCCTGGGGGAGCATCTTTCTAAAAGGCCAAAAATCATTTATAGAAAGAAACAGAACCTTAAAAACCTATTGGCCCCCAGCTATGCTCTGAAAAATGGTTTCAAAAATAACATAAAAGGGCCAAAAGGCTTTAGGGGTTGCAAAAGCTGTAAAGCCTGTTCACAAGTGAATACGGAGAAGGTAACAAAATTTAGTAGCTTCGTGACAGGGGAACAGTTTTCTATTAAATCAGAGATTGGCTGCCGCTCGACCTGTGTGGTGTATCTCCTTCAGTGCCCATGCGGTAGCCAATACATTGGCCGTACAAAAAGATGTTTGAAAATAAGATTTCTGGAACATATAAACAATATAAAGAGGAAACTGGACACACATTCAGTTCCCCTCCATTGCAATGGTTGTCCTTTATTTAGTTTAAAGGGATTACGTTGTATAGGGATCGAACAGATACAACCACATTGGAGAGGGGGCAATAAAGAAAAGAGGTTGGCCCAGAGAGAATCTTATTGGATCCATAGATTACGTTCCCTTACACCAAGGGGTTTAAACGTGTATATGGATATTGTCTGTTTTTTGAATTAATGAATTGTGAAGTTGTTGTGCCTGGGAAAAACACACTATATATCACATATTAACATTAAAATTAAATACTCATTAATAGAAACACCTATTTAGAGGTTAAGGAGGGCTGTAACTAAAAAATTTTGTCACCGTTTAGGATTGAACAAATATCGAGTGTTCAATCAGTCATGTTACTAAATATGGTATTAGCTATGTCACTTTAATACAATATGGATTTGTAATTGAATATATAAATAAATATTCATGTCACTTTACACAAGATGATTTTGCAATTGATATGTTTTGTATGTCACTTTAATGGTTTGTTAAAATATGGTTATGAGTATGAGTATCTTTTAATCATTATTTATTATTATCACTATTATTATATTTTATTATGTTTTATTATTTCAGCAAAGTCACAAACACTCACTATGAATGACCAACTTAGATAGGAAGTTGTGTCTTTCATTCATTTATCATTATGTCTTAAAACTGATTATTCGTTTTTTTTATTTATATAGAGGACACATCATTACCCTTTTTTATATACTTTAGGTGAAAAGATGGTTTCTAACAGTCTTCTATCTTGCAGCTACGTATATATAAATATCTGGTATAAGAAAAACTCTCCCTTAGGCTGCTTTCTATGCTGTGGAACGCACAGCCATTTTTTTGGTCCGAGCATGGAACGCATGAGGATCACGTGATGACACACGTGACGCACGCGTCACAGATGACGAATGCGGAAGTAGCCGACAAGGGAAACGGACCCGGCTTTCTTCATCTCGGCAAAGTGAATACACCTGAAGGAGAACACCCTGACGAATTAGAACTGCAGGATTTGAAGACACCCACTATTCCACCAATGACTCTAAGGGACTAGCCCTATATAAGATGTTTCATTGTTAGTATGTTTAGGATGCTGCTGTGATTTTATGTACCTGTCTGATTACTGATCATTGAAAGAGGTCCCTGAGGAAGTCCTTTTGCACAAGGACGAAACGCGTAGGACCAGCATCGTTATCTTAATTTGAGAATCTCTGAGCCTGTGCCCTGACTCACTAACTGAGCACCGGAACCACAAGGGATATGATCTGACTGCACCTACTGCTGGTGCGCACCAATGGACCACCAGGGAATCGTTTAAATTAAATATGCTGGTGTCCAAAACTTGTGAGCTGTGTTGGCCGCCGGGCGCCTCTGTTGTTATTGCGCCCTACATGACCCCACAGCTTGCATACCTCAAAGGCTGGCCCTGCTGACAGACACACTGGCCCTCACTCTCAATAACATACACACACAAACCCTGACAAACACTCACTGACAGGCAGACACATACACACACACACTGACAGGCAGACACACACACACACATTCACTGACAGACACTTACTTGACAGACACACTTGCTGACACACACACACACACTGACAGACACCAGTGCCATCTTAACAACATTATGGGTCCCCGGGCAAAGCAGTGCACTGGGGCCCTGCCTACACAACTTACAGGAATAAAAATTTAAATTATAGATACAATGAAGATTATATTTAGAAGTACCTCCAACAAATGCAATGCATACATTCAATACATACACACAGACTGCCGAATGCAGTCACACACCGACTGCTGAATGCATACACACAACGACTGATGAATACACGCATACAGACTGACGAATAGACACACACACACAGACTGCTGAGTACACATAGAGAGTGCTGAATACATACACAGTCCGCTGAATACAAACATACACAAACATACACACAGACGGCTGAATACATACACAGACGGCTGAATACACACACACAACAGTGAGGGGTGCAGTGTATGTGTTTGTGTGTATGGGTGCGGTGTGTGGGGGGTGCTGTGTGTGTGTGGAATGCTATGTGAGTGTGGGGTTCTCTGTGTGTGTGTGGAGTGCTATGTGAGTGGGGTGCTGTGTGTGTGTGTGTGGAGTGCTATGTGAGTGGGGTGCTGCGTGTGAGTGGAGTGCTATATGTGTGTTTGAGGGGTGCAGGTAGCAAATATTTTTTTGTTTTTTAATACTACTATACGTTAAATAAAATCTATATGTCCCCCCCACCTTTCTTCTTACCTTTGGTGAAAGAGGCTGGGACACAGCCAGCCCTGGTGGTCCAGTTGTGAATTCTGTACAGCCTGCAGCTTGTCTGGCTGCAGGCTATCTCCTGTCCTACTGCGCGCAGAATGCTGTGTGGAGCATTGCAATGGTAATGCGCTGCAACGCTCCACACAGCCTGCTTGCGGGAGGAACGATCTGCCTTACAGGTCGGCCTCTCCTGCAGCCCTGGGTCCTAGGCAGCTTACTCTCTCCCCGATTGAATTGAGATCTCCCTCATCGGCACAAGGCCAGAAAACAAGGCCACCTCTCCGTTGGCTGGCAGGGGAGATCAAAGGATCTCCCCTGTCGGCCGGGCATGCTGGGCAGCGCGGTAGGGCCCCATGCGGAAAGACGTCCCTGACAGACACACACAAACACTTCCAGACACACACACACTTCCAGACACACACACACTTCCACACACACACTTCCAGACACACACACACACACACACTTCCAGACACACACACACACTTCCAGACACACACACACACTTCCACACACACACACACTTCCACACACACACTTCCAGACACACACACACACACACACACTTCCAGACACACACACACTTCCAGACACACACACACTTCCAGACACACACACACACACTTACACACACACACACACACTTCCAGACACACACACACACTTCCAGACAAACACACACACACACACACTTCCAGACACACACACACACACTTACACACACACACACACACACACACACACTTCCAGACACACACACACACGCACACTTCCAGACACACACACACACACACGCACACTTCCAGACACACACACACTTCCAGACACACACACACACACACACACTCTTACACTTCCTGACACACACACACACACACTTCCAGACACACACACACTTCCAGACACACACACACACACACTTACACTTCCTGACACACACACACACTTACAGACACACACACACACACACTTACAGACACACACACACACACACTTACTTTCAGACACACACACACACACACACTTACTTTCAGACACACACACACAAATTTATTTTATTTCTTGTTGCTCCTACCTTTAGGAGTGCTCTGGGTCCTTTCCCCGGGGTCCAGTGACTTCCTCCGTGATATTCCTGCTCCTCTCTGCTCCCTCGCGCAGTTTAGTGATGCGGGGCCGGAATGACGTCATATTCCGGCTCCCGACATCAACAGAGAGGGCGCGCGAGGGAGCAGGAAGATCATCAGCAGAGCTCCCTCGCTGCTGCATGCCTCCTTCCTCACCCGGCCGGTATATTGCTGCAGAGTAGGCACCTGCCATCTGGGACAAGCAGGTGCCTACTCTGCCTTGCTACTGGGGCACCGTAAGTGGCCAGCTGGCCACCTGCTGGGCTCCTTGTGACAGGCTATCAGCCTGCTCCGCGCGGCACCCCCTCCTCCTGGCGCCCAGGACCGGCCCTGCAGTGGACATTTTTCTAATTACTTATGGCGGCCTGCGGGGCAATTGCCTCCCTGCCCCCCGGCCCAGCCCGCCCCTGGCCACACCTCCCCTGGCTATGATTGACAGAGCCTGCATGAAAAAAAAACTGGTTTCACTTTCAAACAGATGTAATTTACCTTAAATAATTGTATCTCAATCTCTAAATTGAACTTTAATCACATACAGGAGGCTCTTGCAGGGTCTAGCAAGCTATTAACATAGCAGGGGATAAGAAAATCTTAATTAAACAGAACTTGCAATAAAGAAAGCCTAAATAGGGCTCTCTTTACAGGAAGTGTTTATGGAAGGCTGTGCAAGTCACATGCAGGGAGGTGTGACTAGGGTTCATAAACAAAGGGATTTAACTCCTAAATGGCAGACGATTGAGCAGTGAGGTTGCAGGGGCATGTTCTATACACCAAAACTGCTTCATTAAGCTAAAGTTGTTCAGGTGACTATAGAGTCCCTTTAAGCCCTTGGGCTACTGTAAGTACTACCGGTGCATGTGTGGTAATCATGGGTCCTGTCTGTGGGCTGTGTCGGTGGTGGTCCCTATGCTACTGTCATGGCTGCAATAGGTAGCCTGGCATGGTCTGGGCGCTATGTGTGATGTTGCACTTCCGTGTACCCTGATTGTCCAGGGACCTTTTAAACCTTGTCCTGGAAGTGGAAGGAGAGGGGGGCTGGGGAGTGGTACTCCAATGTGTCTATGTAGTCTGGGTCGTGGTATATGAGGTTGTAAATGCAGTAAGAACAGTTAAGTAAATAAAAACATACAAACAGGAGCAGCTAAATCGTGTCCTCAATAGGTGGGAACGTAGTAAACTGGGAGCCTCTCATTTTCTCCATATTATATCCACAGGAATGTTTAGAATTTTTGATGTGGACGAAAGCTTTATGTTGAGTTCCTGTTGGTTCTTTCTATAGAATGACCATCCAGATGTAGTTTGCTTCTGAAAAAGCTTCACATCCAAGAACTGTTTGCAATTTGTATGTGATTAGTGTTACATATTCCTGAATATATATAAAAAATTGAATTGGGGGCACTCCTGGAACCTAGATTTCTCTGTTGTGGTGCTGCTGTAGGGACCAAAATGTATAAAATACAGATTAAGGAACAGCTCACACAAATAAATACAGTTCTATATTTTTCAAGGCTACTTACAATCACCTATCCACATGGCCATATTGTGTTGAGCCCACCACTACACCACAGTACCAGGGCCGGATTAACATAGGGGCTGATGGAGCTGCAGCTCCAGGCCCATGCCCATGAAATAGGCCCATTGATTTTATTTTATTTTTTAAAGGTACATTTAAAAAAAAACATTTTTTTACACACTACTCTTCAGGTTTTCACTTTGCATTCACTATTTTACTGGCACAGTATTTAAGGCTGCCTGGCCGGTGCCAATAGTGCAGTCATACTGGCAATACAAATGCTGGTATTTTTCTCAGTATAAACAGAGATTACAATGCAATACCACCACTGGCCAGTAGGGGTCGCTCTGTGTGGAGAGAGGCAGGGATAGGAAGCTCCAGCATATCCTTCCCTGCCTATATCTATTCACTGATCCGCAGGGGAGCAGCTACAGAGAGTCCAGACAGCAACTCCCAGCCTGCAGAGACAGCCTACAGCTCAGGGAAGTGAGAGATGGGGAGAAAGGCTGCAAGGAGACACAGGGGCACTGGGAGATATGGGAACACTGAGACACTAAGGGACATTGGGAGACATTATGACACAGACACGTGGGGACACAGAGACACTTGAAGACATGGGGAAACTGAGACACTAGGGACACAGTGTCCCCATGTCTCCCAGCCAATGTCTCTAGTCTCCCAGTGTCCCCATGTGTCCCAGTCAGTGTCCCTAGTTTCTCAGTGTCCCCATGTCTCCCAGTGTCCCTGGTGTCTCAGTGTCGCCATATCTCCTAGTTTCACTAATGTCTGTGTCCCCATATCTCCCAGTATCCCCATGTCTCTCAGTGCCCGAAGTGTTTCAATGTCCACATGTCTCCCAGCTAGTGTCCCTACTGTATCAGTGTCCCCAAGTGTCTCAGTGTCCCTAGTGTCTCAATGTCCCCATGTCTCCGGGTGCCCCAAGTGTCTCAATGTCCACATTTCTCTCAGTGTCCCCAGGTCTCCCTATGTCCCCATGCTTCACAGAGACCCCATGTCTCTGTGTTCCTAATGTTCTAGTGACATGGGGACCCTGGGAGATATGGGGACACATGGGGACATAGACACTAGGGGACACTGATAAACATGGGAATACTGGGGAACACAGGGAGACATGGGGACACTGGGAGATATAGGGTATTGAGACACTGTGATACCTGGGAACATGACACTTGGGGCACTGGGAGACTAGGGGACATGGGGCACTGAGACACTGTGATGCATACGGACACTGTGAGACCTGGGGTAATCGACACATGGGGACACTGGGAGACTAGGGGACACTGAGACACTGGGCGACATGGGAACACTGGGAGACATGGGGAAACTGGTAATTAGGGACACTGAGACAGTGGGAGACTTGAGACACTGGCAGACAGGGAGACTCTGGGAGCAATCCATCTATACAGCAGAATCAAACTATAAGTAGTTTTTTCGGTAATTTTACTGAATTTTCTCTTATGTCACTCCTTGTGATTTACATAATGTGATGTCACCCATACATAATTAATTATGCAAATTAGTAAGGCCGGTATGTTTTTCCAAGAAGGGTGGCAACCCTAACTACTTTTCACATACTCTTGCTCTAGTATGGAAACTTAAGAGGGATATATGGGAACAAAACTTGTGTGAACTGGCTGACAATTAAATTGGTTTAGGTAATGCTGACTTTGGTCTCTAACACTGTGGCATGTTCCCTTTCTGCTACACTCACTACATACAGCTTTTCTCTGTCCCAGACTATATACCAGGAGCTTCTGCCTGCTAGTAAGAAGGTAAGGAGACAAGTGGACGAGCGAGTGCGTGGGGACAGTCCTTGGAAAGCGTAGAGCGAGCGCATCATTAGACGCATTTATGCCAGGCTGGCCTTCCAATTCTTTGGGCAGACATGCCCCCTTTTTGGGCATGTTTGCTGCTTTTGACAAGTTACGTGATTTGAGTCAGTGGCACACCCTTTTACCATGTCCATTGACTTCCTGCTTCACTGGACACTGCTCTTAGGGGTTCTGGATTTACTTGAAATATGAAAACATAAATTAAAGAGAGATTAGCATAGAGTATGTGTTTTCTTATATCTGCTGTTTTCTTTCCTTCCAGCACCATTTCCATCAGATACATGACACTTGGGAGTGCTTTGGTGTTTTTAGTCGATAAGATTCTGTAATTAGGGCCCATCATAATTGTCAGCACCAGGCCCATTGGGCTCTTAATCTGGCCCTGCACAGTAGTCCAATATCGGTGAGTCCTACACTCATTTCAACATGGGAGACAAATTAAATAGTGCTAAATGAATTATAGTGTATTTAATATTCCTGAATATATACATTTTACATACACACACATACAGGCAAACTATGTAGGATCTGTCCAGTATTCAGGTGGTCTTTGTGGTCTGGGGGATTCAGGGCAAACCAGGTGAAGAGGGGATGGTTACCTAGCTTTATAGTAGGGCATGGAAGTAGGAGTTAGGGAGAAGATGCAAATGGGTTCAGAAAAGGAAGAAAAAATGTAAAAAATAAAAATTTGGGGGAATATATTTCTATTCTAAATGGTGGGCCAAAAATATAAAAGAGGACAAGTCACCAATACAATGTGTGTGCTGGTTCCACTGGTTTCCATGGTAATTCACACTTTTAGTACTTTTGGAGCAGAAAATAACTAGTTTTTTCCATTCTTGCTGTCATTTGGGTGCTGCTATTCTGGCAGAGATGATTCATACCCATATTACAATGTAGCGAAATTATAATCAACTAGAAAGCTTAATTGTCAAGTTAAAATGGGGTTATACGGCATTATAGTTAGAATTTAGGGGTATGGACTAAATGTTAAAATATAGCAGAACAACTACAAATACATTTTAAAAAAATGATATAGCGATAGCGATTAAGGTCATGTAAGTGATATATCTGTAGGCACTATATTAAAAAACCTTCCATATCTGGCATCCTACTGTATACATCACATTCTTTTTTTTTTTTTTTTTTTAATTCTTTATTTTTGTTAGTGCATGGAATAACATTTTAGCTCTCCGAACCACAACAGTTGCAGAAAACCATTGGATAACAGTGAATAACATGGCATAGAGATAGCTGTGCACATTTTTAGAAAAAGGTTGAACTATATATGAATGTAAACAGAGTCAACATGTATTTTAAAAGACGAGTAGGTACAAAGCATGGCGTTAGAGGAGTGTTGGTTTGTTATATATAAATCTTATGAAGCTCTAGCTTCATTGGAAACCAGAGCCTGACTTAACTATTCACACCTTTAAAAACAGTTCCTGCTAGTATGACTGATTAACCGTTTAACTATGTTGTCACAAAGTAAGTTATATAATGTATTCTCTTAAGAACATCAAGTATGCAAGAAAAAGGAAAATAAAAGAAACAATGGCATTAAGGACTATCGTGTTAGCCTAGATCATGGCCCGTAAGTGGGCATAATAGGGTGTCTATGGTTGTCTAGTAGGGGCTATAAGCCTGTTTCTCCCCTGGGGGACACATGCATCTCTTGTGGCCTTTGGTACGTTGTCTCCTTAAATTATATAATATAATATTGCAAATTAAGCCTATGTACAGCAAAATAAACATAATGTGGTGACTAGGAGGGTCTGTCCAGGTGGAGGTTCCCGTATGTAGTAATCTGGCCGCCGTGAGGTTATATGGACTTCACTGCTTGCCAGTAATTACGGGTACAGAGAAAGAATGTGTGATCTAATGAGCGATCCCCTATAGGGCAAGTGATCCCACTAGTTTGGGGCCATCCCTCGCTGTGTGGAAGGTGTAGGTAGGGAAAATGTTAATGTGTCGATCTGAATTTGGGGCCTAGTCTGTTGTGCTGTCTTGGTGGGGCACACTCGGTAAACTGAGCTACTGCTCTGATAAAATATAAGCTATAGCAGAGGTTAAAGGGTTGCGTTGCAAGTGTTTGTGAGTCAAGGTTTTAATTGTCCCTTGCAACTACAGCAATCGTTCCGCTTCAACTGGATACCTCCTGATGGGTAGCCGGGTTGGCCACTACAGTCTGCTGACTTGTTAAGGAGGGTTCTGGTCCCTGTTTCGGGCTGGTCCATTCTGGCTGGTTGCCGGAGTGGTCGTTCCCTCCGTTGTTCCCTTTGACGGCTGCATTGTAATGGGCAGCCCCAGCGTGGTGAGGAGCTTGGTTGGGTCTTCCCCTGCTGAGAGGGCCAGGACAGAGTCGCCGTGGGGCACTACTAGCGTGCCGGATGCTCCCCATCTGTACCGGACTCCGTGCTCTCTGAGGGCCCTGGTGATGGGCTGGAATCTGCGCCGCTCTGCTAGTATCGAGAAAGGTAGGTCATCAAAGATTCTTATGCGGCTGTTTTCCACCGCCACGGCGTCCTGGTTTCTGGAGCGGGACAATATGGCTGACTTGACTGAGATATCTCGTGTAATCACGATGGTGTCCCTGGGGGCGTCTGCAGGGGCTGTGGGGGCCTTCCGGACTCGGAACGCCGATATCAAGGGCTGTATTCCGTTCCCCACCTGCACCCCCAATGCTACGGCTACCTTAGTAGCAAACTCCATCAGGGCCTCCTGGTTCACGGTTTCCGGTATGCCTCTGAGCCTAATGTTTTTCTTGCGGTGTTTTGCCTCCAGAGTCGTGACCGAGTTGGTAAGTCTCTGGATCTGCAGGGACATGGCTTGTATATGCGTTTGAGAGTCTGCTATTAGGCCGTCTCGTTCCCCCTCTCTGGATTCCGCTTCATTTACTCGGTGGGTCAGGGTGGTTATTTCAGACTGTACCCCCGCGAGGTCTGCTTTCCATACCGCCCGTAGGTCCAGTAGGAGTTGTTTTATGTCCCCTTTAGTGGACGGGGATGTGTCTGTGTCTGATTCTGCCCTTTGGTGTATTCCACTCACTGTCTGTGGGGCCTCGGTATCTTCCTCCTCCATGGAATCCTCCGAGTTACTAGAGCCTCGTGCTGTGTCAGGGGCCATCTTGGTCCGGGCCTGAGGCCGCGGCCCGTCGAAGGATCGTCGAATATCGGTCTGGCAGTATCCCTCCGTGTGGGTTAACTTGCGGTGTTTGCGCCCCATCGTGATATAGGAGGTATAGGCAATAATTTATTTCTAAATATGCCCGATTTCGTGGTTTTTGGCCGTTTTTGCTGTCTATGTAGCAGGAGCTCTGCACAGGCACGTCTTGTCAGTTGCTCAGCTGGCCACGCCCCCTTATACATCACATTCTTATTATTAAGAAGTGTTGTTGTTTAGTCGTTCGGTTGTGTCCGACTCTCCGTGACCATATGGACCATAGCTCGTCAGGTACATCTGTCAAACCCTCTGATCTCCAAGAACTTTATGTTCGTGGCTTCAGTGACCTCATCTATCCATCTCCGTCTCTGTCGTCCCCTTCTTTGTGTGCCTTCAATCTTTCCCAGCATCAGAGTCTTCTCTAGAGAATCCTGCCTTCTCGTTATATGGCCAAAATATTTGAGCTTCAGCCTCATGATCATAGCTTCCAGTGAACAGTTTGTCTTAATTTCCCGTAATAAGGATTTATTGGATCTTCTTGCAATCCAAGTGATTCTAAGCAGTTTTCGCCAACACCACAGTTCAAAGGTATCAATTCTATGACGCTCAGCCTTTTTTATAGTCCAGCTCTCACATCCATATGGTACTACTGGGAATACCATAGTTCTGATTATGCAGACCTGTATTGGTAGTGTAATATCTTTAGTGTTGACCAGCTTGTCCAAGCTTGCCATAGCTTTCCTCCCCAGAAGCAAACGTCTTTTAATTTCATGACTACAGTCTCCATCTGAAGAGATCTTGGATCCCAGGAAAATAAAATCTGTCACTGCCTCCACTTCTTCCCCATCTATTTGCCAGGAATTGAGATTGTGTTTGCCATGACCTTGGTCTTTTTGACGTTAAGCATCAAGCCAGCTTTTGCACTCTCTTCTTTTACCCTCATCAATAGGTCCTTTAGTTTTTCCTCACTTTCAGCCATCAGAGTAGTATCAGCCGCGTGTCTGAGGTTGTTGATATTTCTTCCAGCAATATTGAATCCAGCTTTGGATTCATCCAGCCCAGCCTTACGCATTATGTATTCCGCATATAAGTTGAATAAATAAGGTGACAATATACAACCTTGTCGCACTCCTTTCCTGATCTTGAACCATTCTGTTGTCCCATGTTCGGTTCTGACTGTGGCTTCTTGGTCCACATACAGATTCCTCAGGAGGCAGATGAGATGATCTGGTACTCCCATCTCTTTAAGAATTTGCCACATGTTGTTGTGATCCACACCTTCAAAGGCTTTAGAATAGTCTAGAGCAGAAGTAGATGTTTTTCTGGACCTCTCTGGCTTTCTCTATTATCAATCGTACATTGTCAATTTGATCTCTTGTGCCTCGTCATCTGTGGAACCCTGCTTGTACATCTGGTAATTCCCAGTCCATATGTTAGATGTACCAAACTCAAAAATAGAACATTTGAAACAGGACAATGATTACAGTGTAATGGTACAGGATGTTTCTTGGGCTAATTTAACATTATTATATTTGAAATATTTTAATATCCTTTTGATTAGAGGAGTTCAATATACTGGGACCAACAGCCACACTGCAGAAATATGTGACATTAGTTGTATAACAAGAAATTTCTGATTTTAATTTAAAGAGTAAAAGTCCAAGGATTGAATTGGCAGGTATTTTAGCAAGGGCATTTAAAAACAATTGTCTATTGGATATCTTATCTTGTCTAACAGCACTGTAGTTATTTCTTTTTCCATAAAAATGGTTTCTGACTTAACTAGAAAGAACTGAAACACAAACTAAAACGTGATACCTGTCTGTGCTCATTTGCATATCAAGACGGGAACTCTGAGATAGTTGTGGAAACATTATTTATGGAGTTCCTGTGCCCATGGGAAACTTCTCAAATAATTAGGTACAAACTTGGTGCCCATGCCATTACCATTTAAATCATAGAACATATATTTTCATAAATAATAATAATTATGACAATGTTAAATATGATTTTTAAAAAAAAGTAAATTGAGTTTGTGTTAAAGTGACACTGTAGGCACCCAGACCACTTCAGCTCTTTGAAGTAGTCTTGGGGCTGTGACCCTTTTGCACTTAGTGCTGCAATGTAAAACAGTTCCAGAGAATTGCACTCTTTAGATTGCAGCTCTAAGTCTGCCCTCTGTGGCTGTCTAAAACAGATCTTTAGTTGAATAACTAATCTAAACAGACCTTAAGTTGAATAATGCTTTCCTCTGGGGAGGTCTAATGCGCGCGCGGCCATTGGCGCGTATGCGCATTAGGTTTCCCCCACCAGCTGACGTCGGCGGGGGAGGAGCATGGGCGGAGCCTAACCCAGCACCAAGGGACATCGGCGCTGGATTAAGGTAAGTGGCTGAAGGGGCTTTAACCCCTTCAGCCCCATGGGAGGGGAGGGCACCTATTAAATCTACAGTGCCAAGAAAATGGGTTTTCAAAAGGAAATGCTGGAACTTATTTTGCCAGGAAAACAGGTTTTCAAAAGGAAATTCTGGAACTTATTATTTCTATACTTTTCTGAGTATACACTGGTCTGGGCGGAACTGGATTCCTTAAACCCATGTGTGGTTGATAAGCGCTGTTCTTATTTCTTATTTTGGAGTTACAGATGCGTTCGATCTGCTCCTGTCTGCCAGTATATCCTTGCAAATACCAATTCTTCTTGACTTCATTTGTCCATAAAATGAGAGACTTACCACAGCGTCCCCTGAACATGACAATCACACACTACCAATATGTAGTTATTAAATATTGCATTTCAGATTACATTACCTATCAAATCCATTGCAACATTTTTCTGTATTCCCAAACTTTTCATAACAGTCTGTGAGAAAATTTAGAGAAAGGCCAAGTGTTTTTTTTTTATCCAAAGTAATAAAGTAAAGACCATGTAGAAATACCAACAAAATTGCTTGGTCACTAACTCCCCCACATCCTTCAACTGGAAAATTCAGAGATGAATATCTTAGGAAACAGCCCATTCATCAACAGATCTGCCAGGTTGTTTGCGTTTCCGTTTACCTTGAGTCGAGCCGTTGAACCATTCACAAACATCAGCTTTCTATTAAGACTTGCTATGAATAGGCATTTTATCTTTCCACTCTGAGTGTATGCATGTGAGCAGAACAGAACGGATTCTGGAAATGGGAGCACTGTAATAATTCTGACATTAATTAGTTGTCAGACCACTCTTGGTCAAATTAGAAACTCAAATTAAAGTCAGCAATAAAACAGCATATACGTCTAGCAGACAACTAACAAACCTATCTAATGGCTGCTGGGGAAGGAACAGTGACATTTTTCTTTCCATTGGACTCTCAACATACTATATACACTAAGAAACATTATAACAGGTTACAAAACTCTGAATGGTGCAGTTTTTTAATCCCAGTGTCCCTACCAAGTGTGTTATAGTTGTAAATTTAGGAGAAAACTGGTGTAGGGGGTTCAGGATAATCCTGGTGTGTGTAAGGGGTTCAGGATAATCCTGGTGTGTGTAGGGGTTCAGGATAATCCTGGTGTATGTAGCGGGTTCAGGATAATCCTGGTGTGTGTAAGGGGTTCAGGATAATCCTGTTGTGTGTAGGGGTTCAGGATAATTCTGGTGTGTGTAGGGGGTTCAGGATAATCCTGCTGTAGGGGTTCAGGATAATCCTGGTGTGTGTAGGGGGTTCAGGATAATCCTGGTGTGTGTAAGGGGTTCAGGATAATCCTGGTGTGTGTAAGGGGTTCAGGATAATCCTGGTGTGTGTAAGAGGTTCAGGATAATCCTGGTGTGTGTAGGGGTTCAGGATAATCCTGGTGTGTGTAGGGGGTTCAGGATAATCCTTGTGTGTAGGGGGTTCAGGATAATCCTGGTGTAGGGGGTTCAGGATAATCCTGGTGTAGGGGTTCAGGATAATCCTGGTGTGTGTAGGGGGTTCAGGATAATCCTGGTGTGTGTAGGGGGTTCAGGATAATGCTGGTGTGTGTAAGGGGTTCAGGATAATCCTGGTGTAGGGGGTTCAGGATAATCCTGGTGTGTAGGGAGTTCAGTATAATCCTGGTGGGTGTAAGGGGTTCAGGATAATCCTGATGTGTGTAAGGGGTTCAGGATAATCCTGGTGTAGGGGGTTCAGGATAATTCTGGTGTGTGTAGGGGGTTCAGGGTAATCCTGGTGTGTGTAAGGGGTTCAGGATAATCCTGGTGTAGGGGGTTCAGGATAATTCTGGTGTATGTAGGGGGTTCGGGATAATCCTGGTGTGTGTAAGGGGTTCAGGATAATCCTGGTGTGTGTAGGGGGTTCAGGATAATCCTGGTGTGTGTAGGGGTTCAGAATAATCATGGTGTGTGTAGGGGGTTCAGGATAATGCTGGTGTGTGTAGGGGGTTCAGGGTAATCCTGGTGTGTGTAGGGGTTCAGGATAATCCTGGTGTGTGTAAGGGGTTCAGGATAAACCTGGTGTGTGTAGGGGGTTCAGGATAATCCTGGTGTGTGTAGGGGTTTAACCCCTTAAGGACACATGACATGTGTGACATGTCATGATTCCCTTTTATTCCAGAAGTTTGGTCCTTAAGGAGTTAAGAATAATCCTGGTGTGTGTAGGGGGTTCAGGATAATCCTGGTGTGTGTAGGGGTTCAGAATAATCCTGGTGTGTGTGGAGGGTTCAGGATAATCCTGGTGTGTGTAGGGGGTTCAGGATAATCCTGGTGTGTGTAAGGGGTTCAGGATAATCCTGGTGTGTGTGTAAGGGGTTCAGGATAATCCTGGTATAGGGGGTTCAGGATAATCCTGGTATGTGTAGGGGTTCAGGATAATCCTGGTGTGTGTAGGGGGTTCAGGATAATCCTGGTGTAGGGGTTCAGGATAATCCTGGTGTGTGTAGGGGGTTCAGGATAATCCTGGTGCGTGTAGGGGTTCAGGATAATCCTGGTGCAGGGGGTTTGATCATAGTTTTGCCAGCAGACCCCGGTCCCCAGGATTCTGATGATAGAATTAGTCCACCCATTCTCTGACCTTTCCTGTCACCTGAACCCCAGTGATATAGTCTTGTAATGTAGAAAACCCTTTCGAGGACCACTTGGAATGTGTGTCCTTTGAAGGGAAAGTGAGTGACACCCTTGGTGGCTGCTTTAATAAATCAAAGGATGGACATTTCATAGTGACCTCCTATACATCCAAGTCTGTTTTAATCCTACCCTGCATTGTAAATGGATGACTATAGACAGATAATAAAGTATCTATGAACAAACATTAAAACTCCAACAGTTTTTTTTTCCTTTTGACTTTCCTTTCCTTGTGCTACCTGATTCTTAAAGGGACACTATAAACGCCAGAATGCCTTTAGTTTAATGAAGCAGTTTTGGTGTATATATCATGCCCCTGCAGTCTCAATGTTCTATTCTCTGCCATTTAGGAGTTAACTCACTTTGTTTATACAGCCCTAGTCACACCTCCATGCATGTGACTTACACATCCTTTCTAACACTTCCTGTAAAGAGAGATCCAATGTTTATACTTCCTTTATTGTACAGTCTGTTTAATTTATAATGTATTATCTCATGCACTGTTAACAGCCTTCTAGACTCTGTAGGAGACTCATGTGTGTGATTAAAGCTAAATTTACAGAGCAGGAGATTTAAAAAAAATTTCAAAGCAAGTTAACATCAGAGTGAAAATGAAACCATTTTTTTCATGCACACGAAAATTACTTTGTTAAGCTAAAGTTGTTATTGTGCCTATAGTGTCCCTTGAATGGTTATGTCCCACCCTCTGCCCCCTTGCCTTTATTTATATTGATGATAAGTTCTTCTCTGCCCATGATAACTGCTATTTATCTTTTTTCTTTTATCTTTGTGGTAAATTTTATTGGCAGGTGAAACTGAACATTGCTTTAAGTTTTAAGTTTTGTTGGCTATACATCAGGCTAATTACTGTCTACTTTTATGTATTTCATGAAAACTACCACATTCAGGAAAATAATTAAAAAGAGATTGCTAAATATTGTCACAGGTAACTCGTGAATTGATGCCGATACCAGTTTTTCCCCATCACTGGCAAGCATTGTAGCCAGTACCCTAATCATTAGTACACTGAACAAACCATACCTTCAATTAGACTGGACTAATAGGTAATGGAGTTAGATAACTATTGAACGTTTCCCACAGTCCAATAAAACAGGCAGCATCCTACATCCGGATTCTGGAATAATTTAAAGATATCCTGTATATATAGAACGGTTTCCCTTTCTGTTCAGCTGCCATTTACATGGTTTATGTGTTCCTCGCCTTGTCTGTTGGGCTGTAATAATAATAATAATAATAATAATAATAATAAGAAGAAGAATAATAATAATAATAATAATAATAAGAAGAATAATAATATCAAATGGAAGGACCTGCGACCCCCGGCTGGTAATATTCATTCCGTTTCAGCCTGACGGCCCTGCCAGTGTTTATACCATTTATGAGGACCTCATGTTGGATTAATTAACTGGATACATTTGGCCTTAACCTGTTATTGCCGTAACACCCATAACGTCTCTGGATGCTAACGGTCAGGGCAGCGTTACGTATGGCACGCAATAGTAATAGATACCGTGATTAAGGAAAATCCCAGGATGCACCTGAAACCAGAGAAATCTGACAGCAGATACCGAGAGTAATTTCTTTCTTTCTCACTCATAACGCTAGACATTATAATGTCTCACGTTAGAAAAAGAGTCATTCAACATCATTAATACACACATGAAATTGTATGCTTATCACTTCTCTTGTTAAATGTAATGGAAGACCAGCATATGTTCCCAATTTAGGAGGGACAGTCCCTATTTTGGGCCCAAATCACTCCGTCTCTCTTTTCTTTCCTAATATCCCTCTTTTCTAGGAGCTTCTTTTGTTGGTGTGTCTGAGTGTATAACAGAGCTCCACAGCAACAATACTCCCAGTAATGGGTCTGAGTGTATAACAGAGCTCCACAGCAATAATACTCCCAGTAATGTGTCTGAGTGTATAACAGAGCTCCACAGCAATAATACTCCCAGTAATGTGTCTGAGTGTATAACAGAGCTCCAAATCAATAATACTCCCAGTAATGTGTCTGAGTGTATGACAGAGCTCCACAGCAATAATACTCCCAGTAATGTGTCTGAGTGTATAACAGAGCTCCACAGCAATAACACTCCCAGTAATGTATCTGAGTGTATAACAGAGCTCCACAGCAATAACACTCCCAGTAATGTATCTGAGTGTATAACAGAGCTCCACAGTAATAATACTCCCAGTAATGTGTGTATAACAGAGCTCCACAGCAATAATACTCCCAGTAATGTGTCTGAGTGTATAACAGAGCTCCACAGCAATAATACTCCCAGTAATGTGTCTGAGTGTATGACAGAGCTCCACAGCAATAACACTCCCAGTAATGTGTCTGAGTGTATAACAGAGCTCCATAGCAATAATACTCCCAGTAATGTGTCTGAGTGTAGAACAGAGCTCCACAGTAATAATACTCCCAGTAATGTGTCTGAGTGTATAACAGAGCTCCACAGCAATAATACTCCCAGTAATGTGTCTGAGTGTATAACAGAGCTCCACAGCAATAACACTCCCAGTAATGTGACTGAGTGTATAACGGAGCCCCACAGCAATAATACTCCCAGTAATGTGTCTGTGTATAACAGAGCTCCCCATCAATAATACTCCCAGTAATGTGTCTGAGTGTATAACAGAGCCCCACAGTAATAATACTCCCAGTAATGTGTCTGAGTGTATAACAGAGCTCCACAGTAATAATACTCCTAGTAATGTGTTTGAGTGTATAACAGAGCTCCACAGCAATACGGTAATACTCCCAGTAATGTGTCTGAGTGTATAACAGAGCCCCACAGCAATAATACTCCCAGTAATGTGCCTGAGTGTGTAACAGAGTTCCACAGCAATAATACTCCCAGTAATGTGTCTGAGTGTATAACAGAGCTGGACAGCAATAATACTCCCAGTAATGTGTCTGAGTATAGAACAGAGCTCCACAGCAATAATACTCCGGGTAATGTGTCTGAGTGTATAACAGAGCTCCACTGTAATAATACTCCCAGTAATGTGTCTTTAACCCCTTTCCAACCTCGGACGTACCAGGTATGTCCGACAAAAGACGGTTGTACGTCTGATTTGAAATCTGCACTTATCTGATCGCTGGCATTCCCCCGCCGGCAATCGCGATGTGGGGACTTGCATGGCATCCCAGGCAGTCCCGCTGCAGCTGATCTGGCTCCTCCGGGCCATGTGATCGCGGGGTCCTCGCGATTTGTGTTCCGCTGCGTCTCGCGAGTAAAACCGAACCACTCATGTACAGGTTTTATGGTGTTTTTAAAAGTTACAGAGTCAAATATAAGGCTTGCATTTCCTTTTTTTCACATTGAAATTTGCCAGATTGGTTATGTTGCCTTTGAGAACGTATGGTAGCCCAGGAATGATAATTACCCCCATGATGACATACCATTTGCAAAAAGGACAACCCAGGGCATTGGGAATGGGGTATGTCCAGTATTATTTAGTAGCATTTTTCACACAAATGCTAACTTTGACCAGCGTTTGTGACTAAGTGGCTACTAACAAATACTGGACATACCCCATTTGCAATACCCTGGGTTGTCTACTTTAAAAAAATATGTACATGTGAGGTGTGATTCAGAGATTTATGACAGATATCAGTGTTACAATGTCACTATTGATGCATTAAAAAATATATATTTTGAGGGGGCGGGGCCTGACCGCCGGCGGGATCAGACATGCTCTGTCTGAGCTACCGCTCCAGGGCCGAAAAATGGGCACTAACTGGGGGCCAAAACCTAACCAGCAACCCACACAGGTGACCAACTTGATCCCCAGTGACTGGGACACGCGGATCTACCCCCCAAGACCGCAACTGGCACCAACGGTAACCCGACAAGGGCCCGGAGTGTGCAGGAGCTTGAGCCGGGACAAGACGGCCGCTCTCCCGGATCTCTGGCCAGCGTCTGGCCTCCCCCCCCCCTCTGGACCAGGGGGGTTATCCCGGTCTGCATGTGCAGCCACTAATGCACCTACCTGGGCCTGGAACAGCCACCCTGCAGTGGAAAACAGATTGAGCGACACTCCTTAAGATGGCCGCCGAGTGCAAGCCATGTGCGCGACCTGCCAACATGACGGAGCCGATCGAGGAGGGGAGTAACCGGCCAGCTCAGGGTAAGCCCGGGGATGAAGAAATCTCTTAACACAGGCAGAGAGAGAGTGGAGCTTGAAGACGTCCCACAACTGACGACCCCTGGGTGAGCTATGCTATCATGAAAAAATAAAGGGTTGGCCCATGGGTTTGTCTAGTGTGGCTGGACAGGGAGGGGGTAACCCTCAAAGGTACAAAGTGCAAAGAGAGATAAATCTGTCCTTGAGATAAATACAATAGGTATATACGTATCAAAAAGAGACTTCCTAGGTGGTTATTGATATCGAAAGTGACGTAACTAAGGTGTAGCGTCACTGATAAGAAAGTAGTAATATTCTAGGGTAGAATGTAAATGTCAGTGTTTAATTAATCAAAACGACATGCCTAACGTAAACTGTCACCGATTCAGGGGTACGGTATATGCTGGCTGATTGAAAATATATCAGTCAGGGTAACCGACTCTAGAATAGAGAGGCGTATACGTAGAAGGTAAGGGGGGGAGAGGAGGGACGAAAAAACAACATAGAGCGTAAACAATAGTTGTTTACTAGATAATAGTATAGCTACTGAACTCCCATGTCCAAAAGGACCTTATAGAACTAACTCGGATGAGTTCATTTGGTAGTGGGCTGAAAACACCGCTTCAATCAATAGCGGAGTGATTTCTCACGAGTGGATCGTCTAAAAAAATCCTTAGTGAGAAAATAATAAAGATCTAGTGCACAAAGTGTCCACCGGCTTGTTGCAGATAAATAACCTGTCTTTATCCAACCATAATAGGGGCGATAAAGAGCGTAGCGTAAAGGCTGTTAGGTCTGTAGGTAAAGTATCCAATATCTAGCCCAGTGATGAGATTAGTATCGAAATAAGTACTAGGGCTGTATACAAAGTTACCACTGTTCTGCTTCACGATATCGAGTTTTGGTAAGACAGACAGCGGAGTAAATTGGCATACAATATCTGAGTATACAGTAGTCCTGAGTATAATAATGTACTCTACTGATAGATATACTGGTATCTATACTATGAACTAATCGGTATATAAGAGGTAATACCAATAGTCCGTTGCTGGCTGCTGCTAGATATTAATCCAGATGGTTCAATATTATCGTCAGTTTTACTTATTGAGCACTTAGAAATTAACAGAAAGAAAAAGTGCCTTCTTGGGCACTGGTAATAGTAAAGAGAGAGTATATAGGAGAGTTGCCAGTGTGAAAGGTGCACAGTGGCAGGAGTAACATATACGGAAATTAGTTTCAAAAAACCTCCGGTCGGTTTTGAAAGTCTGCATATACAGAAATTAGTTTCAGGCATATACGGAAATTAGTTTCAGAAAACTCCGGTCGGTTTGAAAGTCTGCGCTATTCGTCAGGGAACTGCATGCCCAGGTACTTTGGTCAGTGAGTATGTGAACAAGTATGATTGCTGTGGTCCGAGAGAGCAGTCAATGCAGGCAGTATGCTGACGGGAACGCCGAAATGTGTCTGAAGACCCGACGCGTGTTTCGCCCTGTTTAAGGGGCTCGCCCTGTTTCAATCAGCCAGCATATACCGTACCCCTGAATCGGTGACAGTTTACGTTAGGCATGTCGTTTTGATTAATTAAACACTGACTTTTACATTCTACCCTAGAATATTACTACTTTCTTATCAGTGACGCTACACCTTAGTTACGTCACTTTCGATATCAATAACCACCTAGGAAGTCTCTTTTTGATACGTATATACCTATTGTATTTATCTCAAGGACAGATTTATCTCTCTTTGAGCTATGCTATCATGCCACACGACATCTTAACCGGGCGCCCTTCCCAAGCGAAAACACAACGCCCTACACACCAGCCTAAAGCTAAAGCCCGAATGGGCATAGGATGTCTTGACAGCCACATTGCTTTTGGGGGCCAGCACCGGGCCCAACGGACTCAGGGTGAATCACCATTGAGGCTATGGGACTTACCGATCGGACAGACCCAGCAATGATGCCCAGCAGCCGGTGGCTCTCAAGGAACAGCTGCAGAAATGCAGAAACAGCGGATACAGTACAGCTAAAACGACGCCTTAACAGACAAACCTACTACACCATATAAATATTGCAATGTATAATCTCTGAGAAATGCTATCTGATTGAGTCTAGCTATACTAGCCTGTTAAACAACTAGAGTGGTATAATTGCATTACATGCGTGGTAAGCCATAATAGCTATGTTAGCCTTAAAGGACCACTCTAGGCACCCAGACCACTTCAACTTAATGAAGTGGTCTGGGTGCCAGGTCCCTCTAGGATTAACCCATTTTTTCATAAACATAGCAGTTTCAAAGAAACTGCTATGTTTGTGAATGGGTTAAGCCTTCCCCTATTTCCTCTAGTGGCTGTCTCATTGACAGCCGCTAGAGGCGCTTGCGTGATTCTCACTGTGATTTTCACAGTGAGAGTACGCAAGCGTCCATAGGAAAGCTTTCCTATGTGACCGGCTGAATGCGCGCGCAGCTTGTGCCGCGCGTGCGCATTCAGCCGACGGGGAGGAGAAGAGGAGGATCGGAGGAGGAGAGCTCTACGCCCACCGCTGGAAAAAGGTACGTTTTAAACACTTTCCCCTTTCCAGAGCCCGGCGGGAGTGGGTCCCTCAGGGCACTCTAGTGCCAGGAAAACGAGTATGTTTTCCTGGCACTAGAGTGGTCCTTTAATAAAAGCGAGTATGGGCGCCAAGCTTAGTTAAACTACCCAATAACCGCACTCGTCACTGGCACCTTGAGATAGTACATCACTCCCTCTGCCTCTCACCTAACTAGTAACCATAGTTTACAGGTGCACACCGGCTTGACACTAGCTGACTAAC
This sequence comes from Pelobates fuscus, assembly GCF_036172605.1. Taxonomy (NCBI): domain Eukaryota; kingdom Metazoa; phylum Chordata; class Amphibia; order Anura; family Pelobatidae; genus Pelobates; species Pelobates fuscus. The sequence goes on from NC_086318.1 coordinate 435,284,607, forward strand.
TATGCCTGTTAACTTTAACTTGATGCATATGCACAGGGAGGCTTCACACCTTACTTTGATGTATCATGTATGCCTAACTTTGATCTAGCATGCACACACTCATGTAGACTACAAGATCGAGGCCTACCTAGCATGTTATTATCTCTTTTGTTCTGACGTTTATAACAATTATAATTTTTCTATTAGTTAGTTTACTAACCCCTTTGTCTAGCATCTCTCATGAACCTGCTCATGCTCACTCAACCTAGACATTCCTGACTAAGATGTTAGAAACTGCATTTAACAAAAAATGTGCAAGAAATCTAAATGCCATGACGATGTCAATATATGTATACTGCATGTGTTTGGTCCGCTGTTGTGGCGTGACAAGCCTGTTATGTTCATTATTTGCACAATAAAATACAAAATTAAAAAAAATATATATATATATATATATATATATGTATATTTTGAAACAGCAATCCAATCTCCTACGTGTACTTATGGCCCTATAACTTGCAAAAAAAAAAAAAAAGATAAGAACATGTTAACATTGGGTATTCCTAAACTCAGGAGAGAATTTAGAAACTAATTAGAACAGGTGTTTTTTGGCGGTTGTGGATGCGCAACAGATTTTGGGGGTCAAAGTTAGAAAAAGGGAGGGCGGGGCCGGACCGCCGAGCTGGACAGTCTCAAGCACGAGCAGCTCCTTCAAACCAACACGCTTTAACCCTTAAAAACCATGTTTTTCATCGAGATTGCAGACTGGCAGCACGGGTCCCAAAAGGGGCACTAGACCCAGGGAGAGGCTGGCTCTCCCAGCTACAGTCCACTGGGGGGGAGAATTACGTTCCCCATGATTGGAGCCTTCCCAGGCAGTGAGCGGAGCGGATGGCCGCTGCTCCGCTATCCTGCCAGCAGCACCTGGCCGGGGGGCCAAATCGGCGCAGATCTGGCCCTGTCCCCCCCCCTCTGGACCGGCGGGGAGTGATTCCGGTCCTAACCCAGTGGCCACAACAACAACGGACCACCCAAGTCCCAGCAGCTTCACCACCGCAAGCTGCGGCCTCAGCACCTCAACTAAGATGGCGGACTCCACGTGCGCCAAAGACACTGAGAGGACCTGCAACGACTCAGCGCTCACAACACAAGGCGCTCACAGGCACAAGCTATCCAGCTACCCACAACAACCAGAGGTAAACTCATACAAGAGCACCCCAACACGACACATACCTTCTGGGATGCGACCCGGGGCTCCGACCCCAGTTCCAAGCAGGGCCGAAACAAGCGGAGGAGAAGGGGGCACAGCAAACCGGTACCCGCATCACAAGGTACCACACTGGAGGCACACAAGCAAACACCTCTACCACAGACATGCCGGGGAGCCGGTCTCCCACACAAAGAGCCGCACTCTACTCGTGAAAGAACGCACTTTACACCACAACCAGAACGAAAGATGTCACAAAGACAGCCGGGCAGCAGCAAGGCCCCGCAATGCCATAAGAGTGCCTCAACACAGCAGAGATCCGTGAATCCTTTCCACTCCACTACCCGGTCATCACCTCACCAGCGGTGTACCCGAAATCGTCGGACCTTCCTATCAAGGCAAAGTGTGGCGTGGGATGACAGCGACAACAGAGCTCCACAGGATAATACTATTCCCCGCCTGCCTCAAAGTGACAACCGAGGCAATGAGCAGAACTTGCAAATGGACATAACTTACCATATCAAAGTAGCCTGAAATATAAATGTAATTGAGCATAATGTTATTGCCTAGCCTAGCTTGAAGAGTACCTAGCAATATATGGTGGGGCTACCTTACCTTACCTATTAAGTATATACCACTGCCTCCCTTAACTCGAGGTTTAGCTAGCCCCCAGGACACACACCACCTGGTCAGCCACGTGTACTTAGATCTTTGGTCGGCTGCCTTACGAGGTGCAATACCATCGAGCTGTAACCCACTGGGTACGTCCCATTATACTAAGCATTCTTTTGAACGCATTAAAACTGCTTTGCAAAGTTAGAAACCAATCTTTATATGTAGACAGGATGAACAGCCTCTCATTTAACAATGTGCATATACTCTCAATCTACATAATAGCACCACATTCCTACAAGCGACACCTAAGCGACTATCCTTACTGTCAGTACTTAAAAGGGTGCACAGAATCTTGATTAACCAAGCTTGGTTACATATTGGTTATATATTCAGAAATATGTAAAAATGTGCGAATTTTCATGCCACTGTTTAACTTTTTTAAATCTTGAAACACGCTGTTGTGGCGTAAGTAGATACCCTGTAACCACCTGCACAACAAAAATAAAGAATTTAAAAAAAAAAAAAAAAAAAAAGTTAGAAAAAGGTTGTTGTTTTTTTACGTTTTCCATCATATTTTATAATTATTTGTATAGTAAATTATATGATATGATGAAAATAATGGTATATTTAATGGAGAGAAAAGCAGTATATAATATGTGTGGGTACAGTAAATGAGTAAGAGGAAAATTACAGCTAAACACAAACACCGCAGAAATGTAAAAACAGCCCTGGTCCTTAACCGTAAGAAAATTGAGAAACGGTCTGGTCACTAAGGGGTTAAACTACAATAAATGTGTTTAGAAATCAGTCTGTGTAAATAAGATACATTGTTCTTGTTATAAATTACTTTTTGTTGTAAAAAATTGTTATTAGTAAGTCAGTTAAAATGTCTCAGAACAGCCCCACCCATGGCCACATCTCTACTCACACCCAGAACAGCCCCCGTCCCTAACCACACCCCACTCACACCCCTAAAATGAAAGTGTCCCCTTTGCCCATTCAGTGTTTAATGTCATGTTACAATCCAGAATATGGGCCAAACTTAAGAAAATTTATATTGTTTTGTGCTCTTCCACCTCTTGCACAAAAGCCCTCTGTAAAGTTTCACTTTAAGGGGACAGGAGTGGTCCAGTTCACGTGGCCTTGCTAGGTGCCTTAAGGTATTTGCTTTCAATTTATACCTTATATCACACTAACAGGGCTATTTACGAAAGTGAGAATTAAGTGAATTTCAGATTTAAACCCAGAGTAGCCAACTGACAGCAGCACCGAGAATCAGCTTAGAGAATTTAATAAATGTTAAATTTACTTTGATTCCTCACCTTAGTGAATAATGCTGTAAGTGTAGTAAGTACTAGTGAGCACGGAAATAAACCGGGTATCAGATATTATTCATCCTGTATCCCGTTATCTTTTAAGTTTGATCAATGCTGTACCACTACAATGGACTGAACCAAGAGAATAATGAAGAGACCTCGATATGGTTGAAATATAAAGTTGTAGCATACAGGGGCAGTAAGAAGGCAGGAGTTACCTAAATACCTGTAATATGCTCAATGTATTTTGTTAACCTACACTATGTACTCTTAAATGCCTAAAACCAAGCCAAAAAAACACATTTTACAACAATTCTCCATTCACCTTGGGTGGTGGAGACTAACCTCTCCATGGGATGTACCACGGGCAGATAGTGGATGTGGCTCACATTATTAAATCCTAACAGTGTTTGGAAAAAGCAGGACTGGAAGAGACCACTGAGGAACTAATACTAGCAATGCAGGAACAGGCACTCAGCACCAGATCAATACAGCGGGGGTCTACCAGATCATAATGGACCCCAGGTGCAGACAGTGCAAAGAGGCCTCTGAGAAAATCCATAACATCGTAGCCGGATGCAAGATGTTAGCAGGGACAGCATACACTGAGAAACACAACTAAATTGCTGTGATTGTCTACCAAAACATCTACTCAGACTATGGACTGGACATGCCCATATGAGAACTACCACAAAGGGTAGTTGAGAATGACAGGGCTAAGTTCCTATAGCGCATCCAGATCCAGACCGACAAGCTAGTAGTGGCCAAACAATCCAACATTGTGGTGGTATATGAGGAACGGAAGACTGCAGTGGAGGTGGATGTGGTAATACCCAGTGACCATAACATCATGAAGAAGGAACATGAGAAGATGGACAAATACCAAGGACTGGAAATGGAGCTAGAATGGATGTGGAAAGTGAAGGCAGTAGTAGTCCCAGTTGTGATAGGAGCATTCGGGGCTGTGACTCCCAAGTTGGGAGAGTGGCTTCAACAGATTCCAGGTGGAACATCTGAGATCGCTGTCCAGAAGAGTGCAGTTCTAGGAACAGCTAAGATACTGCGCAGAACCCTCAAACTCCCAGGCCTCTGTTGAGGACCAGAGAATGATGAATACACAAAATATCATCCAGAGATGTAAGAGTCAATTTTATATTTATTTTATATATCAAACCCATTGTAACTAATGTTTAGAAGTTAGACGTGATCGTTAAAGAACCCATGGAGTTTCTGTTTTGCTTTCATTGAGATCAGCCAAAAGGGAAGTAAGCGTACATTACATACTGATACAGTTCAGTAATTTCATACCTGCTGCTTTACAGTTTATACTGAAATAGATGTATTTATTCAGAGACAGAATGTACTCTTCTCATAGCAAACCTGGATCATAGCACACTCTTATCATTGAGCAGTCTTATCATTACACACTCATTATGTAGTGCACTTTTATTATTGCACACTCATATTGTAGTGCACTTTTATCATAGCATGCTTTTATCATAGTACACTTACATCATGGTGAAATCTAGACTTGGGCACGGTAAGAAAATTTTGCTTGGCCAAACATTTTTCCAATAGTAGACTATTTTTGTGTCCTGCAATCAGTCTGTCTGTCTGTCTGTCTGTCTGTCTATCCATCTATCTATCTACATGATTCCTATCTCTATTCATCTGCATTTGTTTCAGAAGAGCATTCTGGGAAGCCTGATCTCTCAGAACGGCTGAGTCCAACTTCAAAGACAGGCTTTTCAAGATCTGCTTTGAGAGAGGTGGGTGTTGCACAAGTTCAAATTGTGAACTTTTTCTAAATTACTGGAGAGTTTTCAATATATTTTGCTTTCACCACAATGTTGATATATTGACATTTATACTACTACATAATTATGTGCATGATACACACTGGACCTGATTTAAAATCTTGCATGCAAATAGTATTAGTATGCCGGAAACATGCAGTTATTGAGGGCGTTGTATTGAATAATTTAATATTTCTGTCTCCTGCAGTGAATGCCAAACAGATATTTTCACAATGTTAAAGAAAGTATCTGAGCTGTTACAGATGTAACGATACAGAGAAAATGGACAGATTTTTCCTGTGTTTCCCCGCAAGTTTTTCAACGTGTTCATTAAAGAATTGAAGATTTTGCCAGTTTTAGTGTATTTATAATCTCAATATTAATAATGACAGGAGGCGAATATTTTTCATATCTGTCTTCACTGCGCTTTACAGCAGCAAATAGAAACTCATAGAACAAGGAACCGATCAAAAAGAAATTAATTATATGTTAGCAAAAACAGTAATGATTATAGCATGATGTCACCAGCATCATAAGGCAGAACATGTATGTTAGAACTACTAAACCATCATGGCTCAGAGAAGAAACATCGCAAAGTAAAGCTGAAAGCCCCCACAAGAGAAAGTGTGAAGAAGGGGCAGGGGCAGGGGCAGGGGCGGGGGTGGGGAGTGGGGGGGTCTTTTTGGGTGAGAAAATCAGCAAATTCACATCACAGAGAAATACCTAAAGGAAAGGCAAATACAATAACTGAATTAGGCAGGTATAAAACATCCACAATAATTAATAACGGCACACTTATCAGCAGAATTAAGAAATAAATTCAAGCCTCAGATCAGAAAGGCAATCAAAGAGTCCAGAATCGTGTTGTAAAATTGTGCAACCTTGCTGAGATGGAGATATGGTGCTAAGAAAGAATGTTCATTATTTAGAATAATACATTATTATTTAGAGTGTGTCCTCTTTTATCGTGCTACAAAAGTGCACATTTCAACCCCCCCTCCAGCTGTCAATCAATCAATCAGCAGGTCCTGTAACTTCCTGGTTGTTTAGCTCAGTGGAACTAAACACAATTGCCCAGAACACCGGCCTTGCAAAGACTCTTCTGAGAATTTTTAGCACAGTAATTACAAATCGAATCAAATAATAATTTATGCAACTGAAATACAATTTACAAAAATGCAACAAGAACAATGTATCTTATTTACACAGACTGATTTATGACCACAATTATTTATGTAATTTAAAGACACATTACTAGGAGTATTATTGCTGTGGAGCTCTGTTATACACTCAGACACATTACTGGGAGTATTATTGCTGTGGAACTCTGTTATACACTCAGACACATTACTGGGAGTATTATTGCTGTGGAGCTCTGTTATACACTCAGACACATTACTGGGAGTATTATTGCTGTGGAGCTCTGTTATACACTCAGACATTACCGGGAGTATTATTGCTGTGGAGCTCCGTTATACACTCAGACACATTACTGGGAGTATTATTGCTGTGGGGCTCTGTTATACACTCAGACACATTACTGGGAGTATTATTGCTGTGGAGCTCTGTTATACACTCAGGCACATTACTGGGAGTATTATTGCTGTGGAGCTCTGTTATACACTCAGACACGTTACTGGGAGTATTATTGCTGTGGAGCTCTGTTATACACTCAGACACATTACTGGGAGTATTATTGCTGTGGAGCTCTGTTATACACTCAGACACATTACTGGGAGTATTATTGCTGTGGAGCTCTGTTATACACTCAGACACATTACTGGGAGTATTATTGCTGTGGAGCTCTGTTATACACTCAGGCACATTACTGGGAGTATTATTGCTGTGGAGCTCTGTTATACACTCAGACACGTTACTGGGAGTATTATTGCTGTGGAGCTCTGTTATACACTCAGACACATTACTGGGAGTATTATTGCTGTGGAGCTCTGTTATACACTCAGACACATTACTGGGAGTATTATTGCTGTGGAGCTCTGTTATACACCCAGACACATTACTGGGAGTATTATTGCTGTGGAGCTCTGTTATACACTCAGACACATTACTGGGAGTATTATTGCTGTGGAGCTCTGTTATACACTCAGACACATTACTGGGAGTATTATTGCTGTGGAGCTCTGTTATACACTCAGACATTACCGGGAGTATTATTGCTGTGGGGCTCTGTTATGCATTCAGACACATTACTGAGAGTATTATTGCTGTGGAGCTCTGTTATACACTCAGACACATTACTGGGAGTATTATTGCTGTGGAGCTCTGTTATACACACAGGCACATTACTGGGAGTATTATTGCTGTGGAGCTCTGTTATACACTCAGACACGTTACTGGGAGTATTATTGCTGTGGAGCTCTGTTATACACTCAGACACATTACCGGGAGTAATATTACTGTGGAGCTCTGTTATACACTCAGACACATTACTGGGAGTATTATTGCTGTGGAGCTCTGTTATACACTCAGACACATTACTGGGAGTATTATTGCTGTGGAGCTCTGTTATAAACTCAGACACATTACTGGGAGTATTATTGCTGTGGGGCTCTGTTATACACTCAGACACATTACTGGGAGTATTATTGATGTGGAGCTCTGTTATACACTCAGACACATTACTGGGAGTATTATTGTTGTGGAGCTCTGTTATACACTAAGGCACATTAACAATATGTAGCTCCTAGAAAAGTTACAGAGGAATTTGGGCCCAAAATAGGGACTGTCCCTCCTAGATAGGGACACTTGGGTGGTAAGTCATTGTGCTGCATTTGGAAGTTTGTGATTGCACAATCAGAAAATCTGTGTGGGGTTAGAAGGCTGCAGACAAGAGATCTTCAGCAAGCTAATTTTTTTACAGAGTACATCTGTATAACAGTGTTTCTTATGAATTTATTTTTATTTGTGGAATGGGGTGTCCCTTTAAGGTTGTGGAGAAGTTCTAAGAGAATTAGGGATTTCTATCTGATGTAAAATTATGTAATTTTAGTTAACATACTGTGCAGCAAGAACCGCTCTCATTCTGGTCCTTCCTGCACAATGATGTCACGCTGCGAATGCTGTGTTCTGCTGGATACACTATAGGTGTGAGGAATCTTTACACAAAGGAACGATTGTGGTGTACCTTGCGCCTAATGTGCGTACAATTACAGTTATTACTATATCACCAACATTCCGCAGCGCTGTACAATAGGTAAAACAAGACAAACCATTATAACAAAACACGTTTGACATACAGGAACAGTAGGTGAAAACGGCCTTGCCAGAGGAGCTTTCAATCAAAAAAGACTAGTACTATCCTGGTTCCTTAGATAGCAGAGTTTGCCATTCAGCCTTTACACAACATAACTGGAAAGCCACGCCGGCGCAGCAATTAGGAGTTACAGAGCCGCTTTGTATCTGTTTTCTGTACCCCATCAGCTTCTGACAGCCACATAGGGAGCTGTAATGTAAAACAGGCCGGAGTATCTTGTAAATTGTCTAAATCACTGCGTTATTTTATTGTGCATTTACGACGCAAGTGTGAGTGATATAATATTAACCGCACCTCTTTTTCACACCTATTATATGCATATTATATGGATTTCCCAGAGATGTCTTGTTTTTTTTTTCCTTTGCTTTTTTTGTTTTATGTTTTACAGTTTTTGAGTCTTTTCAGAGCTCTCTCCACCTTAATTGCAAATAAGCTCAATAGGCTACAGGTCTCAGTCCAAAGTTATCCCCCAAACCGGATTTGCGTTCCATGTGTTGATAAAACCAGTATGTCCATTTATAGAATGAAGACAGAGGAATGTGCAAAGGCCACGCAAGGAAAATTCCTGCAGAATCATACCTAGGGGTAAAAACCATCCAGAAGACGTTTGTCTGGGGCATCGTCCAGCCACAAACTAACAAGCAAATACAGGGCATATGATATGAATTATGCAGTGATAATAACGAGGCATTTATGTTATTTCGAAGGAAGAAAGTAGCCCTACTATAATAGCAAACAGCCGATTTATTAAAACTGTCAGAAAGCGGAAAGCAATATAAACATATAAAGAATATAATAAAAAAAAAAATCTCTGTGATTATAATCAGCAGAACCTGGTGTCAGCTCGCTGTGCTCGAAATCATGCTCATTTAGGAGTATGTTCACTAAACATTTATACTGAAAATCTGTCTGGTAAATTAATGTCTAAACTTAATTATAATAATTAATACATTTAATTTAAAGAACCTCTCACCATTATTCCCAATTAAGCTATTTTGGTTTATGTGAAGCACATTCCTATTTCAGGCTATTTACTAACCAGTTGGGGGTAAACATGCTCTTGTCTAACCCTCACTCAACCCATGGATTTCATAAGGGTATTAAATGTAACAGGGGAATTAACCCCCATACCAAGTGGCTACTGGCTAGTGGTCCCCAAACGTCTAGCCACCCCCAATAAAAAAATGCCCTTCCAACCCCTTTACCCTGCTGAAGGTTATATCTCTGCTGTAGGTTTTTCAATATAGGCCCGTGTTAAAGTTCTGTTCTTTGTACATATTCCGATTCCTGTAGTTCGGTTGATTTTTAAACCAAACAACGAATACATGCGGCTGATTGGTGCAGATTTGGTCCGGTTGGCCGAATTCCGACCAGAATTTGACAATTTTCACCTAAATTTATCCATGTGGATCCAATTTGTTGTTTAGCGAATAACTCTCCTTATTTACTTGTCCTTATATTTAACAAAAGGCCCTGGGGAGATAGCGCAGCTAAGCGGACAAGGGCACATGTAGGAGTGTGGGGATAGATGCATGGGATTGGTTGGGAAGAGTCTGTGGGTGTGATTATGTTCTGTGAAAGACAGTGTGGGGGAGGTCTTACCTCAGTGCCACTTGGGATTCGGGCCAGCAAACAGCTTCCCTCCCGCCCACCCTATAGTATATTTCGTCACAGCTAGCCGGGGGTATGTCCTTGCCAATTGAGTTTGAGGTTACGTTTAACCCCTTCAGGACCGGCCTGTTTTTGCGATGTTTGTACGTTAAGGACCAGAGCAGTTTTAACACTTTTGTGGTGTTTGTGTTTAGCTGTAATTTTCCGCTCTCTCATTTACGGTTCCCATACAAGTTATATATTGTTTTTTTCAGGACAAAAGGGGCTTTCTTTACATACCATTATTTGTATTATGTCCAATATTGTATTTAAAAAAAATAATAAAATATGGTGAAAAATTAAAAAAAAAAACATGTTTTTGGACTTTTACTTGAAAAATCTTTTACTTATCTACAAAAGCTAATGAAAAAAACTGCTAAATAGATTCAAAATTTTGTCCCGAGTTTAAAAACACCCAGTGTTTACATGCTTTATTGCTTTTTTTTGCAAGTTATAGGCCTATAAATACAAGTAGGAAATTGCTGTTTCAATATATATATATTTTAAATGTATCAATAGTGACCTTGTAACAACGTTATCTGTCATAAATCCCTGAAACACACCTAACATGTACATATTTTTTTTAAAGTAGACAACCCAGGGTATTCAAAATTGGGTATGTCCAGTTTTTTTTAGTAGCCACTTAGTCACAAACACTGGCCAAAGTTAGCATTTATATTTGTTTGTGTGTTAAAAATGCAAGAAACGCTAACTTTGGCCGGTGTTTGTGACTAAGTGGCTACTAAAAAAGGCTGAACATACCCCATTTGCAATACCTTGGGTTGTCTTCTTTTGCAAATGGTATGCCATCATGGGGCTAATTCTCATTCCTTGGCTACCATACGCTCTCAAAGGCAACCTAACCAATCCGACAAATTTCAATTAAAAAAAAAGTAAAATCAAGCCGTATATTTGACCCTGTAACTTTCACAAACACTATAAAACCTCTACATGTGGGGTACTGTTATACTCAGGAGACTTCGCTGAACACAAATATTAGTGTATCAGAACAGTAAAATGTATCACAGCAATAATATCCTCAGTGAAAGTGCTGTTTGTGTGTGAAAAATGCAAAAAACTTCACTTTCACTGACAATATCATCGCTGTGATATGTTTTACTGTTTTGAAACACTAATATTTGTGTTCAGCGAAGTCTCCCGAGTAAAACAGTACCCCCATGTACAGGTTTTAGGGTGTCATAGAAAGTTACAGGGTTAAACACAGTGCTAGCAAATTAAATTATCTGGACTTTCGGCCTGGGTTGGCAGGCAGGTCCCTCAAATTGCAATCATTAAAATTACTTAATTAGGTAAAAATATTACATAAATACACATGTAGAATTTTAATATATATACATATTTATATATTTGACGTCTACGTGTATATTTATGAAATTATTTATGTAATTATGTATATGGACATATGTATATTTCGTATTGTTTTTATTTATTTATTTATACATAGATATATATATCATTACATTCTAAGTATATTTTGATATAAATATATATTTATATATATATCAAAATACTGTTAGAATAAAATTGCATATATAAATATTTTTTTATAATTATTAAAAATTATTTTTATTTTTTGTTATTTATTTTTATTAACATATTATTTGTATTTTATAATAATATATATATACCATATATATAGCAATTATATATATTGTATATATTCGTGTGTAATTTAAATATAAGTGTATTTTTATATTAATATACGTATATATAAATATAAAAATACACTTAATATGACATTATATATATGATACATATACATATATTATATATAGATATAATACATGTATATATATCATATATATATACACACATATTATTATTATTTTTTTACACTGATTTTACACTGTTTTTTTTTAACTTTATTTTTTTGATTTTTCACTTGCAGGGAGACTGCCTGTCAGCACAGACAGTCCCCCTGCAGGCAGATACACAGACACCTATTGCGGTCATGTGATCGAGTGATCACATGGCCGCAGGGTCCTGATCTGCCGAGGGGGGACTGCCCGGGCAGACAGGCAACCCCCCTGGACCGGGTGGAGCACTGATCGCCGCCGTGGGACCGACGGCGATCAGGTAAGTAGCCCCAGACCGTTATGACGGTTCAGGACCGTCAGCGGTCCAAACGCATGTTTTACCGCTGACGGTCCTGAACCGTCAGCGGTCCTGAAAGGGTTAAGTATATGGAATGAGATGAACAGGTTTTTAAGGTCTCAAACCTCCCTTGCTCCAAAGGTTAAACTTTAGGTTGCCTGAGGTCTCGTGCCCATCGAGCGTGGATAAGGTCGGCTGATGGCAGGCATTGGAAGGATTTTTTATGACGAGGGGGGAGGTGAGAGGGAGTGGTGATTAGGAACCACTCCATGTTTTTATTGGCAAGGACGGTTGGGTCACTGTATAACACTATGGGTGGAGTTATATATGTATATATGTTAATTTATGCTTATTTATGTCTAATGTTTTGGTTACAGAAAAGAAGAGATTTAATAAATAAAGTTATGGATGTGTTATGCAGTAATTTAGTTGTGATAATAAATGCTGTGGCCTGTTTCATCCATACTAAGTGGTCTGTCGTTACTGGGGGGTTTAATGGGGTTAGATTTTTGTTCTAAGCTGCATCGCGATTCCCCACTACGTACATACATGTGCATTTGTAATGTCAGATAAATAAAATGAAAGGCATTTTATAGTGTAAGGAAAACAAAGTTGCATTCCTTATAGTACCCTCTGCCTGCCTCCTACACCCCACATAGAAAGGGTTAAAAATCCCTTCCTGTACTCATCTAATTCCAGCAACAATGTCCCTCGACGTGGGGTCAGCCCCAGGGCCGGTGCAAGGATTTTTGGGTAATAGGCGAAGATGCATTTTTCCGCCCCCCCCCCCCCCTCTAAAATTAACATCTTCACCTATGTGCCTCCTAACCAGCCCCTCCCTCTTCCCCGTCCCTTAGTATTCGTCTCCCCTCCCCCCTCTTTTCCCTGTCCCTTGGTTTTTCTCTCCCCTCCCCTCTCTGTCCCTTGGTGCACCCCCCACCCTCTTAGCGGTCACACTCCCCTTCCTGGTGTGCCTCCTACCTGTCTTGTAGCGTTGCGGAGCAGACCCTCTACAGGAGCTTCAGTTTTCTCAGTGAGCACCTCCTCTCAGTCTAGCCAGGTACAGGAAACAAAAGCTCCTGTACTGCGCTCCGCTCCGCCACGCTACACTCAGTGGTGTATACACACTAACAGCCACACACACTCAATGACAAACACACAGACGTCACTGACAGACACAGACTCACTGATCTGACACACACTCATTGATTGACAGACACACACTCAATCACAAACATACTCTAACTGATTTGACAGACACTCACAAACACACACTCATACACATTCATACAATCATTCACAGACACACACAGACACATACACACACTCACACGTACACAGACACACACACACACTCACAGACAAACACATACACAGACACACACACAAAGAAACACTCACAGACAAACACATACACAGACACACACACACAGAAACACCCACAGACAAACACATACACAGACACACACTCACAGACAAACACATACACACACAGACATACACACTCACACAGACACACACACTCACAGACAAACACATACACACACAAAGACAAACACATACACACACACTGACAAACACATACACACACACACACTGACAGACACATACACACACACACTGACAGACACACTCACACTCACAGACAAACTCATACACAGACACACACACACTCACACATACACTTTCAGACACACACTCACAGACACACAAACACAGACACACACACTCACACATACACTTTCAGACACACACACACACACACACTCACACATACACTTTCAGACACACACAAATTAATAATAATATCCACCCAGCCTCCCTACCTGGAGAGCTGGTGTGGATGTGTCCCTGGGGTCCAGTGAGGCTTCAGGCGGCGAGGGAGCTCTAACCTGTCTGCTCTGCTCCCTCGCGGGCTGTCTACTGATGCCGGGAGCCGGAATATGACGTCATATTCCGGCTCCCGCAGAATCAGCAGACAGCGCGCGAGGGAGCAGAGCAGACAGGTTAGAGCTCCCTCGCCGCCTCTCATTACAACGCTGCCGCCCGCCGGGGGTCCAGAAGGTGACCTGGCAGGAGGGAGCGCTTCCCTCCTGCCGGTCACCGAAATCTTGCGCCCCCAGAGCCGGTGCGCCCTAAGGGGGCCGCCTGTGCCGCCTTATGGACGCGCCGGCCCTGGTCAGCCCTCCAACTCCTCTGACATCATCCAACAGGGGGACCTAATGCGCATGCGCGGCGAGCTCATTAGGCCCTCATGAGGCCCTCCCCATAGGAAGGCATTGCCAAAATGCTTTCTTATGGTGATTTACTAACGCTGGATGTCCTCATGTAGAGCCTGATTACTTCAAGCATAATTTATGCGACCAAAAGTCACATAGAAAGCAGGAAGAGCCTCTGGTAGCTGTCTGATTGACAGCCAATAGAGGCAGTCTTAGTACTGCAATGTAAGTTTTGTAGTTCCTCAAAAACGGCAATGATTTACACTGCAGGACTAAGGAGGGGTTGGACATGGCACCCATGTCACTTCAATGAGCTCAAGTGGTTTGGGTACCTATAGTGTCCTTTTAAATTTAGAAATTGTAGAGAAAATGTATATATTTCCATTTCTTCTCCTCTAATTCAATGTGTGCCCTGACCGTGCCAGGACTGAACTGGGTTGTTATGCCAATTGCTAAATCTTTAATATAAATCTGAAAGAAAATAAAGCATCTAATGAAAAAAGCTAAATACAAAATATAGGTGTTTTACTATATGGTGTAATGTCCACAGTAGTTATGGTTCCCGATTAAAAGGGACTCTTTATTTTCTGAATTGTTCCATTGTAACCTTTACCAGAATGCACCTCAGAGGAACACTGACCAGAAATTGTCACCGCTCACTTTTGCCAAGTCTGTGGTCTACCAGTGTTTCCAAATCCTTATTGTTCCTCATTTCTTTAACTGGAAAGCAATGCAAGTTACCGGTAATTTGTGATTAACATCCAAATTGTTCTCTTTGCCTATAGAATAATGCTGCCATTTCCCCAGAATGTTTAAATCCCCCACAGAGACGCCGCATAAAAAGGTTATCAATTCCAGCCTAAACTGACCGTTAAAGTGGCCTGGCTATGGAAAGTATCCCTGAGAGTATACTATTAAACCGGGGGCTTTATTGATCTAATTTTTGTAATTAGTTTTTTTTTATTTGCACAATTGTTTTCCGTCACTGATAAAATGATCACTTATTTATTTATTTATTTTAATGAAGGCATTTTTGGATTGCAATTTCTGCTTAGCAATCGCACAAAGCACCATAACAACTGCATGGTACTGTACAGCTTCATGGAGTGGTTATGGTGCTAGGAATGTTTCGGTGTTGTCTTGCTTTCTGTTGTATATTGTTATATACTGTCAGGTCAGAGCAGTGGTAATGTCACTGCCCCTTTCTTTAATTGTAAAGCGATGCGGATAATATTGGCGCAATACTGATTTTAATAATGATGACATTAAAATGGCTTTCCGGATCCCAAAAATCTGTCCCCTGAGGCCACTTGGATAATGGTGGATGTTTACTCCAGCAGTATCTGTTCAAAACTATCCAACCTGGGACAGCAACTACAGGCTTAGAGTGCTAGGCTCAGCCGCTCACCTACTTCCAGTACTCTCAGCCAATCAGTGACTGCCCATTCACTGAACTGGCTTGGATAAAAAAAACTTACTAGTTCTAGGCACGTTTAGTGAATGTGGAGTCACTGATAGGCTGAGAGTGTCAGCTGACTGCTCTCATCCAATCAGCGGCACCCCTACCGGGCGACACTACGATTTTCCTGTAAGTAAAAATTCAGAACTCAGATAACGCCGGGGGGGGGGGGGGGGGGGTCCTCTTACAACAAATTAATTAAATACACTTTAGTTCAATTAGCTCTAACATTATTTAATATGTCTCCCACAAGTGGAATTAGTGTAGGACCCACCGATATTGGGGTACTGTGACCTTGTGGTGGGCTTAATACAATATGGCCGTATGGTGTAACTGAATCGCCATATTTGTTTGCTCAGATAGGTGATTTTACGTAGCCTTGTAAAATTGTACAGCTTAATCGTCATTTTTACCCGTGGCAGCCATCTTGGCGTAAATGGGATGCAATTTTCCCAATAGTGTAACTTTTAATTTATACATTTTCTCTCTCAAAAAAGTGACAATTCCTCTTAAAAAAACTGAGCAACAAGGCAGGAGTTAAATCCCTTCACATCGTAACATGCCCGGCACATCATAGGGTTAAGGGTCCCAGAAATTGAGCATTTGAATGGGGCCCATGAAAGCTCTGAAAGTGTGGGTGTAATAAAGTCAACGCAGACGCCCCTGTGCAGATGATTTGTGTCGTGCTTCGTTGGCAAGTTTGGCTGAGAAGTGAAGGAAGATTTTCTTAGAAATGTCTGGTTTTAGGAGCAAGAGAAGGGAAGTTTCCCTCTCAACAGCTCTTCATCTGCAAAGCGTGGGGCTTTGGGGAAACCATTAAATACACTGCACAGCGTTTCCTGACACCTTGTCTGTGAGCTAATACTGGGGAAAATATACATTGCCGCAGAGATCAGAGACAGTAATACAATGATGCTTTAAGTCAGCTTTTTATTAGCATTTCATTTGCTGTTTTACAAAATGCATTTACAGCCCACCGAAAGACGATATAAATGACCTCTTTTACTTCAGCTGTTGCGCAGTCCAACTCCCATCATGCACAGTTTGTCCTAGCTTATTCACCCTAGATGGCCATTGTATTTAACACAAATCTGGGTTTCAGATATTGTCTCTCCAGCTAAATATTGTGCTAACGGTTGGTAACGAGTTCACTATGTGGCACTCTATTATTAGCTAGCCACCTTTTCATTCATGTGCTAAGACAAATATAGTGCTTTTTCGGTTTCAGTTAAATAAACTTTTCCACATTTTAAAATCAGTCAAATATATCCACTGCAATTGGGAGGGGATGGTGCTCTGGCCCCACTTAACAGGTGCCGCCAAATCTCCCACAATTTCAAATGGCAGAGAGAAACACTCTAATTTTAGGGGTAATTTAGAACAATGTATGTTATTTACGCAGACTGAATTTTTAAACACATTTATTGTAGTTTAAAGACATATTACTGGGAACATTAGCCTGAGCAGCAATGGTCTGCTGTGATTGGCTGAGAGTGTCAGCTGATTGCTTTACAGCCTATCACAGCGTCCATTGCTGGTATGAATTGGTATGACTACAAGGAAGTGTCTAATCTCTACATTAACCACACCTCATGTGGGGGCGGAAATATGGGTGGTCAAGATCCCTCATTCAACATTAAAGTGTTTAACACTGAATGGAGGGACAGCGCCAGGGGACTAACTTTAGTTTGTTCTGACTTTATATGCATGCTTTTTAAAAAATCACTTTTCTCAATAAGAGGCAGCTGGGGGTTAATGACCATAAAAATAAGAATTCAATCCATTTATTTACAAAGATAAGTTAAAATCATGGAAGCCATGAAAGACATTGTCGTGAGGTAACAGGAAGCACAGAGAGCAATCGATGCTATCATGACACTGCTGCTGATGTCATGCTATGATGTCATGTACGGCTATAAAGTTGCAAAGAAAAAGGAATCACTGCTGCTATAGAGAGACGGACGGCGCAGGTAGGTACATGGAGGATATTATTATTGCAAAATTAAATTTGGAAAAATAAATAGCTATATTTATATTTAAAAAGTTACAAATTGCACAAGTCTTGTATTGGTGCCTGAAGTGTCACTTTGGAATTGGCAAAAATGCAGGGGTGTTGGGCAAAACACACAGGAGGAGAGTTTGTTACTCTCTGTGACCGCACTTCACTTTAACATGTCATCCAATAAATATTAAAATATGTTGAATTTCATCCAAGCTGGCCCTGACTCTATGTATCCAGGTACACATAATAAAAAAACACAATGCAGCTCTTTGTAAGAAGCCTATTCATGAAAAATCAAATAACAGCTTCTCCCAGAAAGGTCCACTCCTAGGAATCTGAGCAAACACTCACCTTGGACTTCACTCACATTCTGTCCTGGCCCCAGTTCATATTTAATCTCCCTCTGTTCCTTAGTATCAGTGTTTCCACACAGTGATGATGGTGATCCCTACAAACTTCTTTTTTTTTTTTTTTTTTTTTTTTAATTCTTTATTTTTGAGTGCATGTTTAGACAAGACAGCTTGCTCTGCCACAATAGCTTCATGAGCATTGGTATATCACATTAATGGTACATTTATGGCATTTGAACAGTGCACAATTTTTTATATTTGCAGAAACAAAACATAGTTTACTATCAGTTACACCTTACAATTAAATTTACTCGTTTAGTCTGCGTTTGAGATGGAGAACATGCATGCTAAATAAAATCAGTGCTTGTCAAATAACTGTTGAAAAAACATAAAGTGAGAGCACAGATTACAAGAGGACAAGTAATTCCACTTAGCTACGCTGGCATCTTCATTAAAGCAAGGCATAATCAAGGTGTATACATAGTGGTTGTGTTGTAGGCTAGAATAGAATACCCCATGCTTTGCTAGTATTAGGTACTGCCAGCAGGGGGGCATACGAGAGAATGCTTTTGGGTCGCTTTAGAAAAGTTGCTTAGCAGACTAACCCCTGAAAACAGATAAATACAGGTAGAATACAATACAATAGTCCATCGCTGGGAAATGAGTAGCTTTTAACATGCTTTTTACCACCCCAGGGTAACCCCCCCCCCTCCCCAGCTGCCAGACAGAGGCCAGTGGTTTGTCGCTGTGGTGTCTGCCTGTGGAGCATGTGGGTTGCAGAATGACG
The DNA here is from genome assembly GCF_036172605.1 of Pelobates fuscus. Classification (NCBI taxonomy): domain Eukaryota; kingdom Metazoa; phylum Chordata; class Amphibia; order Anura; family Pelobatidae; genus Pelobates; species Pelobates fuscus. Next base: position 435,303,376 of record NC_086318.1, read on the forward strand.
GGAGCCAGGGTGCTGCCGCGTTAGACATAGTCCAGGCAAGTGGCTTGGTGACAGTCCCCAGGTGGTGTACTTGCGGTTTTTAGTCCTGTGCTTGCCTCTGGTGGAAGCCAGGACCTTGCAGCCGTGTTGGTTGTCGTGTTGGACTTCGTGGTTGCGGGCTGTCGGTCCGGGTGTGTCGGTCTCCGCTAGTTGCTGGGAGAGGCTCAGCTTGCAGGGCTTCATCGCTGGGTGTAGCTCCTTATGTGGGCTCTCTTGGGTGGTCAGGACTGTGGGGTTCACGCCGGTCTTGTACCTAGCCTTCCGCCCGAAGTCAGCGTGGTGTCTGTCTGCTCCTGCACCGGGTGGTTTGACCCAGGCTGATTGTTAGGCCGACTGTCGTTGTGTGCCCTCTTTGGCGCGAGCTACTCGCCATGCGGCGTCCGCCATTTTGGTGCGGCCTCCGAGCATTGGATCCGCACTGACACCGCCCGCTCATTGGTGTGTCCGCTCACTGGTGGGCCCAGGGTGGGGACCGGGATCACCCCCGCCGGTCCAGAGGGAGGGAACAGGGCCGGTCCCCCTTAGCCTCGTGCTGTGTTCCGACCGCTGGTGGGCAGGATAGCGGGATGGCGGCCGTCCATGCCACTCACCGCCCGAGCATTCCCCATCACGAGAGACGGAGGTATTCTCACCGAGGGACTAGAGCTGAGCTACAAGCCTCTCCTCGGAACCAGGGTGTCCCTTCACACAGGGCTGCCGTTATCGGTCGTTTGGTAGGTGTAGGATCTGATTTTAAGGAGAAAACTGAAAATTTTTGCAGGAGCCGTTCAGTTGTGCGACCTGCCAGCTTGGCGGTCCGGCCCGGCCCCCCTACAAACTTGTTTTATAATGACCACTAGTGGCGCCTACTTTTTGTGGCTGGTGAGGCAGCTTGTCGGCATACCTGATGGTGCCACATTTGCAGGGATATTTACTGAATGAGAATTCAAAGTGAATTTCAAATTTAAGGTCAAAATAGCCGAAATGGATAAAATCCTTTAAGTCAGCTACTCTGGCCTTGAATTTGAATTCTCACTATAAATTTTAACTTTAGTAAATAACCCTTTTGGCCTGCACTATTGAGGACAATCACCACTTTCTCCCTCTGTTCCGTAGCGGCTGAATGAATTAATTGCACCCAACAGGATAGTACGTGATGTCCCGGCCCGCGCTATGATACATTAAGCGAGTGCCAGACCAGGAGGAGCAGTTTGAGAGGACAGAGGTCTGCACCCTCTACAGTGCAGACTAACTGCTCTCTTATGACTCATTGTGACACATAGTAAATACACTCTAGTAGGGTGGAGGCGGGCAGAGCAGCGTATTGCAGGGACAGCCACTGCGCATGTATAGGATAATGTCCTATACTCCCTCAGATTCTAGATATGTATGTACGTAGTGGGGAATCGCGATGCAGCTTAGAACAAAAACTAACCCCATCCAACCCCCCAATAACGACAGACCACTTAGTATGGATGAACAGGCCACAGCATTTATCACAAACTAAATTACTGCATAACACATCCATAACTTTATTTATTAAATCTCTTCTTTTTCTGTAACCAAAACATTAGACATAATGTCTAGTTAGACATAAATAAGCATAAATTAACATATATACATATATAACTCCACACATAGTGTTATACAGTGACCCAACCGTCTTGCCAATAAACATACAGTGGTTCCTAATCACCACTTCCTCTCACCTCCCCCCTCGTCATAAAAATCATATCTTCCAATGCCCGCCATCAGCCGACCTTATCCACGCTCGATGGGCACGAGACCTCAGGCAACCTAATGTTAAACCTTTTGAAGCAGGGGAGGTAGAGACCTTAAAAACTTGTTCATCTCATTCCATATACTTAAACTTAACCCCTCAAACTCAATTGGCAAGGACATACCCCCGGCTAGCTGTGACTAAATATACTAATAGGGCGGGCTGGCGGGCGGGAGGGAAGCTGTTTGCTGGCCCGAATCCCAAGTGGCACTGAGGTAAGACCTCCCCCACACTAACTTACACAGAACATAATCCCACCCACACATTCTTTCCCAACCAATCCCATGCATCTATCCCCACACTCCTACATGTGCCCTTGTCCGCTTAGCTGAGCTATCTCCCCAGGGCCTGTTTGGGCCTATTTAAGGTTTGGACCTGGAACACCAGCTGAGTCAGCTCCTCTGTATATCCTGGCCCGGTACAGGTCACAGAATTATCCATCTGGATCATTACAGAACAGATACAGTTTTACTGTTCTGGATATAATATACTGGCTTGTTACTCTGTCAGTTTGGCCTAACTAGTGCTCGTCAGCTCTCCAGGGAGAGAGTCAGGTGTGATTGTATAGTAGAAGGTTCATTTTGCCCTACACTAGTGGTAGAGGGGGCTGTGGTATGATGGGTGCAGTATGTTGTCTGACAGGGAGGCAGTGGAGGCTGTGTGATGTTGGAGGCTGTGTGATAGGTACAGGGATGCAGTGGAGGCTGTGTGAGGGTAGGTACAGGGAGGCAGTGGAGGCTTTGTTAGGGTAGGTGCAGGGAGGCAATGGAGGCTGTGTGATGGTGGAGGCTGTGTGATGGTGGAGGCTGTGTGATGGTAGATACAGGGAGGTAGTGGAGGCTGTTTGATGGTGGAGACTTTGTTATAGTAGGTGCAGGTAGGCAGTGGAGGCTTTGTTAGGGTAGGTACAGTGAAGGCTGTTTAATGGTGGAGACTGTGTGATGGTAGACATGGGTGTAGGAACCTGGGGGGATGGGGGGGGACGCATCCCCCCCAGCAAATCATGCGGGGGGGACAGGTTATGGGGAAATGCCCCCCAGGTCCGCCGGCCCCCCTCATGCTGCAGCCGCCTGAGCGCTCTGTAGAGAGCCTCAGGCGGCTGCAGCTTTGCCTGGGCTGGTGCGTCCATGAGGGCGCACCGCCCGGGCGCAGCATGAGGAGAGGGGCTGACAGGAGGGAAGCGCTCAGCGCTCCCTCCTGTCACTCCCTCACTGTAGCGTGGCCGAGCCCTGTATGGTCCGCGGGTACAGGGAGCATCTGTCTCCTGTACCCGGCCGGACTAACAAGAAGTGCACACTGAGTGTGCACTTCCTTTTAGTCCGGCCGGGTACAGGAAACAAAAGCTCCCTGTACCCGCGGACGATACAGGGCTCGGCCACGCTACAACAGAGGTAGGGGAGGGGGGAGGAAGAGAGTAGGGAGGGAGGGAGGGGAAGGGGAAAAAAGAGAGTGACAAGGGAGGCAGGGGGGAGGGAGAAAAAAGAGAGTGACAAGGGAGGGAGGGGGGAGAAAAAAAGAGAGTGACAAGGGAGGGAGGGGGGGAAAGAGAGTGACAAGGGAGACAGGGGGACGGAGAAAAAAGAGAGTGACATGGGAGGGAGGGGGGGGAGAAAAAAAGAGAGTGACAAGGGAGGGGGGGGAAAGAGAGTGACAAGGGAGGGAGGGAGGGAGGGGGAGAAAGAGTGACAAGGGAGGGAGGGAGGGGGAGAAAAAGAGATTGACAAGGGAGGGAGGGAGGGAGGGAGGGGGAGAAAAAAAGAGAGTGACAAGGGAGGGAGGGGGAGAAAAAAAGAGAGTGACTGTGGAGGGAGGGAGGGGGAGAAAGAGTGACAAGGGAGGGGGAGAAAGAGTTACAAGGGAGGGAGGGGGGGAGAAAGAGTTACAAGGGAGGGAGGGGGGAGAAAGAGTGACAAGGGAGGGAGGGAGGGGGAGAAAAAAAGAGAGTGACAAGGGAGGGAGGGAGGGGGAAAAAAGAGAGTGACAAGGGAGGGAGGGAGAGGGAGAAAGAGAGTGACAAGGGAGGGAGGGAGGGAGGGGGAGAAAGAGAGTGACGAGGGAGGGGGAGAAAGAGAGTGACAAGGGAGGGAGGGGGAGAAAGAGAGTGACAAGGGAGGGGGAGAAAGAGAGTGACAAGGGAGGGGGAGAAAGAGAGTGGGGAGGGAGGGGGAGAAAGAGAGTGACAAGGGAGGGAGGGGGAGAAAGAGAGTGACAAGGGAGGAGGAGAAAGAGAGTGGGGAGGGAGGGGGAGAAGGAGAGTGACAAGGGAGGGAGAAAGAGAGTGACAAGTGAGGGAGAAAGAGAGTGACAAGGGAGGGAGACAGAGAGTGACAAGGGAGGGAGGGGAGAAAGAAAGTGACAAGGGGGGACGGAGGGGGAGAAAGAGAGTGACAAGGGAGGGGGAGAAAGACAGTGACAAGGGAGGGAGGGGGAGAAAGAGTGACAAGGGAGGGAGGGAGGGGAAGAAACACTGACAAGGGAGGGGGAGAAAGAGTGACGAGGGAGGGAGGGTAGAAAGAGAGTGACGAGGGAGGGAGGGGGAGAAAGAGAGTGACAAGGGAGGGAGGGGGAGAAAGAAAGTGACAAGGGAGGGAGGGGGAGAAAGAGAGTGGGAGGGAGGGAGGGGGAGAAAGAGAGTGACAATGGAGGGAGAAAGAGAGTGGCAAGGGAGGGAGGGGGAGAAAGAGAGTGAAAAGGGGGGGCGGAGGGGGAGAAAGAAAGTGATGAGGGAGGGGGAGAAAGAGTGACAAGGGAGGGAGGGAGGGGGAGAAAGAGTGACAAGGGAGGGGGGGAGAAAGAAAGTGACAAGGGAGGGAGGGGGAGAAAGAGTGACAAGGGAGGGAGTGAGGGGGAGAAAGAGTGACAAGGGAGGGGGAGAAAGAGTGACAAGGGAGGGAGTGAGGGGGAGAAAGAGTGACAAGGGAGGGAGGGAGGGGGAGAAAGAGTGACAAGGGAGGGGGATAAAGAGTGACAAGGGAGGGAGGGAGGGGGAGAAAGAGTGACAAGGGAGGGGGAGAAAGAGTGACAAGGGAGGGGGAGAAAGAGTGACAAGGGAGGGAGGGAGGGGAGAAAGAGTGACAAGGGAGGGAGGGGGAGAAAGAGAGTGACAAGGGAGGGAGGGGGAGAAAGAAAGTGACAAGGGAGGGAGGGGGAGAAAGAAAGTGACAAGGGAGGGAGAGAGATTGACATTCATCACACACACACACACACACACACACAATCACACAATCATGCAACCCTTACACACACAGAAACACACAATGAATTCCTTACACACACTCAAACACAGATTCACACAATGCATTCCTTACACACATATCAGGACATCCCCTACACACTCCACCCTCTGTGAACAAGCTCATTGGTGGAACATGAAGGTGGACCCTGGGACCCAGACCTTGAGCTGTGTAAAGGGCCCCCAAAAAATGGAGCTGCTTCCCATTCTCCCAGAACATTGATTTTTGTGACCACAGTGACATTTGCACAGACGTTATTCGGCATGTGCTATAACCTTATACTAAATAAGACACGGACACAGTTAATTCTGTTGGAGTACAAAGTCCACAGCTTTTATTATTAAATTATAATAAATTAATAAATTAACATAATTAACATAATTTAGGGTCATTGTCCAACTATACATTAAGTTACTATACCCCCCACACAGTACCCCTGACAATGACCCTACCAATTGAACAATAAATAACCAAATAACAATTCACTTGAAACACGGCCTACCAAAGAGGCCCCACATCATACTGTTAACTGTAGGGGTGTACCTCAGACACCCCTACACCCCCAGGTTCGTCGCCACCGAAGAGCTAGAACCAACCAGTCCTTAATTCCATCAGGCCTACACCTCGGCCTGTCCAGTTCAAACTCCACGCCAAATTCCAATTCTCACTACGCCCTGTTCCGCCGCTGTGACTAAATGGAACTGCTAAAATTAGGGAGGGTGGGTGGGACAATTTACAGGTAAGAGAGGCTCTGGTTAAAATGGCCCCTACTCTAACATGGCTGCTCTTTATACTCCTTAACTCCACCCCCAAGCACCATTACCCTAACCCAACCCCCAAATACTGGCACCTGCCCACTCCCTGGCTCTGTCAAGGCCCACTCCTCCCACTGCGTTGTTCCATGGGCTTCATTACAAACAGCCTCCAGAGAGCCTGTTCTACACCAGACCAGTGGAGCCAGACTGCAGCTAGAGTCCATCATCATCCTCATCTGGCTGTAAGTAGGCAATCTAGTATATTATTCGTGGCACTAATCTCTAATTTACCTCACATTAAAGAAACACTATAGTCCCCAGAACCACTGCAGCTTAATGTAGTGGTTCTGGTGTCTATAGCCTGTCCCTGCAGGCCTTTTAATGTAAACACGGCGGCACTCCAGCACTGGCGTTAGTTAACATGGCAGAAAAATAATTGGAAGGGTTTAGGGGGGCTACTAATATGGATGGGAGGAGGGGGGAGGTAGAAAAATTATTGGAAGGGGTTAGGGGAGTACTAATATGAATGGAAGGGGTAGGGTGGGTTCTAATATGCATGGAAGGGGTAGGGTGGGTTCTAATATGCATGGAAGGGGTTAGGGGGTACTAATATGCATGGAAGGGGTAGGGTGGGTTCTAATATGCATGGAAGGGGTTAGGGGGTACTAATATGCATGGAAGGGGTAGGGGGTACTAATATGCATGGAAGGGGTAGGGGGTTAATATGCGTGGAAGGGGTAGGTGGGGTTCTTTTGTGCATGGAAGGGGTAGGGGTGGTTCTAATATTCATGGGAAGGGTAGGGGTGGTTATAATCAGGAGGATCCCGGCGCTGTACCCGGGTAAGTAAAACCCCTTCCCTGTAGTGACCCTTTAATGTTAATATTTAATCATTTATATAGCGACTGCAAATTCCGTAGCGCTGTACAATGGAACACGGAATAAGAATATACCCGGCGAGTAAAAATGCTACCCCCCCCAGATTTTTTGGGGTTCCTACGCCCATGATGGTAGATACAGGGAGGCAGTGGAGGCTGTATGATGGTAGGTACAGGAAGGCAGTGGAGGCTGTTTGATGGTGGAGACTGTGTTACATTAGGTGCAGGTAGGCAGTTGAGGCCGTGTGAGGGTAGGTACAGGGAGGCAGTGGAGGCTGTGTGAGGGAAGGTACAGGGAGGCAGTGGAGACTGTGTGATGGTGGAGGCTGTGTGATGGTAGATACAGGGAGACAGTGGAGGTTTTTTGATGGTGGAGACTGTGTTATAGTGGGTGCAGGTAGGGAGTTGAGGCTGTGTGAGGGTAGGTACATTGAGGTAGAGGAGGCTGTGTGATGGTAGGTAAAGGGAGGCAGTTGAGGCTGTGTGAGGGTAGGTACAGGGAGGCAGTTCAGGCTGTGTGATGGTAGGTACAGGGAGGCAGAGGAGGCTGTGTGATGGTAGGTAAAGGGAGGCAGAGGAGGCTGTGTGATGGTAGGTACAGGGAGGCAGTTGAGGCTGTGTGAGGGTAGGTACAGGGAGGCAGTGGAGACTGTGTGATGGTGGAGGCTGTGTGATGGTAGATACAGGGAGGCAGTGGAGGTTTTTTGATGGTGGAGACTGTGTTATAGTGGGTGCAAGTAGGGAGTTGAGGCTGTGTGAGGGTATGTACAGGGAGGCAGTGGAGGCTGTGTGATGGCGGAGGCTGTGTGATGGTAGATACAGGGAGACAGCGGAGGTTTTTTGATGGTGGAGACTGTGTTATAGTGGGTGCAGGTAGGGAGTTGAGGCTGTGTGAGGGTAGGTACATTGAGGTAGAGGAGGCTGTGTGATGGTAGGTAAAGGGAGGCAGTTGAGGCTGTGTGAGGGTAGGTACAGGGAGGCAGTTGAGGCTGTGTGAGGGTAGGTACAGGGAGGCAGTTGAGGCTGTGTGATGGTAGGTACAGGGAGGCAGTGAAGGCTGTGTGATGGTAGATACAGGGAGGCAGTGGAGGCTGATGGTGGAGACTGTTATAGTGGGTGCAGGTAGGCAGTTGAGGCTGTGTGATAGCAGGTACAGGGAGGCAGTGTGATGGTGGAGGCTATGTGATGGTAGGTACAGGGAGGCAGAGGAGGCTGTGTGATGGTAGGTACAGGGAGGCAGAGGAGGCTGTGTGATGGTAGGTACAGGGAGGCAGAGGAGGCTGTGTGATGGTAGGTAAAGTGAGGCAGAGGAGGCTGTGTGATGGTAGGTACAGGGAGGCAGAGGAGGCTGTGTGATGGTAGGTACAGGGAGGCAGAGGAGGCTGTGTGATGGTAGGTACAGGGAGGCAGAGGAGGCTGTGTGATGGTAGGTACAGGGAGGCAGAGGAAGCTGTGTGATGGTAGGTACAGGGAGGCAGAGGAGGCTGTGTGAGGGTAGGTACAGGGAGGCAGAGGAGGCTGTGTGATGGTAGGTACAGGGAGGCAGAGGAGGCTGTGTGATGGTAGGTACAGGGAGGCAGAGGAGGCTGTGTGATGGTAGGTAAAGTGAGGCAGAGGAGGCTGTGTGAGGGTAGGTACAGGGAGGCAGAGGAGGCTGTGTGATGGTGGAGGCTGTGTGATGGTAGGTACAGGGAGGCAGAGGAGGCTGTGTGAGGGTGGAGGCTGTGTGTTAATAGGTGCAGTATGTTATCTGACCTTACTGCACATTGGGTGTGGGTGCAGAGGAGAGCCACAGTCAGTTCTAGATATATTATTATTGGTATAATAATTATTGGATTATTAGGTTTCTGGTACAGTTGAGTTTTGTAAACACAATTTCTAGCAGTTTCTGTACCTGGTTTGAGAAAGGAGGACAAACTATGAATTGATTCAATATAAATATGGGACTTTATTAACTACACAGGGGTTGGGGTGGTTGCATAACTAAAAGTTTTAACAACTAAGCTTTTTTTTCTTAAATATTTCAACCTTTTATTTTTTTTTATTTCTTTTGCAGAAATCACTGTTTAGTGGGCAGTCCCCTATTAGGTAACTAGGTATCCACGTAGGTTGTCTAGGTCAGCAGATGTTTTAGGGACATCTGTCAATATATTACACACACCAACTTCCACTCTTTGATAAATCGTGATCTGCAAAACCCACTCTCAGCACAGCCAGCCAACCGGCGCAGTGCACAGCAGCTTATATTCGCATTAGCTGAGGGGGGAGCAGCACCTATGGACTCCTTGCCCAATAAACCCTACCATACTCCGCTGTGGTTATGGTGTTTAGAGCAGGTAATTGCCCAGTCTGCAGTGCTGGCTGAGGGTGCCTGGATCCGGGGTGGCTGTGGGAGGCTGGAGGTGCCCTGTGGATGGAGTTAGTGGGGGTAAAGTCTTGTTGGGTTTTGTAGGAAGTGCGCGCGCCCCCCCCCCCCCCCCCTCCAGCTCACTGTCCCTTTAATTTGTGGCCCAGCCTCCTGAGAGTCACACACTCTGCCTCTGCCAACCAATAGGGCTGCAGGCTGGGAGCTGTGCTTGCTACAAGTATCACATTGCTGGCAGGCTGGGGGGCAGTGTGAGTGTGAGTGTGAGTGTGGTACACAGATGGCATGAATGGCACTTCTCATGGACTGAGGGGTGAGGGCACTCCTGCTTTCTTTATATCTGCTGACCTCCTGCAGGACTGGCTCAGGATCTCTCCCATTCCCTCCAAGCCTGAGGTTAATAGTGTCTGTGCTACTTCTTGTAGGAGCTGCTGATACATTGTGTGCAATCTGCCATCTCTCTGCCAGCAGTCACTGTGTGAGTGAGTGAGTGAGTGTGGGTGTGAGTGTGAGTGTGTGTTTAACCCCTTCCTCGCCCCTTGGATTCTGTACAATGCTGAAGGTTTTAACAAAGAAACTAAAGAACCAGAGTTTAAGTGAGATTCAGCCCTTTCAACTCAAGGTAACACATTGTTTGCTGTGTCTTTCTGTGTCTTGCTGTGAGTTGGGGATGTACTGCGCTATGGTATAGTGGGGAGCTGTCTCTGTATCCTGGGAGGAAGGGAGCCCAGATGTTAGATACATTGTGGCTGGAGGGGAGGGTAGGCCTGGCTCTTTAAACTGCCACCCATACCACACACAGCCTCACCCCACTCACTTAACCCCTAGCATTCTGGATTGGGGAACAGAAACTGCTGAGCCTGCACAATGAGGGGTTCCTATTTCATCTTATTTTGAAGTAAAGAAAGAGTTAAGCACAATATGAGCCTCTGTGTCTTGAAATAAAATTAGTTTTTATCTCCGTACTATCAGATTGCCTGGAAAGCACTCATTCCTTCTATTCACAGTAATTGTTGTCCGTGTTAGTAACTTGTATCTGTACGCGCACTTCATGACCTCATCGCCTTCAGCTGCGGTAACCAATAACGGTGCCCGTTCTCCGTATTATTATACAGTGTGCCAGGGTTTAACCGGGTGATCACTGGGTTAATGCTGTGTGTTCAGGGAGAAATCTCCGAGCAGGCCTGGGTCCACGTTGCCCTGGAGAGCAGCCAGTGATGGTACTGGCATGTGATGAGTTAATTCAACCTGGGACTATAATAGAATGTTCACTATCTCTCTTTAAGTAGTTTTTTTTGGGGGGGGGGGGGGGGGGGCAAGGGGGGGGGGGTTATTCATATAAACAAGCTCTGAGAAGAGAAAAATTATCAAAGCGGAGGGAGTGAGAAGAGTTCCCCGTAAAAACGGGGTCCTTAGTCTCACTACCGCTACCCCCAGTCTTAGAGAAAAATTAGATGAAAAAGCTGTTTTTAGGGCCGATATATTTTTCCGGTTAGTGGGTAACGCGTGTCAGAAAACTGTCAGAAAACTGTAAACATATACTGTATAAATAAAACCAATGTTCGAGACTTTTTATAATGTATTCATATGTGTGCTGTGCATCAAAAGGAGATGTGCGTATATATACTCCTTATTATATGGCGCAGTGTATCCATTATCAGTACATACTCGGTATTATTATACAGTGCAGTGTACCCATTATCAGTACATACTCGGTATTATTATACAGCGCAGTGTATCCATTATCAGTACATACTCGGTATTATTATACAGTGCAGTGTATACATTATCAGTACATACTCGGTATTATTATACAGTGCAGTGTATACATTATCAGTACATACTCGGTATTATTATACAGTGCAGTGTATACATTATCAGTACATACTCGGTATTATTCTACAGTGCAGTGTATCCATTATCAATACATACTCGGTATTATTATACCGCACAGTGTATCCATTATCAGTACATACTCGGTATTATTATACAGCGCAGTGTATCCATTATCAGTACATACTCGGTATTATTATACAGCGCAGTGTATCCATTATCAGTACATACTCGGTATTATTATACAGCGCAGTGTATCCATTATCAGTACATACTCCGTATTATTATACAGTGCAGTGTATCCATTATCAGTACATACTCAGTAGTATTATTATTATACAGCGCAGTGTATTTATTATTATTATTATTATTATTATAATATGGTGCAGTGTGTCCATTATCAGTTCATACTCAGTATTACCATACAGCGCAAGACAGAATGGGATTCTATGTGTTTTTAACAATTCCCTTTTAAATGACAGAAGTGACTTACCATTCGGGTTACCCCCGCTACAACTCAGTACAACTATACAGCGCACTATAACCATTACAGTCTGCATTAGAGGTTATGATGGCAGGGGTATCCTGCCATCCTCCCAGTATGTAATCAAACTGACTATTTAACTGGGGTCTGCCTTTCGCCTCCCCTGGAGCCTGGAAACTGCAGTAAATAGAATCCTTTAGCTCCCATGGTCTAGGTCCTTCTGTAGCTCTCTGCCAATGTGCTGCGCTCCGCATCACCCGACTAGCTGAGTGCAGGGAGTTCCAGGGCTACAGAGACTGGCGGACCCAAAGTAAGTTGTCACTTTAAATGGCTTGATAACTTACACTGGCAAGGAATCAGGGCACACCTGGCACCATAACCACTACTGATGGCTTGAATAGTACTTTTAGAGTATTACAGCCGCCATAGGGGAATGCAGTTCTCTATTTATGTTTCCGTTATATAATTACACCTAGCAGATAAATTTGCTAAGTGCTGATTGCCTACGGTATACTGCTGGTAAGCTCTGAAAATATTGAACATCTGTTTAGTAGCAAGGCTCCGGCCAACCTGGAAGTCTCTGTATGTACCTGCTCCATGTATGTCTTAATTCAGCCATGTTTAATTTGGTGTAGGGGCAGGGATATTCATAGCTCAATCTGATCTGTGCAGTGTGACCTGGATGTATTGACTCCCTCATTGGTGGGGAAAAACACAGTCTAATAGACTGCCCAATATGCTCCCTCCAGATTTTTGTGCATCACTGGCTCTTGTCGTTTCCCCCTTCTCCTCTCAGATGTGAGTTAGGTGGGCATTAAGAAAGAGTTGAACTATCACTTGGTTCATATCACTATAAATGGAAATATTGAAGCAAGAACGGCATATACTACTATATTTATTGAAGCCACAAATGGCCCTATTCCACAGAAAAAAATACAAAGTTTATATGTAATATATAACATGATTGAGCTTATGTAGCCGAACCGACATTTGTATTTCTTTTCCCCGTGAGACAGGGCCATATGTGACTGAATAAATATCGTTTTACCTACATATCTTGCTTTGATGCCCGTTTTTTCAATATTTCCATGTATATTGAGGTGAGGAAGCGGCCCTACGGAGGAACGGAAATCCAGGAGATTGCTCAGTGTGGCGCAGTTAGCGTACTAATTGGGTTAGTCTCACCGCTTGCGGATACTCACATCACGCGCATGCATGAAGTAGAATTCACTATTTCTGAAGGAGAAACAATAGTTTCCATGCTTTTCTATAGGAATTATGTATTTGTTGGGGCCCGCTGATTGATAGAAGGTGGCTTTTAAATTAATATTTTTCATTGTTTGATTTTGTACAACTTTAGCTCAGTCACCCATTTTAAGGATATCCACCACTAACCCCACATTTGATAAAAAAAAAAAACAACCAGTACGTTATCTACTAAACTGTAATGTGGCCTAAGTGAACCTCTGCTGAAATAAATTGCTTAAAGGGACACTATAGTCACCAGAACAACTACAGCTTATTGAATTTGTTCTGGTGAGTAGAATCATTACCTTCAGGCTTTTTGCTGTAAACACTGTCTTTTCAGAGAAAATGCAGTGTTTACATTACAGCCTAGTGATAACTTCACTGGCCACTCCTCAGATGGCTGTTAGAGATCCTTCCTGGGTCATGGCTGCCTAAAATGCATCCAAACATTCAGTGTCTCCTCCCTCTGCATGCAGACACTGAACTTTCCTCATAGAGATTCATTGATTCAATTCATCTCTATGAGGAAATGCTGATTGGCCAGGGCTGTGTTTGAATCGTGCTGGCTCTGTCCCTGATCTGCCTCCTTGTCAGTCTCAGCCAATCCTATGGGGAAGCATTGATTGGATCAGGCTACCACTTCTGATGATGTCAGCAGACTGCTTGTTTTTCTGAGTGAAACAGCATGCAGAGTTACAGCTTCATGCTTGAATACAGTAAGATTTTCCTATATTTATGGAGGCATGAAGGGCCCAGGGGGGCTAGATAGTGGGTTTTAACACTATAAGGTCAGGAATACATGTTTGTGTTCCTGACCCTATAGTGATCCTTTTAATAAAAAGTATTTTAATAATAATTCCGATTTCCCACATTCTCTCATTCACCCAATGGACAAACAATTCAAGATGGCTGCCGTCAAACTGAACAGATGCCATCTCTACTTTGTAATAATTTAGCTAATATTACTATAATGTGATTTTTTTTTTTGATTTTTTTTTTAAAGTAAGATAATAAATACAGTTTTAGATGTATTATAAAGAATACTTTATCACACAGTGAACTAACAATCAGTGGGCAGCTCAGAAAGTTGGCTGATTTTAATTTGTACACTGAATATTTTGAAATATTGCCCATTTTTTATGATCCTAATCTGGTGGTTTTCCAGTTAAGACTTTATATTGTGTATATAAAAAAAACAACAACAAACCAAACATGAATCTGGCTTCTCTTTTTCCATTGAGCAAGCCAGGAAAACATTTGCAAAGCTCTGCTTACATTATTTACATATTAAACAAACTAAGAAAATATAAAATCAGGTTGTCAATGAGTGAGCTTCTAATGTTTGCACACGTTTGCTACAAAGAATGGCCGGGGTCAGATTTTGGATCCTGGTGTTGAATGAACAAGTTTTATTTTATTACTAGCCCAGTCCCACCTTACTAGTCATGTAGGGAATAGACTGTTAAATTTGGGGGGTCCCCAGGAATCTGTCAGCTAAGTGGGATCTGCTCATTGGCAGTGATATAGAAGGTACAGAGAGGGAGATTGTACCTACTCCTGACCTGATCCGTAAATTGGGAGTCATTGGGTTGGCAGCAAATGGCCTTCGATCTCCTTCTACATCTCCTTAAATCTAAATAGTCGGGTCCCTAGTATTCCCTAGTATAAATGGAAGGAGCCCATTCTACTGTGTAGAGAGTTCACTATATAAGCTCCCTAGTGGTCCTAATATGGTTAGCTGTCTTCTCTATAATGTGTGTTTTTTTTTTTTTTTTTTTGTGTGAGTGTATCTGGGATGACTGAGAGATGGAAGTTTGATATGTAATTCCCATACCCTCTGTTGCAATAAATGGATCCGTGGATTAGGGGATAGGAGTTGGAGTTGGTTCTTTGAGTTTTCCGCAGTTTGCTACTTATTGGCTAAATCTCTCAGAGGGGGTTTTAGCACTAAAAAGTGAATTGTTTTGAATTGAATTGAGCATTTAAGCCAACATTGTAAGATTATATATTTTATTTTCAGGTATGTATGTATGTATTTATTTAAAATAAATAAATTTAAGACAATTTTTATTGCAATTTCTTATGTTTCCAAAATAAAATAATCCCATTTTGGAAGTCTGAGCTAAATTTACCATTTAGTATATATTTCTGCTTTATGTATTCAGGAAAATCTGTTTTAATTTCCAAGAGGTAAAAGTCAGCCCGTTTCATATAGCCGGCCTATGTGCACAGCGGTGACATCCAGAGGCCCCGTGTACTCGCAGGAGACAGAGCAGGTAACCGCGAACAGCATAGTTTATCCAAGGACATATAGATTATTAGTGAAACCGGATATTCATTCATAGCCAGTGCACCTGCCTTTTATCTCTCCTTTTGTTAAGGAAATCAAAACTGATGCTCAGAGAGAAGATTTAAGGATCACTATAGTGTCAGAAATACAAACGTGGACTTCTGACACCATAGTGCTGATGTGGCTGTTTAGTTACCGGGCCCCCCGGATCATAGGAAAGCATTTGGAGGCTATTGCCGCACTGCGGCAATCCGCATCTCCTCATAGATTTATTGACTCCATGCATTTTCGGGGGAACATTCCACACCTCCATGCAGGGCGTGGAGACGCTGAACGCCAGTGCTGAAGCACTTGTAGTGGCCATCTGAGTAACTGCCACTAAAGGTGTTACAAGGCAGCAATGTAAACATTGTCATTTCTCTAAAAAGGCAGTGTTTACATCAAAATATCTGCATGGACTGACTATACACACCAGAACAGCTGCATTAAGCTGTAGTGCTTCTGGTGACTATAGTGTAACTTTTTAAAAAGGACACTCAAAGCATCATAACGGCTACAGACCATTGTATTGGTTATGGTGCTCCCCCCCACCCTATTGTAAGTAGTCAATTTGTTGGGATTTGCCAGCTGCCTCTCTGCCTACACACCAGCAGGAAGCTCTCGGCTCCGAGGTAAGCCTGGTGATACAGGTGATGTTAACACATAGTTTCACTACTTCGATTGGTGGAGCTATTGCATTCCTGGCACCATAACCACTGTGGCATACAGTGCTGCTTAGTGTTCCTTTTTAAGGAGTAGTCACAAAATGGGACTCTACAAACTTTACAAGACTCATACCACCCATATCCTTTAGAGGCATTGACAAATGCAAAAAATAAAGATTCTTAGTGATGTTCCTGCATTTGTTGCACATCCCTAGGAGTTTTAGCTTCTGCAGTGAGCTTTCAAAAGTTCTGGACGTGGCTGAGAGATTTCAGCCAATCATGATGCGAGTGTTCTGGACATCATGGAACGCGTATATTTCTCCTCTTGGTTAAGAGGCTCCTATTACACTGCATATTTTACACCTAGTAATAATTTCTCAGTATATATCCAAATACAAGGCAGTGTGTTATTACTGAAAATGCAACCTGGATGTTAATCCACCTTTAGCTCCGATGCTACATCTATGTACAGACAGAATGTAATGCTGTATCTCTAGCATCAATGCTTTCTGTACTGTTGGCCGGGCTGCACAGGTAGACTGACAGGGGTGTATTGACAGGTCCCGTGACCTGTTTAATGAATGGAGCTTTGTGAGTCTGACAGCTGATTTAGAATGAACCTCTCTGCATTGCTCCCATTCTTTTCAATGGTATTGGGATGCTCAGGGTGATGTCAGACTAATTGTTTTTCTGACCAGAATGCCACTTGCTAGTCCAGGGCTCTGGCCTTTAAACGGATCATATGACAAGGGTTACTGTGCAGCCCTTGTTCCCTGTGACTCAATGCAAATAATTAATTTATCAGACAGTCACCCTCTACACACCCTCTGCACAACTAGAATTTCTTTCTTTTTTTTTTTTTTTTTGTCTAAATTTTTGACTATATAATAATAATTTTTATTAATTTTTTTTTAAGATACATTTAGACATACCTGTACTGAACGTTTTAGACTCTAATACATTCTGTCCAGGTATGTGTAAATATGTTTTTAAACACGAAAACAGACATTAAAATTGGATTCACCAAGAAATAAGCATGAACTAATACGTTTTAAGATTCACTTTAAAAAGTTAAATAAAATGTCAACGTAAAGTGCAGGTCCGTGTAATGACTGTGTATACCATTTCTAATGCTTGTTGTGGCAGCAGGATTAGTTGTTTCATCTGGCTGAGAATGAAGAGTTATAGTAAATGGCACCTTGATGCAGGTTACCCCTAAGCCCTACTATTCCTAACCACAATGGCAAGTAAAATAGCCCTATTATGGAAATGTCTGTAATAACGGTGCACTGTTAATGATGGCATTGGTACGGTGTCAGGAGATACAGATATCTCCCTATAGGAGGATCGCCTACTATGCCAGTAATTGATATTGCGGTAGGGACATTTTTATTCCACTCTAATCCTTTATTTCCAGTTCTACCACTGACATACCTCCCAACATTTCACGTAGAGTGACATCTTAATTTTAGGGGTGTGAGTGAATGGGCCCAAAACAGACTGTCCCTCCTAAATAGGAACCCTTGGAAGGTATGCTGCGAGCACACGTTTTATTAAAGACACACTCCAGGCACCAAAACAACTGAATCTAGATGAAATTGTTATGGTGCCATGAGGCCCCCCTGGAGGCGGTTTAACCCCAAAGATGCCTCTAGCGCAGATCTAATCTCCTCCCCAAGTGGTTAGTGAATTATCACTTACTGGAAGCGCGGAGTACAACCAGCATTAGGCGCCGCTGATTGACTGAGAGCGGTCAGCTGACTGCTGTCAGCCAATCAGTGACTCCCCATTCACTAAATTGGCTTGCAAAGAAACTTAACTTTTGCAAGCCAGTTTAGTGACCTTTGAGCCAATCAGCAGTGCCCCTGCCCAGCAGCACTCTGCGCTTCCTGTAAGTGAAAATTCAGAAGCCGGATTCCACCTGGGGAAGAGCAGAGTCCGGCACTGGAGGCATCATTGGGGTTTAACTACTCAAAACGTTTAACCCCCTTGAGGTAAGTGCTTCTGGGGGCCTCCTGGCACCATAACAACTAAACTTGGTTTAAGTGGTTTTAGTGCCTGGAGAGTCCCTTTAAATTTTTTTTTTCTTGTGTGTTCCAGAACAGATACATTTTAAACAGTAACAATTTTAAATGTATACATTTTTTTAATTTTTTATTTGTTAGCATATGTTTTGATTTCATTTCCCAAACAGTCATATTTGACACAAAAGGTGCACTTTAATCAGGAACACTAAAATAAAAAAAAAAGCATCTGGGCTACAGCATGGATTGAATATAAATGTAGGCGTTTTTGAACGTGTTCTTGATCTACAAAGCGATGTGGCATTCCTACGTGGAATATCGTTGCAGAAATCGGGTGAACGAGCAACAATTCTGTCTCAAGGCATTACATCTCAGGCCCTGCTGCTGTTGGACTACCCTTCCTATATATCCCAGCCAGTCATTAGAATTGGAGTTCAATATCACTGAATGTTTATTTCACTCACATTCTGACAAGCCTGTAGACTTGGTCTCATGGTGAGGTCACACACCACTATTAAACTAGAATTCTAAGGAAATTATTTAAAAATCTAAAATTTTGAGGTTGTGATCTCAATGCAACCATGTAGAGCCAGGAATCAAGCTTTATAAGGAGTTTTTAAAGGATTCCATAATGGAGTGCAGATTTTTAAGGACAGTTGCGGTTAGAAGGGATGGGCTGTATGCCTGGAAACCTGCGCCATAGCTGTGTTGGTTGTGTGGGATCAAGATTCAACTGTAGAACAAGTGGTTAACGTTAAGACAATGAACAATGTTATGTTTATAATTTATTTCTGGAAAATATAATCCAAAAGAAAAACATGGAAAGATTAATAGCAGAGGCAACCGTCCAGATTTTGCGACACTCAGGCCTCCATCTTTTTTTAGCGTGACCCAGAACCATAGGTGTTAAATCAATCTCCCTGCGTTTGGCTGTAATTTTCCCATGCTACAGTGACCTCAGGATATCACCCTGTTCATAGTCTGCTGCAGCTTTTCAGGAAATGAGGGATTGTTGGGTTAGGGAGGAGAGTTTAAAAGCAGCCTGAACTGTTATTAAAATAGCTTATGTTTTACACAAAAAGACCTTTGTATGCTGGGATAATCACACATGAGAAATCTGAAGATCAAACTCTGTAAGAAGTGGCTGTAGACTAGAAGCCTGGTTAGAGGCTGACCTGTTCTGTGATCCATAGTTCGTTCCTTCGGTATTGAAGAATTTCTGGAGGTTTATTCACTAGGCAATGATCTGTACAGAGTTCCAAAATCTTCAACTTTGTTAAGTTGTCATTTTGACCGTATCCTTCTTCCATTTTAGTTTTTTCTTTAACGGCTTATCTGTCTATTGTTCCCATGGTTTATGTAAACCTTTGTTAGTCTTTAGTTTATTTTTAAATTAAGGTTTTAATCCACCAAACTCTCATAACTGTGGCCCTAGCTAAATCTCTTCCCTTATTAGCAGGGTCCAGTCGTGGTCCACCTGCTGTGGAGATGTCCATCAGCTATCCTCCATGTCTTTAGTTTAGGACTGCACATAGAATGCTATAATTTCTAGTCTAAAAAAATATTAGTAAGGGGGGGGGGGTTTCAGGAAAAAGAGTTAAACTACTTTTGTTTTGTTTTGTTTTTAAGCTCAGCTTTATTTGAGCAACAGACACTTGTGATGGAGGTTGAGATGAACGCTTTGATGGTGCCCAGAGGCGCCTCACTTGTCTTTAGTTCCCCACATTAACAGGTTGTGAGAGGGGATTAAGTTACACTTTTCATGTTTTGATGGTATTTTATAGGACGTAGGGTTACAAAATATTTAGGTTGTTACAGTGTGGCAATTGCTTTTGTCTGACAGCATTATTTCCGTTTTTAACGAAGACCAGACCACAAAATGGACAATAAAGACTCATGTTGGCTGTGTTTTACACAAAAAGTTAATGAAGGTGATCTGAGAGAGAAGCCTTGTGAGTAGCAAAAGTTGCCCGTAACAAAATACCACACCAGGTAGTTTTACTGCCTCATTTGAATAACCATTTAAACCATTCATCAAAACTTGGCTTAAAGGAACACTAAAGAGTTGGGAATACAAACATCTTAATATCCCTGTCCCTAGTTATAAAGGTCCTCTTGCGACGTCATGGAGGATGCATGGCCTTGTCTTTTAGTTTGGCTGTTGGTTAAATTCAATATTCACATTACTCCCTACAACATGTTTAAAGTGGCTGAAGGGGTAAATAGATGTTTGCAAAGGCCCCTGATGGTGATATTGCTGCTTATGGTGTGTTAGCAGAGGTGAGATACTTACCTGATACTGTCCAGTGTGTGTAAGAAATATTAGTTAATTTCTCATATCATTTTATAAGATGTATTATCATTATTGCTGACTTGTTAAACTACTTTTTGCTTTGTATGCTAAAATTTAATGTACGTCATAGATATGCTGAGTGTGGCAAAACTTGGACAATGACATTTTTCCTTTTAGGATGTCTGACAATGTGATACTATGCTTAGTATACAATTGTATAGGATGATCTAATATGATTGAGTGTGACAGACTTACAATTCTATAGGATGTAAGACAATGCTAAATACTCAGGATGTCTGGCCTCGGATCCAGACATATTCAAAGAAGGTCTTATCTATCTATTTAACATGTGATATTTAAGGAAGTAATCAATCTTATATTCTGAATGGCATTTCTCATGACACATGTAAATACAATTGTATAAATGCCCGATTCACAGTAATACAAATTGAGAACTTGTCATGCACCTTTCGTGTGTCTGTTATTTGCTGAGCAAGTTTCTCCCGTCAATTGATGTGGTGACCGAGAGATACAGAATTGAGGGAATTGAGTCCAAGACAGCATTAACCCTTTCAGCTTGGTGTCTAGAAGTGGGATCAGCAAACAGCAAAACCATTGGGTAAGTAGCCTTTTTGTGTCTTAATTGACACTGATTGTCTATGATTCCCTTTGGTTTAGTAAGACTGTATCCAGTAGGAAAGGTGTAAGGACTCTAGTTATATTGAGACCATGAGAGGTCTCCAGTTTATATTGAGACTATAAGAGGTCTCCGGTTTATTAGACATTTGGTCTAAATATATAGGGTTTTGGTAACCCAGGTTAGTATCTAAGATAGATACAGGGTATCTCAGGTAGATACAGGTTTTTGAGACCATAAGAGGTCTCCGGTTTATTAAGACTATAGGTGTTCTGAGGAGCACGGTTTATAGATCTATAAGTATAACCCAAACTTCTCTTTCTCCCGGTCACCTTTGTTTGTCTTAAGTGTTCTTTGTGGGTGATTGTTTGTCTATATTGGGGACACACTTTGGTAAGTTAGTAGTGTCCCCACTCTGAGTATGGGAAATGTGAGTTCAGGTCCTGAGTGACCAATATGTGTACATGTATATGTGTGTGTATGTATATATGTATGTATGTATATATGTGTGTATATATGTATAGATGTGTGTATATATATATATGTGTATATATAAGATAGCAGTACTTTTAAACAAATGGAGGTTTTTAAAATACATAGGGATTAAGGAGAGAACGCAGGTAACTTGTTTTTCTTTGGTTTTTATGATATATTGGGGCTGATGTGTGTTGTAGTCCTTGCTGCTGCCCAGTAGTGATGGGAGTGAGCGCAGGACTTATCTTTTTGCAAGATAGCAGTACTGTGTATTAGAAAAGAAATGACTCACAGGTTGTACTTGATAGACCTACTTAAATCTTTTTGCTTTATTCTTTCTGTCGCATAGAAGTATAAGTTTTATTGTAAGTTATTTCACATGGGATCTGTGTGCCTGGTATGATTGTTGCTTTAAAAATACCATAAGCCCACTACACTTTCTATGAGAGTGGGATAAGTGTAAATGTGTTAAATTGTTTAAATGATGAGCTCAGTATATTTTATACTGAGACAAAAAAAAAAGAGACACTTCATTAGTATTTGAAAGTTAATTCCCCATATGGGATTAATTGTATAGAACACCAATCAGCACATCTTCCCTGCCCTGTGTGTTTGTTGCAAAGGATCCATACTAAATATGATTTTTGTTTGAAAATAACAGAGTAACATTTTAAATTTTCAGCGGTCCAACACATGCTTTATTTTGTGCTGTAAGTTAACCTTTTTATTGCTACAGATGCCTTAGATGATCCAGTACAATAACTACTGCTTGTGTCTTCTATGTCTCACATTATGTGTTATTTTAAATTGTGGTATATAGCCTGGATCAGAGATCATTGACAAAGGTTTCTACCTGTTGTACTAAGGCTCTTGGAGACTGACCGGTCTAAGGTTTGCCATGCCTTTTAAACATGGTATAGAATAAATTTTTTAAGTCTCTGAGAGTTCTGAAAGATTCGGGTGAAACCATGTCTGTGTAATCTGATCCAGATGTTTGTTCAATTTCTATAAGATTTAAGTTGATGCAGAAGCATCTCAGATTAGTTAATGGAAGTTTTATACAAATAGTTGAGTTATGAGCGCGCTATATAAATGGATCCTTTCTTTATATACAATACTATAGTAGAGTAAAGTAATGAAGTTAATTAAGAAAATGTATACATAAGAATCCCTAAAATGAATCTAATCTAATATTGGTATACCATAAAAATATGTTGTGATTACAGCTGTTAACGGTTTATTCTGTGTAAATGGTGATTGTGATAATGTGTGAAGTGTGAAGTTTAACTGGAAAGTGGTTTAATTTATATGTTGCTGTATTGTTTTAAAATTATATGTGAATCAGTTTGTTACAGTCTAGTGATACTGATAAGAATGCCAGCTAAATAACCTAGCAAATAACTGTTTTACTAGCTGTTGAATACTAGCGTTTTGGCTGAGGATAGTTGGAGTTGTGGTCTGATATAGCTATATGGGATTGGAGATTTTGAGATGTTAGTTTAAGATTGCTTTTATATTGTGTCTGTGTTTCCTAGGAGGGAGACAGAGTGCGTAGTTGCGTGCCCATAAATGTGATTTCTGTATTGGCATATCTGCTGGGTACCGATTATGTGTTTCTACAAAGATACTGTTATATGGTTTGAAATTAATTGTTGTTTATGAGCTTAGTACTTCAGCAGGATGTGCTAAAATGTAGAATGAGGTGGAAGTTGAAATGTTGAGATTATGGAAGAATAAGCAGTCTATATTCACTGTTTTGGCATATAAGCAAGATGCGAAGGAAGAGATTGGTAATATGATTTGTGTTGGAAGGATGAGGCAGGTTTAATGTCTGGAGATGATATGGATCTCCTTAAAATACAGTCATGCCTTGGTAATATGTTGCCACAGTATTCTTTGCTTGTGAAATAATTGATTTCAGACTGGGCCAATTTGGGTGGCTAAGATTTTCTTACCAAGGATATAGAAAAGGAAAATGCAGGTTGTTTTGACTTAAGAAGGTTTTTAGGAAGTAAGGTTGCTTATTATGCTCAGGGATTGCAACACTGTCCACCTACACAGGCTGAGAGCGAACATGGGATGGAGCACATAACGCCCGTGGATGGGGTGGTCAAAGAGGGGCAAGGGGATGGAGACAGGGAAATCAGGGTTATAGTGGCAGGGGTAACCAAGGAGGAATAGACAGGAACACTTGTTTTAACTGTGGCCAGTATGGCCACTGGAGAAATGAGTGTCCACACCCCAGGAAACCCCAGATACCCCAACAACCCCACAATTCTCAAAATATGCCCGGTAGATAAGAATAACACCAGACCCACTCCCAACACCACTGGCCAGCATATCGCTTAGTTCAGGACTTTAGAGCCCTGAATGGTTTAATTGTTCCCATTGCACCCATTGTCCCTGATGTGACATCCCTCATTACAGCCATTTCACATGATGCCACTTGCTTCACTGTTATTGATTTAAGTAATGCATTTTTTCTATACCTATTGATCAAGAGACACAGCTACTTATGGTTTTTATTTTAATTTTTGAAGGCTGTCAGTTTACCTGGACACGCTTACCCAAGGCTATGTGGATTCCCCAGCTGTTTATTCGTTGGTACTCCAACATACTCTAAAAAACATGGACCCCGGTCTTGGTTCCGTCCTTTTGCAATATTTTGATGATTTTTATTATGTAGCCCTAGCTATGAGGCAAGCACTGTGGATACTGTCAGCAACTGTGGGTCACAAGGTTGTTAAACAAAAAATGCAATTGTGTAAATCAAAGGTTGAATACTTAGGTTTTGTTCTGGCTTCAGGCACCAGACAATTGAGTCCAAAACGTATTGAGGTCATTCAGAGGATTCCTACACCCACTACTCGGAAGGAGTTGCTCACCTTCCTCGGCATGATTAATTACTGCTGCCAATGGATCCTTGAATGCTCCCATTATGACTCAATCCTAAGGCAGGCTGTACGTTCTGACAGCCCTGAAAATGTCTGTTGGTCACCAGACATGATAGCTGCATATATTGCCCTCAAGGTTGCTATTGTACAAGCCCCGGCTTTAGGACTACCTGTCTATTGTAAATCATTTTATTTGTATGCTCAGGACAAACTGTAAAACCATGGCCGCGGTCTGTGCATAAGAGCAAGGAGGCGGTATGCGTCCCATAGCATTCTTTTCCAAAGTAGCTTGAGCACAGGGTATGCCGGTTGTCTCAGAGCATTGACAGCATGTGCAATGGCTGTTGAAACTGCTACTACTATCACACTAGGGCATCCTACAAAACTTCATGCCAGTCACCAGGTCACTCAGCTGATAACAAATCTCACTACACAACACATGACAGCCCAGCGCTTAAGTGGTTATGAGATTCTTTTTCTTAATACCCAGAATCTGTCTATTGTCTATAGTCTTGTTAATTCTGGTCCTGTTTGTTTTGCATGCTATTCTCATTTCTGCATCTGACTCTGTGTCTATACCATCTAAGCCTCATAATTAGTAATGACATTTCCAGAGGAAATGCCTTGGCTGACAAAGTGGCAAAAGGAAGTTGCAGCCATAATGTTTACTATGAAATGTTTCCTGCTATGTTTTTGGATTAAACAAGGTTTAGAGAAAGATCAGAATGATCTGTTCTCTAAAGAGGGGAGAATAGGTGAGAATAGGCATAATTGAAGCAAACAGTCTTTTGTAAGATAGTGTGAACCATGTATGAGAACACATCCTAATATTCCACACAAATCACAGCACGAACATTTGCCCCCTCCAGCTGCTCTTTTTACACACTTACAGATTGATTTTATTCATGTATCCAAAATTGGTAAGAATACTTACTGGTCATAGTTGATCAGTTTAGTAGATGGCATGATGGCCTTTGTGACATCTAGGGAAGATGCTAGGACTGTAGTGAAGATTATTGTTGCTGAAATTATTCCCAGGTATGGCGGCTCTCTGCAGTATTGGCTCTCATAATGGCTCGGTTTTTGCCAGTAAGGTTACCAAGGAACTTGCTAAATTCTTGCAAGTTACCTGGAAGTTTCATATACCTTAACATCCACAGTGTACAGGGGTAGTTGAAAGGATGAATAGGACTATTAAGGAAAAGCCCAGAATTTACCCAGGAACATGGGTAAATTGGACTAGATATCTATCTACTATTTTAGCTGATATAAGAATGAATCCCCACAAGGTGACTAAATTATCTCCCTTTGAGATTTTTGATGGGATGACCTTTTCCCACACCCTGGGCCAGGGAACCGCTTGTTATAATGTCTGGGGATTTACAGCTAATACAAGAATATGTACAGGAATTGTTGATAAAACTGAATGGTATGTATGACAAAGTGTCTTCGTAGTTTTCCCTTACCTTCACAGGAACCTACTCATCCATACCAGCCCGGTGACAAGGTGTATATCCGTCAGCTGAACAGAACCAGCAAAGGAGGATACCCTTTTGGACCACCTGCTACTGTGATTGCTGTATCCAGAACCGCTGTCCTCACAGATTCCGATGACATCTGGATTCACGCATCCCGAGTGAAGCTGTGTCCAAAGAGGGGAGCCAAGGAAGACAACACCACTCCTCGCTCGGAAACAGAAGAAGTTCTCCTCAGCGAAGCATCATGGCTTTCACACCGTATCGTAGATTGAGAGGATCATACGTACCTGAGACCAAGATTATGTTTTGCGCTATGCTTTCTGGAGTTGTTATACTCCCTCTGATATTGTTCCTTGAATGCCATTATGAGTACAAGTCAATGGCAAGGTTAAAACCTGTTTGTTTCTGGAAAAAGAACTCTGACACGATGAACAATTCTTCAATACCCGCAGCCCAATTAGGCCTTAGCCCCTCATCTAGCATTCGTCACACACGCTCCCTCAAGAACTTTTCTCCACCACCTTTCTATCAGCATGTAATATGCAATCATTCATTCACTGAACGCATTTGGATGAATTGGACAAATAGTAACCCTTATAAGTACCAGTTACCCATATGGAATGTGTCCATAGCTAATGAAACGGATGCATTATGTTTGTTTGAAGGTTCACGGAATATTGTTAGATTTTATAACGCAGAAATGTGCATAGTTAAGGTTGCTAATTACACCAAGATCTGTGTCACATTATTTAATAGAAGTTCTGATGGTAAGAAGAAAAACAGGTTTTGGGATATATATATATATTATAAGAAAATTAATAAGGTTGCATATCAATATAAACAGACAGGCCGTATTACTTTTAATAATGATTATATAACTGGTACCATTAATTGGAGAAGGGGACAAATGTTGTAACATTATGTAACACAGCAAACAAAAGGCAGAAAAGGGAATGGTATGACACACTGTTAGGAGGTGCTGGAACCACTATGGGTATACTAAATAGTTATAGATATGGAGACCCTCAAGAATAAGTTAAACACAGCCAGCATGCATATAGGGACTGGTTTCCATGCTACTGCAAACTGGGCTCCAACTGTTGTTAAATCACAGGTTACAGGATTGGATTTAGATAAATCTATGTATAATTATTTAGATAATTTAACTGTTGCAACTATGAAATTCACTACAGGTCTAAGTAATTGGAGTATTTGTGCCATCAGGTATTTATGGATGCAACAACAAGGATTGGCATTAGAAAACACACTAATGATTCTTAAATTAGAGAAGATTAGAAGAATGCTTAACCACACAGATGTTTCATATTTTTCATGCTTTTGCTATTTTACATTATATCATGCATCATCAAAGGATGTTAAATTAGCTTGTCAATTTAACACATTACCAGTACCAGTTTATGATCTCTTTGCCAGAAATTTAACCTGGTGGGCACCTACATACACAGGTAGCCACACATATCTTAAAAGGAGAACTCCTTAAGGTGAGTTCATAAATTCAGAATGATTTAGCCCATCAATGGTATGACGCTTTCACTGGTTGGTCCCTTACTGGATCCCAGATAATGAAATCATTCTTCTATCCGCTTGTTATTGTAGTTCTGATTTTATTGTGTATGAATTTTTATAACTGCCACCTTACTTGTATATTGAGGAAGAGAATACAGAAATTAATTCATAATGCAGAACAGAAACAATTGGAAATTCTCCTCTCTGCCACTGGAGGGTATCAACCCATCTTTAAAACTGGGCCTTAGGAATTACCACATGGGAATCGAGGTGAAGAAATTAATTAAAGTCCCGCAGGGAGTGACTAGCACCCCTGAAAATACCATGTGGAGGTTTCTCTGTCCTGGTAAGATTTTTATCAATAACATGAGCAAATTTTATTTTTGCTCAAAGAGGGGAAATGTAAGAAATATTAGTTAATTTCTCATATCATTTTATAAGATGTATTATCATTATTGCTGACTTGTTAAACTACTTTTTGCTTTGTATGCTAAAATTTAATGTACGTCATAGATATGCTGAGTGTGGCAAAACTTGGACAATGACATTTTTCCTTTTAGGATGTCTGACAATGTGATACTATGCTTAGTATACAATTGTATAGGATGATCTAATATGATTGAGTGTGACAGACTTACAATTCTATAGGATGTAAGACAATGCTAAATACTCAGGATGTCTGGCCTCGGATCCAGACATATTCAAAGAAGGTCTTATCTATCTATTTAACATGTGATATTTAAGGAAGTAATCAATCTTATATTCTGAATGGCATTTCTCATGACACATGTAAATACAATTGTATAAATGCCCGATTCACAGTAATACAAATTGAGAACTTGTCATGCACCTTTCGTGTGTCTGTTATTTGCTGAGCAAGTTTCTCCCGTCAATTGATGTGGTGACCGAGAGATACAGAATTGAGGGAATTGAGTCCAAGACAGCATTAACCCTTTCAGTGTGGGCGCCAAATATTATTTCTGCTTTACCTCGGTGCTCTAGCCTTGTCCATGCACAGAAGTACAACACTGATGTCTGAAGGATCCCGCGAGCGTCCATAGATATTGTCTAGCGATCAGCGAGGTGATGTGTTTTTCACAGCTGTCATAGTGACTGTTTGGGGATTTGACTGACTTGACGGCGGTAGTCTCTCTAAATTGGCACAGTCACGTTTCCACTTTGGACATGTTTCCAAGGACATGGTACTATAGATCAATAATGGCTAACTGTGGAATGCAGATATATGGGAATTATATTTACTCTCAATACTGACTGAGAGTAATGGGTATTGTGGTTCCCATACATCGATATTAGATTAGTACTTCTGTTATACTCCGCTATATATTAATGGCCTCAAATCACAATCTGGGTTATCATGGTTAGCTGGATTTGGTTTCCAGGTGGTTCAGGATATTTTGTAGCCCAAAGCTTCCTTACCAGCTGTTTAAACTGAGTCCAATTGATTATTCTCAATTAAAACAAACTGTAGAGTAGTTTTTATTTATTTATTTTTTTTCTTTTCTTTTTCCTTTTTTTTGGGCGCAAACATAACATGCTTCATAACTGTTTGGAATAATACAGACTTTTCTGAAACTACTTGTAAATCTAAACATGTCGCCCAAAACAATATTTTTGGTCAATGGGCAGAAGTGCACTCAGATGTTGAGATGGTGTCTAAACATGTGAGGTTATTTACTAAAATGAAAACGAGAGATGGCAAACATGAAATCACAATAACCACTTTGGAAACTTGCGAATATTTTCTCTTTTATTTATTTGTTTTCCTAATATTTACAATGTTTGTCATTTCCGTACTGTTGGCTGTACTAGCGCATCATCCTCGAGTGGTCCTTGTAAGTACGTACATCCGTTATTTCAGATAACCGACACTTTATTACCATTATCCTGGCCGTCACTGTCAATGGACCAGTTCCAACATCCTTCAGTAAATTCTGGCGTCACAGTTACGACGGAGGCTTGCAGTCCTACATATACGTAAATAACCCACTGTTTGAGGGTTTCATGCTCTGTCGTGACTCTAGTTAACCATAAGTTATTGGTTTTTATTATTATTTATGGCGATATTTGTTTTAGATCGCACTTGTATAGCCATCGAGGTAGGCTTGCCTTAGTCAATTTGCTGCTTTTTTGCAGGCGTGTTTTTGCCTTCCTAGACATTACATTAAAGGAACACTCCTGGTATATAAATTGTTATGGTGCCAGGAGGCCCCCGGGTGCATTCTTACCTTCACAGGTTAAACAGTTCTCGAATGGTTGAACACCAAAGCTGCCACCAGCCCCACTTTTAGCTCCCATTCTCCCCCCCATCATCTCCCCTCAGCACTATCCGGCTTATGGTTTAACCTCTGAAGGTAAGAGTGCGTCTGGGCACCTCCAGACATCATAACTTCATTTAGATTAAATTGTTATGAGGCCTAAACTGTCCCATTGAGTCAGACAATGCGAAGGATCAGTAATGTAGCCCATGGAGGGAGAAGGCAGCAGCAGCATAGAAGAACAGAGCAGTATTCAAGCAGAAGGCAGCAGCATGGAGGCAGCATAGAAGAACAGAGCAGTATTGGGGCAGGAGGCAGCATGGAGGTACAGGAGAGGCTGGAGTGAGCTGCTGCTGCATGCTCACTCCCATCAGCCTCAGACAGAACTCCAAGCAAGAAATTGTGGCTGGTGGCTGGAGCAGCTGGGGAGCCCCAAGCACGTCTGTTCCCCCCCCCCCACGCGGCGACGGAACGGAGGCCGGCAAGGAGAGTGAGGCCGTCCCAGCGGCAGCCCGGGAGTGACATCGGCAGTTCGGCGGCGCAAGAGCCTGTCAGGAGGCGATAAGGGGACAGCTGAAAACAAGGTCGGAAAGCAGGCGGGAGTTGGAGGGCGGCCGGCGCTGTCTTTTCGACGCGGGCCGGTCAGGCAAGGTGGCAGGCCATGATGAGGCCGCACAGGAAGAGCGCCCCCTGCCATAAGGCGGGGGGGCGGAAAAGCACGAAGGACAGCGGAATCCAGCATGACATGATGGCTGCCGGGCAGGGAGAGCGGCAAGAGGCGTCCTAGTGAGTCTGCCCCTGGTGGCATACCTGAGGGACAGGGGGAATGATGCAAGGGGCCAGCAGTGTAAAAGCGGTCCCCCCCCCCCCCCCAATGGGCAGGCGGGGGGGGGGGGGGGTCCAGGTCGGCGGGACACAGATGGAGGCGGCCCTGTATGGGGCCAGGGTCAGGTCAGAGGTGAAGGAAGGGGATAGTGAAAGCAGCAGGCGGAGTCTTCACAGGCGCAGCAGAGCAGCTATGGAGGGGAAGGCCAGCAACCAGGATTAATTAAAGGGGCCACAAGTGGATGAGGCGGCCGGGGAGAGGCCAGGTACTGCAAGCAGAGGGCAGAAGAGAGGACAAGGACTGGTGAAATGGACGTAAGGGACAGTCATGCGGGAGCCCCCTGGGGGGCGTTCTCAGGAGCAAGAACACAGGAGGAGCGTCAGCAGGTGTGAGTACGGGAGGGAGCAGCGCAGGGACAATGACAGGCACAGCAGCAGGAGGTCGGATGAGGGATGGAGGAGCAGGTGAGGAGCCCGTCAAGAAGTCGGTGTGGTAGGAGGTGGTCCAGTTCCTGGGAGAGGAAGAGGTCTCAGTGCAGCGCTTCAGCTTCATCTGGCAGGATTTCACTAGGACAGAGGTGTGACGCCTGCGGCCAGGAAGGTCAGGCAGCAAGAAGGAGCAGAGATTAGGACGACAGAACAGAGCGCAGGGAGGAAGGGCTGGTAAGGCTATATCAGAACAGACTACCCAGGTTATCTTCTCCCAGCAAGTTGAGGAGTGTTACTCCTATGAGCTTGAGGCGGGACCAGGAGTCGGCGTCCACCGGATACTCCAGAGCCTGGCAAGGTGGACAGAAGGACAGCGCAGATGGGGGTTCGGGCGGTGAGTCAATAAACACACCACACTTTTTAAATTGCAAAAATCATTTTAGTCATGATCAAGGAAAAAAGGGGCCATCCCCGCGGTGCGGAAGGGTGGGGTCACCGGAGGGTGGTCGGGAGGCAGAAGATAGGGCGGTGGTGATGGCGTGCCGGGAAGGGAAGGGGAATACGGTGTACCGGGGAGATTCGACGGGGCAGGAGAACAGTTAGATGTGTGGCAATATTCCAGGTGCGTTGCAACGAAATGGGCATGTGTCCATCGTGGGGACATTGGGGGGGTCACTTGAAGGCGGAGGATAAGATTTGATTAAGGGGATTTAAAAAAAAAATAAAAAAAAATTTCCTGTCTTCCGCTCGAGGAGTTCCTTGATTTTAAAAGGGGATGATAGGAAGGAGGCCGGAAAAGAAGAGGAGGGGAAAGGCGGAAGTATCGCAAGATACTGAAGACTTTGAGAATTGGCTTAGGGCTTATGTATCCTAATAGGCGTAATCGGGGTAAGGTACCCGGTTCCTAATGATGGTGCAGGAAATTCGCTCTTTCCGGGGGCTGCCGGCGTGCCCCCAGGAGAGGCCGGACAGAAGAAAGGTCAATGCAACTGGGGACCATCGGGTAGGCTTGGATAAGGGTGTTCCGGAGGCGGTGGGAGTCACGGTGACAACTGACGCGTCAAAGGAAAACCAAAGGCAGGAGGGGTACTCGCCGGGGCTTCAGCTCGGAGCGGCACCGGTGACGATCAGTGCGTTGCTGCCGTGGCTAAGGCAGTAAGCCTCCCATGAAGGCGCTAGTTTTATGGCTGGAATTGTTAGAGGGGTTTTCGCTATTCCATTCAAAGTCGAGTGGTCACGCGAGGAAGCCCAATTGGGGAGATGGCAGGTCCATTACATCCCGACATTAGCGGATCTGTGGGTGTCTCCGTGGGGGGTGGTCCCCTAGAAAGGAGCAGGCAAATTCCGTCTGATACAAAACTTATCGCACCCGAAAGGGGCATTGGTAAATGAGGACATCGACACGGACCTGTTCTGTATCTTTGGCATCATTCGGCCTTGCCGTCGAGTTGGATCGGGGGAGCGGGACGCGTTCGATTATTGACGACCCTTCCATCTTTTGGGTTGCATGTTTGCAGGTGCCTATTGGTAACCTCTGCTTGCCAAGGGGCAGTTCCATTTCATGTTCATACTTCGGGAAGTTGGTTCTGTCTGGGAGTGGGTGGTGAAAGAGGAATCAGGAAGGGGTTCCTTAGTACATTATCTGTAAGATAGCTTGCTGTGTGGGCTCGGCTGGGCCGGGCCGTTGTGGACATACCTTACGGTCGCGGGAATCCTACCACGCGTCTTAGCTTAGGCTGGAAATTGTTTCGGTGGTAGGAGAGTGTCAGTTGCCTGGGGATCAGTTGACTGCACTTCGGGAGTTCAGGGTGAAGGTTCGCAGGTCCAAGAAGGTCACGCTGAGAAATCGCAGTTGTTCATAAGGCAGTTTCAAGTTTGCATGTCGGGTTAGTCGCAAGGAATGGGTCTGTAGCCGTTTCATGGCGAAGGCTACTTGTGGAGCCATTGCGGGTGGTATCGAGTTGTTCACGGATGCCTCTGGGAACATAGATGCCGGGGCATACCTGGAAGGCAGGTGGTGCGCAGAGCGGTGGCGGGAGGCATGAAAGGTAAGTCCTCTTATTCGAAGTTGGCATTTTTTGAGTTATTTCCATTGGGAGTGGCCGTGGCTCTAAAAGGTGAAGGATTAAGGGACGAAAAGTCGTAATTCACCGACAATACGGCGGAGTTCATGCGGTTTACCACCCAGCCGGGTCCTCGGTTCAGGAGGTACACCAATGGCGGCATTTCGTATTATCGTGCAGGCACGCCACGTGCCTGGTTGGCGGAAGGTAGGGGCTGGTTACTTGGCTCGCGCACAAGGGGACAAGCTGCGAATGGCGGCCCCAAGAGGCGCGGGAGGAGGGAGAGGCCGGTCCAAAGGCACGCCTATGGAGTGATACCGGCAGGGGAGATCTCAGGATCCCCCTGTCGGTCCATGCAGAGACGGCGCTATCCGAGCGCCGGCTCTGCTCTCAGCCTCCCTCCCCACCGACCCACATGCAGGGAGGGAGGCAGGAGAGGACCGGCGGAGCTATTGCCAGCAGCTCCGCCGGGTTCCTCTCGCGAGATCTGAGCGTTGCCGCGGCAACGCTCAGATCTCGCGTGAGTGAACTCTAGCCCTGCGGGGCTAGAGTTCACTCTCCACTGGACCACCAGGGAAGGATGGCAGCAGCAGGATCCCCCCTCCCAGGCATAAGGTAAGAAGGGAGGGGGGATAACTGATCTGCCCCCACCTCCACTGGACCACCAGGGAAGGATGGCAGCAGCAGGATCCCCCCTCCCAGGCATAAGGTAAGAAGGGAGGGGGGATAACTGATCTGCCCCCACCTCCACTGGACCACCAGGGAATGTAGCAAGGAAGGATCCCCCCCTCCCTACATAAAGTAAGAAGGGAGGGGGGATATTAAGTAATGTACCCCCACCTCCACCCCCCACAATCACCCACACACACACATACACAGCACCAACACACATACAGCACCCACACAAATACACAGCACCCATAGACATACACAGCACCCACAGACACATACAGCACCCACAGACACACACAGCACCCACAGACACACACAGCACCCACAGACACACACAGCACCCACAGACACACACAGCACCCACAGACACACACAGCACCCACAGACACACACAGCACCCACAGACACACACAGCACCCACAGACACACACAGCACCCACAGACACACACAGCACCCACAGACACACACAGCACCCACAGACACACACAGCACCCACAGACACATACAGCACCCACAGACACATACAGCACCCACAGACACATACAGCACCCACAGACACATACAGCACCCACAGACACATACAGCACCCACAGACATATACAGCACCCACAGACATTCACACACACACACACACAGCACACAGCACCCTCACAAACACACAGCACCCTCACACATTACACAAACCGCACCCTCACACTCACACAGCACACAAACAGGACCCTAACAAACACACACACAGCACACTACCAGTACCCTCACACGCAAACAGCACCCTGACACACAGTACATTTACAGCACCCTCACAAGTGCACACACACAAACAGCACCCTGACACACAGTACATTTACAGCACCCTCACAAGTGCACACACACAAACAGCACCCTGACACACAGTACATTCACAGCACCCTCACAAGCACGCACACACAAACACCCTCACCCACATAGTACACTACCAGCACCCTCACATACACATCACACTAACAGCACACTCACACAGCAGTGTGTGTGTGTGTATATGTGTATATGTGTATATGTATATGTGTGTGTGTGTGTGTGTATATATATATATATATATATATATATAATAAATACACAAGATCCAGCGCACTCTCCTATCTACTAAACAGCAACTTCAATGTTGACAGATTTGATTAGATTTGATGTGCTTGTGCTTTAGGGTGCACACCCTAATGCAATAGGCTGCGCACGCCTATGGGCCGGTCTGGAGGAAATGTGGCAGCTCAAGACGCTATGCTTGGAGGATTGATACAGAATTCTATGGCATGGGGACTGCCTATGTGAAGGTTTGTGATATGTGGGACGAGGCGGTTGGTTTCACTGGGGGTCCCAGTCAAAGGAGGGGCGAAGGGATACCTTGCTGTGGTTCCTAAGCCACTTGTTCTTTCAGCGTTGGCTCCATTGGCAATGGACAGGAGCATGGCGGCATTGGCGTTGGGGTTCAAACTGACCGATTGGGAGGAAGTGACGGAATGTTGTCACGTCCGTCAGGCATCGCGGGTCTTACGGAGAGGTATGAAATATGTCGGTGCCGGGCGGCTGGTTTCCTTGGGTAACGCAACGCCTGGTGGTGTTACTCTACTTTTGCGGTGAGTTTGTTTGCGGTGGCCTTCTCGGGGGCTTGGAGCAATTTGGATTGGGGAGCTGGTGAGTGCCTTTCAGGCGGGTGTTGGGGGGGGTTCTACACTCGGTTGTCGAACCTCAGTCGGTTAAGGTAATGATTCGGTAGGGTTGTACAAGAACAGATGTGTTTGGTAAAGGAGGTTTGGTAAAGCTATATTCCTTGCCGGGGTCAGGGGTATGCCCAGCGTCAAGCGCATCATGTTACTCAGAGCTTCGCTCGGACATCCCGGGTGGCTTACTGGCAAAAGGGGACGGATCGGCGCTGTCACGATTCAATTCCCGTAGGGGTTTGTTCGGAGGGGTTTGACAATGTTGGGTTTGGATCCCGGGTACTTTGGGGCCCATGCTTCCCGGATAATGGCGGTGACCGAGGCGTCCCGCCTGGTTTTAAGTGAGGACCTGGGGAAATGTTTAGGCAGGTGGGAGTCAGTACGGTTTAAGTCATGTTTACGGCTTTGTGTTTGGGGCTATGCCTTGCCGCTAATTACTTTCGTTTCAGGTTTGGTGACATGGTTGGTGGGCCACTCTTACATCTAAGGGGCGCAGAAGTGAGCCGCGGTTCGTGTCAAGCGCAAATGGGCTTTCCTTTGGAATTGGTGGAGCTGGTTTTCAGGGGTTTTGGTGGCAAGGCAATAGTGGAGAAAATTTTCCGGAAGGTAACAAGGGGTACTGTCCAGGACATTCTGGTAATCCGCAAGGGCGGGAAGGATATCGGCATGGTCCCGGAAAAGGAATTGAACAGGTGGAGGCAGAGGGAGGTGGACTGGCTATGGGAGCTGGCCACAGGTGTGGTGGTGGTGCGGTCCGAGATGGTTCCTCGGTTACATTGGAGACAGACTAGGTACCCAGTCTCGGTGGCGAGGACGAATTAATAAAAAATTGATGGCGGTATTTATCAGATGTGGGGGCGGTGTAACAGTGAGACACAACGAACTGGGAGGCAAGCTCCCTGGGTACTCCAGGGGGGATGGGGTACGTTTTCGGATGTAAGGTGTGATCTGTTTAAATTGGGCCTTCAGGAAGGCATTCAACAGGCCTTATTCCAGTGTGGTGGGGTTCGCTCAGGAGCTTTAGGTGTCAAGTCCTCAGCTGTGGCGGGGAATGGCCTGGTTAAATCGGAGGGTAGAGGGAGGAGAAAGTGGGCATCCTGAGGTTTAGTGTGGATTGGGCAGTGTTGCACGTGGTTGGTAGGTTCGAGACCGTTGGTGGCTCCGAACCTGGGGGTGTGGTGTTGTCTTGGTACACCCTACACTGGAACTGGTGGCTAGCGGTGTCTTGGTACACCCCTACAATGGATATGGTGGGTAGCGGTGTCTCGGTACACCCCTACAATTTAACCTGGTGGAAATGTGGTCATATTGGGCAGCCAGTTTCTGTATTAACATGTTATTTAGATTGTTATCTATTGTTATTATTGTGGGGTCATTGCTAGTGGTATGTTATTTATATGGGGGGATGTTAACTTTAATAAGATTTGTTGGCAATGACCCCATTTGTTGTTCCTTAATTATTTTATTAATTTAATAAAGCTGTGTTTTAATGGGGGTTTGAGTAAGGTTAGCGCATATGCCGGCAAATCCGACTGTGCGCCTGTCATGAACTCCTATTCTTAAATCTTCTATCTACTTCTCTAACTGATAGATTGTAGCGATGTTCGGTGTATTGGGTATCTGTAGTGCTGCATAGATTTATTTATTTTTTTAACATTTTTTATTTTTGCAGTGCAAAGAGTTATAACAGATTACGTGATGTGCCCCAACGGCACACTTACGCTGAATCACTACAGTTTCAACAATGGGGTATTCAGAATAACGTGCACATTTTTTGTTAGGTATATTGAGTGCTCATATTTGGTTCAAGATATTAGCATGTGGCGTGTAACAGGCTTAACTATGCGTTTGTCATCAGAGCAAGGTGGTTGAGTAGGTGTAATGCTGCTTATTCTATGTATCTAGTGCTACTTTAAGATGCTAACATGTTGTGTCGTGTTGGTGATGGGAGCTGGTGTATGGTGTGGCAATACGTTACATAGAGTCCCAGTAGGTAGAAGAAAGATCGAGCATATTTTTAGCCCCACTATGTGAAGCTCCATCGCCAGACTGCAACTGCATCCCCCATCCAGACGTGTCATCCGACTCCTGTGCGCTGCTGGGTGTGGGAGCGTTCAGAGATGTTCAGCAGGTCAGCTGTGCAGCCCCTTGTGGACGTGGTGTCTCCTCGGCCCTGGATCAATGCGAGGGCTGGTACCTTCAGGCCACGAACCTGGGGTCCTTCCAGGTCCAGGGTCTTTCCCGGCGAGGGGGTGCGTTGGGCCCTGCATGTGTCAGGCGTGCGTCTCAATGTGCTTCCTATGCCCCTCTGCTTGTGTGGCCGGTACCTGCAGGTGAGTCCCCTCATTACCCTCTGTCCAGGCAGGCATTTCATGCGGATTACAGAGGATTGGATAACGCCCATTAGAGGCTTCCCAGTCCCTTTGGTGCTGTAGGTGGGTCAGGGAGAGGTTTGGCTGCGGCTGGTCATGTGTAGGCCAGAAGCTTAGCCCAGAACTTCTCAAAGATCATGTCCAGGGAGTCTCTCTCATGTTTAGATTGGGTTCGGGTGATGCAGGTTGCTGCTGCTTGCCATGAGTATGGTCGTCGCTTGTGGCTGCCATCTTAGAGGCCTGTCCCTCCGGTCTGTCGGCTTCAATAGCAGGTCGGAGACCGGTCCAGTTCTTTGTGGCGGGGACTGGGATAACCCCCACCGGTCCAGGGGGGGGGGGGGTTGGTTAGTGCCTGCTTGTGGCTCGGAGTGTTGAGCGGGAAGCGGCCTTTCTTCCCAGCCCGTTCTCTCTTGTAGGCCTCAGCCTTCCAGCTTGGGTCCCAGGCATTCCGGGTGACGTGTTGGGTATCTGCGGGTGCGTACTGGGTTCCCCGATTAGTGTATCTTCTATTGTGAGGTTTCCAGGGTTGCACCCCCCGATTTCAGGCTGTTTTGTTGCTGTTTGGTGGGAGCTCAAGCAGAGCACGTCTTGCTCGTTTGCAGGTCAGGCTCCGTCCCCTGCTGCATAGATATTTACCAGATGTATTTCAGCACTGGAGGAGCAGAGAGATAATGCCTTAACTATCGGAACCCTCAAACTGGTTCATTTAGACTATGTTGATATTGAATAAGGATACAATAACTGTCTGGTATCATTCCTGCTATACAGGCAATGCAGCTCCTTGGAGATCTCCCCCATCTACTTTCTTCTACTGGAGGAGGGTTATGGTCTAAATAGATGGGATTTCTGTAGGCGAAGGAAAATCCTGCAGATTTGAATTGAGGGAAAGGAACAAAGATCACACACTGCCGAAAACGTCTGGAAAATATGGCACACAGGTTTGTGACAACTGGAAAGGTCGTTGGAGACTCTGAGGATCTGTGCAAGAACCGGAAAATAAGAGGGGAAAAAAAAAAACCTGGGAATTCAGACATTGTAAACAGTGAGGAGGAAAAACTTAAAGGGACACTATGGTCACCAAAACAACTTTATCTTATTGAAGCAGTGTTGGTGTATACATCATGCCTCTGCAGCCTCACTGCTCAATTATCTGCCATTTTATGAGTTTAATCCCTTTTTTTTTTTTTTCTGTTTATGCAGCGCTAGCCACACCTCCCCTGACTCTGACACAGCCTGCATGAAAACAGAATGGTTTCATTTTCAATCAGATGTGTTTAGGGAGGCTGTGTAAGTCACATGCTGGGAGGTGTGACTAGGGCTGTATAAACAAAGTGATTTAACTCCTAAATGGCAGAGAATTGAGCGGTGAGACTGCAGGGGCATGATCTATACATCAAAACAGCTTAATTAAAGGGATACTATAATATTCGGAATACCAACCTGTATTGCTAACACTCTAGCTCCCTCTGCCTCACCACTCCCTTGCGGTCCCTCCTCTGCCAATAAAGGGTTAAAAACACTTTATATACGTACCCTATCCAGTGCCAATGACCCTTGGCTCTGCTTCCTCAGATGTTATCTTATAGGGGTACTAATGCACCTAGTGCCGTGATTGCATTAGGCCCTACCCATAGGAAAGCATTGCTGCAATGTTTGCATGAAGACTGCATCAGTTAAAGGACATCTGACTGCATCAGGGAAAAGGACATCTGGCGTCAACAAGCAGGAAGTGCCTCTAGTGGCTGTCTCTTTAAAACTGCAATGATTTACATTGCAGCACGAAGTGTGACATGGACACCGACCGCAGACCACGTCAAAGAGCTGAAGTGTTCTAGGTGTCTCTAGTGTCCCTTTACATGATTAATATGATTAATTAACATGCAAATAAATAGGAATGTGACCTAAGATGGGAATATAAACGGAACAGACTTTTTCATCACAGCAATTAGATTAAATTATGAGTGGTGACACTTATTGTCTCTATGCCAAATAAAGAGTTTATACAGAGTACTTTCAGAATTTGTATCTAACTGATCTTTAGGATATCTTAGATTAATTATTCACCAATCAGTGTTGTGCATCCTGAATTTATTAGGCATTTTTTTTCGGAAGCCTGACACTTCTCGATGTTTACGTAATGGGCTACAAAAGAAACTGTGTCCGCCTCGCTCACATAACTTTGCTTTACCTTGCTCTCTTCTGTTGATACTACACACCTTGCTGATTTTGATGGCTTTCCAGCTGGGATTTGTAGTTATAGCCATTGTACCTCTTTTGTTGGATAACTTTACAATTCACCACCATTAAGGAAGCAGACATTGTCTCTAAACTTTTATTTTATTTTTTGAAGGCCATGCCTGATTCCAACTTCGAAGGAGATCTGAACTTTCAAGATTTATTTTTTGCTGTGTGACCAAATAAATTATATATTTTATTTTTTTAAGGAAAGAAATCTATAATTGCTAGGGAGGACACAGTTCATTAGTCCGAGAACATTACCGATGGCGTATCGCTGTAAGCCAGCTGAAAGGATTAGCACATATTAGTTATGCAGCAGGCTGCTGTCATGGCAGCAAATATTTACTCCAGGTGAATGGGTAGACCTTGTGTGCAGGTTTATTTAAGGAGAGAAAGAAGGTTTATCCGAGTTTACGCTTCTATTTTTTTTTTTTCCATCGCCTGTGTACACATTGAAGGAACAGCGGGGGTAAAAATGTCAATAACGCTTTAATACACAGCTGTGCCAATAACTAAGCTCATAACATGTCCAAAAGTGTGATCTGTCCGTTAATGAATTGCAATTTCTTCCGGGCTTGGAACCATCTGAAGTTCCATGAGTGCACCGGCTCTTTTTGGGCCATATGGCAGTGGAGAATATCCCTTCTCTGCCGGAGAGACGCGCAGGAGGACACGTCTGTTATATACATAGTAAGACGAATCTGGATTTATTTTTGTATTCTCCTACCCTTTCATTCGTGTTGCATTATGTGAAATAATCCATTCGTATTCTGTCGTGTGACGTAAGCTTCTAATTGTAGGATCCTCATTTAGTAATGAACGCATCTGTACGCTGCTCCCTGGTAAGTTTGAAAACCACATCCTCCCCTACAGAAATAAACACGAAACCAACTGGTTTCATTATCTGTTTATTTAAAGGGCACATGAAAAGTTTCCCTGTTTCTATTTGTGTCATTTAACTTTTTTTTTTTTTTTTTTTAAATTAAATTCAGGATCTATTAGTTAAAGATATTACTTTTTAACATAATACATAAAACAACATATGTCCAGGTTTCATGTTAAAAACTGCAGACATAGGAGTAAATCTAGAAAAATTGATTGTAGATATGGTCTAGTTATAAGGAGAAACTTGGCTGGGTTTAGATTTTTAGGAACATGTTCTAACAGATATTTCAAAGGGCTACCTCCCGTTCTATCTTGTGCCAAAGAATGCCCATCACAGGTGCTGATATACCGGTGAGGTGACTGCAAAGTTCTTGGCAACCACAGCCTCCATTACTACCTTAAATGGAAGAGCTACAGGCAGAAGGGGGCCCCGGCTGTGCCTGATGCCAGCTGTCTAATGGGAATTATGGTGTTGCACAGAAGGGCATGTCGGCCACAGCAGAGCTAGGAAAATCATAATTGAGGATTAAAAAATAATTAAAAAGCAAAATTAGTGCATATTCATTATCGCTAAACTGATATCCGTAATGGTAACAGGGTAAATCAGTTGCAATATTTTGACGCCATTATACGACTCAAATTCTTAATTGGTTAGTGATACTATAATGTGTTTTTAACACTTACATTTGTAGACAAAAAGTGCAAAAAACTTGACAAACCATGACTAGTATGGTTCAGAGTTTTCACGTCATGGTTGTGAATGAATCCATGGACCAGATAAACTTGATGCCTTCGTAGACCTATTGCTTGCTAGTGTGGTTAAATATGTGGCCAGGGACGTAGGGGGGCCAGAACCAGTGAAACCACCTAATCTATCTATATATCAAAGCCAAAGTGGGATTAGAAGACGGTCAGATGGCATTGTCGAATCCCAGGGGGTTATTTTCAGTTTTTGCCTACAGGCAGCATATATCTGACAGCTGTCCACCACGGTGGTATGTTTGTCTCGGCTGTCCACCACGGTGCTATGTTTGTCTCGGCTGTCCACCACCATGGCGCTAGGTTTGTCTCGGCTGTCCACCACCATGGCACTAGCTTTGCTTCGCTATAATCCAACTGTCCAGGACCCCATGAGATGGCAAGGCGAGCGATCAATACCCCCTTTTTTCAACAGAGTAGTTGGACACTAAAGAGTTTATCGTTTAAAGTTGAGAGTAGAATAAAGAAAACAAAATGGATGTGTCTCCACGTGTCAAATATAGGATGATGGTATGGGCGTTTTGGTGTTAGACTTGTGGTGGTGTACAGCAAGCATGTCAAACATGCGGCTCACAACGAGTATTTTTGCCCTGGGGCCGCTTTGTGCTGTGGACCACCGGCGGACCGCGGACCATCATGTGCTCCTGCAACGGGCCGCAAGAGGGTAAAACATTATTTCACGTTGGATACCGGATACGCGCATACAGCATATGGAGTCATATCCGACGGCGGCGCTACAGTGCCCCGACTGGCTGGATGCTTGCAGAGCGGGCCAGCCACTGCCCCTTCCCTGCTGCTTGCAGTGCCAGGAGAGCGTGTGGCCTGCTTGAGTAGAGGAGAGGGGCTGGACTGGAAGACAGCTTAAGGTAGGGGAAGAAGGGGTTGGGGGAACATTCCTGTAGTGAAGTGTATTGTGGTGGGAGGTGGGGCGCAGAGTATTACATTGAGGGGAGGTAGGGCAGTGTATTAAATTGTTGGGAGAGGGGCAGTGTATTGGAGTGGGGGAGGTGACTTGGCGGTAGGCTGTGTATAAGATTGGAGGGGGAGGCATAGTAAGTAACTTGAAGTGAAGCTTTTAAGTAAAATAAATATATATATATATAGTGTGTGTGTACCCAGGATTACATATTGTTTACATGAGAATGATACAAGTAATTTTAGTTTGTGTGGGTCTAGTTCTATTTTTATTTATTTTTTATTTTTGGCCCGTGTTAGCCTTAGAGTTTGACATGCTTGGTATACAGAGTCTACTGAGACTTGTCCATTGCATGTATTCAGCTGGACCTTGCTTAGAAGGATGCAATTGAAGATACATTGTGCCCATTTTCCATAAATCCTCCCCAAACTCCTTCTTTTCATTTCTTAATTTGCACGACCTGTGGATTTATATATTTATTTAAATTCTTTATTTTTGTTGTGCAAAGGTTTGACAGGCAAGCGTTTCATGCCACAACAGTAAATACAAACATTTCAAGAAGCAAAAGACTGGCATATAACACTGCACATTTTTAGGTAATAAACAGGCTGATACAAATAATGTCAGGCAATAATAGAACCATAAGAGTGGTTAAAACATACTATGTAGGCCGACATTAATTTGGGCATGAAGCAGAAAATAGTGTATCACGTTATACTGTAGCGATTTCTGTGGCCGCTGGGTGCTGTTCTCGGTGTAATGGCATAGAGAAATGGGGGGAGAGGGGGGAAGGTGCAGGGTATCAGAAAAGTTGCTGCTCTGCACAGTCTCAATGTCTGGAGATTGGCCCTCTCTCCCAGCCATTAGTCCACCTGTAATGCTAGGCCGCATGTGTAGAGTGTGGTGAATCTTGACAGGAAGGCACGGGGCCGGTGTCCACGAGCAGGGGAGGGCTGGCAGCCTTAGGTCTGGGGGGAAAATCCAGTCACGTGGCCCACTGCACCAAGAGGAGAGTAAACACCTTTCTCATGTGATTTAAAGGGGGGGGGCAGTCACCTAAACAGACACTCAATGACAGGCACACACACACTTGCTGATTTGGCACACACTAAAAAACACACTCACTGACAGGCACACGCACACACAGAAAGACACACTTTTACAGGCATACTGACTCAGACAGACATACTGACACACACACAGACAAACTGGCACACACACACAGAGACATACTTGCACACACATAGACAGACATACTGACACACACACACACACACACATACACCCAAACGTTATACTTTTAAAACCAGTAGACAGGGGCTGAGTAAGGGGACAGGGCTGTAGAGTGGGGACAGGGGCTGTAGTGGGGGTTTAGGAAATGTAGGGCGGGGATAGGGGCTGAAGTAGATTGATGGCTACAATTTGGGAAAGAGGCTGAGGAGGGGGGACAGGGGCTGACTAATGGGACAGGGGCTGAGGTAGGGAACAGGGGCTGACTAAGGGGACAGGGCTGAGGAGGGGAATAAAAAAAAATAAGTGTATTCCCCCCTCTCTGAGTCTTACCTTGGGCCAGGGAGGGGTGGGCAGCAGCCAGCATACAGCAATCAGTGAAGTCGGCCTTTCCTGATGTCAGGAGGAGGGGGCGTGACTTCCTCTGCTCTTCTCCCAGACTCCCCAGTGGTCCTGGGAGTGTGATGTAATTCCAGTAAAATACAAGTTTAGCAGGCTAAGATTGCCACAAGGCATATGTATGTATATGTGTTTGTAGTATCAGCTAGTTAATTACACGTAGCTAAGATACTGTCATCACTGTACTGACCAGGTGCAGGAATGTAAGAACTGGAATTACGCGTCCCTCTCCTTTGTATCAGATGAGCCACGTGGTTAGACCGGATGGATGAGTTTAGACTCTATTCATTAAATAGGTTAAGGGTATGTGTGGGTGTAGTTAATTGTGGGAGGAGCTACAGTGCTATATAAGGAATGTACTCTATGTATTCAGTACTCAGACTTTGCTGTATTTTGGTGACGCTAGTCCCTCTGAGTCCCGATCGGTGATCCAATAAAGAATCTCTTCCTTCCTGAAGAAACCTGTGTCCATCTCTCTGTGCTTGGCTTCCGTCAGTTTCTCCGGTATCATTTGGTGCGTTGGCCGGGAAGCTCATCGTTCAACGGTAGCTGAGAGGCAGAGGCGTGAGACGGTCTATCTTTGCCCACGTTCTCTACGGCTGCACCCCTGAACTTCTGCGTGGACCTCCCTTTGTCTCGGCGCCACTGGTCTGTTGTCCAGGAGATCATCGGCCTCTACGTGAGAAGTGCTGGGGTGTCCCCGTCGATGAGTGTGAACTCAGGTTCAGGAACGAGGAGGTAAGATAACTGCTGTTTTAGACGGCAGGACCCGCTAGGGGTATACCGATTGTGCGGTAGGCCCAAAGGGGTTTTTGAATCTGTATCTGCCCCCTCTGTCGGAGGGAAGGAGCGAAGGCGCACCGCTCGATCGAACGCTCTTTAGTCAGACCGTTTGATTTGGTTAG
This sequence comes from Pelobates fuscus, assembly GCF_036172605.1. NCBI lineage: Eukaryota > Metazoa > Chordata > Amphibia > Anura > Pelobatidae > Pelobates > Pelobates fuscus. The sequence goes on from NC_086318.1 coordinate 435,347,953, forward strand.
TCAGGCGGGGTCCTGGTGTAAGATAGCCCTAGCCGGACACCGGTGTCTTGTCTAGACTAGCGTTCTAGGGTGTATATTACGTTCGCTAGGTCGGAGGGACCGGGAGACTAAGCGGCGCCTGTGTAAATTCGGTTCGCTAGTTCTCATCCTATCTGGGCTAAGTGGGAAGGCGTGTAAATTTGGAACCCACTAGACTTTTGATAGTACGACTAAGAGGCGCCTGTGTAAATTCGGATCTCTAGCTCGTTGTATAGTGCGACTAAGAGGCGCCTGTGTAAATTCGGTTCTCTAGCTCGCTATGTATATGTGGTGATTGGGCAGTGTGGCTAACCAAAACGGGTGTATATAGTTTTAGGTAGTCCATTCAAGGTACTGGCCAATAGTTTAGTTGGGAATTGTAAATGTGTTAACGATTGTTTTAGTAAAGTGTATATCTTGTTAGATAGCGCGAGCTCAGCCGTCTAGCGAGAGTGTTAATAGTGTGTTGCTGTATTATAGTGCACGGTACCATAACCCTGTATATTTACTGACATTATATAATAAGTACTAATCATTGTCGTCCATTGCATGTTTAACACCATAACCACTAATAATTGTATTGTGACCTTAACTTGTGCTTTGACCTATGCTAACCGTACTGTAACCGCTATTTGTAAAAGACGATGTTACTGGGGTGTGTTATAGACGGGTAATTCGTATATAGAGAATTATAGCGTGGGTGACTGTATAGTTACGCCAAAGGGCATAATATTGATTATATAGTGACTGGTGTAACAGCTGTGTGTGTACGGGAATTCCCTGAGTGTTTATTGTTATTGTGTACGTTTCACTTGGTAACCGTACCACGTGGTGCTGTTGCCAGAGGAAACGGGTGTGACTGTTGAATAGTACGCGTGTATAGTATTCGTTGTCGACGACGTTCCATTGTTAAGTATGGGTGCGTCGCAGTCAACGATTCCGGATCCCTTAGGATGTATGGTTAAGAATTTTAAAAAGGGATTCAAAGTTTGTGATTTTGGGGTTAAGATGTCCCCTGTACGTTTGGTCACTTTGTGCACTAGGGAGTGGCCTACTTTGGTTGCGGCATGGCCGCCACGTGGCAGTTTGGATCCAACTCTGGTACAGCGCTTACACGTGGCTGTATCGGGTAGGCCTGAACTTTACGGCCAGTTTCCTTATATTGACTGTTGGAGACAGGCCGTAAATGACTCGCCAAAATGGCTCCAGACATGCCACGAGGAGCAGTGTCGCCTCATGGTAGCTAGGACTTGCTCGTCCACTAGGACTGGTGTTAGGCCCATTTTGGACACGCCCCCTGAGTCCGAGATCCCTTTGCCGCCCCCTTACTTTCCGTTAAGAAGAAGTGACGCAAACGCAGGAAGTCCTGCACCCCTCCCCTCATTACCCTCATCCACTTCCGCTTCCTCCTCCAGTACAGGATCCACCCCCCCTCGTACTAAATCTCCCCTTCCGGAACCAGAATCCACCCCCATTAGAAACGAATATCCTGATTTGGCGCCACTTCAGACTTCCGGTCAAGCTTCATCTAGCTCGGCTCGAAGTGTTTTATTTACGACCTTTTCCCAAAACCGACCTCCCACATCCCCATACCCTATCTCTCCCCGACCGGAACCCATGACTGACGCCTCTCTACGTAGCCCCATCCAAACCCGACAGTTGACTGGTGCCCAACAATTAAAGCACTATCAGATGCCTCTTCGTCTGAATCCCGGGTCAGCTTATATCGATGCCGCAGGTCAAATGGCACACGCTGACCCTGTCTTCGTATATGTCCCTTTCACCACTACCGACCTTTTAAACTGGAAGACCCATAATTCCTCGTATACTGAGAAACCACAAGCCATGACTGATCTGTTCACCTCAATAGTACAGACGCATAATCCGACATGGGCTGATTGCCAGCAGTTACTAATGACTTTATTTAACAATGAGGAAAGGACAAGAATAAATCAAGCAGCCATTAAAGCATTAGAGGATAGAGCCCGTGCTTTGAACCAAGCCAATCCAGCAGCATGGGCCGCGACACACTATCCCAACACCGATCCCGATTGGAACGTAAATGGTGCTGATATGGTTCAACTCAGAGCCTATAGAGACGCTATAATTGCTGGCATGAAAGCCGGAGGAAAGAAAGCCATTAACATGTCGAAGACAGTTGAGGTGATCCAGAAAAGCGATGAAGCGCCCAGTGTCTTTTATGACCGATTATTGGAGGCGTACCGCTTGTACACCCCCTTTAATCCGGAAGACGCAGACAATTCCCGAATGGTGAACTCCGCCTTTGTCAGCCAAGCTTACGGAGATATTAAGCGCAAGCTACAAAAGTTAGAAGGGTTTGCAGGTATGTCAATCTCCCAACTAATGGAGGTAGCTAATAAGGTCTATATGAATAGGGAAACAGAAAGCAAGAAAGAGGAGGAGCGCAAGATGCGTAAAAAGGCTGATATGCTAGCGGTAGCGATCGCAGGCGTAGATAAACGGGGCCCAGATAGAGGCAATAATAGATGGAGTAGGGAGCCTTTGAGTAGGGATCAGTGTGCGTATTGCAAGGAAGAAGGGCATTGGAGGAACGAATGTCCGCAAAGAGAGCAGTACGAGAGAGACCAACCCAGGGCAGGCTACGGAAACTTTAGAGGCAGAGCGAGAGGTAGAGGAGGCCCCGGAGGGAGTAATGGTTATAGAGGGAGTAATGGGAACAGAGGAAGTGTTAGGGAAGACAGGTATATTCCAGCAGCGCAAAGGTCCCGCGATAGAGAAGGTAGGGACTTTGTAGGATTGGCTGACACGGTCATGGAGGACTATTGATACCGACCGGGCTCCATCCCCCTTGGTCGAGCGGAGCCTATGGTCGATGTATCAATAGGGGGGAAAAGGAGTGCGTTCATGATCGACACTGGTGCTGAACATTCAGTGGTGACTAATCTAGTTGCTCCTCCATCTGGAAGGACTATTACTGTGATAGGAGCAACTGGAAGAAGTGCTGAAAAACCGGTTCTTAAAAGTCGACTCTGTACATTGGGAGGCCACGTAGTAAAACACCAATTCCTTTATATGCCTGAATGTCCAGTCCAATTGCTGGGACGTGATATGCTATCCAAATTACAAGCGCAGATTACGTTCCTACCAGATGGAACAACATCTTTAAAGTTTAATGGACCTTCAGGTATTATGACTTTATCCGTACCAAAGGAAGAAGAGTGGCGACTTTATACAGTGTTGACTAGCCAAAACCCTAGGAGTGATGAGACATTGTTTAACATACCAGGAGTTTGGGCAGAGAACAACCCACCAGGACTGGCCCGCAATATTCCACCAATAAAAATTGAACTGAAACATGGGGTTTATCCAGTGAGCCTAAGACAATATCACATTCCGCAGAAGGCTAAGAAGAACATCCAATCCTATCTGGATAAGTTCATACGGTATGGTATCCTAAAATTCTGTACTTCCCCCTGGAACACCCCATTGCTGCCTGTTCAAAAGCCCGGCACAGATGAGTATCGACCTGTACAGGACTTAAGAGCAGTCAATGATGCGGTTGTTAGCATACATCCAGTTGTACCCAATCCATATAACCTGCTTGCTTTAATTCCGGGCGGGGCTACTTACTTCACAGTCTTAGATCTCAAAGATGCCTTCTTTTGCCTCCGAATTGCCGCAGAAAGCCAATGTATTTTCGCTTTCCAATGGGAGAACGCTGTAACGGGCTCAAAACGCCAAATGACTTGGACAAGACTGCCCCAAGGGTTTAAAAATTCACCTACCCTATTTGGTTCAGCCCTAAGTCAAGATCTATTGGATTTCGAGTCCATCCCAGGAGAGTGTGTATTGTTACAATATGTAGATGACTTGTTGATAGCAGCAGTTACAAAAGAAATCTGTCAGCAAGCAACGCACGATCTACTACACATTCTCTGGAAGGCAGGATACAAGGTGTCTAGAAAGAAGGCTCAGTTGTGTTTGCCAACTGTCAAGTATCTGGGGTTCCATATCTCTGAAGGTCAAAGAATTATGGGGCCAGAGAGAAAAGAGGCTGTCTGCCAAATACCAATACCCAAGAATAGAAGACAAGTGCGAGAATTCTTGGGGGCAGCAGGCTTCTGTAGGATATGGATTCCCAGCTATGCGATACTGGCAAAACCTCTGTACGCAGCTATCAAAGGTACAGAGCACGACCCCTTCTTATGGACCCAAGAACAGCAAACGGCATTTGAAGATGTGAAGAAGGCTTTGATGAGTGCCCCAGCATTAGGTCTACCTGATCACACACGACCATTCTACTTATATGTACACGAGCAAAGAAGAATGGCTGTGGGAGTATTGACACAGTACTTGGGATCATGGCAAAGACCTGTTGCCTACATGTCTAAGCAACTGGATGCAGTGGCCAGCGGACTTCCACCTTGTCTAAGAGCCGTAGCTGCAGCCGCCCTGCTAGTAGCTGAAGCCGATAAACTCACTCTGGGTCAAGAACTTTATGTACGAGTCCCACATGCAGTACAGACGTTGTTGGATTACAAAGGAAATCATTGGTTTAGTAACAGCCGTATGACCAAGTATCAAGCAATGTTGTGTGAAAACCCAAGAGTGCATTTAGAGACTGTAAACACCTTAAATCCAGCTACCCTTTTGCCGCAACCTACTGAAAGTCAACATGATTGTTTGGAAGTAATGGATGAAGTATTTTCAAGTAGACCAGATCTTCGTGATTTTCCCATCCAGAACCCCGATGTTCAATATTACACCGACGGCAGTAGTTATGTGAAAGAAGGGATCCGCTATGCAGGATATGCAGTGACAACAATAGACAAGGTGATAGAAGCTCGGCCACTGGCGAAAGGAACATCAGCACAAAAGGCAGAATTAATAGCACTAACACGAGCGTTACAATTGGCTGAAGGTTTAAGAGTAAATATCTATACGGACTCTAAGTATGCGTTTTTAACCACTCATGCCCACGGAGCTTTGTATAAAGAAAGAGGACTACTGAATTCAGAAGGCAAAGAAATCAAGTACGCAGCTGAAATCCTACAACTATTGGAAGCAGTGTGGGAGCCGAAAGAAGTCGGTATCATACATTGTCGAGCGCATCTGAGAGGAGATGGTGATGTAACCAAGGGAAATCGGATGGCAGATAGTGCAGCTAAGCGTGCTGCTGAATCAGGAAGACAGGAGTATGTGGGGCATATAGCTGCTCTTATACCAACTCCACTGTCCCAATGGACTCCAGTTTATACAGCTCAAGAAGAGGAGTGGTTAAAGACTGAACCGGGAAAGTATTTGGAGAACAAGTGGTATCAGATAGAAGATGGAAGAATAGTCATACCAGCATCACTAGCGGTAGAAATTGTCCAAAATTATCACAACGGGACACATTCTGGGAGAGACAGTACTGAAGAATCTCTCAGGAAACATTTCTACATACCAAGATTGTCCAACTTGACTCAGGCCATTGTACGCAGATGTGTAACGTGTGCTAAGAATAATGCAAGACAAGGACCAGTAAAGCCACCAGGAGTCCAGTTTATGGGGGGACTCCCCATGTCCGATCTACAAATAGACTTTACAGTAATGCCTAAATCGGGTGGACATCGTTACCTGTTGGTAATTGTGTGCACCTATTCAGGCTGGGTAGAAGCATGTCCTACTCGTACAGAGAAAGCAGGAGAAGTTGTAAGATTCCTGCTACGAGAAATAATACCCCGATATGGACTACCCTGTTCTATAGGATCGGACAATGGTCCAGCTTTTGTTCACCAGTGCCTACAACAACTGACTCATATGCTTGGTATAAAGTGGAGGCTTCATACTGCATATAGACCCCAGAGTTCTGGTAAGGTAGAGAGAATGAATAGAACTATAAAGAACCAGTTGGCTAAAATGTGTCAGGAAACCCAACTTAAGTGGAACGTTCTCTTACCCATAGCTTTATTGCGAATCCGCAGTACCCCTACCAGAAGGATGGGCCTCTCTCCTTTTGAAATCATGTATGGGCGACCACCTCCCGTACTTGGTAACTTAAGGGGGGACTTGAGTCAGTTGGGAGAAGGAATTACCCGGCAGCAGGTTGTAGAGTTGGGTAAGACTATGGAGGAGGTACAGAAATGGGTACAAGATAGATTACCGGTGAATATTTATCCCCCTGTTCATAGTTACCATCCAGGAGACCAAGTGTGGATTAAAGAGTGGAATACTGTACCGTTAGGGCCCAAGTGGAGAGGTCCTTATGTTGTTCTTTTGTCTACCCCTACAGCAATAAAAGTAGCAGAAGTGACTCCGTGGATACATCACTCCAGGGTTAAACCAGCAGCAGTCGATTCTTGGCAAGTTACAGCAGATCCAGAGAATCCCTGCAAGATCCGGTTAAAACGCACTACTCAGTCGGAGTAACGAGGAATTATTGTGGATTACAAATTTTATTGTTACAGGTGTGAGTGAGAAGGCCATAATAAAGCCTGTCCGCTTACCATCACATAGTGTATAAGCCAGGAAAGTCTCGAAGGGACACCTGTGAAGATGAGCAGAACTCCATTCCCTGCAGCCCCTCACATCCTGGAAGCTGAGGTTCCATCGCACGGACGAAGACTGAGGATGACGGCGAAAGATGTGCTTTTGATTGTGTTTATTTATATGTGTTTTTATATTCAGGAAGGTAGAGGTACCGACACTCCTAGCTGTGAGGTATGCATTAAGACTACGAGAACAGGTAACCATATTTCCCAAACCCTAATTTGGCATTCACAATACGAATGTAAAGGAGATGTATCGAGATGTAGATACTTAAATATAGATTATAGTGTGTGCCATTTAGGAGTAGGAGAACCTAAGTGCTTCAGTCCGGAGTATCAGCCTCGTACAATTTGGTTGACTCTCAGGAATGGAGATCCTCAGGGGACCCTAATTAATAAAACGGTGTTAGAATCCGTACATTCTTCGGGTGTTCTGCTATTTGATGCGTGTAAAGCGATATCGAGTGGTAGAAAGCCGTGGAATGTATGTGGGGATCTTAGATGGGAGAGGACGTATGGGTCTAACGATAAATATATTTGTCCCAGTAGCAAAAATAAATATGTAAGTCCTAGATGCCCAAATAAAGACTATAACTTTTGCCCATATTGGTCTTGTGTGGGGTGGGCGACTTGGGGACAGACAGTAGATAAAGACATGATAGTGACTAAGTTGCCGACTAGCCCTTATTGTAAGTCTATGGAATGCAACCCAGTCCATATACTTATTAATAACCCCGACAAGTTCCTAGATAAGTATGGAAATTTATTTGGGTTTCAGATATACGGGACGGGTTTAGATCCTGGGACATTATTGTTTATAGGAATAGAGACTGATACGGTATCCTCCCAGACTCATCAAGTATACCATTCCTTTTATGAAGAGATGAGTATAGATAATAAGATCCCCCATAACGCTAAAAACCTGTTCATTGACCTAGCTGAAAGTATTGCCGGTAGTCTTAATGTTACCAACTGCTATGTGTGTGGAGGTACTAACATGGGAGACCAATGGCCTTGGGAAGCAAAGGAGGTAATGTCCGGTTCTGAGGCAGTTGACCAACTAATATCTACACAAGCCGATTATCATTTGAGTGTTAGAGGTAAATCTGAGTGGAGATTAAAGACCTCCATCATAGGTTATGTTTGCATAGCAAGGAAAGGAATAATGTATAATACTTCTGTAGGAGAATTAACTTGTCTAGGGCAAAAAGCTTATGATGATGATACAAAGAATACAACTTGGTGGTCGGCTTCAAATGTCTCAGAACCATCAAACCCGTTTGCTAGATACGCCAATTTAAAGGATGTGTGGTTTGATCTATCCATCACATCTACCTGGAGAGCCCCAGCAAATTTGTACTGGATCTGTGGTAAGAAAGCCTATTCGGAGTTGCCACAGGACTGGGAAGGGGCATGTGTGTTGGGTATGCTCAAACCATCCTTCTTCTTGTTACCGATTGAAACAGGTGAGACTTTAGGTGTTAAAGTGTATGATGTGAATCATAGGAAGAAAAGGGGACCCATAGAGATAGGCGCCTGGGAAGATGATGAATGGCCTCCCCAGCGTATCATAGATTATTATGGGCCAGCCACGTGGGCTGAGGATGGTACCTTTGGTTATAGAACCCCAATTTATATGCTCAACCGTATTATAAGATTACAGGCGGTGGTTGAGATTATCACTAATGAAACATCACAAGCGCTCAATCTTCTAGCGAAGCATAACACCAGGATGAGGACAGCAGTCTACCAAAATAGATTAGCCTTGGATTACCTTTTGGCAGTAGAGGGAGGTGTATGTGGGAAGTTTAACCTGAGCAATTGCTGTCTTCAAATAGATGACGAAGGGCAAGCAATAGCTGAGCTTACTAGCCATATGGTTAAACTAGCGCATGTGCCTACTCAGGTATGGAAAGGGTACAATCCAAGTAGTTGGTTTGGTAGCTGGTATGAGTGGTTTGGAGGGCTTAAGGCAGTGGTAGGTGGAGTCCTACTGATTTTACTGTTGTGTCTACTCCTACCGTGTCTTATACCCTTAGTAGTTAGGTCTGTGCAAAGCCTGATAGGAAGTATAGCAGAGAGGAAGGCTGCTGCACAGATAATGGCGATATATAAGTATAAGGCTCTAGATCAGGGAGAACCAATGCAAGAAGATGAATGTTGAAGATTCACATCATAAGATAAGTCTGGTCTGGTTCATGGTAACCTGAGGTATATGCAAACCAAGGTTAAGTGATGCCTCAAGTAATTGTGAAATATCAGAGGCATCAAAGGGGGGAATGTGATGTAATTCCAGTAAAATACAAGTTTAGCAGGCTAAGATTGCCACAAGGCATATGTATGTATATGTGTTTGTAGTATCAGCTAGTTAATTACACGTAGCTAAGATACTGTCATCACTGTACTGACCAGGTGCAGGAATGTAAGAACTGGAATTACGCGTCCCTCTCCTTTGTATCAGATGAGCCACGTGGTTAGACCGGATGGATGAGTTTAGACTCTATTCATTAAATAGGTTAAGGGTATGTGTGGGTGTAGTTAATTGTGGGAGGAGCTACAGTGCTATATAAGGAATGTACTCTATGTATTCAGTACTCAGACTTTGCTGTATTTTGGTGACGCTAGTCCCTCTGAGTCCCGATCGGTGATCCAATAAAGAATCTCTTCCTTCCTGAAGAAACCTGTGTCCATCTCTCTGTGCTTGGCTTCCGTCAGTTTCTCCGGTATCAGGAGAAGAGCCGTGAAAGTCACGCCCCCTCCTCCTGACATCGGAGGAGAGGCCAGCCAACTCCACTGGCTGCAGGGAGAGATGTGAGTTGAAAAATCTGAGTCCTCGGCCAGAGGCAGGGGATTCAGATTTTTCATTTTTTTGCTGGATGCAGGCGGCCCTGGGTTTAGGGCGGCCTGGGGGGCAATTGTCCCCCTGCTCCCTTCCCAGCCCGACCCTGTCCACGAGCCCCCACTCAATGCAGCAACGAGCCACCGTTATGCTGGTCTGTAAAAACCATGGTTATGGCGAATAATAGCCGCTTTTAAGCTGATTTGTGCCAGAGCTCTCTGCCAGCACGTCAGACCTGTCCCCATTTATTTATTTTAAAGAATTCTGTCCTTCTCTATCAATTTGTTCCACTTTAAGTGTCCAAAATGTTGTCTTTTACATAGAACTGAAATAAGTAATCTGTTTTACACAAACACTTCCAAAAGTAAATCTTTAGCAAGGAGTAAACCAGATTCGGATCATAATTTCTTAAGATTTTTAATTTTATAACTTCCTGTTTGTGTGTGTCCTCTGAGAATTAAGAAATAAAATGCCTTCATAATGTCCAAATCTCAGACTTGTTTTTTCACATTCCACTTGGCTACAGAAATAAATCGGTCACAAACTGATAACCTGTGTAGTGCTGGATATTTATTAAAAAAAAAAGTCAACGTATTGCAAGGGATGATGATGAAATGCTTCCCTCTCCCAAAGTGAGATTACAAAGCACAAAATACAAACTCAAAAGCCAGAAACACATTATCAAGCCAACAGGGACCCTCGGAGCCTGGCTGGGACCCAGGTAAGCGGGTAAACCGTTTTCTCCCATTACTAGAAACTTGGCTGTGGTACTCCTCAGCGGGCTCTAATGATTATGATGCTTGAGTAACCCTTTAAACCTGACTTGTATAAGCACTTGGATGCCAGCAGGTTTTGTGAACCGTGTATAGAAACTTCTTAAACTGGGAAAAATATTCATTCTATTCCATTCTAACTTTTTATATAGCATTTAGCCCTTCTCTTAGAACTGGTCTTGGGTCTACAACTTCGTACTGATCCAGAACTCTAAATCTCAGTGGAACTGATGTTTTGTGTTAAAGTGGGAAGCATGTCTATAATCATGCTCTAGTGGAAAATTGGGCTTCTGAGGGCATAGTTTGGGCAATTCTATGAAGGTATTCCTCTTATTTAAAAAATGTTTGATTAGAATATCCAGCAATGAGGTTGACTGGAAATCCCAAGGGGAAACAAGATCAAGATCCCAAACGTATCACTTTTGAAGACCCTTGTGCTTCTCTTTTGCCCCATCTCCTAGTCCATTAAAATGGTAGCCAATTCAGTTTCTCTCCTGGGTGTTTTAGATAATGTTGCCACTTAACAATTTTGTTTTTTCAGGACACTTATTCTCTCTGGATACTTTCAAGCATAGTTTGAAAGTGCTGCCTGGTATGTTAAATTGATGCTGCTAATGAAAACTCAAATAAGGGACCGATGCAAGTACCATAACAACTAGAGCTTTATGAGAGAATACAGAATATTATAATGGAGTTGCATCCTTATATCTGATACCCCTGGGATCTCCCACTCATTGTCACGGTGTATTACCCCAACATGCAGAGTTTAGGCTAGCAAGGGAGAAGGCTAGGAAATAACGTATTACTGGGCCTTAGAATGGCCGGACTAAACGTTAGACAGAGAAAAAGCATAATCCGAGACGAGACGAGGTCAAGGTAATGGAGAGACAGCGAAAACAAGAACTAGCCAGAGTCAGGTACATGGTAATCAGTCAAATGGGCAAACAAGACAGGAAAGGGTTAAAGATAAACTCAGAGTCAGATACAGAGCCAAGGTCAATACCAGAATAAATACAATAGATCAAGGAACGCACTAAAGGGCACTGAAACAGAAACCATGATAGGGCAAAGTGGATAGGGCTACGGAAGTTTATATATCCTTAACTAACATTTGATTGGCCCACGTCATGCCTACTCCCCCAAAACATGGGGGTGCCGGAATGACGTGTGCCAATGGGAGCCTAAATCTGCTTTTGGTTCCCATTGCCCCTTTAAGAGCACGCTCGTGACATGATTCGCGCTCCTAGTGCCAGACGGGCAGTGTGACCGCTTATTGTGGTCAGTGTACTCCACCCGCTCAGAAGGGGAGATTAAGCCGCACGCGGCTGGTGTTGAAGCAGAAGTGCTCGAGCCACGGTCACCGGCCGGCCCCCGGATAATGTAAGTACTGCCACACTCATCCCTTTTAGTTTTATTTTATCATTAATTTTTTTTATTTTTTTTAAATTATTTTTTTTGCTATGCTTGCTGTCCGCTTGTACGGGCATTGGTTCTTTCAGAACCTCAGTTTAATGTCTCAAACGTGTTCAGTCATATTTCTGAGTAATCGACAATTCAGACCTTGGAATAGAACACTCCTAGACCTTGATCGCATTCATTTAATATTTATCGATAAATTAAGTTGATGATCTCTTTACGATATTGACAAGATCAGTCACATACTTTTCAATTTGACATTGTAAAAGAAGGTTCTATGCTCTGTTACATAAATAAGAGCAACAAGTCTGCTATGCTTTCAGTTTGGGTTACTCTGCTTCAAATCTGGTCTTCACCTTGAATTCTCACTTAAATAAATAACCATGATAATGTTGTCCTTCAAGAACCCAGAAGAACACTCCAATGGAATAATATGGTGGGTGGTTGTTTGTGGGTTATTTATTTATTTGTTTTAAACAATTTAGTAGATTAACCTCCAATGAGAAAATGCATTTACATATATATATATATATATATATATATATATATAATAATTTGTTTATTTATTTGCATTGGGGTTGTATCTAAAATCCACTTGCAAAACCTGCCGATATCTTGTCTGCAGCCCTTGGAAGCACTCATCGCAGAAATGACCAATCAGAGGTTTCTCGTTGAGAAGTCTCTGAATTTGAGCTGCTGGCTCATGAGCGCACACACAATTTCCCTAGGTTTATCAGTGAGATAGCTGGGCAAGTCTAGGAGTCCTTGGATATAGGGAGAAACAGGCACCTGCTAACAGCGTTCCGGCAATTATTTGTTAAAGTGCTGATTTCATATATAATTCTGCACTTTTATAATCTGAAATTGGCATAACCTTAGAGAAGTCTTATTGGCTTCTAACTTAAAGGAGTCTAAATGTTAATGTATTCATTTCCTTCTGTGCTGGAGAAAGCAGACCAAACCATGTTTAGAACTTGTGCCGAACACTATAAACCTTTCTCCTCCTCACTTTTCTGTAACCTGGTACATGTATCAGTGACCCTTCAAACAACCAATAGGACAATCCATTGGTCAACGTTGTAATGATATCAGGTATAAATGACTGAAAATAGCTCTGTAATAGAGGGACTTTATTTCATGATCTATGGGGTACCTCCATCCTGGCTGTCTCTTTTGAAAGATAACTGTTGTGCATCCCTTTAGTAAGACCCTGGACATCTACTGCCTATAGTAGTCTTTTAAGCTGGTGGGTGGACTTAGGTAAAATGTATTAAGTCTTTACTATGTGTATATTTTCTCCCCTGTCCTGTTTCATGGTGCCCCTCTTGTTTTGGGAGAGGGCTTTCAGGCTAGTCTAAACGGATATGCTACTCTTATGTATCCATGAGACCCACTCTCATTTGCCATTGTTCTCCACCCCTCCCCCTATTATAGAGTAAACATTGTATTTTGTTTGTAAACCTTCTGATCAGTCCATTAAATCAGAATGTGAAAAGAACTCCTTTTCAAGTGGGATCCTGTTGCATCTCATTTACAAAGCAAGTCCTTGGAGACCAGCTCTGCTATGGTTGCGCTCCGAAGGGACCAACAACCAACGGGACAGAATCTGAATGTTCTAGTTAGGACCAGCCTTTCTATTGCCATTACAGGGATGACTTGCAGAGTCTGGTAGAGTTGTGCGTTGTTGCAAGGACCTAATTCGTATAGTAAAGCTTTTTGTAAAAACCTATTATCCTCTTCCAAAACACATACTGTTGGCTATAACGAGGCCTGGCTTTGCTGTGTAATGGGGGAAGGAGGGGAGAGAAAGGTGCACTGATGACACATGACTCCTTTCTGTGCAGTAAAAGAAATGTAAAGCGTTGTGAACCCATTTTAAATGATGATTTACATGACTTATTTCATTTTTTTTTTCTTTGGCTGGAATAAGTCTGTGTTTTTGCCTGGCTGTAAGTACAAAGTCCTGGTTGACGTGTTGGTCCCGGAGGAAGGCAGGCTTCTTGTACAATGCCTGATTGTTTGGAGACATTTTAATTGATGAATGGAACATTTGCCCATGATGAGGTGTGGGGGTTATGACACTTCGTAGACTTGCTTTGTTCTGTGGCAGTTTTTACTGGTATCGAGCGCACCGGCAGGCATTTATTTCGAAAACCTTGTTTACCGTGGTTTTAATGGCACATTCAGCTTTCCAGGAACGTTTTATAAGGTGCAATAAGTAATCTATTAACGGTATTTCAGTGATTGGGAATGCGAAGTGCTTACAAGTCCATAACATCAGAGGGGAACGCTCTGCGGCAGGGACCGGGGCCAGACATCTGTTCCATTCCCATAAAATAGAGGTGTTTTTGAAAACTGAGCACGCTGACTTTTTGCATCAAATATTCGACATTTGGATTTGGAATAGGCCTGTTCTAGGCCTACACTGCCATTCATGGGAGATGAGGTGCAATGTGTTAAAGCCCAGAGCTCTCCTCCTTTTTGACCAGTCCCTCGTACGTTAGACCTCCCTAACTGGATACTTTGTGAGAGGTGGGGGCCCCATGACTGGGGAACAGGTTCCAGCACTAAAATGGGCCGTGACTATGGGAATACTTTGAAGCTATAGGCCACTTGTAGAGACATGTGGAATTGGAAAGCTCTGTATTCTAACCATCGTGGTTTACCAAACATTATGTGTTGTATTGCACAATTAAAGATTGAATGTTCCCTTCTTGTACCATGAGAATCTTCAACATATTAATCCAAGTTCCTGTGTCCCCATTCACCGGGTATAGCAGCACAATCGATTTTATACATGTTCTCATAGTCTTAAATATTACCTTGAATCATTGTTTATTAACTCGCAGGTTTACTAGTATACCAAGCTGGACAACTGTCATAAAAGTTTAACTTTTTTCAGTTTATTACTTTTATTGAAACTTAATGTATGGTTTTTTTTTTGTTTTTTTATAAATGAGGTGTATCAGATTTTTTTTTTTTTTTTTTAGAAAATGTCAAGTTTTTATCTGGCTGAGCAATCATGTTGGGTCAGATTCTGCTATCTGAACTACTGTTATTTACATGGACTGATTTCTAAACACATTTCTTGTAGTTTAAAGACACATTATTTTTTTACATTTTATTATTTATATAACGCCATCAGATTCCGTAGCGCTGCACATTACTGGGAGTCTTATTGCTGCGGAGCTCTGTTATACACACACACACATTACAGGGAGTATTATTGCTGTGGAGCTCTGTTATACACACACACATTACTGGGAGTATTATTGCTGTGGAGCTCTGTTATATATATATATACACACACACATTACTGGGAGTATTATTGCTGTGGAGCTCTGTTATACACTCAGACACATTACTGGGATTATTATTGCTGGGGAGCTCTGTTATAAACTCACACATTACTGGGAGTATTATTGATGTGGAGCTCTGTTATACACTCAGACACGTTACTGGGAGTGTTATTACTGTGGAGCTCTGTTATACACTCAGACACACCAACAATATGGAGCTCCTATAAAAGAGGGACATTCGGATAGAAAATATGAACAGAGGGTTTTGGGCCCAAAATAAGGACTGTCCCTCCTAAATCGTGACACTTGGGAGGTATGCACTGGTATAAAAGGCTCCAGTAAATGTTCCATGTATATCTGTCATCTAAATGGAATCATTATGTAAGTGCTAGTCTGCTAGTGGTGTATTTTCAGTGTGAAAAACAACCCATAGAGGGGGAAAAAATGAAAAATACACTATAGCAAAATGCAACCCACATGCAGATGTATTCCATAATACAGAGCAGGTCTGCCTTTATATCGTGATACAGGTTTATTCACAGCACTCACAATGCATTGGCAGTTATGGCTTCCAGGGTTCACTGGTGGGAAAACCTGTTTAGCCTGGGTTCTTGTGATTCTTATGAAATCAATGTAAGTGTTTGTTTGAACTGTTCTTAGAGAAATTCTGTAAGGTTAGGAATACATACGTGCACTTTTAACATAAACGTGTACTACTCCCTAAAGTTAATACAAAAAAAGAAGCTTTTTACTTACTTTTTGTCTAGCATCGAGACTTTTTTTTTTTTCTTCCTCAAGGCTGTCTTCTTTATCGTCTCATCCAATGCTATGTCTGTCATAGAGAAGCAATGAGGACAGGGAGAGGCACCACACTCCTCCAATCAAATGCTTCTCAGCGTGAAGCATTGAATCCAATGCCTCCCTCTAAGTATTAGAGCAGGGTTCTCAATTAATTTTTCCCGTGGACCCCTCTGACTTAGTGTATCAACATTGTGGAACCCCCTCTCCCTACGTTTTTTGTATGTGTCGGTCTATATCTGTCCAGTGGGGCTGCTAAGCTGCTGGCGTTCAGGCAGCGAGGGAGCAGTGATCTCCATACTCAGCTCCCTTGCGCGGCTCGTAGTGACGTCATATTCCGGCATCACTGCTGTGTGCGCGAGGCAGATCGCTGCTGCCCACTGCTCCCTTGCCGTCCGCGGCCATTTTGTTTTTCGAAATTTTTCGAACCCTATTTGTGTTCTCGCGGAACACCAATTGGGAAACGCTGCATTAGCGGACCTTATGCAAAGTGTGAGGAAGTTGAATGTCACAGAACAGAGTGTGAAGACAGCCACTAGAGGTGTGTTTAGCCATGCAATGTAAACCTTGCGGTATCGACAAAACTGCGTTATTTTACATTGCAGAACGAAAGGCAGGGTGTCTGTAGTTGCAAGATGCTTGATGACTCTAATCCTGGTATAGGATATGAACTGTGGATCCCATCATTCCATCCACATTAAGGAAGGACCACCATACTTATAGCCAAGTATCTTCTCCAGCCTAGCCCTCTCAGGACATGGAATTTCTAACCACAGTAAATGCCACCAACGTGTTTAACGGCTCTAGGTGTTAATTGGAGGGAAGTATAAAATATCCTTTGACTTGTCAAGCAGCTGTCCAAGCTCTGCTGAACAATGAACTCACTATATAGGCAAATAATGTCAGATCTAGTTATAGTGGTAACAATATCCCATTACTGGCAACCCAAAGCCATCCATGTCTCTATCGAGCAATCTTTATTGCGTCATAACATTGCCGCTTTGGGTTACCAGTAAAGGCATATTGTTCCCACTATAAGGAATGAGTGGACATTGTTTGCTTATATCTGGATACTGTTCCGGAGTACTTGCCCCCTTGATTCATACAAGGTAGATCTTGTTGTACAGTGAACTCCAGACACGTGACATCAGTTGACACATACATCAGGGCTCAACAAATCCCAGACGCCTGGTCCCCAATGGTGACCAGGAAATTTGTGCTGGCGCCTGGGATTTGTTAGCCTGTTAAGCCCCCGAGGTGACCGGCTGCCTGACAGTGGAGGGCTTAGGCAGGCAGCTGACAGAGGGATGGGGGCGGTCGGCTCATGTATTGCTGAGGGGGGTGGAGGCAGGCGGCTAATGGAGAGCTGAGGGAGGCAGGCGGCTGACTTAGGGCGGCAGCGAGGGAGCTGTAATCTGCGTGCCTTGCAGTGATGCCGGGATCTGGGTTATGACGTCACTCTGTGTGTACCCTCCAATCACATGGGAAAGGTGTTTTTACTAACCTTTTTCCCCACGCCGTGCTGGTGACGCTGGGGCAACCCGGCCTCCATGGCTGAGATCATCAAACTTGATCTCCGCCAATGCAATGCTTCCCCATAGGAAAATAATGGGAGACAATTACGCATGTGCGGCAAAATGCCACTGCGCCAATGTAACTTCTCATAGAGATGCATTGAATCCATGCATCCCTAAAGGGATCATTAATGTAGGTGCTGCACAGTGTGAAGCACCACTAGAGGCCGTCTGAGTGACTGTCGCTAGAGGTGTCACCAGGCAGCAATGTAAACCTGGCCTTTTGTCTGGAAAGTCAGTGTTTACATTGAAAAGCGTTCAGGGACAGGATATAGACTTTCAAGCAAACTTGTCAAGCCCTGACGTACGTGTGAGATGATATACTTGGTCTATTTGGGGCCCAACACACCATGATGGGGGGGAGGGGGAGAGGAAGGGGTTAAATGAAAACGTTTAATGACAAGCAACAGTAGGAATTAAAAAGGAGAAAGCATAATGGGAACACTATTTTAAGTGTAATCAAATGCTATGAATCAATGTTAATTATCCCCAATGTGCAAAGGACAAGGTATTGCAATGCAATGGTCGTGCCATTGGGCAACCCAAAAATACACCGGAAAAAGCACACAAAACAATAGTAAGACTCTGGGAGAATGGGAAATGGGAAAATACTAAATACAATTACACTTGAACGAAAATTACACTTAAAACAAATGAAAATAAACTGTTACTGAGCTGGGGCCTCCAAAAATAGTCTGGTGGCATTTTAAAGAGCTAACCGTTTTCTTGTGGTGGGAGAACACATACATTGTGCTGTTTAATGTATATATTTACTAACTCGTTTCCATTTTTTTTTAATGCAGTATTTGATGCATGGGTAATGGGAAGTGGACGAGGATTTTTTTATTTTTTTTTAACCAATTTGTGTGAAAGCCAATGATAAGAATTTTCTGTTAGAAATGGTAAGACCTCCTTATTGTTGTAGATTTCATACACCCCGAGCGATGAGGACGACAGTGATGATTGTGAAGGAGAAAATCAGGAACTTGCACAAATTGACAAAGGTAAGGTCAGGGCTGGAACAATCAGATACAATGCTGGGGTTTTCTGATCTACTCTTCGTTTTTGTGGATATCTATTAAAGGGACGCTATGGTCACCAAAACAACTTTAGCTTAATTAAGCCGTTTTAGTGTATAGATCATGCCTCTGAAGTCTCACTGCTTAATTATCTGCCATTAAGAAGTTACATCACTTTGTTTATGCAGCCCTAGCCACACCTCCCCTGGCCGTGACTGACACAACCTGCATGAAAACAAAATGGCTTAATTTTCAATCCTAACTCACTATGGAAGTTTGTATCTCCTACTCTGTAAATTGAACTTTAATGATACACAGGAGGCTACTGCAAGGTCTAGGAAGCTATTAGCAGTGCAGGATATAAGAGTTAAGCAGTGAGACTGCAGGGGCATGATCTACACACCAAAACTGCTTTATTAACGAAAAGTTGTTTTGGTGACTATAGTGTTCCTTTAATATATCGATCTATAAGGAGGCACAAATAATGGGGGGACCTAATATCCTCCCCCCTGGCCCCCACCCCTGAGCGGTGGGTGGGTGCCCTAAACTAGAATAAGGGGGGGACCTAATGTCCTCCCCCCTGGCCCCCACCCCTGAGCGGTGGGTGGGTGCCCTAAACTAGAATAAGGGGGGAACCTAATGTCCTCCCCCCTGGCCCCCACCCCTGAGCGGTGGGTGGGGGCCCTAAACTAGAATAAGGGGGGGGCCTAATATCCTCCCCCCTGGCCCCCACCCCTGAGCGGTGGGTGCCCTAAACTAGAATAAGGGGGGGACCTAATGTCCTCCCCCCTGGCCCCCACCCCTGAGCGGTGGGTGGGGGCCCTAAACTAGAATAAGGGGGGACCTAATATCCTCCCCCCTGGCCCCCACCCCTGAGCGGTGGGTGGGGGCCCTAAACACAAATATGGGGGGAACCTAATGCCCTCCCCCTGGCCCCCACCCCGGAGCGGTGGGCGGGGGCCCTAAACAAAAATAAGGTGGGGGGGGACCTAATGTCCTCCCCCCTGGCCCCCACCCCTGAGTGGCGGCCCTAAATACATATTTAACCCCCCTCCCCCCCCTAGTCACCCCCTCCCCCCAAAAATAAACTCCTACCTACCCCCTCACCCTAAAAATAATGAGGGGGGACCTTTAACTAAATACCTGTAAAAATAAACTTACCATTCAATGTTTTCTTTCTTCTAAAATCTTATTTTTTCAGCCCCAAAAAAGGCTGCGCGGAGCCCTCCATGGGTGAAGATGGATTATTATTTTTTGCGCTCGTTTTTTTTTTTTTTTTAAATTGCGTCGGTTATTATGGATTTTTATTTGCCCTTTTTTGGGGCTGAAAAAATAAGATTTTAGAAGAAAGAAAACATTGAATGGTAAGTTTATTTTTACAGGTATTTAGTTAAAGGTCCCCCCTCATTATTTTTAGGGTGAGGGGGGTAGGTAGGAGTTTATTTGTTTGGGGGAGGGGGTGACTAGGGGTTTGGGGACCCCTAGTCACCTGGGGGGGGGAGGGGGGTAAAATATTCACTTAGTATTGGTAAATTTGGCTGAAAGACCAATTTAGGTCTTTCAGCCTTTTGGTAGATAACTCCCTAATTCCCACGGTATTAGGGAGCTATCTACCAAGCGGCTGCAACAAAAGTCCCGAAATGCTGTAGTTCCGAAGTTCCCAAGTGTCGAAGTGCCGAATTGACGAAGTCCCGAATTGATAAGGTCCCGAATTTCGGAATGCCGAACCGAAACGAATATTTTCCCCATGCACATGCCTACTAGGCAATACTAACGCAGAAATTGCATGAATGCTTTTAAAATGGGTCTTTTCTGGGACGTATCATCTAAACAGAAGTTGCATGAAAAATCTGACCAGACTAATATTTATACAATTTTCAACTCTGTCTCCAATAATTTTATTTTGCCTGGCTGTATATTCACAAAAAAATCATAAACCATTTTTTATGCATTTTTTTTGTTTGTTTTAAAAAAAAAAATAAAAAAAAAATACAACTTTGTAGAATTTTAATTATTTGCCTTTGATTTTCTATCAGGTACTTTGCATTTTGTAACTTTTTTTTTATTTTCAATACAACAATTTCAAAAATCTTTTTATTTTTTTTTATTTTTTTATTGTATCGCATAAAGCGGCACTCTAATGCCGAACTTGCCTTTCCACAATCGATTCTCTCCCTCTCTGGGATCTGTTCTTATTTTTTTCATATCTGATCTAGTTTTCTTTAAAACCTAAAACAAAGTACGTATTACTTAGTTTTATGTATTTTCCAGATGCTTGACCAGCTCAAGTGGGTCAGAGAAATGTTCCCACAATACTCACCCATTCCTCCGTGATCTCGTGATGCCTCCATTCACTATCCCTGATAGTCCTTTCATTTAGACAGGACGATGGTGAAATTACAGAATTTTGTCCTAACAGAATGAGAACAGTGTAGCGGACCCTGGGCAACCAGGCTGGCTACCACTGCTATTACTGAATGAAATGACCAATCTCTCTCCCAATAACTGGACAACACAAAGTTCCAGGGGGTACCAACACAACTTAATTGGCTACATGCGACTTCATACTTTCCCCATGCAAGGGGTGTATCACAGATGAAGACAATGTCCCCTCCCAGGGTCCTCCCCCACCCAGGGGTTGTATAACAGAACCGGGACCCCAATCCCTTTGTCCCTTGTTCCCGCCACTCAGTGTCCCCTCCCAGGGCGCTCACTTCCAGGGGTTCCGCCACTTATCCTCAGGGTTTCCCATCTCCGGTGGCTAGGGGGTCTTCCTCCCATGAGCCTCTGTAACTGGGAGTCCCAGCGTGAGAAAGATTACCGCCTCTGTGACTCCCAGCCACAGAGCCTGCCAAACCGCCATTGTCCCCAAGAGTGTCCCCACCAATCTCACGGACCCCCTCAAATGGTAACTGCCTCCATTTGTGGGGTCCCTGGGTGAAACCAGGCAAGGAAAGTGTCTCTGTTCTGGACACAAATGCTCCCCCTGGCCGCCACTCGTCTATACGTCTATATAGCTCTCATTAATTACTTCCCTTGCGGTTACACACTTCTAATTGGTTGGTGTGAACACTCCAAGGAGCACTAGGGAGGTCCCCGTTCGGGAACTGAACGGGGTGGGAAACCATTTCACGAATGCTCCCCCTAGATGGCGTTCGTCTAACGAACGGGCCGCCACACGCGGAAGCTTCCCTTGCAGTTTGTGGTTTTCACACCTCGTTACGAGGTGTGAACGTTCTTAGACCGCATTCTAAATGAGGGTTCTTGGTGGTCCCCGTTCGGGAGGTGAACGGAACCCGTTCGCATTGAGCCCTCCGGAACGGGGAGCAGGTAAAACACACAAATACAACACAATACAGGGGAAAAAACAGGGGATATCTCACAAATTCACGAACAGGCAGCGGTCCTCCTACAAACAGTTTGTTCATTCATGTTAGGATGACATTTGGTACTTTTAGGTCGGTACGAAATTTCATTAGAATGAATAAAATGTCAATCCGTGCTGCGGCTGCATCTTGCAGCACCTTAGAAGACAGCTCCCTAATTCCCATAGTATTGGGGAGCTGTCTACTAAAAGGCTGGAAGACCAAGATGGGTCATTCAGCCAACTTTACTAATACCAAGTAAAAAGTACTAAACTATTGGTACATAATCTGACCCTACTCGCTAAAGACAATAGGTCCCCACTCCCCGGGGGGACAATAGGTTTCCCCTGCTGCTCATGGAGGGGGGAGACAAAAAGCCCCCCCCTGTTACTTTTGGCCCACACCCGCTGCGCATGGGTGGGGGCCGGAGTGGGAAAACAATAGGTCCCCTCCACTTTTTGTTACTTAGGGCCCTCACCCGCCGCTCATGGGTGGGGGCCGGGGGAGGGGGGACCGTTCCTTTGAATAGCCTCCACTTGCGAGGCACGGGTACTAGGTCGCCGTTAATTGATTCGTGGGGTGGGGAGCTTATTTCTTTTAGAACTGCTCACTGTTTAGTAGACATCCCCCTACTCGTGGTATAGCGAGTAGGGGCATTTGGGAGATTTTAATCTCCCTCGTGCTATTATGGGGGTCATATTGACCCCCATAGAGTGAGGGAGGATATGGGGGGCTTGGGAAGTGGCTGGGAGCACTGCTCCCTGACGCTTCTATTTTTACATATTACAAGGTAGTTCCCTCCTTGTAATAAACTAAACGAACAAACACGACATTTGGTGTTTGTTCGTTTTAAATTTCTATTCATTTATTTGTCTTTCTGACGAATGAATAGATGAAATTCCTGTCCGAATTTCAGACAATAGCGAATGCCCAAGATTTTAACTAGGCATGTGCTGGAATTTCACAGCGCTATCTAGTGTGGGCAAATGACGTGTCCCACAGGGACTTCATCTGCCCACACAAAGGTGGCAGCACCCCGGACCTAGGTCCGGGCAAAAAAATAAAGATTAAAAAATAGATAATATGGAGGATTTAGGGGCATTTGGGTGTGACTAGGGGGGCAGTTAGATGTAGTGGAGTCGGGAGGGGGGGGGTTAAAAGAAAAAACTGGATTCTGCCATGACAGTGCCGCTTTAAAAGACAACGTTTGCGTTGTTGCCCCCACCATATTTAATGCCTGAGGTTTTGTCATAGTTCTACAAATTGAAATTATTTTTTTTGGCTTGTGCTTTATTTAATGAAACATTTGCTGTTAAATACAAAATGGTCTCCTGATTAGATTATTAAAATATGCTATTTAAATGCCTGTACTGAATAACTTCCGTACAGTTTGAGAATAATCATGTTATCGATAGATCCTTCAGGTTGAAACCCTTTGAACTCATAGGATACTCTTGTCTCTTCTTTATTTGTATCAGAAAGAAGACGGAATTGTATCTTGACCCCACTGGCAACGAACCAGCAGCAGAACCAGGAAAACCAGTGCTGTAAAGTGCGTGCGCTGTTCCACCCCATTCTTGACCGCCACAGCTCTGAGGAGGAGCTAGAACGAATCAGTAGGGAATTTGCCGCAGAAAAACGCAAATGGTCGCAGGTCAGCAGACTAAGTTGCCATAGTGACAACACATCATCTAGTGACGAGGAGGTGAAGCACCTTTGCGGAGTGTCCATTAGGCCTGTAGAGCAGGCTGACGGCTTCTGTGGCAGTTCCAGTCCAGTTTTGTTCAGTGCCTCTCCACCGAAAAGACTGCAGTCACGGGCTAGAAACCCAAACTCTCGCCCTATAATATTCACCAGCATGGGGTCCAATTTTGACCAAGGAATGCCATGTAAAAGACACAGACAAGGATATGGTGACAAGATCAGCAGACCAAGTCTTGACTTGGAAAAGATGCAACAGGTAGGTTACCATTATGTGCAATGTCTGCATAATATATATTTACATTTGTAACATGTAAAATCGATCTTGCCTTTTTGGCGAAATCTCTGATTTATCAGCTTTCATTAATGTTTGTTTGTTTTTGTACAATGCGTTACATCATTCCTTACAGGGTCAGTGACACCAAACTCAACATCCATAACTGCTGGGTTTAGTCCAATTCCTGACTGGAGAACTGCAGGTCAGTTTAACCTGAGCAGTCATTAGAGGTTAAAGAGAAGCTGTGACGAAGTAGTGTAGTTAATCTTTTACTTTTTTTTTTTTTTTTTTTTTTTACATGATGGCTTCATTTTTACTTTATTATTAATTAATATAATTTCACCTCTGACATCACAACCACAGTCTGCAATGGCAGAAGTTAACTTCTACACTCCTCACTTAAACTGCGTTCGAGCACGGACAGCTTGTGACTTGCTCGCTTGGTAGTTGGGACAAGATAATTCCCAGTAAAGTCCATGTGTCGTAATTTGAGTTAATATAACATTTGTTGCAATGATGGGTTCATGGGAAAATAAATTATAAAACATAAAGGTTTGAACGTTAATATTTGATGAGATTGATTTAATTATTTAAAATGCAGGTGCCCATTCTTCTTCTTTATGAGTTAGAAGTTGATTGCTTTGTAACTTTTGCTTGTTGCTTAACAATACCCTATACCTCAAAACACTAAAACCTCCATATTAAATATAATTTTTAAACCTCTTTAAAACCTCTGTGGGACTGACCAGGACCCTTCTACTCCCTATACTACGGATGGCCAGCTCCGACATGTTTATAAATATCTGTGAATTACATTTTCCTAATAACTGAAGGCTGAATGAGAATCATAGAAAATAGAGTCCAGAATCACCTGGGTTGCAAGGTGAGAATTCATTGCCCTTAGCCACACATAGGAGTTGGAGTCCATAGAAGCTGCAAGGGGATTATTTCTGCCTTTACTATGCCTGGGGTATTTATGGTATGCACTGTGACATTATAAAAGGGCTGTAGCTCAAAGCTCGGCTCCTTTAGTGAGCCCTTTACCTGGTGGTCCACCAATTAGTGCCTCCCAACTTCTCCATCCAGGGTCTGAGTTGGGGCTCATGGTGACAGCCAGCTCTGTGAGTGCACAAAGTACTGTGACTGGTGATATGGCCTGAAACAGAGCCCTGTAGAACTTGCTACACAATCCTGCATGTGGTGTGTGGGATGCGTGTACATCAATAATTTGGCATTTGGTAGGCGTGGAGCATCTTGCATTTCTTCTAGGGGCTTATTCAATACACTTGAAGTGTGGACAACTGACAAAGGAATTCCAAAATGGAAAAATGATGAACAATCAATGGTTATGGTTTTTAGCATCAGCCTTTCTGGTCAAAAATTTACCATTCCCCTGGCAGTTTCTGCAGCGCCCAATTTAATGAATGATCTTCTGTCTTCAATGGTGTTGGTTTATGTAACTTGGTTTCCTTGGGCAGTAAAATGGCAAGACTCATTGTATTGTGGAGCAGATGTGCTCATGGCTTGTGCTAAAGATCTGTTACTCAACAGGCCTGTACAAATGACATATCATCCATTGAGACTTGAAGTAAGGAGATTTCACATATGGGAGAGTAATGTTTTTTGAAAAAAAAAATCTCAGTAAGAACAATAACGATACAAAATTAACTGCCTAATTATTCTTTGAGATTTTTTTTCTTTCTGGAAAACCAGAATAGCAGATTATTTTTTGCAAAAGTACAGGTCACAGTTTGTTGATCTGAGGATATTCATAGTAAATAATAATTGCAAGATACTATTTAGTTTTTCAGTTCTCTCAAAAAGGAAAGTGCACACAAAAAGCAATCTAAATAATATAAATAAAATTTCAGGGACACCTTGAACTGCTAAAAGATAAAACCAAAAACTCTCCTACCCAAGTCTAACTCACCCACCAAAAACTTTACTTTAAGGGACACTCCAGGCACCCAGACCACTTCTGCCCATTGGAGTGGTCTGGGTGCCAACTTCAACTACCCTTAACCCTGCAACTGTAAATATTGCAGTTTTTAATAAACGGCAATAATTACATTGCACGGTTAACTCTACTAGACAGCCACTAGAGGGCACTTCCTGCTCCATGGCACATGGCATCGCTCAATTCCCCATAGGAAAGCATTGAAAGCATTTTCAATGGTTTCCTATGGAGAACTCTAATGCGCATGCGCGGCATAGCCGCGGATGCACATTAGGTCTCCTCAGCCGGCGGGGGGCGGGATCAGTCTCGCCCACCAGCTGACGTAAGGAAGAGGAGGAGTGGTGGCGACCCGAAACCACCACCGAGGGACATAGGCACTGGTCTCAGGTAAGTGACTGAAGGGGTTTTCACCCCTTCAGCAACCAGGGATGGGGGGGTGGGAGGGAGAGGGGACCTGCAGCAGATTGTTTTCCTGGCACTGGAGTGTCCCTTTAAACTGTGTCAGCCCTATTAGATTACCTGTCATCTAATAGGCCATTCAATTTGTTATAACAAAACGATACACATATTAACTAACGAAAAATGCACAAGTTAAAGTTTCACATATAAGATAAGAAAAAGATGCATATATCATAAAAAAATAAATAAAGGATATTTTGAAGTCCATATAGCACAATAGTGTTTTTGTTTTGTGAACCACAATAATAATAATAATAATGGTATCTACTGGTGTAACCTTCTGCTGTAGCCAATTAGGAGGAATAATCCAGTGTAGTGTACCACTGTTATTGTGGATAATATAACACATATTTAAACTTACACATTTAAAATGTGATGTTCGTATTGGGAGACATGCAATTACCTCCTTCCATTGCCATGGTTTGGATTGGAAGTGATGCCTATCCCACGGTCTGCTTTCAGTCTCTCCTACACTCGCTCTTTGAGTTTCAGCCGCTGAAGGCGAGAAAGTCCGGTTCACCGGATGAAACGTTAGAGCACATTCCCAATCTGTGGGTAGAGCCTGTCCTGTTTGTAAGATGTACCTAGCTCCGATGAAACTACAGAGGGGCATATTGACTATCTTACTGACACAGCGCATCAAACTTTAACTATTTGCATGTTTCTCAAGTCCAACCCTCAACGCTACCCAACAATCTGTCAACCGCTTGGTCCTTCACTCTCACACAATGCTGCCTGGACTCCTCCAATGAAGATACCGCTCTATGGGACTGTGGTCTGGCGCACCGCTCTATGGAACAGGGTCTAGTAACTTTTTTTTTTTTATATTTGCAAACCGTACATAGAAGGAAGGACACTGGGCGTCCATTGATTCTGTATATTAAGTCCTCGAAGGCCATTGTTTTCTCCATTTATTTTGCTATCGTCTATGATATTCCTGTGACTGTATGGTCAGTGAGCCAGTTCCTAGGATTTAGACTGATGTCAGGCTACTGGAATGAATATACTTCCTTCCTCATTAAATACGGTTTAAAGATGAAACTTTTCAACAGCCCTTTGATATGTTTTTATATCCTGGACGTTTTATCATGTGCCAGCCCTGAGTATAATGCTTTACAGTTTACACAATGCCAAAAACTTGTTGGTGGCAGCGAGGGGTGTATGGCCTCGCCTTGCACACATTAATTTATGTTAACTTAGGATGATTATATTTCTCTCTTAGCCAAGAATTTAAAGGCCATACTGCCGAACTGTACTAAAATCTGCACTGTACAATGTATTTGTTCTAAACTAGTACCAATGCTGGATGGGTGAAATGCTTTTTATGCAATAAAAGAAGATAGACTTTCTTCGTGCAGACAACCACATTTCGGTTTTTGTTTTGCAATGTGTGTATGAAGTGCTATAAGTTGTAAAGGAGGTGGAAGCAGTCACCCAATATCTGTCAGTGTGCAGCACCTACTACGTTCAGGGCCTCCACACTCTGCACGGTGGCGCTGAAGTTCCCCATAGAGATGCATTGATTCAGTGTATCTCTATTGGGAGATGCTGATTGTGATACCGGAGAAACTGACGGAAGCCAAGCACAGAGAGATGGACACAGGTTTCTTCAGGAAGGAAGAGATTCTTTATTGGATCACCGATCGGGACTCAGAGGGACTAGCGTCACCAAAATACAGCAAGTTCTGAGCCCCGGACAATAGTGCAGGCTCCTTATATAGGCACATAACTCCTCCCATATTAAGCTCCACCCGCACATTCTCTTAACCAATCAACACAAATAAGAATTAACTTCCTGCTTGACCGCATGGCTTGTCCAGCACAATGGAGGAGGGGGAATACTACATCCTGTATTCTTGCACATGCTCCGTACACTACTGATCGTATCTTGCCTCGTGCAACCAACTGATCGATACGTCAGCATATGCACGTACACATGCCACGTGGTAATCTCGGCCTACTAAATTTATTTTTACCGAGATTCCACCACATTCCCCCCTTTGATGCCTCTTGATATTTCACAATTACTTGAGGCATCACTTAACCTTGGTTTGCATACACCGCAAGTTACCATGAACCAGACCAGACTTATCTTATGATGTGAATCTTCAACACTCATCTTCCTGCATTGGTTCTCCCTGATCTAGAGCCTTATACTTGTAAATCGCCATTATCTGTGCAGCAGCCTTCCTCTCTGCTATATTTTCTATCAGGCTTTGCACAGACCTAACTACTAAGGGTATAAGACACGGCAGGAGTAGACACAACATTAAAATCAGTAGGACTCCACCTACCACTGCCTTAAGCCCTCCAAACCACTCATACCAGCTACCAAACCAACTACTTGGATTATACCCTTTCCATACCTGAGTAGGCACATGCGCTAGTTTAACCATATGGCTAGTAAGCTCAGCTATTGCTTGCCCTTCGTCATCTATTTGAAGACAGCAATTGCTCAGGTTAAACTTCCCACATACACCTCCCTCTACTGCCAAAAGGTAATCCAAGGCTAATCTATTTTGGTAGACTGCTGTCCTCATCCTGGTGTTATGCTTCGCTAGAAGATTGAGCGCTTGTGATGTCTCGTTGGTGATAATCTCAACCACCGCCTGTAATCTTATAATACGGTTGAGCATATAAATAGGGGTTCTGTAACCAAAGGTACCATCCTCAGCCCACGTGGCTGGCCCATAATAATCTATGATACGCTGGGGAGGCCATTCATCATCTTCCCAGGCGCCTATCTCTATGGGTCCCCTTTTCTTCCTATGATTCACATCATACACTTTAACACCTAAAGTCTCACCTGTTTCAATCGGTAACAAGAAGAAGGATGGTTTGAGCATACCCTACACACATGCCCCTTCCCAGTCCTGTGGCAACTCCGAATAGGCTTTCTTACCACAGATCCAGTACAAATTTGCTGGGGCTCTCCAGGTAGATGTGATGGATAAATCAAACCACACATCCTTTAAATTGGCGTATCTAGCAAACGGGTTAGATGGTTCTGAGACATTTGAAGCCGACCACCAAGTTGTATTCTTTGTATCATCATCATAAGCTTTTTGCCCTAGACAAGTTAATTCTCCTACAGAAGTGTTATACATTATTCCTTTCCTTGCTATGCAAACATAACCTATGATGGAGGTCTTTAATCTCCACTCAGATTTACCTCTAACACTCATATGATAATCGGCTTGTGTAGATATTAGTTGGTCAACTGCCTCAGAACCGGACATTACCTCCTTTGCTTCCCAAGGCCATTGGTCTCCCATGTTAGTACCTCCACACACATAGCAGTTGGTAACATTAAGACTACCGGCAATACTTTCGGCTAAATCAATAAACAGGTTTTTAGCATTATGGGGGATCTTATTATCTATACTCATCTCTTCATAAAAGGAATGGTATACATGATGAGTTTGGGAGGATACCGTATCAGTCTCTATCCCTATAAACAATACTGTCCCAGGATCTAAACCCGTCCCGTATATCTGAAACCCAAATAAATTGCCATATTTGTCTAAGAACTTATCGGGGTTATTTATAAGTATATGGATGGGATTACATTCCATAGACTTACAATATGGGCTAGTCGGCAACTTAGTCACTATCATGTCTTTGTCTACTGTCTGTCCCCAAGTCGCCCACCCCACACAAGACCAATATGGGCAGAAGTTATAGTCTTTATTTGGGCATCTAGGACTCACGTATTTATTTTTACTACTGGGACAAATATATTTATCATTAGACCCATACGTCCTCTCCCATCTAAGATCCCCACATACATTCCACGGCTTTCTACCACTCGGTATCGCTTTACACGCATCAAATAGCAGAACACCCGAAGAATGTACGGATTCTAACACCGTCTTATTAATTAGGGTCCCCTGAGGATCTCCATTCCTGAGAGTCAACCAAATTGTACGAGGTTGATACTCCGGACTGAAGCACTTAGGTTCTCCTACTCCTAAATGGCACACACTATAGTCTATATTTAAGTATCTACATCTCGATACATCTCCTTTACACTCGTATTGTGAATGCCAAATTAGGGTTTGGGAAATATGGTTACCTGTTCTCGTAGTCTTAATGCATACCTCACAGCTAGGAGTGTCGGTACCTCTACCTTCCTGAATATAAAAACACACATAAATAAACACTATCAAAAACACATCTTTCGCCGTCATCCTCAGTCTTCGTCCGTGCGAAGGCACCTCAGCTTCCAGGATGTAAGGGCTGCAGGGAATGGAGTTCTGCTCGTCTTCACAGGAGTCCCTTCGAGACTTTCCCTGGCTTATAAACTATACGTCGGTGGGCGGACAGGCTTTATTATGGCCTTCTCACTCACGCACCAAATCCCAAAAATAATAAAATTTGTAATCCACAATAGTTCCTCGTTACTCCGACTGAGTAGTGCGTTTTAACCGGATCTTGCAGGGATTCTCTGGATCTGCTGTAACTTGCCA
Source organism: Pelobates fuscus (assembly GCF_036172605.1). Classification (NCBI taxonomy): domain Eukaryota; kingdom Metazoa; phylum Chordata; class Amphibia; order Anura; family Pelobatidae; genus Pelobates; species Pelobates fuscus. Next base: position 435,378,429 of record NC_086318.1, read on the forward strand.
AGAATCGACTGCTGCTGGTTTAACCCTGGAGTGATGTATCCACGGAGTCACTTCGGCTACTTTTATCGCTGTAGGGGTAGACAAAAGAACCACATAAGGACCTCTCCACTTGGGCCCTAACGGTACATTATTCCACTCTTTAATCCACACTTGATCTCCTGGATGATAACTATGAACAGGGGGATAAATATTCACAGGTAATCTATCTTGTACCCATTTCTGTACCTCCTCCATAGTCTTACCCAACTCTACAACCTGCTGCCGGGTAATTCCTTCTCCCAACTGACTCAAATCCCCCCTTAAGTTACCAAGTACGGGAGGTGGTCGCCCATACATGATTTCAAAAGGAGAGAGGCCCATCCTTCTGGTAGGGGTACTGCGGATTCGCAATAGAGCTATGGGTAAGAGAACGTTCCACTTAAGTTGGGTTTCCTGACACATTTTAGCCAACTGATTCTTAATAGTTCTATTCATTCTCTCTACCTTACCAGAGCTCTGGGGTCTATATGCAGTATGAAGCCTCCACTTTATACCAAGCATATGAGTCAGTTGTTGTAGGCACTGATGAACAAAAGCTGGACCATTGTCCGATCCTATAGAACAGGGTAGTCCATATCGGGGTATTATTTCTCGTAGCAGGAATCTCACAACTTCTCCTGCTTTCTCTGTACGAGTAGGACATGCTTCTACCCAGCCTGAATAGGTGCACACAATTACCAGCAGGTAACGATGTCCACCCGATTTAGGCATCACTGTAAAGTCTATTTGTAGATCGGACATGGGGAGTCCCCCCATAAACTGGACTCCTGGTGGCTTTACTGGTCCTTGTCTTGCATTATTTTTAGCACACGTTACACATCTTCGTACAATGGCCTGAGTCAAGTTGGACAATCTTGGTATGTAGAAATGTTTTCTGAGAGATTCTTCAGTACTGTCTCTCCCAGAATGTGTCCCGTTATGATAATTTTGGACAATTTCTACCGCTAGTGATGCTGGTATGACTATTCTTCCATCTTCTAGCTGATACCACTTGTTCTCCAAATACTTTCCTGGTTCAGTCTTTAACCACTCCTCTTCTTGAGCTGTATAAACTGGAGTCCATTGGGACAGTGGAGTTGGTATAAGAGCAGCTATATGCCCCACATACTCCTGTCTTCCTGATTCAGCAGCACGCTTAGCTGCACTATCTGCCATCCGATTTCCCTTGGTTACATCACCATCTCCTCTCAGATGCGCTCGACAATGTATGATACCGACTTCTTTCGGTTCCCACACTGCTTCCAATAGTTGTAAGATTTCAGCTGCGTATTTGATTTCTTTGCCTTCTGAATTCAGTAGTCCTCTTTCTTTATACAAAGCTCCGTGGGCATGAGTGGTTAAAAACGCATATTTGGAGTCCGTGTAGATGTTCACTCTTAAACCTTCAGCCAATTGTAACGCTCGTGTCAGTGCTATCAATTCTGCCTTTTGTGCTGATGTTCCTTTCGCCAGTGGCCGAGCTTCTATCACCTTGTCTATTGTTGTCACTGCATATCCTGCATAGCGGATCCCTTCTTTCACATAACTACTGCCGTCGGTATAATATTGAACATCGGGGTTCTGGATGGGAAAATCACGAAGATCTGGTCTACTTGAGAATACTTCATCCATTACTTCCAAACAATCATGTTGACTTTCAGTAGGTTGTGGCAAAAGGGTAGCTGGATTTTTTTTTTTTTTTTTTTACTTCCAGGGTGTGTAGCTGTCCCAGGGATAACGATCCATATACCCAGGGTGTGTATGTGTCCCAGGGATAAGGATCCATATACCCAGGTTGTGTATGTGTCCCAGGTATAATGATCCATACACCCAGGTTGTGTATGTGTCCCAGGTATAATGATCCATATACCCAGGGTGTGTAGCTGTCCCAGGGATAAGGATCCATATACCCAGGGTATGTATCTGTCCCAGGGATAATGATCCATATACCCAGGGTGTGTATCTGTCCCAGGGATAATGATCCATATACCCAGGGTATGTAGCTGTCCCAGGGATAATGATCCATATACCCAGGGTGTGTAGCTGCTCCAGGGATAATGATCCATATACCCAGGGTGTGTATGTGTCCCAGGTATAATGATCCATATACCCAGGGTGTGTAGCTGTCCCAGGGATAATGATCCACATACCCAGGGTGTGTAGCTGCTCCAGGGATAATGATCCATATACCCAGGGTGTGTAGCTGTGCCAGGGATAATGATCCACATACCCAGGGATAATGATCCACATACCCAGGGTGTGTAGCTGTCCCAGGGATAATGATCCACATACCCAGGGTGTGTTACTTCTTACAGTCACTATGCCATTGTGAACAATGTCTCAAAGCTAAACCATAGTGTATTTATTTCTGTTTGCGGGCTTTGTGTAGCTCTCCTGCTTGGCTAAGTGGCGTTATCGTGATATATATCCTTGGATTCATCAAGGCTTTCTACCTAATAATGCATTACAAGTAAATTTGGCCCAGGGGAAAAGAAGACTAAAGAGCATGTGGGGGGGAGCACAACATGTAAATTGAGGCCTGGCAGCTTGCCACGTTCACACGCAAAGCTTATTGGGCCATTTTAAACGCTGCTTCTTGCTTTTTCCTAATTTATTTATTTTTTTTAAATTCTTTATTTTGTTTGTGCAAATATTCAACAGACGAGTTTGCTCTGCCACAATAGCTGGAGCAAATCATATGGTTCACAGAGAGTAACAACATTATGGCATGGTGAAGCATTGCACATTTTTTGGTTTACGTGAACAAAATATGTATATAGTACAGTACAAGAGGGAGACGTCAGTGTTCGTTTTGTCAGCTAGAGTGTCAGTGAGTTATAAGTTTTGTGTTGTAGGCTGGGTTAATAGACCTTAGAGAAGGTGGTTTGCCACTGGGTTGCCTAAAGTGCGGCTAGTGTGAGAGGAAGGTAATCCCGTGGCTTGGGTTTATGTCCCTTCCCTTCGTAGGCGATCTGCGCGTCTGTCCAAGTTAGGGAAGGGGGTGGGGGGGAGAGTTTTTCGTATGTGTAGTCCACAAGTGGGTGACTGGACGGTCAGATAGAAATGAGTAATAGGACTGTCATGCTCGTGTCTGCTTGTTAGTGTGACCCCTCATGGGCGTCTCAGTTTTAAGTGATATTGTAGGGCCACTGTCCCGCTCCGTGCTCCGTCAGGCCGGTAGTGTGTATTGTGGGTGGGGACCAGCGAGGCCTTCAGTGGTATTAGGCAAAAAAAAAAAAAAAAAGGAAAACATAATAAAACATAACAAGAAATTTAAACAATAACAGTGCAACAAACTTTAGGAGTGGCAGTCCAGCTTAATGCTTGAGGGTCTGCCGGGGTGGTGCAGGTTGCCCCTTTGAGGGTATTTGAGCAATGGAGGATATCAGATCTTGGCACAAGTTCCCAAGTATTAAGTCCCCAGTCCAGTGGAAGAGGAGGGTTTCGTCGCTCTTGGTGTAAAGTCCCTTATCGTGGCCGGGTCTACCTGTGCCAGGGAGCTGTTCTTCATTCTGTTGTTCAGCGTAATGTTCAGCGTTTGTAGGTGGTTCTTCAGTTCTTGGTATGTTTCTGCCCGGAGGGTGGTATCTTGGGCCGTGATTATTACGGTACGAGAAGGCCCCCACCTATAGGGCACATCACTTGCCCGGAGGTGTTGGAGTAACGGTTGTAGGGATTGGCGCCATAGGAGCGTATTCCGCGAGAGGTCTGGAAATAGGAGCAGCGAGGCCCCCTCAAAAGTAATTGGAGTTTTCCCCCTCACCGCTGCCAGCAGTGCTGCTTTGTCCTGCAATTAACTGAACCGTAGGATGAGGTCCGGGGTGGCGGTCGCTGGTGCACTGGTGGGCTTGGGGAGGCGGAACATGCCATCCAGCTTCAGGTTTTTTGCCTGCTTCGGGGGGAGGTGGGTCGCAATGAGGCGCCGTACAAAATGTGGCAAGTCTGTTTGGTCTATTTTTTCTGGCACTCCCCTGAGCTTCAGGTTGTACATGCGCTTCTGGTCCTCAAGTATGTCCAGCTTGCGGTCGGTCAGCGTTCGGTACTTGTCCAGGTCTGCAAAGCTCTTCTCCAGAGCTGTGATCCGACCATCGTGTGTTGTCTGTACAGCCTCTACTTGGGCCAGCTGTGCGGTCGTGTGTTCCACGGCTTTTCTGAGGGGGGCCAGGTCTCCCGCCAGATTTGCACGGAGCTCCGCCAGCATCTCTTTAAGTAATGCTGCCGTGACCGGTTCTCTGTCGGCAGCAGCGTCCTGTGAAGTGCTGCACCTTTTCGCCGCTTGTGCTGGCCTGTCCGCTAGGGCTATAGCCATGTCGTCGGAGGAGAAGGAGGTTCCGTCGTCCTCCAGCGCCATCTTGCTCCACACGGCTCTCTGTGAGCTCCGGAACAAGTCTCCAATATCCCGACTCTGTGGGCTCCTGTCTGGCCGAGATTTCTTGTTCTTACGGCCCATAATCAGTTGTGCGGTCCAGGAGGTACAATCAGGGAGATTTTGGGGTCACTTTGCCGGTGTTTTTCGTTGTTGTCGTCGAGATTTGAGCGGAGCACAGCAGGCATGCGACCGTCCAGGTTCACCGCTAGGCTCCGCCCCTCCGGGTAGCTGGATTTAAGTTGTTTACAGTCTCTAAATGCACTCTTGGGTTTTCACACAACATTGCTTGATACTTGGTCATACGGCTGTTACTAAACCAATGATTTCCTTTGTAATCCAACAACGTCTGTACTGCATGTGGGACTCGTACATAAAGTTCTTGACCCAGAGTGAGTTTATCGGCTTCAGCTACTAGCAGGGCGGCTGCAGCTACGGCTCTTAGACAAGGTGGAAGTCCGCTGGCCACTGCATCCAATTGCTTAGACATGTAGGCAACAGGTCTTTGCCATGATCCCAAGTACTGTGTCAATACTCCCACAGCCATTCTTCTTTGCTCGTGTACATATAAGTAGAATGGTCGTGTGTGATCAGGTAGACCTAATGCTGGGGCACTCATCAAAGCCTTCTTCACATCTTCAAATGCCGTTTGCTGTTCTTGGGTCCATAAGAAGGGGTCGTGCTCTGTACCTTTGATAGCTGCGTACAGAGGTTTTGCCAATATCGCGTAGCTGGGAATCCATATCCTACAGAAGCCTGCTGCCCCCAAGAATTCTCGCACTTGTCTTCTATTCTTGGGTATTGGTATTTGGCAGACAGCTTCTTTTCTCTCTGGCCCCATAATTCTTTGACCTTCAGAGATATGGAATCCCAGATATTTGACAGTTGGCAAACACAACTGAGCCTTCTTTCTAGACACCTTGTATCCTGCCTTCCAGAGAATGTGTAGTAGATCGTGCGTTGCTTGCTGACAGATTTCTTTTGTAACTGCTGCTATCAACAAGTCATCTACATATTGTAACAATACACACTCTCCTGGGATGGACTCGAAATCCAGTAGATCTTGACTTAGGGCTGAACCAAATAGGGTAGGTGAATTTTTAAACCCTTGGGGCAGTCTTGTCCAAGTCATTTGGCGTTTTGAGCCCGTTACAGCGTTCTCCCATTGGAAAGCGAAAATACATTGACTTTCTGCGGCAATTCGGAGGCAAAAGAAGGCATCTTTGAGGTCTAAGACTGTAAAGTAGGTAGCCCCGCCCGGAATTAAAGCAAGCAGGTTATATGGATTGGGTACAACTGGATGTATACTAACAACCGCATCATTGACTGCTCTCAAGTCCTGCACAGGTCGATACTCATCTGTACCGGGCTTTTGAACAGGCAGCAATGGGGTGTTCCAGGGGGAAGTACAGAATTTTAGGATACCATACCGTATGAACTTATCCAGATAGGATTGGATGTTCTTCTTAGCCTTCTGCGGGATGTGGTATTGTCTTAGGCTCACTGGATAAACCCCAAGTTTTAGTTCAATTTTTATAGGTGGAATATTGCGGGCCAGTCCTGGTGGGTTGTTCTCTGCCCAAACTCCTGGTATGTTAAATAATGTCTCATCACTCCTAGGGTTTTGGCTAGTCAACGCTGTATAAAGTCGCCACTCTTCTTCCTTTGGTACGGATAATGTCATGATACCTGAAGGTCCATTAAACTTTAAGGATGTTGTTCCATTTGGTAGGAACGTAATCTGCGCTTGTAATTTTGATAGCATATCACGTCCCAGCAATTGGACTGGACATTCAGGCATATAAAGGAATTGATGTTTTACTACGTGGCCTCCCAATGTACAGAGTCGACTTTTAAGAACCGGTTTTTCAGCACTTCTTCCAGTTGCTCCTATCACAGTAATAGTCCTTCCAGATGGAGGAGCAACTAGATTAGTCACCACTGAATGTTCAGCACCAGTGTCGATCATGAACGCACTCCTTTTTCCCCCTATTGATACATCGACCATAGGCTCCGCTCGACCAAGGGGGATGGAGCCCGGTCGGTATCAATAGTCCTCCATGACCGTGTCAGCCAATCCTACAAAGTCCCTGCCTTCTCTATCGCGGGACCTTTGCGCTGCTGGGATATATCTATCTTCCCTAACACTTCCTCTGTTCCCATTACTCCCTCTATTACCATTACTCCCTCCGGGGCCTCCTCTACCTCTCGCTCTGCCTCTAAAGTTTCCATAACCTATCCTAGGTCTGTCTTTCTCACACTGTTCTCTTCGAGGACACTCATTTCTCCAATGCCCTTCTTCCCTACAGTATGCGCACTGATTTCTACTTAGAGGTTCCTCATTCCATCTACTATCGCCTCTATCTGGGCCCCGTCTATCTACGCCTGCGATCGCTACCGCTAGCATGTCTGCCTTTCTACGCATCTTGCGCTCTTCCTCTTTCTTACTTTCTGTTTCCCTATTCATATAAACCTTATTCGCTACCTCCATTAGTTGGGTGATTGACATACCTGCAAACCCTTCTAACTTTTGTAGCTTGCGCTTAATATCTCCGTAAGCTTGGCTGACAAAGGCGGAGTTCACCATTCGGGAATTATCTGCGTCTTCCGGATTAAAGTGGGTATACAAGCGGTATGCCTCCAATAATCGGTCATAAAAGACACTGGGCGCTTCATCACTTTTCTGAATCACCTCAACTGTCTTCGACATGTTAATAGCTTTCTTTCCTCCGGCTTTCATGCCAGCAATTATAGCGTCTCTATAGGCTCTGAGTTGAACCATATCAGCACCATTTACATTCCAATCGGGATCGGTGTTGGGATAATGTGTTGCGGCCCATGCTGATGGATTGGCTTGGTTTAAAGTACGGGCTTTATCCTCTAGTGCTTTAATGGCCGCTTGATTAATTCTTGTCCTTTCCTCATTGTTGAATAAAGTCATTAATAACTGCTGGCAATCAGCCCATGTCGGGTTATGTGTCTGTACTATTGAGGTGAACAGATCAGTCATAGCTTGTGGTTTCTCAGTATACGAGGAATTGTGGGTCTTCCAATTTAAGAGATCGGTTGTCGTGAATGGGACATATACAAAGACTGGGTCAGCATGTGCCATTTGGCCTGCGGCATCGATATAGGCTGACCCAGGATTCAGACGAAGAGGCATCTGATAGTGTTTTAATTGTTGGGCACCGGTCAACTGTCGGGTCTGTATGGGGCTACGTGGAGGGGCGTCAGTCATAGGTTCCAGTCGGGGAGAAATAGGGTATGGGGATGTGGGAGCTTGGTTTTGGGAAAAGGTTGTAAATAAAACACTTCGAGCCGAGCTAGATGAAGCTTGACCGGAAGTCTGAAGTGGCGCCAAATCAGGATATTCGTTTTTAATGGGGGTTGGTTCTGATTCCGGAAGGGGAGATTTAGTATGAGGGGGGGTGGATCCTGTACTGGAGGAGCAAGCGGAAGTGGATGGGGGTAATGAGGGGAGGGTTGCAGGACTTCCTGCATTTGCGTCACTTCCTCTTAACGGAAAGTAAGGGGGCGGCAAAGGGATCTTGGACTCAGGGGGCGTGTCCAAAATGGGCCTAACACCAGTCCTAGTGGACGAACAAGTCCTAGCTACCATGAGGCGACACTGCTCCTCGTGGCATGTCTGGAGCCATTTTGGCGAGTCATTTACGGCCTGTCTCCAACAATCAATATAAGGAAACTGGCCGTAAAGTTCAGGCCTACCTGATACAGCCACGTGTAAGCGCTGTACCAGAGTTGGATCCAAACTGCCACGTGGCGGCCATGCCGCAACCAAAGTAGGCCACTCCCTAGTACACAAAGTGACCAAACGTACAGGAGACATTTTAACCCCAAAATCACAAGTTTTGAATCCCTTTTTAAAATTCTTCACCATACAACCTAAGGGATCCGGAATCGTTGACTGCGACGCACCCATACTTAGCAATGGAACGTCGTCGACAACGAATACTATACACGCGTACTATTCAACAGTCACACCCGTTTCCTCTGGCAACAGCACCACGTGGTACGGTTACCAAGTGAAACGTACACAATAACACAATAAACACTCAGGGAATTCCCGTACACACACAGCTGTTACACCAGTCACTAGATAATCAATATTATGCCCTTTGGCGTAACTATACAGTCACCCACGCTATAATTCTCTATATACGAATTACCCGTCTATAACACACCCCAATAACATCGTCTTTTACAAATAGCGGTTACAGTACGGTTAGCATAGGTCAAAGCACAAGTTAAGGTCACAATACAATTATTAGTGGTTATGGTGTTAAACATGCAATGGACGACAATGATTAGTACTTATATACAGTGTCAGTAAATATACAGGGTTATGGTACCGTGCACTATAATACAGCAACACACTATTAACACTCTCGCTAGACGGCTGAGCTCGCGCTATCTAACAAGATATACACTTTACTAAACAATCTTTATCACATTTACAATTCCCAACTAAACTATTGGCCAGTACCTTGAATGGACTACCTAAAAACAATCTACATACGTTTTGGTTAGCCACACTGCCCAATCACCATATATAGCGAGCTAGAGGACCGAATTTACACAGACGCCTCTTAGTCGATTACTATCAAAAGTCTAGTGGGTTCCAAATTTACACGCCTTCCCACTTAGCCCAGATAGGTTGAGAGCTAGCGAACCGAATTTACACAGACGCCGCTTAGTCTCCCGGTCCCTCCGACCTAGCGAACAAAATATACACCCTAGAACGCTAGTCTAGACAAGACACCGGTGTCCGGCTAGGGCTGTTTACACCAGAGCCCCGCCTGACTAACAGAATCAAACGGTCTGACTAAAGAGCGTTCGATCGAGCGGTGCGCCTTCGCTCCTTCCCTCCGACAGAGGGGGCAGATACACAGATTCAAACCCCTTTGGGCCTACCGCACAATCGGTATACCCCTAGTGGGTCCTGCCGTCTAAAACAGCAGTTGTCTTACCTCCTCGTTCCTGAACCTGAGTTCACACTCATCGACGGGGACACCCCAGCACTTCTCACGTAGAGGCCGATGATCTCCTGGACAACAGACCAGTGGCGCCGAGACGAAGGGAGATCCACGCAGAAGTTCAGGGGTGCAGCCGTAGAGAACGTGGGCAAAGATAGACCGTCTCACGCCTCTGCCTCTCAGCTACCGTTGAACGATGAGCTTCCCGGCCAATGCACCAAATGATACCGGAGAAACTGACGGAAGCGAAGCACAGAGAGATGGACACAGGTTTCTTCAGGAATGAAGAGATTCTTTATTGGATCACCGATCGGGACTCAGAGGGACTAGCGTCACCAAAATACAGCAAGTTCTGAGCCCCGGACAATAGTGCAGGCTCCTTATATAGGCACATAACTCCTCCCATATTAAGCTCCACCCGCACATTCTCTTAACCAATCAACACAAATAAGAATTAACTTCCTGCTTGACCGCATGGCTTGTCCAGCACAATGGAGGAGGGGGAATACTACATCCTGTATTCTTGCACATGCTCCGTACACTACTGATCGTATCTTGCCTCGTGCAACCAACTGATCGATACGTCAGCATATGCACGTACACATGCCACGTGGTAATCTCGGCCTACTAAATTTATTTTTACCGAGATTCCACCACAATTGGTGCAGAGCGGCATTTTGCCGCGCATGTGCAGTCGCCTCCCAATGCTTTCCTATGAGACAGTATTGAATTGTCTAAGATAATCGAGATTGATGTTCTCCGCTGTAGCGAGACCAGCACGGTGCTGGGAAAAAAATGTGAGTTGAATCACTGTTTTCAGGGCGATTGGAGCGTGGCCAGCCACATAAGCCCACGCTAGTAATTTGTAGAAAAATCAGACTTGACTCTGTTGTAGCGCTGGAAAGGAGGTAAGAATGTAATAATATTTAAAACAATTAGAATATAAATCCTCTTCTTGCTTTTGGACATGTTATCAGTAAAATTGAACTTGCCCGAACATGTTAACGCAAACCTAAACCTTTGCTATGGGTTTAGATGTTCTATATTCTGTTGTGTTCTATAAAACCTTTACTGGTTTCAAGCACTCCAGCCACAGAGCGAGAAGATATGTAAATATTCTTCTCCCATTTTAGGTTAGAGGCCATCCTAAACTATTATTTATTTTTTTAAAGGGGTGGGTTTTTTAATTTTTAATTTTTTTCAGCGCTGAGACTCACTTGGCGCGGCCGCCTGCTCTACGTCTGGTGATGTCATCCTGCATGTGTTATGTTCATCTTCTCATCCAAGCAAATGCTTCTCATGGGGAAATGCACTGAATGCTTCCCTCTAATTCGTATTAGAGGATGTCTGACATCTTCCTGCACTGCGTGAAGACATTGAATTATGGCTGTTGGGGAGACGGCCCCTAGAGGTGTGGTTGGGGGAAGATGGCCACTAGAGGTGTGGTTGGGGGAAGACGGCTGCTAGAGGTGTGGTTGGGGGAAAACGGCTGCTAGAGGTGTGGTTGGGTGAAGACGGCTGCTAGAGGTGTGGTTGGGTGAAGACGGCTGCTAGAGGTGTGGTTGGGTGAAGACGGCCGCTAGAGGTGTGGTTGGGGGAAGACGACCGCTAGAGGTGTGGTTGGGGGGAAGACGGCCGCTAGAGGTGTGGTTGGGGGAAGACGGCCGCTAGAGGTGTGGTTGGGGGAAGACGGCCGCTAGAGGTGAGGTTGGGGGAAGACGGCCGCTAGAGGTGAGGTTGGGGGAAGACGGCCGCTAGAGGTGAGGTTGGGGGAAGACGGCCGCTAGAGGTGTGGTTGGGGGAAGACGGCCGCTAGAGGTGTGGTTGGGGGAAGACGGCCGCTAGAGGTGTGGTTGGGGGAAGACGGCCGCTAGAGGTGTGGTTGGGGGAAGACGGCCGCTAGAGGTGTGGTTGGGGGAAGACGGCCACTAGAGGTGTGGTTGGGGGAAGACGGCCACTAGAGGTGTGGTTGGGGGAAGACGGCCACTAGAGGTGTGTTTAGCCCTGCAATGGAACATTGCCATATAATAATAACTAGGTGTTTAACCAGGAAAGGTACATTCAGATATGCTCTGGTTTCCGAGCACACTCCTCAAACAGTAATAATTTACTTTCCAGAACTAAAATAACAGGGACATTCCACCTAGATTGCTTCATTAAGATGGAGTGGTTCGGGTGCCTATAGTGTCCCATGACGTAAATCATTCTGTCTCTCTCTGGTCTAGCAGATATTGGTGATGTCCCTTTCTGTGGGAATTGTTACTTCCATGTTCTTGTAATGTGTAACATTTTTAATATTGATAGTTTGTGTCTATATTTAAAGGGGCTCTGGAAATAGCTGGACACCCAATGACTTACTCATTATCCAGTAACCTTAGGAGTTGTCAAATTTGTAAACCAGTTGAAATTCCACACCTGACTAATGGGCTCTGAAAATTAGAACCTGCCATTGTTACAGCCGCCTCTGTGATTAAATATTAACACGTGAAATGCTCAGGAGTCTGGCCAATAAATGAGACCTTCCTACCAGTCACTGAGCTGCAGAGAAGTGTGTGTGTGTGTAATATATATATATATACGAAATATTTTTATTTATTTTTACTCCTCCTCATTTTTCCCCCTCTTGGTTACTTCCGACTTGTTTTGTGAACCAAATGCTGTAAAAATATACAGATTAGTGTACTGCAAAATATAGAAATAATATTGGCCCACTTTTGTACTTTTGGTTCGACTGCATGGGTGAAATACTTCTGAACTGATACACCACAAGGATCAACACCAATGTGTTTTATTTATGTTTTCCAGACGAACCTGTTCGACCGAACCAATTTTTAAAACCTTTTTTTTGCCATTAACAAATCGTTTTGTCTCAACACTAAATCCCCATTATGACAGAAGTGAAGATTGTATTTGTTTTGAAACATCTCTTTAAGTACCCCTGTCAAAATCTTCAGATATGTCCCTTCTCGGTCTCTCCGCTCTGCCTGTGACCTTCTTCTGTCCACTGCTCGCACCCGTACGGCCAACTCACGCTTGCAGGACTTCTCCCGGGTGGCTCCCTTCCTATGGAATAGCCTGCCTACCGCCATCAGACTCTCCCCTAGTCTTCAATCGTTTAAGAGGTGCCTTAAAGCCCATCTCTTTAGGAAAGCTTATGGCCTCCTAGAGTAACCTCTACCTCACATACCTGTCTCTTGCTCTCTCCTAAAGGGCAGCACTCTACTCTCTCCTCCAGCTCTGCTTCACTCCCACCTTATTTGATTGCTATTTCCTGTCATTATCTGCTTTACACCCCACCTCCTGTAGAATGTAAGCTCGTTTGAGCAGGGTCCTCTTCAACCTATTGTTCCTGTAAGTTTTCTTGTAACTGTCCTATTTATAGTTAAACCTCCCCTCTCATAATATTGTAAAGCGCTACAGTATCTGTTGGCGCTATATAAATGGTAGTAATAATAATAATGAAGGTCTTCCAAAACAAATGTAAATGCATAAAGAAGGCCCATCAACTCCAGAGGGGGTGCATTTTGGAGGAAACTGTAGGGAGAGGACTTCTGGCAGGTGGGTAGGGCCAACACCATTCCCTTGGTTCCAGATAGCGTTGTGTCGGAGGCAATAGCAGAATATATGTACCTTGGTATTTCACAGTACTTGGACACACTGGGTCTGTGACAGAGTGCTGTATACAACGGCCATTCACAATGGATTCTCACTTTCCATTTTGAAACCCCCAGTACAGTTTTCTGTAGACCACGTCACTGGTGGTAAAATCAAACCAGGTAGAAATGCTCAAATGTATTGTCCCAGAATAGCCTTGAATGACAATGGAAACCTTTAGTCGAAATCACAACTTGGCAGCGGGACGTAGTTGGGACATAGTTGCAAATGGGTGTAGATTTCATTTCTAAAATGCCATTAATTACCGTTCTCTGCAATGATCTCCTAAATGACAATGTATTTTACCCTTTGTAAAACCTCCTCTAAGCTTCCCAGAGAGTCGCTTGTCTAGCCAGCATTGTTTGTTCTGTAAGCAAACTCTTACATAACATGTATTAGAATGTGACCGCATCTTGGCTTTTGATGAAAGATTTACACTTAAGAAGAACCCATAATATGCCAGGCAGAAAAACACATTAGATTTGGGCAACTCTTGCAGCTGTTCTCTTTAGAACGTTCATAGCCAGGATGTGGTCAGACTTTTTAACAAGGTGTATTAACAAAAAACGTTCCCATCTGCTCCGCATTTATATTTATATTATTGATTTTGCGGTCACAGCAAAACTTTCGGTGTTGTGTTTTATTCACACCTTATGTCACTAGAACTGGTTTTTACTTTTTTAACTTTTTTTTTATTATTCCTTATTTATGCAATGACCGTTGTGGCATATCTACTGTATAAAGGCTTGTGCAAAAGCCAGAGCAAGGTTCAGATGTCAGTGGTTGTTACAGAAAAAGAATATACAAGGCATGTCATACTTTCACGTGTGGCATGGTTGTTGTCTGTCAAAGTTTTAGAATTTTTAAGGAAACGAGAAAACACAAGCAACAATAAGTAACAGTGAGTTTAACATAGTTGCGCTTCTGTAACGTATAGAGAAGTTCAGTAGACCGAGGTACTGGAAATCTTGGCATAGTAGAGAATTGGATGGGGGGGGGGGGGTGTAGAATGATTTACCAGGAGGGGGCTCTGGGTGGGCAGCAAGGTTTAGGATGGTGCCTTGGTCGGTGTGTTGTCTATTAGTTCATTAGTCGCTTCTATAGTTCCGTTTGTTTGTCAATATAGTTTTTCCATGGTTCCCACGTCTTGGAGAAGTGGAAGCGTTTAGTAAAAGCAACAACTCAGCAATGAAGCAGAACACAAGGAATGCTAAACCCAAAGCAAGGTATCGGCACAATGGAAGAGTGTCATGCTCACTCACATTTCTGGCCGTGTTCCTGCCTCCAATCTCCACTCCAGCAGTTCCAACGTCACGGATTTGAACATTTTGGGGGCATGGCTTCCAATTTAAAGAGCCAACCTATAAAAGACTGGTTCACACATAGGACTTTGCCTTGTTGTGGTTCTTTTGTTAGTTTCCAATAGTGCTTTACATCTGGTTGTTATATACCCCGACTATCCTAGTATCTGGTTTCCTGACTCGACTTGTATACCTCATTTTCGGGATTTCTGGCTCCCTAGATCTTGGCTTGTTCTTGACTATTCTCTAGCTGTCTAACGTAGAGTCTGGCCACTCTAAGGTTTGGTATATGTTTTTCTATTACATCCTTCGTGTTGGGTCTCATTGGAGTCCTGACAAAGAGTGGGGTTAGAGGTCAGAACTTTTGTGATACTAGAAGAGAACTGCATAGATTTTTGTCTTATATTAGCTGATGCTTTGGTCTTATCTTGATACATTCACAAAACATGAACTTAAACTGCTTACACAGACATGACACTCTTGCCATGTGTATGTACCTCTGGCTCCATTTCCTAATGGACCATTATCGTATCTGACCTACTTTCCATCATCACTAGAAGAAAACCTGAAACTTGTGCAGAGATGAGAAGGACAAGGTCCTAACCGATGTCATGTCTGAATGTGACGTGGCGTTGCGTGCATCTCCAGGTCCTCCACTGTCCAGACACTCACTCACAGACACTTACTCACACTCACTCACAGACGACACACACACACACACATTTCCACATTCTTGCACACACTCACATAATTTTATTTATTGCTCCCTACCTTTGGGAGCTGGTGTGGGGATCTTCTATCTGGAGTTCTCAGTCTTCCTGCTCCTCGCTGCTCCCTCACTCGCGCAGTTTAGTCGTGCCGGAATATGATGTCATATTCCGGCATCGCTACAGACGGCACGCGCGAGGGAGCAGCTAGGAGAGGGTAGACTGAGCTCCTCCAGCGACCTCTGAGAGTCCTGGCGGGATACATTTTAGCAGAGTAGGCACCTGCAATGTGGGGAGAGCAGGTGCCTATTCTGCTTTAACACTAAGCATGTCTCAAACTTGCGGCTCGCCGGGCTGCAAAAGATGTTCATTGTGGGCCGCGAGTTTGACATGCTTGATGTAAAGCCTTGTACAAACTGCTGGTGAGACTGTTTAAACTAAATGACTTCTCAAGGCATCTGGCCATGCTACTGTGTATCTTGTCCTGGCTCTGTGCGGGATGTGATACAAGAGAGGAAAACATTTTTTTAATTTTGGGAAATGTGAAGGAAAATTGGATAGATGGCTGCTTCAAGTAAACGTTAACAAATATGTGACTACGAGACAAAATACGCACATATCTCACCACCCACACATCCCCGACTATAGATGACACAACTGCAGCACTGCTAGACGAACCTATCACTCTGTCAGAGCTGGCACAGGCGATCAAACAAACCAAACCGGGCAAGAGCCCAGGCCCTGACGGCCTCCCATTAAAATACTACAAGACCTTCTCGGACAGTTTATACCAGCCACTAGTAGACTCCTTTAACGCGGTGAGAGAGGGCCAACACATCCCCAAACAAGCCCTGACAGCCCACATCACCATAATCCCCAAGGAGGGCAAGGATGGGGAACACTGCGGGAATTACAGGCCAATCTCCCTCATCAATTGCGATGTCAAACTCCTTGCAAAGATCCTGGCGTCGCGGCTACAATCGCACATCCCCAGGCTGGTCCACCCAGACCAGGTCGGGTTTGTGGGAGGTCGTGAGGCCAGGGACAACACCATTCGCACACTCACCCTCATGCACGGCAGGGGGGCGGGAGCCGGGGGCCTTCTCCTGCTGTCCACGGACGCGGAGAAGGCCTTCGACAGAGTCGGTTGGACATACCTTTTCGACACCCTGACACACGCGGGCCTGGGAACCCACATGATGCGCTGGATCACCGCCCTATACCATGAGCCGACGGCACACGTCCTGGTTAACGGCGCGCTGACCCCCGAACTCACAATACACAACGGCACCAGACAGGGCTGCCCCCTATCCCCACTTTTGTTTGTCCTAGCCTTAGAACCATTCCTGACACATATCAGAAGCAACATTGACATCACAGGCATCACGACGGGCGACGTCCACCATAAAGTGGCCGCCTTCGCAGACGACCTGTTATTCTTTATCACCAACCCAGAAATAACCTTGCCCAACATCCAACAGGCCTTTAAGGAATTCGGAGAGATCTCCAACTTAAAAATCAACTATGCTAAATCCCACATCCTGAACGTCAATATCCCCAAAAGACGCGCTGACCCCCTACGCCAGAGCTTCCCATTCCAATGGGCAGACCAAAAAATCAGGTACCTAGGAACCTGGCTGACTAGGGACAGCAAAGACCTCTTCCAAGCCAACTTCGCCACCACACTCACCACCTTCCAGAAAGACATGAAAGAATGGGCACACCCACACATATCCTGGCTCGGGAGAGTCCAGGTCATCAAAATGAATTTCCTCCCACGCCTACTATACCTCTTTCAAACCATCCCAATTAAACTCCCCGGGGCGTTTTTTGCCACACTAAACACAGCCATGATCAAATACATCTGGGACGGTAGACGTCCCAGGATGAAAACCACCACCCTCATGAAACCAAAAAACATGGGGGGCCTAGCACTGCCGGACTTCCGCTCATACCACACGGCCACACATCTCCAGAGGGTGATGGAATGGACGAAAAGCGGAGTCCATAAAATGTGGAAAATAGCGGAGGAATCGGAAGCGAGCATGCCGCTCGCAACCATACCCTGGGGCAGGAAGGACCCAGACACCCGAGCCATGTCCCCGTACATTAAATCCACCCTGGACATCTGGCGCAAAACGGCGAAAACACATAGCTTGGCACCCTACCCATCCCCCCTGACACCTCTGGTACATAACGCAGACTTCCAACCGGGCTTCGACCCGAAAGCCTTTCAAAACACCCCCCAGACCCCGATTCCGAGACTGCACCACGTCATCACCAACGGCAAATGCACACCACTAACATCCATGCTAGGAGGTGAGACACCCACCTTCACACAATGCTTCAAACACGCTCAACTTACCGCCTTCATACGCACCCTACCGCAAGGCACCGCACTCACCAGGACCCGGACAGCGTTCGAGACACTGTGCGATAGCCCAGACCCAACGACACACGGGGTCTCCCTCATATACACATTATTACTAACAGGGACACCTACTGCTAAACCTTTATTCATGGGGAAATGGGAAGCGGCACTAAACACGACATTCACAGACGCAGAATGGGAGCAGATATGCTACCTCACCCACCACTGCTCGACACACAGCAAGACCCAGGAGACAGCATTCAAACTCCTGACAAACTGGTACCGCACCCCACACCTCCTCCACAACATAGACCCAGAACACACCAATCTCTGCTGGAGGTGCGAGAAGGAAACAGGGACCGCAATCCACGTATGGTGGGAATGCGAAATGATTAGACCATACTGGGAAGACATACACAAAATTGTAAAGATGTTCTCGGACGCCCCCCCCCCCCTGGAACCGGCAGCAATGCTCCTTCACCACACCACAGTATCTAAATCCAAATACAAGAGGTCTATGACGGTTAGGATCCTAAACGTAGCTAAACAGATAGTCCCCCTCTACTGGAAACAAAAGACCGCACCCCCGCTGAGGGTATGGTTTGCCAAGATGGAAGAACTTAGGGCCATAGAAAACCTGCTTATGTCAGCCTCAGACAAACCCCAGACATACGCTGAGACCTGGACATTGTGGCTCCTTGAAACCGCCAAGGACACCTTCCTGGACAAGCTCAAAGACAGAGACACGACTGGACCCCGACCCCCCCCTCCCCCCCCCACCACGGCTTAGACTGAACGCGACTCGAGACTGGAACCCAGGACCGGCCCACCCTGGAGCTCCAATGCGCACCTCCATTCTACTAAAATAAAGACACGTTCACTCTGCGCTGCTACCTACACAGCAGCACTCAACATATCACGCTTTCAGACACAGGTTTAAGTATACCACAGCGGTCACACGCAACGCCCCGCTGTGGCACACATAGCTAACAGATCCCGAACGGGAAGGAGACCCAATACCTAGTACTGCAACACTCCTCCCAGAAGGTGCATACTACCACGAGCCTCGAACACACACCAGGGATGCAAATAATCCAAGCACACGAAACTTGACTAACATAACGCTGCATGCCCACATGTTATACGGGACCTGCGAGCCAGACATTACAAGGGGCCTGCGAGCCCAACTGAACATGCAAAAGTACTGCCCTCAACAAGGGACAGGGCACACATTATGCTCTTGCTCAAACACCTGTGACACTGTATCAACCTGTTTACTTACCCATGAGGGCCTGCGAGCCCGAGATCTTTTTGATACTGATCGTTAAACCTGTCTGCATATTCTAACTTGACTAGAGACCTGCGAGTCTCCAAACTTTGAACGTAAACAAAACAAAAATAAAAATTATATTTACAAAAAAAAACAAAAACAAATATGTAACAAATGGGTTTATTTGCGAAACCGAAAATTGAGGAGCATTTAACAAGCAAGTTGCAAAGCTTATCGCACATGTTAGGCTAAAAGCTGAAAAATATTAAACTCCTTTGTCAATGCTTTGTGTTCCATAGTTTAGTGGATAAACCAGACTTTCAAGCTTGAACGCGGTTTTCTACACTTTTTTTTTGTTTTTTTGTTCACTGTTTTAGATCTAAAATAAGTGTATGTGACTGTATGCACTAGACTTGTGTATTGTGTAAATGTTTTATTTTTTTTTTCTGAATTGATTCGGTTCAGATTTCCAAATCTTTTCGTTGCTAAAGAAATCCTAATGACATAACACTTAGACCGGTCTGATTATTGCCAAGGAAGCCCAAAAACGACTCTCAAATGGTAAATTAGTGATTCATTTATGGTTGGTGTTGGTTTTACAGCTAATACTTGTAGCCATTACCACTTTATTTGGAATCTGGCTACATTTTGTTTTGGAAATCCAGAAGGCACAAAATTGGCCAAATGTATCTGAATTTCACTTCGGACCAAACTGTATCTCCAAATCTAGTATGCTCTAAATAAAGTTGAAATTATGAGTCACGTTTTGGGAAAGATGGAAAGGGTGCAAATGTGATTGCCGTAAGGACAATTTTAAGCTTTTTGGGCCCAAATTATCAGCTACTCTTTGCAATGTCCATTTTTTGCTTTTAGTTTAGTGAATAATCCCCATAGGAATAGGGTTACTAGATCCACCATGTTTTCAGGGACACATCACATAGACTTATTGATGGGCAGCACATGAAAAGGGTTGCCCTGTAGTATGTAGAATTCAGAAGGTGGTGTTTTTGGTAATTTGCCAACGAAGAATCCTGCAGATTAATCTTTAATCTTTATACATGGTGCAGGGCAAACATTTTTCTTGTGTTTTCACAAAATTGACAAAATGATGTGTCACTGTAAACATGGTGGATATGATATCCCTACGTATGACGAATGTTAACCTGATTTGAGATTAATAGAGGACATGGTTTTGAGTTGTACTTTCACCCAGTGATCGGACTCTCTGTATATTTGTCTTTCAGAAAATGCTGCTCAAGAAGAATTGTGGATCGAAGACTAGAGTAATTACAATACGAGTAAGTAGCTTTCATTGTATCTGGCCGTACCCTTTGTATCTGTATTTGATCGCCTCTGTTCTATGCAAAGAAAACTATATCTTGTCTAAATCATTCGCAATTCAAAAAAAAAAAAAGTGAAACATATTTTTTTTGAATAAGGAAAAATAAATAAAAATACACTAACAGAAAATGGCTTCAAATTGGGGGAAAAAAGTAAAATAATGGGCCAAACGTGTAATATGTTTTCACAGATGAATGTTTAAATGTCAGTCTATCGGGTTTCTAAGCATTATGTTTGGTAAATGCAATCATTTTATTGGCTACATTCTCATTATTTATTTTTTTGTGTTGATTATTTCTCATCCATTTCCCTTTAAATTGCCATAAAAATTTCACTTTCACACCCTCCTGACCGATACAAGGCATAATAATGATATCGGTGATATGGTAAGTGTGGTGATATGTCACCCATCCCTGAGAAGGGTGTTTCAGACGTCCAAATAAGGCATGTGTGTAGTAATAGGCATACTGTCAGTGTGCATGTTAAAGGCGATAATCTAAGTTTGGGGACCATCTAGAGAGAACAAATACAATTAAAATCGTTTCTAAACTAGATAATAAGGTAAAGAAAAGTCTATTACAACACAGCAGGTAAAGAAATAACTCCACGTAGACTTTCAGTAATATGTGACGGAATAAGCCAAGTTTTGGGGAGTTTTAGTGAGAACCAAGACTGTAGAAGTAAAATAATGATTATTTGTACTGGCATTGTTTGAATATAAACTAATATTTGGATGAATGTTCACTTTAAATGTTGCTTTGTGTTGCTGGGTATTGTGACTTGTAGATGTATGTGGACAGGTAGCCAGCATTCTGGTAAAAGTGCTGTTCATTCACACACGGACAAACAGCATGTTTCCAAGTCCGTTTAATTCTCAGGATCCATCAGGCCAAGCTAGAATGAGTAATCTCAAACACGGAGACTTGTGCCATGACCTTGTTTCAACCATGTGTCGTGTTGGCTACAAGAACTGAGTGAGAATTCTCCAGACATTATTTACTTTGTAAAATTCTCTGTTTTTACGCTAGAGGGTCAGGGGGCATAACATTTTATGTTTAATATTACAATGAGGATCCTTCTTTTGTTACAAAACACCTGTCGTTTAGAGGGGATTGTACCCCCATACTGCCAAATCAGGGTTATTTTGCATTGGACAGACCGGGCAGATTGCTAAATTAGCACAGTTTTCTCTGTCTGCTTTATCTGAGCAAAACTGCCCAGCCAGTGACCACACGGATAAGATGGGAATGGGTGGGTCACTGCGGTTTTCAAGGTTGGTCGGTTTTAAGATAATGTATAAGTGAAGCATCTATATTGTCTGAGGAGCAGGGGAGGCGCTAGGCTTTGGGTGTCGAGAGAACCACAGTTTTTGCCAAACTATTTAAAAATGATTTGGCAATAAATAAGGCAATGCGTTCAGATATTCAAAAAGAGTCCTGTTAATTCTAGACCTTTGATCTTAACTTCTGTAGTTGGGAAAGTATTATTTAAAATGTTAGTAAGGAATATTCAGAAATTCATTGGGAAGAACATTATTAGCAATAATCAGCATGGTTTTATGAATCACAGATCATGTCAAGCTAACCTTATTGCATTCTCTGAAAAAGTAAGTAGAAGTATAGATCAGGGTGTTGCAGTGGATTTGATCTATTTGGATTTTGCCAAGGCATTTGATACAGTTCCACACAATAGATTAGTGTTCAAACTCAAGGAAATCGGTCTCGATGAAAATGCTTTTTCTTGGGTAGAACATTGGCTTAAAAACAGAGTACAAAGAGTTGTCGTTAATGGTAAATGTTCAAGCTGGACAGAGGTGGCAAGTGGTGTCCCTCAGGGGTCTGTTCTGGGACCCCTTCTATTTAACATGTTATTAAATGATCTTGAAGACAGCATTGAAAGTCATGTTTCAGTGTTTGCAGATGACACAAAACTAATGTAAAATAATACAATGTGAGCAAGATATTACTTTGCAGCAACTGGTTCGAAATAGATTGAGTGACTGAGCATTTAAATGGCAGTTTAACCCCTTAAGGACCAAACTTCTGGAATAAAAGGGAATCATGACATGTCACACATGTCATGTGTCCTTAAGGGGTTAAATGTAATGTACTGTACTGTACTTCATGGTATAAAATGCACAAGCAACTTGCATCCTAAACGGTGACTTGGAGATAACACATGAGAAGGATTTATGAATTGTTATAGACCACAAACTATGCAACAATGTGCAATGTCAATCAGCAGTGGCTAAGGCCAGTAAGGTATTGCCATGTATAAATAGGGGCATATTTCTCAGGATAAGAATATTTTTGCCTCTCTATAAATCACTGGTAAGATAACACCAGGAATATGTCGTGCAATTTTGGACACCTGTTCTAAAGAGATATTATGGCACTAGAAAAAGTGCAGAAGCGGGAATACAAAATTGGTAAAAAGAAATGGAAGTTTTTAGTAATGAAGAAAAGTTAACATGTTTAGAAAAACGGCGCCTCAGAGAGGATATCATAACATTATTATATTCGGGGCCAATAGAAACCATTATCTAGAAATTTATTCATAATCCGGAATATACATAGGACACAAGGCCACTCATTTTGACTGGAAGAAAGGAGATTTGGCTATGGCAAGGTGTGTTGTGTTTTGTTTTTTTTGGGGGGGGGTGTTTACAGTAAGAATAAGGATGTGAAATTCTCTGCCTGGAGAGGTGGTTTTATCAGTCTATACAGATGTTTAAACAGCAACTGGATAAATACTTGCAAAACATAACATACAGGGATTTAATTTTGAATTTGTGGGGTAATTGTTTCTTGATCCAAGGAGACATCTGACTGTCATTCTGGGTCAAGTAGAAATGTTTTCCTAGTTTGTTGCAAAATTGGAAGCCCTTCTAACAGGGAATTTTGCCTTATTTTTAATGAACAGCAAAAACAGATGTGAGAAAGATTGAACTTGATGCAGCCTTTGTAACGAAGTAACTATGTCAATGCTTATGGTGCTACAAGGTTTAAACTCTTTGAATAAAGTTTGAAAAGTTTTACAAAAAACAAAAAGTATACTATTGATTCAAGTTATGAGACCAACCCTCGCCTATTCACTCATGAAGTTTTACAGGGGGAATTTTACTCCTAAATTTTTTTTTTTAATAATCCCCATACTACATGGTGTTCCCAAAGAGCATTCTTATAAATCTCAATCACACGTGTCAAAGGGATATGCTCATTAAGAAACAGTGGTAAACACTGCAGCTGTATTACCAATGTCAACTTGGCTTTTATTATTATTGCCATTTACATAGCCCCAACACATTCCGTGGCGCTTTACTATATTATGAGAGGGGGATTTAACTATAAATAAGACAATGACAGTAAAACTTACAGGAATGATAAGAGGACCCTGCTCAAACGTTATTATTGCTGAAATCAAATAACTGCAACTGGAGGTGTAGAACCCTGCACAGTCCCGTTAAATCTTGTGCATCAACTTCATCTGAACCTTGTGACGTTCCTACGAATTCAGCAGGGATTGAGATAATTCTGCTGTTTGTTGTAATATGAATGCCACTTCCACTTCGCAGGATTCCTGAATACAAATTGAGCATTAAATCAAACACTTCATCTCCATTCCAGAAATGTCTTCACATTTTAACAAACACTCGAACAGCTCACAACAGATAAAACTATAAAAATTTACTCTTCTAACACTTTGAATGCCACATGGCTTCTTACAGGCCTTGCCGGTAAACCAACCTGGCGAGCAATGTGGCATTATGGTTAAGAGACTGGATTGCCATCTTTGATAAGCTCTTTCAATCTTTGGCTTGCAGGGGGTGGGTGGTGGGGTAAAATGTTGGCATTGTTGTTCTTCACAGATTATAGAACTTCTAACTGTAATTCATTCAAATGTTTGAAAAAGTAAAGTAACCAATATCTATATGGGATACATAACTTATTGATATAAACATAACAAATTAACGCCATGCGATTCCTTTTTAGCCGTGTTGTTAAATAGTCTTGCTGTTTTGTCTTTTCGCAGTTGTGATGTAGTGAACTTTCGGCAACTCAGTTTGTGTCTCAGCTCGTGCTTGACAGAGGACTTTGGTTTGAATGTTTTATTTTTTTAATGTTTAAAGGATGTTTGTGATTTATAAAGGACATAACGATGTGAGCTTGTTTGTCCTCGAAGTGTTTTTAATGTGAGTGCTATTAGGTATAGTACAAGGTTGGCGCACTTGGTTGTGCCCATCTGGTGTTTATTGGTGGACCCTTCCATAAATCGTGCCATTACAGGGTGTTTGTAAAAGAAAATGTAAAACTTCAGAACCCAGTTCTTCGGTCATTACTATGTAGCATTCTGCCGCAACTTCGGGAAACCTGACCCACCCTTCCCCCGGAAACCATTTTACAAACTATAGGAATCAAATAGTTCTTGGGAACAGAGAAAGTGTTCATCTTGTATTATAAAAGGCAGTTTTAAATTGTGTTTTCTTAAATAATGAATACAGTAAATATATAGCCAGCTGCTAGCCTCAGTTTTACATTAAACATATGTTAACTCCTCTGCCTACAGCAAGTTTCACTGAGCCATTATCACCTGAGCACAGCCACGCAGCTGTCACAATGGGTGTGTGCATATTATCCTTATCATTAAAACACACACATTTTATAATGAAAATGTTGGCACGTTTGTAATATCCCAGCTTAATAAGGAAGCTCAATACACATATTGTTTAGCAAAAGAGATCCGTCACTATTTTCATAATTCTCTCTTTTTTAAATTTTTTTTTTATTCTGCTTTTCCCCTTTAAAGTTAGTAGTTTTTAATGTATTAAAGTAAATAATATGGTGGGCTTGACTTCCTAATAGCAGAATGCTAGTTGGAGTATCTGTGGCCCTACTTGATGGATAAAATCAGTTTTTTGCGGTAACTTTTACTTGAAAGAGGGCAACACATGAAGCTCATGGACAATACACATGCCTATTTAAAAGAACACTCCACTACCCCCCTCCTCCCCCCCCCCCAACCATAAAAAAATAAATAAAATCTGTTTAGTTGATGTACTCCCAATAACATCCATGCATGTAAGGTACATCACTTTTTTTTTTTTTTTTTTCAGTAGGGGTATACCTAATATAGCTTGCAAAATCTGCAGGTGTCTAGTCTGAACCTTTTCAAGTCCTCCCCTTCTAACTCCACCCAGATGTTCTGCGGCTGTCCAATCACAGACTTCTCAATGCATTTATTCAGACATTTTTGCAAGGCAGGTGATCTGGGTAACTGCTGCCTCACTGAGCTAAACAACCAGGAAGTAACTGGAACGGTTGTTTGACAGCGAGGATGTCTAACCAGGTTAATTGATGATTTTCCAATTTCTATTAAAATCTACACTAAAGGTCACACATAAAGCACTTCAGCAAGCTACAGTGGTTTAGGTGTCTGGAGTGACATTAAAGGGGGACCCCAATCACCATGACCACTTCTGCTTTTTGAAGTGATGGTAGGAGTTTGTATGTACAGTGTTTTACACATACAGAGCTCATGTAAATTGTGTGCTTGGGGCTAGTTGCACCACTCACACGTGATATTGACATTTCTGGATATCTGGGCTCCCAATGACCATTCGGTGCATAAAAAACATTGGTTATCAGTGCGCTCTGCACGCTGCCAACCGATATGAAAGTCTGTGTGGGCCCCTCTCACCTCCCTCCGTTTATTTGTTGTTGTTTTTTTTGTTAATTTATTTATCAGAATTTCCTCCTAAAATCCCAGCCACCTCACTCCCCTTGCCAGCTAAGATTCGGCTTTGCGTTCTGAAACAGTCCAATCACAAGCTTCTCTATTAGGAGTGACATCAGGAGGGGATGTGGAAGATCAGTAATGGGAGCTTTGCCCGATGCTGGATTAAGGTGAGTAAAACTTTTTTTTGCAGATGCATGTAGTTTATGGACACCACCACCACGCTTACAGGCGATCTTGAATTTGATGAGACTGGCATGATTTTGGGTATTTCAATGTCTCCACATCTGGGGACACCAGAGAAAAGTCCCCTATAAATCATGTTCTCTAGCAGGATGCAATGTTTAATGCTTGTAATATGACAGTGCTTGATCAGCGCTCTGTGGACTGGCATCCTGAATTGCTGTCTTGCCAATTCAGGGATCACTCATCCCCTTCACACCCATGAGCATCACCCATGATGTGAAATGCACTGAATCCCTTGCTAGACCTACTTGACTCCTTCCTGTCCTGGCTAATCCTTGCCAATGTTGGCAAGTATAAAACCAGGCTCGACAATTGACCAATCTCTAGGCAGATCCTGACAGAATTATTGGAAATTTTAAATAAGTATCGGTGGACTGAAAAGTGGTTTCAACAGAAAACATTGAGCCAAAAGCAGAAACTCCTTTTAAGCATTCATGGAGTCAGTAGGAGGATTTAAAGCTATACTGTGTGTGATCAAGGGCTCTGGAAAGCAATTCAGCTGGAGCTTTCGAACCTCATGCACACCATGGCTGGAAGCTCTGACTATGCAAAATATTTCAACCACTTCCTATTTGACACATTGAAACCTTAAACCGGCTGATAACGTCGGCCTTGAGTAACTATTTAAGTGCTGGAAGATCATTCTTCTTCTGATTTCACCTTATATCGCCTGCGTAAGGAGAAGCCCATGAAGGGAAATGTTTTTGTTTTTTATTGTTATTTCTTCAAAATCATTTACAATCTCAACAGTTTAGAAAAAAATAAAAGAATGCAAAACCTTTTGAAAATATGCAATTATCTTCAGAATATGAATCTTGGCATTCATTATTCAATGAACTTCAGGCTATTGAGAGGAAGAAATTGTTATCATGAGCAAAATTGTGTTTAAAAAGTGCGTATTCCCTTACTGTATAATATAAATGTCAACGTTTAATATCTGGGCTTTTTTAAATGATGTTTTCCCTCAGCGGTCACCATGTCCCTTTTAATCTTCCCACATACGTTCTTGTTTGGTGCACAAGAGGTTAAAAGCCCTGGTATAACCCTTCGCATTGGTAAATAGTTCTGCCATCTCCATCAAACTGAAAATAAATGTATCCCTCCCATAGCAACGCATTGAAGTGTATTTTATACCTTCCTCTGACTCATTGTGTTTCTCTATATATACGTTTACAGAGGATATAGCTGTGTACAACATAGGAGACTAGTCTGAGATCTGATCTGATTAGCGGGCGTTGGATCTTAGATCATGTTAAATAAGAACATGCGTATTCTAGGCTGCTCTTATCTGCAAATTAGAAGAAAAGTGTCTGAGTGCCAGCGTTTCATTTATTTTTTTTCTGCTGTCTTTTCCTGTCTTATATCTCCAGTCTCTGCTCATTAGAAAGAAGTGGACTTTTTTCCTCCTCTTTGAATCTGAGGCCAGGGAGTTTGTTTGGAGATATTTCATTTGCTTAAGGCCGTGTAATTTGCCGTTTATTTTTAAGTAGGTTTGTTTAATGTGGATTGCTAAAGAGTCTCTTGAAGTGCTGCCCTTTAACTAATCAGTCTAGGACACAGTTATCCCAAGCCACCCCCCTAGATGTTCAAAATCTGACCGTTCCCCAACTATGTATCCACAGAGGATGGTAATGCCTTGAAGGTTGAACGAGTTTGGGCAGAAGACTTTGATAGGTGCATAGTCCAACATTTCAAATGGACAAAGAGGGACACTTTTATTTTTTTAGTTTTTACCTTTTTGCCTAATCGCTTGCATTTTTAGTGTATATAATTGTATTACAGAATTCCACAGTAAAACGTGCAGTATGGATTAATAACAAAGCTCCACTACAGTAAAACTCACCATAACGGGCAGTGTGTATGAGTGTCAGGGCTCCACTACAGTAAAACTCACCATAACGGGCAGTGTGTATGAGTGTCAGGGCTCCACTACAGTAAAACTCACCATAACGGGCAGTGTGTATGAGTGTCAGGGCTCCACTACAGTAAAACTCACCATAACGGGCAGTGTGTATGAGTGTCAGGGCTCCACTACAGTAAAACTCACCATAACGGGCAGTGTGTATGAGTGTCAGGGCTCCACTACAGTAAAACTCACCATAACGGGCAGTGTGTATGAGTGTCAGGGCTCCACTACAGTAAAACTCACCATAACGGGCAGTGTGTATGAGTGTCAGGGCTCCACAACCGTAAAACTCACCATAACGGGCAGTGTGTATGAGTGTCAGGGCTCCACTACAGTAAAACTCACCATAACGGGCAGTGTGTATGAGTGTCAGGGCTCCACTACAGTAAAACTCACCATAACGGGCAGTGTGTATGAGTGTCAGGGCTCCACTACAGTAAAACTCACCATAACGGGCAGTGTGTATGAGTGTCAGGGCTCCACTACAGTAAAACTCACCATAACGGGCAGTGTGTATGAGTGTCAGGGCTCCACTACAGTAAAACTCATCATAACGGGCAGTGTGTATGAGTGTCAGGGCTCCACAACCGTAAAACCCACTATAACTGGCAGTGTGTATGAGTGTGTCACAGAGCTCCACAGAATTTAAACCTGGTGTACCCAGATTATATTGAATAGTCCCTAATTGGTGTCCTGTTATGCTGTCTCCGGTTTATTTACAGCTCGTTCTGTGAAAATTAAATACACTACACAGACCATATGAAAGCACACTGGGCTACAGTGAATGGGTTGGCGTTCCCTGCTGCATTACCAGTGACATCCCATTGTTGGCAATATGCATTGTTACAGAGCCCTACAGGGGACCTTTGATTATAAAAGCTGGTTTCACCAGCCCCTTACTGCACTAGCTGTGTGCACTTTGCAGCCGGTGTGCCTCCTACACTCTAACAGGAGCTGTCCGTAGAAGCACGGTTTTAGTAACTACCACTATTCTGTATTCTGGTGCAGTATACTTTGCATCCTTCTCCATGGAGCATGGATTTAAAGCCGACATTTCTGACCATTCCAATCTTTGTTTAGTAAGTGGATCTCATGAAGGCTGCGCATGGCCGACTCCCAGAAAGCGTTTTTATGTGAGTAATGTTTACTCGCGGTCGCTTGGTATCTGTCCTGAGCAACTTTAGTTTTTCTAACTTAGATAAGTGCTATCTATTGCTTAATGTGCAATAACTGCAGATTGCGGCTTTTTATATTTACAATAAACATCGAGGACAGGATTTGATTAAATTGCAAAAAGAAATAATCCACTTTTTCAAGTAAAGTTTTAATAAAGCCTAAAATAAAAATGGCAAGTGGTAAAAATAACTCCTAATACCGTGTGGTGGGATCATCTTTCGGCAGCATGCTTCGCCTACCATGGCTTGCCATTTCTCTGTAGCCGGACACCTTACGCCAGAGGGCACAAATAAGATTGGAGGTCTCTCATCTAGCAAAGTGTGAATCCCTAGCAAAAGTGTTCATAAACTTTTTTTTTTTTTTTTAATAAAGTGAAACTTTCAAAACTCTCAGCCAGCTGGCCGAATTTCAGTAAACTATTGCTACATTTTGGTTCCCTGTTGCCAACTGCCAAAGTTCAGTATGATTGAGGGTGATGGGATTCAACCAAAAGGTCCACTCAGGGATACAAAGTTGTTATAGGAACATTTAATTTTCCCTTTTCAAGTCTGTGTGAGTTTCAATAAATAGGTGTGATTCTGGATGTACCATCTGTCATTTCACATGGATTTGCTATTGCTAGCATGGCTCTGTTTGTGTGACGCAGTGCTCCGGAGAGTAGGTATTTGATAGTGTATTCAAGCATGCACCCATGAACGCGGTCCTTGTATTCTCTCATACCCGGATAAATCACTGCAACATGACACCAATGGAAGTTGGGAGTTTCCATGTGAAACTGTGCTCAGAACTTTCTATTCCCTAAGAAGTGGAAGAAATTGTGGCTACATGTGTAATACTTCAGACAAAACAGTAGAAAAGGGGAAAAGTGGATTGATTACGTTGTAAGAACAGACAGCAGTGCATTATTCATTGTTGTGTTCTATGTTCAGGTTGTATTTGGGCCCTATAAATGGCACCTTCTTGTAGTCAATGATGGAGTGCCAGGATACCCTATGTTGGTTATTCCATGCAATTTACAAATCCGGAGAACCGTATTTATAGTGACATGCTTTTATGCTTTAACACCAATACAACAGAAGTCTTTTTAGTGTATAAATGATGCCCCAGCAATCTCACTGCTCAATTCTCTGCCATTTAGGAGTTAAATAATTTTTATATACAGCCCTGGTCACACCTCCCTGCATGTGACTTACACAGCATTCATAAACACTTCCTGTAAAGTGAGATCTAATGTCTACTGGTTATTGTAAATTCTATTTGATTTAGAATTTCTTATCTCCAGCACTGTTAATAGCCTTCTAGACCTTCCAGGATCCTCCTCTGTGTTCAATTTACAGAGCAGGAGATAAAAACTTTTCAAGTAAGTTAACATCTGATTGAAATTAAACTTCTTTTATGCAGGCTGTGTCAGTCACAGTCAGGGGAGTAGTGTCTAGGGCTGCATAAACAGAAACAAAAGTGATTTAGCTTCTAAATGGCACAGAATTGATCACTGACACTCACAAACAAAGCTTCATTAAGCTAAAGTTATTTTGGTGCCTATAGTATCCCTTTAACAGAGAAGTTAAAATCTCACTCCTAAATAGGCTTGCAAGACTCCAAATGTTAAAGGAACACTATAGGGTCAGGAACACAAACATGTATTCCTGACCCTATAGTGTTAAAACCACCATCTAGCCCTCCTGTCCACCTTATGCCTCCCTAAATATAGCAAAATCTTACTTTGTATTTGTGGTGAAACCGACCTCGCCACGTGTGCTTGGAGGGGGCTGCTTGCCCGCCTCTTGCCTTTGGACTATGGCCCTGGGAGATTGGGCCCTTTTACAAAACGTATTCGGCCCTAACAGAGTGCATGTCACTCATTCTGGCCCTTTAAACACAGTGGGGCCATTCGGTACTTGCCCTGTGTGAGCAGTGATACCCCCAGATAGCTATGCCGTGGAGCCTATTGATATAATAAAAGACTATGGGAAAGACTTTGGCTCCATGGCAATTAAACTGTATTTGTGTGGTCTGCGTGCCATTCACCTGATAATGTGCACGCAGACCTGAGCTATCTGGGGATATGTTACATGTCTGTGTTTAATGTATAAAAAGTAACTTTATATTTTTTTTAAACATAATCCTGTATTTAGGTCCCCACATGTGTAATGGAGTTTTGTCTTTGACCTGGGAGATAATTGGATTACTTCTCCAATTATCTCCAGGGCAGAAGGGAGGAAACCAGGATGCATTGTGGAGATGTTTTACTTTTCCTGTTTGAGCAGATTAAAATACTGCCAGCCAGGGGGAACAAGAGATACTTTTACTAACTTTTGAACCCCTGGTCTGATTCATGCCATTTTATGTTGTTCCCCTGAATGGATTGATTGTGGATATGTATTTTTATGAGAATGCGATGTATGGTTTTAAAGTTACAGAGTATGTGTGGAAACTGTATTTTTACTGTATGTAATAATTATGTTAATTGCTTATCTGAGGGGAGGGGATGTGTGGGTTGTACTGTTGCTTGATTGGTTGTTTTATGCCTCCCCCTGGGTGTGTCCTGTATGTGCACAACTGTAATAAAAACCAGGCTGGGTGTTCCAGACCTCAGACCACTGCTTGACCCTCAACACGGAGCCTTGTCTCGTTCTTGGGGGGGGATTCACTGTATGCTGTTGGAGATTGATTGCTAGGAGTGTAAGCTGATGTATGCTTTTCCTGTTTGTCTGCTAGCAGCTATTCGGGAGGTTCCAGTTTGGAGTGCTATTTTGTATCCAGTTCGGGAGTTTGGTGTTCTGCAGTAGCTGTGCCTGTCTCTCAGAAAGGGGCATATCGCCTAAACGGATTTTAACCCCTTGTCTGCTGAAACGGTCCGTTACAGTATTCAAGTCTGAAGCTGCTGGCTCTGCCCTGTCTGTCTCAGACCAGCAAGCAGTCTGCTGACATCAGCAGAAGTGGTGGTCTTAACCAATCACAATGCTTCCCCATAGGATTGGCAGAGACTGTCAAGGAGGCAGATCAGGGGCAGAGCCAGCACAAGTCAAACACAGCCCTGGCCAATCAGTAACTCCTCATAGAGATGTATTGAATCAATGCATCTCTATGAGGAAAGTTCAGTATCTGCATGCAGAGGGTGGAGACACTGAATGTTGTGATGCATACAAGGCAGGACTGCTTAAGGAAGCACCTCTAGCAGCCATCTAATGAGTGGCCAGTGGAGTTATCACTAGGCTGTAATGTAATCACTGCATTTACTAAAAGACAGCAAAAAGCCTGAAGGTAATGATTCTACTCACCAGAACAAATGCAATAAGCTCTAGTGTTTCTGGTGACTATAGTGTCCCTTTAAAGTTCCACTGTAAGATGGGTGGGCAATTAGGAGATTTGTCTCAGACTGGCTTCCATTTAGGTGGTGAAACTTGGCAGCTTTATAGTTCGCTGTGAAAATCTTTCTTGAGACCTGCATAATAATTAATAAATATTCATTAATATGTACGAGGCCTTCCAACACTCCTTCTTTTAGCAGGACAGTCCTGATTTCGGGATCCTGTCCTGATTTTTAGTTCCCTGGTGTCCCTCATCCGACAGCACCAGTCAACTTTGGCAGCTATTCTGTACCTCCTTAATTTTGGTAGTTATGATATGATACAACCTTTAGAGAATAAACTGCTGCAGCCAAAATAGCCCCCCCGCCCCCACCCCCACGCATCCTGTGGGTTCTTTGTGCAGTTGTCCGGCGTACCTCAAATTCAGGTTTCATCTGATTCCCTGCAGATATGCCACCATTTGGGTGACCTATTACTACCTGTACCACACTTCTTGATTGCAATTTTGGATATTTTTTCAAAATCCAATACTTTACTAGCTGTGAATGTGTTTTGTGTTTTTTTTTTTTGGGGGGGGGGTTGTGTGTGTATAAATCTTCAATTATAATCACTGCGTGTTTGTTCTGGCACTTCAAGCGAACTATCGTTTTTCTTTAAAGGACCACTCTAGGCACCCAGACCACTTCAGCTTAATTAAGTGGTATGGGTGCCAGGTCCAGCTAGGGTTAACTAATTTTTTTATAAACATAGCAGTTTCAGAGAAACTGCTATGTTTATCAATTAGTTAAGCCTTCCCCTTTTTCCTCTAGTGGCTGTCTCACTGACAGCCGCTAGAGGCGCTTGCGTGATTCTCACTGTGAAAATCACAGTGAGAGCACGCAAGCGTCCATAGGAAAGCATTATGAATGCTTTCCTATGCGACCGGCTGAATGCGCGCGCAGCTCTTGCCGCGCGTGCGCATTCAGCCGACGGGGAGGAACGGAGGCGGAGAGGAGGAGGAGAGCTCCCCGCCCAGCGCTGGAAAAAGGTAAGTTTTAACCCTTTTCCCCTTTCCAGAGCCGGGCGGGAGGGGGTCCCTGAGGGTGGGGGCACCCTCAGGGCACTCTAGTGCCAGGAAAACGAGTATGCTTTCCTGGCACTAGAGTGGTCCTTTAAATATAAGTGATCTTTAGAAAACTGGGGAAATGACTTTTAACATTTGTGGAGTATTCACAAACATGAAATTATTAAAAAAAAATTGCAAAATCAACTACACATTGTATGTCAAATTGTTGAAATACATTTTAAAAAATATCTATTTTTCCAGCTAAGCTGTTGGGTCTAAAATATGCATTCTGTTTCAATTCCGCTCATTTCACCACAGTATGCCAGGGAAAAGACCACCGTGTGGGACTGTCTGATTATAATAGGGTACGGCACATTAAAATGTTTTATGAAACTTTTTACTTATGAAAAAAAAAAAGAAGAAAAAAAAAAAGTTTTATGAAACATGGTTTCAAAATTTCTCTCCTTTTTTTTTTTTTTAATCTTATCAAAATTCTTTGACGTTGGTTGGCTGTGAGTGATGACGAGCCGTGTTCTATGACATCCGGAGTTCCATGTTCCTTGTAGCTAGATGGACTAGGTAGACCCAGGCTTACACACAATGATAGATTATTTAGAATGAGGTGGCCCTTACAAACTATTTAATTTTTTTCTATAGGTGAAGGTGGTTACAACTCTCTCTCTACCTTCCTTGTGACACTTCCCCATGAGTGCAGCAAACCGAGCAGAGCCTCGCTGTAGAAAAAAACAAAACAAGTTAGATTGGCCAGTGTTTCCCTTTTCATCATATTCATCATCTGTTTCCCTACCTACAGTCCCCAGCCGGGGAACAAATGCCTTATGCTGCTTTCTGGAATTGTAAACAACTGCATCCCTGGGGTTGACGCCAGCGCAGCCTGCGGAAATGGCATAATAACATTTCACACAGCCTGAGACCAGGGACACATTTGTAATTTGTGTCGGTTAACAAGATAATGCTCTTGTAGAACAGACACAGTCAGAGAATTCCATTGACGTTACCTTAAATGCTTTCATGTGCGCCAACATTGAATGGAGTAAATGTGCTATTTTAATTTATCTGGGATGTGGTTTCAGCTTTATCTAATCTGTATGCCCCATACCTGAAACGTGCTCGGTTTCACCTGCAGTCTCGAAGTTTGGTTGCGGAGACCCTAGATGGAGCCCGTCGTCTCCAAGGGGTGGAGTTGAGGCAGTATTTACTCTCCCTCAGTGAACTAACAGGTGCACTTAAATAGGGCCCTCAACAGTTCTTTTTCATGTCAAACTCTTACCACTCAAAAGTACTGGATTTTGGGTACAATCCTGAATTTGGGCATCTGTTCTGCCATTCTTAGTCTGTTCTCTGATGTTCCACTTCTGGGGGGAGTATAAAAAAAGTCTGTATATAGTGCAAGGTGAGCAGCACACCGTTAGTTGTGTTTGTGCTGGGTGGAAATTAACTCTGGGGATTCTGTCCATATCCACGCACAGCACATGGACTAGCGAACATAATTACCTGGCATGTATGCCATGCTGACACACAGTTACCCAAACAGTTACTCCTAAAAAAAATAATAAAAAAAAAATCTTACACCTGGTCCTGCTCACTTCTGTCTTAGTGAACAGACTGTATAAACCTCATAATAGCTGTTGTAGAGTGTGGATCATAAAGTCATCTGCAGATATTTGTAAAGACACATCCCACTCTGGCGCTGTGGGTGTGGCCTCCCGAGAGGTTGCATCAGCCAGCCACTCATGGTTGGGTGTACCTATAGTGACACCTACAAATGAACTAATCTGCCGTAGGCAGATTATTGGCAGCTCTCACTTTATTAACTTTTGCCCTCACAGGGCCATTCAGAAGTTGAAATCCAAAAGGCAAAATTTGAAATTACAATTCCCATGCTGTTGGAGACTTTTTCGAATTAGCTAGTTTCACCCCCATTTTGCCATTAGGATTTCAATTCACTACAAATGAACATTTTATTGAATAACCCGGTCGGCACACCAACACTCAAAGGGTTACAGTTGTATTCGATGGTTAAAGCTGCTGGCCAGGAAGCCTTTTTTGTCTCAAATTGCAGGTTTGTCCTTTAACATCAAACGCCCCCAGCACCCAGGATACTTCAATGGAATTGTTTTGTGGCTCTGCCAGACAGCTTTATGGCAGGGACATCAAAAAACACACAGCGATTAATTGAAGTCCATTTATTAAAGCCAATGCTTCCAGCAGCCTGTTTGCCACGGTATCTGGATTGCCTGTGTGCAGTGCACATGGAGAAGTACAATAAAGATTTGTCTCAGAGACACTGATGGGAATATTTATTGTCTGGTCTTTGAAGATGAAATAAAACAGGTGGTTCAGCATAAGTAAATCTGGCACGAGATCGCTGTCTCCAAGCGAGCCTATCATGCCAATCAACGTTACCCAGGTCAGGAGCTGCAGATGGAGAATGAACCCTTTACTAAACGTTGAATTGTGGAGGACTTTTCAAGGAGTCAGACATTTAAAAGGTGTTGCCACATTGCTACTCACCTGTAAACGAATACCTTGTCATGTTGCTGTGATTAACGCCAAATGACCAAAGTTGTGTATTTTGTCATCGCATACTGCAGCTCGCTACTTAGTGGATAAACCCCAAAGTCTATACGGTTCTGGAGTACAGGTTCAGCTGGTGAGTGCTGCATCTTGGGATCTGTGAGAAGCACTGGAAATCTCCAATAATCTTCATAATTCGTCTTCATGGCGGGGAAGTGGTCAGTAAATCCAGCATTTCTCACCTACCACCTTTCTTCCTGTGTTGTTAACACTTTCACTGGTTTGATTATCACTGTTTGCAACCCAAAAAAAATAAAAAAAAAAATTAGATTCAACGTGGCTGGCTGAGCATTGTGTGGTTTACAGTCCACTGATTGCCTTTTCCCTGTTTGATTGGGTAAGCTGGAGATGTGAAATGGGAGCTGGATGTGTTGGCAGACTATTTCCAGACACTGATCGCTGCCAATATAAATTTCCACCTATACTACAATACCAGTTTTGTTGGCGACACCGCAGTTACATTTTGCCGGAGTTACTTGGTAACACTTGTGCCAAACACTCTGGGAGAACGTGGCACACTACTGTATTAGGATCTTACTGTTGTGGTGCCAATACCTGTGTGCGCTATTTTGCTGTAATCTTTACTTTTCTTTTTTTCCATCTTTGTATAAAACCTGCATATAAAGTCAGTCCTATTGCTGTATTTTCCATATATTACCCATCTCTTTCTGTGTGTGCGTATATGAGAAAATGACAACTTGTCAAAATAACAAATAAAAATCCAGTGGTTTCAGACCATGAATAATGGAAAGAAAATACATTCATATTCATTTTTAACACAATACTAATGTTTTAACTTGGATTATGGTCTTGGTCTGGTGGTTCTCCATCCCCACTTTGACCTGGTTGTGTGGCATAAAGCATTGTCATGTTGGCAAAAACAAACCTCAGAGTTGGGAACATTGTCAGAGTAGAAGAAAGCAGGTTTTCTCCCAAGATAACCTTTCATGTGATTTATGAATCCTTCACAAAGATGCACCTTCAGCCTTGCTGAAGCTCCTCCAAACCATCACTGATCCCCAACCAAATTACACATTGGGTGCAAGACACTGTGGCTTGTAGGCCTCTCCAGGTATCTGTATAACCATTAGATGATCAAGTATTGGGAAAATCTTAAAAAATTGGACTCCAATCATTATGGTCTTTTGCAAACCTTAGCTTGGCTCCTCTTGGTTTCTTTTCGAGTACCTTTTTCTAGCTTTGCATGATTTCAACCCTGCCCCTAGGAGCCTGTTTCGGACCATCCTCAACGTGCACTTCACCCAAGCTGCAGTTTACCATTCTTTTTGTGGGTCACTTGATGTCATCCTGTGCTTGTTGAATGTCATTCTAATGAGTTGGAGGTCATTCCAGCCAGTGGACAAGTGTGTACATATAGAGGTCGCAGCTGCGACCGGGCCTGTCACTCCAGGTGGCCCGGCCGCCCTGCTGAACTCTGCAACCGGGTGCCTGTCGCCATGTTTTGCAGCCCAGGGCCGCCGTCCAAGGGGTCCATCGGGTGGCTCATGCTGTTAGGGCCACCCGATGGGTATGGATTTTCAGGGGGCCCGGTCAGCGCTGGGCGCTTTAACAGCATGACCCGGCCCCCTGTGATGACATCAAAAACTGGGAGGAAGTGACTGCCCCAGTCACTCCTTACAGCATACAAAGAGCCCGCGTGAGAGGAAGGAGTCTCATCTACAACGAGATGCTGATTGGTGCAGAGCGATGTTTTGGCGCACATGATGCACTAGCCTCCCAATGCTTCTCTATAAGAAAGCATTGGATTGGCTGTGATCGTCAGAATTGATAATCTTAGCCATAAAGGCAGGCAGGCCACAGAGAGCAGCATGTTGAGGGAGAAAAGGTATGTCAATCTTCTTTCCACGTATGTGGCTGGGGGTGCATCTACTAAACTGCTACAGACAACTATAGCATTACGAATATATAGTTATTATTATTGGTATTTACATAGCGCCAGCTTATTCTGCAGCATTTTACTGTAATGGTTGTATTCCTAAACCATAAATGTCCTTCAAACTATAGTAAATGTGTTTATAAATCAGTCTGTATGTATAAGAAACTTTGCTCTTGTTCTACGTTGCATTTCAGTTATAAAAATTAGTAAGTAACCTAACATTTCTCAAAACCGCTTTCCCCTACAATTAAAGTCATACTTTGTCCATGCGTCTCCTTGTTATATTTATGCAAAGCACGGTTATATTTGTTAAGGGACATGTAGATTATATTATTTTAAAAACAATTTGTTTTTTCTCAGCTTCATTTTGTTAAAGCGGCACGGTCATGCCGAACTTACATTTTTTAAAATAGATTCCTCTTCTCTCCCTCTGTCAGGATCTGTTCTTCATTTCTTCCTGTCTGCTCTGGTTTTCTTTAAAACATAAGACAAAGTAGGGACTATTTGTCTTATGGAGGTTTCCTACACCTGACCAGTGGAGGAGCAAAGTGTGCTTCATTTCCAGTTATCAAAGCAATTTTCCCATAATTCTCACCTTTGATCTGTGATCTTGCAATGCTTCCTGTCAGTATTCCCGAACGTCCTGTCATTTTAGACAGAACGCTGGCGAAACTAGTGAATTTCGTCCTAACAGAATGAGAACAGTTTGTTCATTCATGTTGAGATGCATTTCGGGAGTTTGTTCTGATCGGAATTTCATTTATATGAAAACTCCGATTCTATTCGTGCCGTGGCTGCATCTTGCAGCCGCTTAGTAGATAACTCTCTAATTCCCACGGTATCAGGTAGCTATCTACCTATCTACCAAAATGCTGAAAAACCTAAATTGGTCTTTCAGGCAAATTTACTAATACTAAGTAAAGATTACTTAGTTTTAGTAAATTCTGCCCTACTCGCTATACTGCGAGTAGGGGCATGTCTAGTAAACAGTGAGCATACTGTAAAAAACAAAACAAAAAAAAGCCCCTAGTGTCCCCCCCCCCTCCCGAACCCCCACCCGTGCTGCGCGAGTGGGGCTATCACACTGAATGAGGGAATATTGCCCCACCCCTGAGTAGTGGCTGGGGGCCCCTAAATAACAATAAGGGGGGAAACCTATCATCCTCCCCCCACCCCAAAAATATTTAATAAAGCCCTCCCTACCCCCCTCACCATAAAAATAGTGAGGGGGCAACAAAAAAACAAATCCCTATAAAAAAAAAAAAATAACTTACCATTTGATGATGGTTTTTTTTTTTTCTAAAATCTTATTTTTTCAGCCCCCAAAAAGGCCAAATAAAAGGCCACAATACCCGTCAGACAAAAAAATACGACGGAAAAAAAACTGACGCAAAAAAAATCCATCTTCACCCATGGAGGGCACGGCGCAGACTGAGCTCCGCAGGGAAAAACCTTCCCACACCCTGCAATTGGGCTCAAAGCGCTCTGATTGGTTGGCTTGAAATCTACCAATCAGAGTGCTCTGTGTCATTTTACACAGCGTGGGGAAAGTTCTTTGGAATTTTCCTAATCTGTGTAATTTGACTCGTAACACTCTGATTGGTTGCTATGAGATCACGGATCTAAGGTGAGAATTGTGGGGAAATTGCTCTGACCACCGGAAACTAAGCACACTTTGCTCCTCCGCTGGTCATAGCTGGTCAGGCATAGGACACTTCCATGAGACAAATAGTCCCTACTTTGTCTTATGTTTTAAAGAAAACTAGAGCAGACGGAAAGAAATGAAGAACAGATCCTGACAGAGGGAGAGAAGAGGAATTGATTAAAGAAAGGTAAGTTCGGCATGACAGTGCCGCTTTAAGTTGTGACTTTTTATTGTGTGTTTGGAACATGCAGTAATTTGTGTTATGGTACCATACACAAGACACATGGTTTATTTTGTTTACTAAATGGGAACTTCAAATTGCATACAAAAATAGTTTGTGTGAAAATTCTCTCTTTTTTTTTTTTCTGGAAGCTCTGCTATTTTGGCCTGTTTTTTGAGATCCCCACAATAAACCCCACAGTTTCCAAGTGATTCATGATAAAGTGCAAAATATTTGAAATGTAACCTTTTGTCAAAGTGTGTAGATTTTTCTGTAACAGATTTGAATTCATGGCAAAATGAACTCATGTTTTTCTATCTTTCTTTCTCTCCGTAGCATTTGTCCAATGGTCGCCAACCCCCGCATTATGTCTATGACCCAGCAATGTTTGCCTTCCGTTCTCTTAGCACCGTAAAACCTATTAGCCCTTTAGTTCCCGTTGAAGAGCCTAAATGTGCCTACTAAACGAAGATTCGTGTTCTATTCTCAGGACCTTCGCAGATCGACCAATCCGCCTTCAGCAGCACAAACCTGTCTCTATAAGCAATAAGGATGCTTTAAACAGACTGTCTTCTATAACGTTTTGCTAAGACCAGCATTGACGACCTGTCAAAGATAATGAAAAAATATAGTAGTCTGTATAAAGTTAAGCAAGTATATGCTTTTCAATATAGTACGTTAGAATGAAACAAAGGTTGGTGGATCTAAAGACTGGACAAAGTGGTGGTTTTGGTAAATTAACACAGATTGATTTTCGTAGAAAATGGCAGAAGTTAACCAACTCTGAAACAAAGGAGTAAAAGAACAAAGGGTTAGAACTTGGGGGGAAATATGGATTAAAACTAAAAATATCAG
This sequence comes from Pelobates fuscus, assembly GCF_036172605.1. Classification (NCBI taxonomy): domain Eukaryota; kingdom Metazoa; phylum Chordata; class Amphibia; order Anura; family Pelobatidae; genus Pelobates; species Pelobates fuscus. Next base: position 435,419,083 of record NC_086318.1, read on the forward strand.
GTTTGCCTTTCTCCAAGATCTAAATATTCAATATTTGTATGTAAGGAAACCTTAAAAATATTTTTAAGAAGTCTGGATGTAAAGCGGGATTTAGAGATGGTTAGGAGTAATCTCGTCCAGTGAGCTAGCCTTCCAAGATGCCTTAGAGTTTGCTTTCCATGAGCGTTCTAGCTTTGAATTAATCGAACGCGCATGGATGGTAGAATGTATCGTTGGCATGCATTGAGACAGAATATACTGTGTGATCAGTGTGACCAGGAAACAGATGTTCTGCAGTTTTAATGATGCATGGATATTATTGCGCTACAGTAACCAGAAATGTTTTTTTTATTTTTTTATTGTTTGTGTATCTTACTGCAATGCCATTAACATCTAACATGGGATTGCGTGGCCAGATCTCCAGGTCAGGAGTAGGTAATCGGCTACTGTAATCCTCTGTCCAACACTCATGGATCACGGAGAGTAATCCATGCATGTAAATTTTTTGGCTAACATGGAACTGCCCCACTTGCCTCATGAGTCACCTGCAGACAAATGGTGCTGTAGTTAAATACATGCACACCTCCCAATACTACTGCTCTAGGCAGGGAGGTCCTGGGCTTAGACAGGTGTTCCACCTGCTCTCTGGTGCCTGATGTATGTCTGTATAAAGAGCCATTCTGGGGCACATTCGAAGAGTGGATCAATCACCAGGGAAACCAATTAAATGCTTCATTGGCTTGTTGTACCTTTCGTGGTTTGACCCAGAATGTCTCTTTTTATCCATAACCGATCAAGTCTGGCTGTGGATAGAGTTTGGAGATGTACAGAAGGTTACCCCATGCCCCTGGTGGATGCCTGCGTTGCTTCTTTTTGGAAATCTTCTTACTATTGACTTCAGATAACCTGATTTAGGAATGCATAAAATGTTTAGGCCCCATTCCTGGGATAACAATCTGCTTCACGTTCTAAGTGATTCCTCCTTATTCAGTAACTCTGGAAATATTGTGTGTGTGTTTTTTGGGGGTTTTTTTTGTACATGTCCACTACGAGCTCCTTGTGGCCATCCCTTACTGCTGGCTGGAATGAGGCATTCTAATCAATATTAAAACATCAACTTATAGAATGGAAGTAAAGGAATGTTTAAAAGGAAAAAAAGCTTGATTAACCAGTGAATATCCAGCTTCTAGAACAAACAACGTGCAGGAGAAAGGAATGGAAAACGAAATATTACAACTCTCCAAGTGTGTGACCTTATCAAAGCATTAAACTGTACCTGGCATGGTGGCACTTTACAGCCAATAGTCATTATATCACTTGGTCATCATTCTAGAAACTGAATAGATAAAATGATTTATTTTTTACCTTTTCAGTTGCTAATTGCATGTTTTGGCATAGAGGTAATCTCGGTTTTAGTGGGTGCTGGTACAATAGGGAGCCAAGGAACCCAATGAATGCACCTGACTCTGTACACTCATGCATTGAATTGGGAATGAGGCTCTTGGACCTGCGCAAACGCAAAGCCTGCAGTAGATATTTAGATGCAGATCTCAGGTAGATAGAACATTTTATTTCTATATTTACTTATCACTTTGCAAGCACAAGCGTAGGTTACATTTAAAGGTTTCCAGACGTGGAACTTGACAGATCTGATTTGAAAGCCCCAGAGGTCCCATAGAAAGGCTGCCTCCTGTATGCAGTTATGCATCTCTGTGTAATGAAGACCCACAGTATGATGATAGTATTTGGGCAAATCCAAGTCTCCGTCACATGTGGTATTAATAGTGCCTTAACTTGGCATTAGGAGCCATGATGGATCCGAGAATAAGTGCAGGTCACTTTTTTATTCAGTACATGGCTTTCTGATTGCCAAAAGTTTCAAGGAGAGTCAGCAAAAAATTCCGGGATCCCAAAAATGGGGTTTTAATAGTAATGGATACCTTGTTTCACCACTCCCACTGCACTAGACACCGGGAGTGGGTCTGTCTGTAAAGTCACTTGCTCTGTAAATTGGTAACAAATCTAGCTCCCTAGGCTGAAATCGGTGAATTACAAGGACACTATTGTGTGCAGTGCCCCTGGTGTTTGACTCCTGCCATGTAAAGCATTGCTGTTTTGGAGATACAGTGTTTGTTACACTGACGGCAACTAGACGGTGCCTTAACTGCGTGAACAGAGTCACTCAGCTACTTGACATTTGATATTAAAGGGACACTATAGTCACCTGAACAACTTCAGCTTAATGAGGTTGTTCAGGTGAGAACTATCTCACTAACTCATGTAAACACTGTATTTTCCGAGACAATACAGTGTTTACATTGAAAGCTAGGAACACCTCCAGTTGCAGTCACTCACAGTGAACCAGAGGGACTTCTGAGTTGATGGAGGCATAATATGCCTCCATCCACTTAGATCTGCTGTCAGCAGAGCACAGGGCAGCAGTGTGCACAGCCTCCTGTGATTCAGTGTCTCCTCCCTCTGCATGCAGACACTAAACTTTCCTCATAGACATTCATTGATTCAATTCATCTCAATGCTGATGCTGATTGGTCTGCCCCTGATCTGCCTCCTTGTCAGTCTCAGCCAATCCTATGGGAAAGCACTGTGATTGGATAAGGCTATCACATGTCAGCAGACTGCTTGTTTTTCCTGAGTCTAACAGCATACGGATTTACAGCTTCTGGCTTGAATACAGTAAGATTTTTACTATATTTATGGAGGCATGAGGGGGCCAGGGGGGCTAGATGGTCGTGTTAACACTATAGGGTCAGGAATACATGTAGTTGCACTGGTGACTATAGTGTCCCTTTAAACATTGAATCAATACATCTTGTAGAGAAACATTAAATGCAATACTTCTCTATGAGAAGCAATTGATTGGAGGAGTGTGACACTTGTCATATATCCGCTTATCACCACAATGCTTCTCTAAGTAAATTTCTATTGGGTGTAAAATTTTAATGGGGGGGGGGGGGGGGGATAGAGGGGATGACATTTTGTACAGTATAGATTCCCTTTAAAATTAAGATGCAGATCGGAGAAAGTAGTTGCACTGTGAGTATAATAGCGATGTGGCAATCCAATAAGCCAGTGAATGTTCTCTGTAAAACAGGAGGTTTCATTGGAGTTTAAACACTTTCTCTTAGTAAATGTATCTCAGCCCCACTACCTCCGGCAAATTGATTGACAATGTGTTGTTGTCTTTTACCGAATCAGTTTTGTGCTTGAAGTTTTCATTTTTAACGTGGCACTGTCACCATCACTATCCCCATCGAACTTGGCTATCCCAAAATCTAGCTGTCTAAGCGTGAAGGTGGCCATAATTTTACCCTCCATGTCCACCCCTCCCAGTAACCGTTACTAAGAATAACAAGGCGGCCGACCAGGCCCTGTGATTTGCAGAGTTACTTTTGGCTTTCCAATATGGATAAAACCGTGAATAATTCATTCAATCTCTGATGTAGCACCAGGCCCAACATGCCCAAGGCTAGCTAGAATTCGTTTATATATTTCTGTTTTACAAAACAATGTAAAAATGATCAGCGCGTGGTGTATGCAGTTTTCAACGCGGACAGAGCTGCTGTCAAAGTAAAAAGAGTTCCCCCTAAAATTTGATACTGTAAATGCCCCGAATAAAATGGAGACAGACTAAAATGAATCCATTATACCGAACACAGCAGAAGAGAGCAAAATAATTGCGGATATTTACGAATATGTGAGTTGTTTTGAATTCGCCTGGGTTTCAGATTTAAGGTCACAGCAGCTGAGCTGGAAACATAGCTTACCTGGAGAATTTGTTCCATGTTGGCTGAGTTGGCTTCGAATTTGAAATTCCTTGGTGAATATTAGTGAGTGACCGTGGACACGATACAGTTTGTTGGATGTGTTATGATTTGTTCTTATTGTTTGCTGGGTTACGCATTTCACCCTTTGCTTGTGCGATGGGTTAGGACACACTGCTTTTATTAAAAAAAAATGCCGTATAGAATTACAAATAGCTAGATAATAAAATACAGCTACAGACAGACACGGTTATCCCACAAACTAGATATATCCAGGTTGGATCAGATTGTGCTGGTCTGATACTAACAGATCTTCAGTCATTTATAAGGACAGCATGTTATAGGACTGTTTTTACTTTAATAAAAATGCCACTGTTTCTTTAATGATAACTTCCCTGTAGTCAGCAGGTTCACTCTCTAACAGATATAGGTAAGTGATCGATTCAGAACAGGCCATTAGGATTTGCTGAACAAGGAATAATAAGCACCGTTTGTTTTGTAACCCTTTCGGTGCCAGGGCACTGCACTGGCCTTGCACTGGAAGGATTGAATGCCCAATTAAATGCAAATCTTTTAAACCATGCGCTAAGTGATAAGTGCACCAAGAAACGTTAAATGTTACGTGAAAATAAATGATTTTAGTGCTGTTGGCTATTTTTTGAATATTAAAGGAACTGACTGTCACACACTCCTGTAGCTACAAAACTATTTTTGTACACATATTTTTGTAAGAGAGGTGTGTTTATTATATTTTTTTCTCAAAGAGCTTTTCTAGTGTAACAGCTACTAAATTGTAGATAACCACTTGTTATTTCTATGGGAAAAGGTTTGGTTAACACAATAAGTGCTGGCAGTGCAATGCTTTGCACATACCCACATCTGTGGCACTTGGCTGGTTAAAAAAAAACAAAAAAATGCATTCACCATTCAAAAGGAATTTTTCTTTGCTTCACAAGCTCTGTTGCTTCTGAAAGAGTTAAATAAAAATTAAAAAAGCATAAAAAAAAAAAAAAAAGAATTATCAGTCGAGTGGTTATATAGCACGATTATGCTATTTTAACAGAAAAACGACGGACGCTCTCCAGCGACCAAAGTGTTGGCGTATTCTCCCCTTTCGCACTGGGGGTAACAGTTTCCATTATAGGATTCTATAGGCACCGAAGGTTAATTAACCCTTTGAATGCCATGGTGGGGACAGTAAAACCCAAATGCTTGTGTCTCTTTTGTGTTTTGTAGGGTTAAAGAGGTGCATTGAATAATGGAGAAACAATAACCCAAAAACTTGCATTGTGCGTTTTTTTTTCTAGAGATGAATTTAGGCAGCATTTCATTGCAGTAGGTAGTTAATGATATGAAGCTCCTGTGGGTAATTCCAATGATGTGTGACGCAGGTATGTGGTCGTAGCCTGGTTTAGGTGACAAAACTAACTACTGTAACATGGAATGTAAGCTAAAATGGGAACGGTGGCGCAGCCCCCTCAATGTACCTAAAACATGTCTCCAAGTCTGCTTTTGGGTATAAAACCATAGACTGTAAAGGTGGCTATGAAAACGAGAAATAAATCCTTTATGTCTACATCCTGACTCCTGTCGTCTTTCCTATGTTGAATCATTCTCCTAGACCAGCTGTTCACCCTACACGTATACTGGCATAAAGCGTTGTGCATTATTCAGTAGGTTTTTATTTATTTTTTGTTTACTTGCTAGAGCAGATTATTTTAGCCCTAAGCCAGTGACTGCCACCTGGGCATCTCCGAACGGAGTGGCTGGCTGTGCATTATGGGAAGTGTCATTCGCAGACCTCTGTGATGCCAAAGTTGATTATAACTGGGTTATTCAATAAGCAAAAAGAATTGCAAATTTGAGGTCAAAACAACCATATTGGTTGGCATAGTTTGGTTTAAAGTTTGGAACTTTCTGGTTCAAAGGGTTATTGAATAACTTTGCTGTCTCTCCATTATAATGTCCATTGCTATAATCTCACATATGTTGCTACCGGCAGCCTATTTAAGTGTATGCCTCTATAAAAATATTACAGAGCTGGAACTGCCCTTCCACCAGAGATGACTATGATATAAAAACATTGGCTTTTAGCTGTTCCTGTGCAGACTCCATCCTTCTATCCTAAGGCGTCTGAGAGCAACACACTGAGGCAGATACGTTTTCAGCAGATGAGGTATGATCAAAGTGACACTATAGGCACTACAAGTTTCTCAATAAAGGGTTTTTGGTGTTTATATCATGGCCCTGCAGTGTCACTGCACAATTCTCTGCCATTTAGGAGTTAAATCACTTTGTTTACTCTTCCTTGCATGTGACTTACGGAGCCTTCCTACACACTTCCTGTAAAGAGTCATCTAGTGTTTACACATCCTTTATTGCACAGCCTATTTAGTTTATAATTTTATTAAAGACACGGAGGCTCATATTATGCATAACTCTTTCTTTATTTCCTCAGCAGCAAAGATAGAGGAATATAAATATTATCGAAATTGAAAGTAAAAACTGTACAGGCATAACAGGCAGCCAATCACATAACATAGGAAGTAGCTATATAAGGCCTGTGTCTCCCACAATCCCCCTCTTTCTTTGCTGCTTCCTCAGACAGCTAAGTATCCTGTTTAGCTCTCTTACTCATTGCAATTGAATTGTTGTTATTTTACTGAATTTACTTGCTTTTATTATTATTGCATTTATTATTTATTGTTATTTATCTTATTCTTAAATTTTACATTGCTCGTTTTCACACCTTAGTGTGCCTTTGGGTTTTTTCCCTTTGCCGGGAGATTGTCTCCCTGCCCTCCCCTGCTCCCCGCGGGTGCCAGCAGTGGTTTTCTGCCGCGGCCGTTCCTTACTTCGCGGCCACGGCTGCGTGCACTCCCCTGCCCGCTCACGGACTCCCCACGCGGGCAGAGTGCACGCGCCCCTTCCCCTGACGGGTGCACGACCGCGAGCACTTCCCTCACGTGCGGCGGCCATCTTGGACGGACCCCCACGAGGTCTGCATCCTAGCTGCCGTGCGGTCGGTCGCCTCGATCTCTCCTGGGCACACTAACGGTCTGATTACTATTATTGTTCTATACTCACTTCTGTGCTGTGGGTTACTCAACCCTTCACTTCTCTCCTGCCCCACTTCAATAGCTTGCCATTAGATTTGCCAATAGATTGCCATTATGCAGGATAGGGATGATGGGCCTACAGGTCCCTCTGGGGACTTTAACATGGAGAATGCTGAGAGTGCTATGGCCTCTCAGGAATTTCAAGCCTTGCTTGAAGCCACTATGGCTTCCTCACTGCAGAAGGCTATTGCCTCAGCCATGGGGGCTGTCTCCTCCTCCTTTACCCACTCCCTCCATTCTATGGTTTTGCCTGCAATGGCCTCCCCGGCTCCCCAGGGTGGGGGGTCCCCTTCACCTACCCAGACAGTGCCTGGGGCCCGTAAGGCTAAGGCCAAGTCTAAAAATGTCGTCTCCCACTCCTCGATGCAGGCTCTGCCTGCCATGACTGACACGCTAGAGGCGGTCACAGATGGCGCGCACCCCACACGCAAAAGAGCCCCTGGCCGGGCTAAAAAGGCTAGATTGTGGAAACGGGCTAGGGCCCTTGATGATGGGTCGGATTCCGACCGGAGTGTGGAGGACGAATCCGACATTATGGAGTATGACTCCTTTGATGATATTGAATCTGGAGAGGATTTGCCCCTTACGGGCGTGAACCCCTCGGGGTCCTCTGCCAAGGCCCGGGGTCAGATATTAGGCCCCTCTGGGGACGACAAAGCAATCCTTGACCCGCAGGCTAACCCCCTGTTTGATCCAGACGACCTGCGTCACCCCAGGTCCGCTGAATGGGTCCCCCCGGACCATATTGCCCAGTACGTGGCTAAGCACATCCGCACGCCCCTTTCTAGAGAAGGCCGCAATAAACTGCGCGCCGAATGCCCGCGCCCTACCCTCCCGGGCGCTGCCTGTAAGACCCCAGACATTGACCCGCAGATTGCCCAGTTCTTAAATAAGTCGGGCTGGAAGCCCAAGAAGGGCCTTGACCATTCCCTGAAGGGGTGCCAGGACAAGATCCTGGATACGCTAGGACCCCTCTCGAAGCTATACGAGCTTCTCGATTCTGCCAGGACTGGCGACTCGGTCTTAGATATTGATGTGGCCGTGGGTTGGGTCCAAAGAGCCATATGCTTACTGGGGAACGCCAATACGGCGATGTCTACAGAGAGGCGTAAAGCTATTCTCTTAAAGATCGACCCTAAGCTGGTCACCATGAATGTGGCGGAGCCTGAGCCGACCGATGAGGGTTTGCTGTTCGGCACCTCCTTCGTTAAGGACATGGGATCGTATGTCAAGACCTTCACTGCTATTGACAAGGCACAGGCGAACATGAAGCGCGTGTTCGCGCCTAAGGTTTTCGGAGGGGCCGGGCGTAGCAGGAACCGTCCACCCGGCCGTGGTTTCCGAGGCGCACTCCGCGCAACCAGAGGTTCCTTTTTTCCCTCCCGGGGATTTCAGGACCAGAGAACCCCTCCCTTCTTCCCAGCCAGAGGTCGGGCTTGGGGCTCCAGATACCCCCGCAGTGGTACCCCCAGCAGACGTCCTTACGGTGAGTACCCTTTCTTTCCCTCCCGTTCAAGTGGCGGGGAGGCTGGCTTTATTTTACAGAGAGTGGGAAAATATCACCTCGGATGCTTGGGTTCTGCAATGTGTGAAGGGGTATCGCCTAGAGTTTGTTTCCATGCCTGTCCAGTTTTGTCCCCCCAGAGAACTGTCTCTTCCACCAGATCAGGACGAGATGATTTCCATGGAAGTCGTGGAAATGTTTGCCAAGGGCGCTATAGAGGAATTGCCGTTCGCCGCCGCAGGTTTTACGAGCAATCTGTTCCTAGTACCCAAGAAAGGGGGCGGAGTTCGCCCTGTGATAAATCTTTGCCCCTCAACGCCTTCCTACGTTACCAACACTTCCAGATGGAAGGCATACACTGCCTCAGAGACCTTCTACGCCAGTCGGACTGGCTAGCCAAACTGGACCTGAAGGACGCTTACTTCATGGTACCCATTGCTTTGGAGTTCAGAGACTACCTCCATTTCACATGGCACGGGCGTCGTTGGCGCTTCACTTGCCTGCCTTTCGGTCTCTCCTCGGCTCCCTGGTGCTTCACCAAGCTCATGAACCCCGCGGGGTTCGTCTCATTATTTACCTGGACGCCATTTTGATTTTGTCCCAATCAAAGGAGGACCTCCTCCTACATCTGGAGTGGACTACCAGCCTGCTACAGAAGCTGGGTTTTCTGATCAACTGGGACAAGTCGGTCCTAGTTCCCGCCCAGTCCATAGAGTTCCTGGGCTTCAGAGTGGATTCCGTCCAACAATTTCTGTTCCTACCGTGTTCAAAGGTGAGAGCCATCCAGAAGGAAATTCGAAGGGCTCTTCGTGTCTCAGACTTGTCCGTCAGACAACTGGAGAGAATAATTGGCCTTCTCGCGGCCTCTATTCAAGCGATCTTCCCAGGCCCGCTACATTACCGGGCCCTCCAGCGGCTCAAAGGGTCACACCTTCGGTCAGGTCACTCCTACAAGTCTCGGATACGTTTGGACGCGGAGTCCAGGGACGAATTGGTGTGGTGGTTGGCACACATGGAGGCATGGAACGGGAGAGCAATTTTCGGCTCCATCCCAGACGTAGTGATCGAGTCCGATGCCAGCTTGCACGGCTGGGGTGCTCGTTGTGGCGACGTTTCCACAGGAGGCAGATGGTACGACATGGAGAAGTCGTTACACATCAACTGCTTGGAACTCCTGGCAGGGGCGTTCGCGATCCGCAGCCTTACCCCAGGACGGGCGAATTGCTGCGTTCTCCTCAAGATGGACAACGTGTCGGCGGTCCGCTACATAAATCACCTGGGGGGTACGAAGTCCAAGATGTTGGCGATTCTGGCAAAAGATTTCTGGCAGTTCTGCCTCTACAACAACGTTTCGGTAACAGCGGAACACATTCCGGGTCTGGACAATTCGGGAGCGGATTGGAATTCCAGACACTTAAGATCGTGGTCTGGTTGGTGCATGGAACGGGCAGTGGATCCCGTATCTGCCCCTCTATGTTTGATCCTGGAATTCCTCACGTCCCTGTTTGACTCGGGCAAGGCATACCGCACGATCAATCTCTCCCGTTCGGCTATTTCGGCCGGCCACAAGGGTTTGGATGGTTCCCCTGTAGGCAGACATCCTTTTGTATGTCGTCTTCTAAAGGGTATTCGCCTTGCTCGTCCTCCTCGGCCTCGTTTCTCTGCCTTTTGGGATGTCAACGTGATGTTGCAGTTCCTCTCATCATGGTACCCTAACCAAGAACTGACTTTAAAACGATTGTCATCCAAGTTGGTGATGCTACTCTGTTTGATATCTTGGCGATGTTGGCGATTCTGGCAAAAGATTTCTGGCAGTTCTGCCTCTACAACAACGTTTCGGTAACAGCGGAACACATTCCGGGTCTGGACAATTCGGGAGCGGATTGGAATTCCAGACACTTAAGAGACTCTGGAGATTGGCGTTTACACGCTTCGGTGTTCCAGAGCCTGGACATGCTGTGGGGAAGATTCCAGATGGATCTGTTCGCATCTCGGCTGAACACTCAGCTGCCGGAGTTCTACAGTTGGAGGCCGGACCCGGCAGCGGTGACGACAGATGCCTTTCTCCAAGAATGGCCACGGGGTCATCTGTACGCTTTTCCCCCGTTCAACATGATCGCGCGCACGATCTCGAAGATGGTTCGCCACGACTGTCGTATGGCGTTGATCACCCCTCTATGGAGATCTCGACCATGGTTCCCTCGCTTGATGGAGTTATCGATAGATTACCCTCGGCTGATACCTGTCTTCCAGGACCTCCTTCTGGATCCGGATGGGAACTCACAGGAGCTGGTGTTGCAACACCAGCTACCCCTGATAGCGTGGTTCCTTTCAGGGGACCTTGGACTGTCCCAGACGTTCCGCAGGCAACTCTCCTGCTCCTCGATAATGCCTGGGCCCCAGGCACCCGTACAGCCTATCGAGCTTCATGGAGATCGTGGTCTGGTTGGTGCATGGAACGGGCAGTGGATCCCGTATCTGCCCCTCTATGTTTGATCCTGGAATTCCTCACGTCCCTGTTTGACTCGGGCAAGGCATACCGCACGATCAATCTCTCCCGTTCGGCTATTTCGGCCGGCCACAAGGGTTTGGATGGTTCCCCTGTAGGCAGACATCCTTTTGTATGTCGTCTTCTAAAGGGTATTCGCCTTGCTCGTCCTCCTCGGCCTCGTTTCTCGGCCTTTTGGGATGTCAACGTGATGTTGCAGTTCCTCTCATCATGGTACCCTAACCAAGAACTGACTTTAAAACGATTGTCATCCAAGTTGGTGATGCTACTCTGTTTGATATCTTGCAAGAGGGTCTCTGACGTCAGGGCCCTGGATTGGGACGCCGTTGCATTCACCCCAGAGGGTGTTACTTTTGACATATCCAGGAGGACTAAATCTGCATCCAAGTCATTTTCATACCCCAGATTTTCTGAGTGTCCGGCGCTCTGCCCGGTGGATTGCATCAAAGTTTATCTGGATGTTACGCGCTCTCTTCGCTCAGCCGATCTACACGATTTGTTTGTATCTTTTAAGTCTCCTCATCGGCCAGTTTCGACACCTACTCTGGCACGTTGGATGCGTTGGCTGTTAGCCTCTGCGGGTATAGACACCTCTGTATTTACGCCTCATTCTGTGCGAGGCGCGATGGCTTCGAAAGCTTCCTCAGTCGGATGCCGTCTGGAAGATATTATGCGAGCGGCAGATTGGTCCCGAGAATCGACCTTTCGAGATTTCTATTTCAGACCTATTGAACACATCGCATCTCGAGTGGTGGCACAGCTTTGAACTTGCATAATATGAGCCTCCGTGTCTTTAATAAAATTCTCAGATTTTACTAGTAACATGACGTAAAGTCATGATATTATTAAAGACACGGAGGCGAGTATTATTCCCTCCCACCCTCCCGGTGTGGATTTGGGATAGGAGATGCTTCAATACTATTCAGGTATGTTTTTTCAATCAGGTCTGTATTTGTATCATGTATTTTTATCATGTTTTGGATGATTTTGAACGCTTTTGCTGGTTTCTAATTCTATATATTTTATATTTCAGAATCCAGTTTTATGTATGGCTCCTCACGGTTATGTTTGGTAAGTCTACAGTTTTGAGTTTGGAAATTACCATATTTTTCTATCTTTTGTAGCTTGAAGTTTTTGCATTGTTTCCCGTTTCCTGTTTGGATCTAATGGAACATCGTCCATCTAACCTGGTCTTCGGTTTCGCAAGAAAGAGGGGGATTGTGGGAGACACAGGACTTATATAGCTACTTCCTCTATTATGTGATTGGCTACCTGTTATGCCTGTACAGTTTTTACTTTCAATTTCGATAATATTTATATTCCTCTATCTTTGCTGCTGAGGAAATAAAGAAAGAGTTATGCATAATACTCGCCTCCGTGTCTTTAATAAAATCATGACTTTACGTCATGTTACTAGTAAAATCTGGGAATTTCTTATTTCCTGCTCTGTTAATAGCCTTCTAGGGGTGATTTTAAAGTTCAATTTACAGAGCAAAATATTAAAAAACCTACTAAAGTAAGTTAAAATATGATTAAAAATTAACTTTTTTTTTTTTCCTTCCATCTCTGTGAGCGACTGCCAGGGGAGGTGTGGCTAGGGTTGCATAAACAGAAACAAAAGGGATTTAACCCCTTAAGGACACATGCCATGTGTGACATGTCATGATTCCCTTTTATTCCAGAAGCTTGGTCCTTAAGGGTTAAAGGGACACTATAGTCACCAAAACATCTTTAGCAGTTTTTGTGTATAGATAATTTCCCTGCAGCCTCAATGCTCAATTATCTACCATTTAGGAGTTAAATCATTTTAGTTTTGCAACCCTAGCCACACCCCCTTGCATGTGACTTACAGAGCATTCCTAAACCTTTTCTGTAAAGAGTCATCTAATGTTTATACTTCCTTTTATTGCAAATTCTGTTTGATTTAGAATTTATCTCCTGCTCTGTTAATAATGTGCTAAACCCTGTATGAGCCTTGTGTGTGTAATTTAAGTTCGATTTACAGAACAGAAGATAAAAACTTCACTGAAAGTGAAACCATTTTATTTTCATGCAGGCTGTGTCTGTCGTAGCCAGGGAAGGTGTGGTAGGAGCCGCATAAACAGAAACAAAAGTGATTTAACTTCTAAATGGCAGAGAATTGAGCAGTGAAACTTCAAAGGTGATAGCTATACACCAAAACTGCTTAATTACGGTTGTTTTGGTGATTGTAGTGTTCCTTTAATCATACCTCACGTTAATTCTAACGTGTTTTTTTTTTGTTTTTTGTTTTTTTTAAATGTATGTGACTAATATTTGATTATTTTTTCATCTTAATTTGTGTTCACTCCAATGTATGGCTGATGTAGGGCCTCTCTTAGCTACAAACTGTACAGATGCTGACATCCTTCTAAACCAGCTTGCGAATATATCAACACCCTGCGTTCGAGACACCTACCAAGGCAACTAAATCCAGCAGCTTCACAGCTCTGCCCTTTGGGATTTCATGGTCAGAAATGCTTCGGATGATTTCATATTCTTATTTCAGTGGTTAACGTAAAAGGGAAGTGCTTGACAGTATGTAAAACAGCTATGACAAATCTTAACTATTGGGACTGTCCTGAGAAGACGTGGCCTGTTGGCCGATATGCTCATACACTCTTAAATAAACTCTATTTGTCTATTCACCAAGACCTTGCCGTGATGTACAATTACTTGCTCCTATCCCTTTTACAATAAACCATGCCCGCTTATTGCCCCATTACAATAATACTAGACCCGCTTATTGCCCCTTTACAATACTATGCCCACTTATTGCCCCTTTACAATAATACTTTACCCGCTCATTGTCCCTTTACAATAATACTATGCCCGCTCATTGCCCCTTTACAATAATACTATGATGCCCCTTTACAATAATACTATACCCGCTCATTGCCCCATTACAATAATACTATGCTGCTCATTGCCCCTTTACAATAATACTATGATGCCCCTTTACAATAATACTATACCCGCTCATTGCCCCGTTACAATAATACTATGCCCGCTCATTGCCCCTTTACAATACTATGCCCGCTCATTACCCCATTACAATAATACTATACCCGCTCATTGCCCCTTTACAATAATACTATACCCGCTCATTGCCCCTTTACAATAATATTATTATGCCCCTTTACAATAATACTATACCTGCTTATTGCCCCTTTACAATAATACTATGCTGCTTATTGCCCCTATACAATAATACTATACCCGCTCATTGCCCCTTTACAATAATACTATATCCGCTCATTGCCCCATTACAATAATACTATACCCGCTTATTGCCCCATTACAATAATACTATGCTGCTCATTGCCCCTTTACAATAATACTATACCCGCTTATTGCGCCTATACAATAATACTATGCTGCTTATTGCCCCTATACAATAATACTATACCCGCTCATTGCCCCATTACAATAATACTATGATGCTCATTACTCCTTTACAATAATACTATTCCCGCTCATTGCCCCATTACAATAATACTAGACCCGCTTATTGCCCCATTACAATAATACTATACCCGCTTATTGCCCCTATACAATAATACTATACCTGCTTATTGCCCCTATACAATAATACTATTATGCTCATTACTCCTTTACAATGCCCGCTCATTACCCCATTACAATAATACTATACCCGCGTATTGCCCCATTACAATAATACTATGCTGCTCATTGCCCCTTTACAATAATACTATGCTGCTTATTGCCCCTATACAATAATACTATACCCGCTCATTGCCCCTTTACAATAATACTATATCCGCTCATTGCCCCATTACAATAATACTATACCCGCTTATTGCCCCCTTACAATAATACAATGATGCTCATTACTCCTTTACAATAATACTATACCCGCTTATTGCCCCTATACAATAATACTATGATGCGCATTACTCCTTTACAATAATACTATTCCCGCTCATTGCCCCATTACAATAATACTAGACCCGCTTATTGCCCCATTACAATACTAGACCCGCTTATTGCCCCTATACAATAATACTATACCTGCTTATTGCCCCTATACAATAATACTATGATGCTCATTGTCCCATTACAATAATACTATACCCGCTTATTGCCCCATTACAATAATACTATGCTGCTCATTGCCCCTTTACAATAATACTATACCCGCTTATTACCCCTATACAATAATACTATGATGCTCATTACTCCATTACAATAATACTAGACCCGCTTATTGTCCCTATACAATAATACTATACCTGCTTATTGCCCCATTACAATAATACTATGTTCGCTTATTGCCCCTTTACAATAATACTATGCTTGCTATTGCCACTTTACATAATACTATGCACCCTCATTGCCCCTTTACAATAATACCATACCCACTCATTGCCCCTTTTCAATACTATGCCTGCTCATTACCCCTTTACAATAATACTATGATGCCCCCTTACAATAATAATATAACCGCTCATTGCCCCATTACAATAATACTATGCCCGCTCATTGCCACATTACAATAATACTATGCCCGCTCATTGCCACATTACAATAATACTATGATGCTCATTGCTCCTTTACAATAATACTATACCTGCTTATTGCCCCATTAAAATAATACTATACCTGCTTATTGCCCCATTACAATAATACTATGTTCGCTTATTGCCCCTTTACAATAATACTATGCCTGCTACTGCCCCTTTACATAATACTATGCACCCTCATTGCCCCTTTACAATAATAATATACCTGATTATTGCCCCTTTGCAATAATAATATACCTGCTTATTGCCCCATTACAATAATACCATGCCCGCTTATTGCCCCTATACAATAATACTATACCTGCTTATTGCCCCTTTACAATAATACTATGATGCTCATTGTCCCATTACAATAATACTATACCCGCTTATTGCCCCATTACAATAATACTATGCTGCTTATTGCCCCTATACAATAATACTATACCCGCTCATTGCCCCATTACAATAATACTATATCCGCTTATTGCCCCCTTACAATAATACTATGATGCTCATTACTCCTTTACAATAATACTATACCAGCTTATTGCCCCTATACAATAATACTATGCTGCTCATTTCCCCTTTACAATAATACTATGCTGCTTATTGCCCCTATACAATAATACTATACCCGCTCATTGCCCCTTTACAATAATACTGTACCCGCTTATTGCCCCTATACAATAATACTATGATGCTCATTACTCCTTTACAATAATACTATTCCCGCTCATTGCCCCATTACAATAATACTAGACCCGCTTATTGCCCCATTACAATACTAGACCCGCTTATTGCCCCTATACAATAATACTATACCTGCTTATTGCCCCTATACAATAATACTATGATGCTCCTTGTCCCATTACAATAATACTATACCCGCTTATTGCCCCATTACAATAATACTATGCTGCTCATAGCCCCTTTACAATAATACTATACCCGCTTATTACCCCTATACAATAATACTATGATGCTCATTACTCCTTTACAATAATACAATTCCCGCTCATTGCTCCATTACAATAATACTATGCTGCTTATTGCCCCTATACAATAATACTATACCCGCTCATTGCCCCTATACAATAATACTATGATGCTCATTACTCCTTTACAATAATACTATTCCCGCTCATTGCCCCATTACAATAATACTAGACCCGCTTATTGCCCCATTACAATACTAGACCCGCTTATTGCCCCTATACAATAATACTATACCTGCTTATTGCCCCTATACAATAATACTATGATGCTCCTTGTCCCATTACAATAATACTATACCCGCTTATTGCCCCATTACAATAATACTATGCTGCTCATAGCCCCTTTACAATAATACTATACCCGCTTATTACCCCTATACAATAATACTATGATGCTCATTACTCCTTTACAATAATACTATTCCCGCTCATTGCCCCATTACAATAATACTAGACCCGCTTATTGCCCCATTACAATACTAGACCCGCTTATTGCCCCTATACAATAATACTATACCTGCTTATTGCCCCTATACAATAATACTATGATGCTCCTTGTCCCATTACAATAATACTATACCCGCTTATTGCCCCATTACAATAATACTATGCTGCTCATAGCCCCTTTACAATAATACTAGACCCGCTTATTGCCCCTATACAATAATACTATACCTTCTTATTGCCCCATTACAATAATACTAGACCCGTTTATTGCCCCTTTACAATAATACTATACCTGCTTATTGCCCCATTACAATAATACTATGTTCGCTCATTGCCCCTTTACAATAATACTATGCCTGCTATTGCCCCTTTACATAATACTATGCACCCTCATTGCCCCTTTACAATAATACCATACCCACTCATTGCCCCTTTACAATAATACTATGATGCCCCCTTACAATAATACTATAACCGCTCATTGCCCCATTACAATAATACTATGCCCACTCATTGCCACATTACAATAATACTATGCCTGCTCATTGCCCCATTACAATAATACTATGCCTGCTCATTGCCCCATTACAATAATACTATGCTGCTTATTGCCCCTTTACAATAATACTATGATGCTCATTACTCCTTTACAATAATACTATACCCGCTCATTGCCCCATTACAATAATACTATATTCGCTTATTGCCCCCTTACAATAATACTATGATGCTCATTACTCCTTTACAATAATACTATACCCGCTTATTGCCCCTATACAATAATACTATTATGCTCATTACTCCTTTACAATGCCCGCTCATTACCCCATTACAATAATACTATACCCGCGTATTGCCCCATTACAATAATACTATGCTGCTCATTGCCCCATTGCCACATTACAATAATACTATGCCTGCTCATTGCCCCATTACAATAATACTATGCCCACTCATTGCCACATTACAATAATACTATGCCTGCTCATTGCCCCATTACAATAATACTATGCCCACTCATTGCCACATTACAATAATACTATGATGCTCATTAGTCCTTTACAATAATACTATACCCGCTTATTGCCCCTATACGATAATACTATGATGCTCATTACTCCTTTACAATAATACTATGCCCGCTCATTGCCCCTTTACAATAATACTAAACCCGCTTATTGCCCCTTTACAATGCCAGTCTACCCACTCCTTACCCCTTTGCAGTAACACTGCATAACTGCCCTTATACAATAACACTGTGTCTGTATTTTAGCTGCCATTTATAAGCACACAATACAGATAACGGAGCTGTTGCTTTAAGACTTGGCCTGCTTTCACATTTTACTGTAAAAGCCATTCTGAGCCAGCTGGCCTTCAAACAGCAAATGTATTGGATGTTACATAATCCAGGGGAATGGCTGGGCCCAGACACCTTTCTGTACATCACTGTAAATTGCAGCGGATTTACCAGTCAGTGCTGAGCGCCAGAGAAATCAAGTTCTAACAAAATGTAACATGATTTGGCCGCACAGGTAAACACTCGAGACAGAACCGTGTTACAGCTCCAGCCCTGCGTCTCCTATAACGTGATTATACACACAGTGGGGCACATTCACTTAACTGTGATTTGTAGCGAATTGAAAACTCCATTTTCAAATTCAGACTAAACAGCTGAGCTGTGACTATGTGACTAGCAGAATCGGAGGATTGTTTCAAAATGTCTTTTTTTGCTTTTTGAAATTCAATTTTCATTTTACTACGATGATTCGCTGTTAAACGATTCAGATGTCCGAATCATAATGTTGTTTTTTCTGCAGCTATACAGTACAGGACGATGTCTAAAGAGAACCACGTCAAAAAGACCCACGGACGTTCTGTTTATGTAACGGAAATTTAACAGGAACTATGACTTCTCAGGATATTGCGCCATTGAATAAAACATTGATAATAATCTATAACGTGTGCAAACCTGTTTTTTTTTTTTGTGTGTGTGTTTTATTTTTCTCTTTATGTAACACTCCATTTTCGTTTAAATGTATATTAAAGATTAAGTAAATGATATCACAATCTAGCTCAGTCATGGCACAGCCAGAGCACAGAGGAATAGCATAATGTTCAATATTTGATGTAAAGCATAGTGTTTGAATACAGAGAAATTCAGTGTCGGCCAGGATTTGGTAATATGTACATGCAGAAAGTTCTGCCGCCCAGCTGTTTAGGCTATACGTGTACTGACTGAATCAAAGTGTACCTCGGCCAATCAGCATACCAGACTGCGCGAAATGGATCAGAAGGTAGCAGTTTCTTTTCAACGTGGATTGTGTAACATGTAACCAGTAGAGGGCGCCTGTTTGGGTTCCCTCTATGTTATATACATAATGTATATAGAATGAAAATACCACACTTCTAAAAAACAGTGGTTATTGGCACTCAGGGCCCTTTCATACTGCATGTTAAATCGTGGAGCCTACCAGTACCCGATAACATGGTACGTTTTAATAAAACACATGGTTATTTTTTTTGGTTTCCTTCTGTGTGAAAAACCAATCTCTATAGGACATAAACATGACGACCGTACATAATCTTCACTATGGACATATCTAATCTTCCATGTGCCCTCCTGACCACCCACCCTTTCTGTTCTTTGCTTTTAATCTTCATTGCTATTGTTAAAGGCCCAATAAATTCACCCAGACCACACCATCTCAATGACGTAATCTCGGTACAGTGGTCATTTAGTTCTTCTGTCTGCAACTTTTGCAAGTCCTCCCCTTCTAACCCCGCCCAGACTTTCTGTGACTGTCCAATCGCAGACTTCCCAATGCAGCTCAATGCATGCAAGGCAGGTGCTCTGGGCAATTCCTGCCTCTTGAGTTTATCTCCACTGAGCTTAGCAACCAGGAAGTAACAGGACCAGCTGTCTGACAGCCAGGAGGTGTAACAAGGTTCATTTATATAAGTGTCAAATTTTATTTGAAATCTGCACTTTCTCTAAAATGAAAAAAATAAAAATGTCAGCAGCAAAAGTGTGGACTGTGCCTTTAAGTCATTTTCCCAGCAGTGTGGGAGGTTGCAATGAGCTGGCTACAGCTGCCGGACATGCAGTAATGGATATGTTAAAAATTACTTTGGATGATGAGTTCATCGTTTTTAAGGGTCAGCCACTGTTCACAAACAAAGTCGGCTATTTGTCTGAAAGGAAGAGAGCAGAATAAGCTGGAACCACCGTCAATGTCAGAGCCAAACCTTGTTCCTCTTAGCTAGGGTAAACCTAAGCTTAAAGTTTTCACAGATGACATAAAGGCCACGTTTATTCTTTTAAAGAGTCCAAGAAAAAAAGACAGAGAAAGGTAAATACATCCATTCTTTATAAGTGTGAAATCGCTCCTATCTTGCTAAGGGACTTGCATGTCAAACAGGTCAATATAAACTCAAAACATGGATCAGTGTTTGTAAAGTGCATGTATGTACGTATCGGGGAATGTGGTGCGACTAAGAGTAAGGAGACTACCCCAATTCTCCCCCCAATAATGACAAACAACGAATATTGGATGAAACAGGCCACAGCATTTATTAAACTTATCCAAACTTTATTCTTTTTCTTTAATTCAAATATAAAAAAACACATAAATATATATACATACCATAATTAACATATAAATTACATTTATTGCCCTACAGCCTCCAACTTAAATAACCGTCCTTGCCAACGAACTTAACCAGGTGCCTATGCACCAAAACTTTACCCACTGGTGTCTTGCCTCCCCCCTCATCCAAACCAAAAATTCCCATCATCTTAAATGCTCTACCACCAGCCGGCTTTTTGCTCGGTGGGCACGTCCTATTCGGTAACTTAAAAGTTTACCTTACAGAGCAGGGGAGGTTGAGACCCACCTTGTCCATCTCCTGACATTCCATCTGCTCCCCAACCCTGTTGGCAAGGACACGCTCCCCACCCCTGTTGGCAAGGACACGCTCCCTGCTAGCTGTGACGGAACACAAACAGAAAATTAGGGTGGGTGGGTGGGAAGTTGTTTGCTGGCCAGAATCCCAAAAGGCACTGAGGTAAGATGATCCCTGCCCCACTACAAACCCATAACCCATAACCACTCCCCTAAACACATATAGCCAATCACTAGCACCTTAGGCCTTTAGACGCCCTGTGCGAAAAATCTTCACAGCGCCCCCCACTCCGCCCCCCTCATCAATGTATGATGTAATGTTTATGTTGTCTGTGTATGTGATAGTAGGTGTGATGACTGTGTGTGATATGTATGCTATGTGTTGACTGTGTGTGATATTTGTAATGGGTGTATTAACAGTGTGTGATATGCGTGTATTGGTTGTATGTGATACACACACACACACAGAATCAGACGGCCATACACACACAGGAAGACATCCACTCACACAGAGGCAGACAGTCACACATACAGAGGCAGACAGTCACACACACACACAGGTAGGCAGTCACGCACGCACGCACACACACAAGCAGACAGTCATACACACACACACACACATACACACACAGGCAGTCATGCACACACAGACACACACACAGGCAGACAGTCATACACACACAGGCAGTCATGCACACACACAGGCACACACACACACAGGCAGTCACACAAACAGACACACAGGCAGGCAGTAACACACACAGATACACACAGGCAGACAGTCACACACAGACAGGCAGTCACACACAGACACACACACACAAACAGGCAGACAGTCATACACACACATACACACACAGGCAGTCTTGCACACACAGACACACACACAGGCAGTCATGCACACAGACAGAGGCAGACAGTCACACTCACACTGACAATCACACAGTTACCTGTGGAGTTAATTGTGGAGGCAGTGCAGCTCCTGGAGACTGTTTGGTGGGGAAGCAGGGACTCCTTCCTGCTTCCCCTGCAGCAGTTTTCCGGGGCTTTTAGCTCCGCCCCATCGCACAGTAAGCCCCGCCCCCGTCGCAAATTATTATTATTTTTTTTATTTATTCTGGCCCGCCATGTGTGAGCTGTGCGGCCGCAGGGCGCCCCCTGCTCCATGGCGCCCTGTGCGGCCGCACAGCTCGCACACCCGTAAGGCCGGCCCTGCTCATACATGTGCCCTTGTCCGTTTAGCTGTGCTGACTCCCCAGGGCCTTGTGTTCTAAAAGTAAAGCAATTACCATGGAAACTCTCCATGCATTTATATATACCGTATTTATCGGCGTATAACACGCACTTTTTTCCCCTGAAAATAGGGGGGAAGTCGTGGGTGCGTGTTATACGCCGATATCCCATAATTACTTACCTGTCCTGAAGCGTGGGCCGGCTTCACAGCTTGCACCGCGGTACAGGAACTTTAATTTCATGTTCCGGTTTCCGGCGGGACTGAAAGGAAGTGTGCACACTATTGTGCACACTTCCTTTCAGTCCCGCCGGAAACCGGAACATGAAATTAAAGTTCCTGTACCGCGGTGCAAGCTGTGAAGCCGGCCCACGCTTCAGGACAGGTAAGTAATTATGGGAGGGGAAGTACACTATGGGAGGGGAGGGGGGGGGAAGTACACTATGGGAGGGGAGGGGGGGAAGTACACTATGGGAGGGGAGGGGGGGAAGTACACTATGGGAGGGGGGGAGAATGGGAGGGGAGGGGAGGGGGAGAATACTATGGGAGGGGAGGGGGAGAATACTATGGGAGGGGAGGGGGAGAATACTATGGGAGGGGAGGGGGAGAATACTATGGGAGGGGAGGGGGAAAATACTATGGGAGGGGGGAGAATACTATGGGAGGGGGGAGAATACTATGGGAGGGGAGGGGGGGAGAATACTATGGGAGGGGAGGGGGGGAATACTATGGGAGGGGAGGGGGAGAATACTATGGGAGGGGAGGGGGGGAATACTATGGGAGGGGAGGTGGGAGAATACTATGGGAGGGGAGGGGGGAGAATACTATGGGAGGGGAGGGGGGAGAATACTATGGGAGGGGAGGGGGAGAATACTATGGGAGGGGAGGGGGAGAATACTATGGGAGAGGAGGGGGGAGAATACTATGGGAGGGGAGGGGGGGAGAATACTATGGGAGGGGAGGGGGGAGAATACTATGGGAGGGGAGGGGGGGAGAATACTATGGGAGGGGGGGGAATACTATGGAAAGGGGGGGACACTATGGGATGAGGGGGGAACACTATGGGATGAGGGGGGAATACTATGGGATGGGGGGGGGGGGAAATACTATGGGAGGGGGGGAAATTTCCTGGAATTTCTTTCTAAAAATGAGGTGCGTGTTATACGCCGGTGCGTGTTATACGCCGATAAATACGGTATATAGAGAGAGATATATATATATATATAGCCTATAGACTTAAACCTTCGGTGTTGGTGTAACGGATCGCCTGGCACCCCGACTTGGTACCTCCGTTAATGGATGCTCCTAGTGCTTCCTGAGGACTCCAAGCACTCTGGCAGACACCACAACCACTGAATCTGAGAAGCATACGAATCCTCTCAAGACTCTGAATGCTGTAGACCGTTGAATAGGAACCATACGAATAGGCTTACACTCCTAGCAGTCAACTGGAACAGCATGCAATAAATCCTTCCCCCAATAATGAGACGACACTTCACTTTGAGGGTAAAACAGGAACTCTGGACTGGCTCATCCAGCCTGGCTTTTATTTCCAACTCACACATACAGGCCACACCCAGGGGGAGGCATAAAAGAACCAATGACATAGATGTTACCTCCCACACATCCCCTCCCCTTAGTGTGACACATAATCCCATTATTCATACAGTTTAAAATATACTTTTTACACAATATTTATAACTTCAAAACCATACATCACATTCACACAAAATTGCATATCCACAATCAATCCATTCAGGGGAACAACATATTAAAAAATGGCATGGATCAGACCAGGGGTTCAAAAGTTACTAAAAGTATCTTTTAAAACCCCTAGCTTTCCAGGGCCTTCTCTGTGCTGGAGAAGTAATCAAATTATCTCCCAGCACAGAGACAGACTCCATTAAGCACATGGGGACACAAAGATAGTAAAACACTTTAAAATACATAAATTCACCTTTTACACATAACACAGACATTTCACCTATCCCCAGATAGCTGGGATCTGCGCGCACAAAACTACCGAATAGCGCGCAGATCCTACTCACACAGTACAATTGCCATGGAGCTAAAGTCTTTCCCATAGTCTTTCATTATGAATAGGATCCATGGTATGGCTATCTGGGGTATCACATTCACATAAAGTCTGGTCCATAGTCCAAAGGCAAGAGGCGGGCAATCGGCCCCCTCCAAGGACACGTGGCGAGGTCGGTTTCGCCACAATCCCAAAAAGTCCCAATATGTCCATCGATGATTTTAAAAGGGCCAGTTGCAGCAATATAAAGTACAATATGCCCCAAATAACCCAGGGGCCATAGTCAGCAGGTAGGAGGCTAGCAAACAGGCTTCTCCAGGGCCCAGTGGCGAGGTTGGTTTCGCCACAGTTGGATAAATGGCAGTTATCGTTTTAATTTAGGTTGAGTGTCGGTTTGACCAAATTCCATATCTCCGAAGTGCCATACGGACGTAAAGCAGGGAAAACAACTAGCGCAATGGACCAGCATGCTTGTTTGCTTCGGGATTTAGAGTTCAGATAGTTAAGGGATAATAACTAAATGTTTATCTTATTCACAGATCAAGTGAGAAGTGACCTAAGGAGTAGAAAGGAGGAGAAGTAAAAAAAAAAAAAAAAAAATCCCTCTCTATATATAATGCAATATAAATATACATTTGCCCCACCTGTTTTTTCTGTATATTACTTACTTTTGCTAACTTGATCAGTGAATCAAATGACCAATAATCGTTCTGCTGATCCCAGAGGTTTCCTTAGAAATTATTTCACCTTAGGATCTCATTCTATTTCCAACAAATCTTTATGTGTCGAAGCCTCTGTATCTATCATTTCATCTCTCCACCAGATTTACAAGCACATTTATAGATTGGGAGAAAAACCTATTTAAAAACAGATCTTTCTCACACATATCAGTCAATTCTTTAACTCTATGCCAAATAATTAACTGACAAGGGGGAGCGGAAAAGACCTCCACCGGGCAGTCCTACTGCTCTCAACACAAAGTAACTTGTGTTAGCGCCCTAACTGACTCTGCTAGCGATGGCCTGGAAGTAAGAGAAAGGAGTCACAAATAAAGGCAGTGAGTCAGTGTTAAGACACCTTTTGTCTTAATAAGTAAATCGCCGTTTAGTCCACCTTCCCCTCTCACCGTATCAAGTCTTTGTTCGTATAATGTATAATCCACGAACCATAACCAGGGGAAGCGGTAATCTCCCGAACGGGATCCCTGAATGTACTCAGGTTCCCGAACCAAACTCCACGAACTGCCGCTAACAACCGAATAACGATATCCACCAAGCGGCATAAGTTTCCCATAAATAGTCCTTAAGCGTGAATAAGAATCCCCCCAATAACGAGACTGAAGCTCCGTGTTGAGGGTCAAACAAGATCTGAGGACTGGAACACCCAGCCTGCTTTTTATTAGGAAAAGGCACACACAGGACACTCCCAGGGGGAGGATGAAAACAACCAATTATACACAGGGTAACACCCCCACGTCTCCTCCCCTCAGATAAACACATAACACAATTATAATGTACAATATTTCACCCCAGTTCTGGATGTACCCCAAAAACAGGGGGTACACCTTTAAGTCCAGCACCGCTTGAAAGGTCTTGGTTAGAGGAACACTCTGTCCAAATTCCAGCCCATTCGGTTGTGGGGTTCGGGAGTTATGGATGTTTGAAGTTTTGACTGACTGCACGGATTTTCTAGCCGAAAAGAGTTCCACAAGTTTTGGCCCTGCAGTCGGTCTCCGTTCGCCTGTTAAAACTATACGAAATTCTCATCATCCACAACTATCTCCGAGTTCGCTGGATTCCCCATAGCTGATTACGTGTAACTACCGAATGGCCCGTCGTTCGGTAGTTCCAGCACGAATTTCTGGGCGCATGGAGGTCTCAGCGGTGTTCGCCTGTTTGTGTATCCGTTTTTAGTTCCATGCGTTCACAGGCAAACACCGCTGTTCGCACGCAAGATGGCCGCGAACACGTGCAAAAGTCCCGAAATGGCGGCCACCTATATGTTATACATGGAGTTCGTGCGAAATGATGAGAACGGCTGGAAACAGGCTGGAACGGTAAAACATGCTTCATAATATATCAAATCAGTCATTTAGACGGATGGCACAAAATAGCCGAATCCACCAAAGAAATAGACAGACGGATGGTTCTGTCACAGTCAGTGTTATAGAAAAGGTTTTCCCTGCTTGGCCAATAAAAGGAGTCCTCTAGTGCCCCTCTACCTCCCACCTGAGGGTGCACCGGAGTTGGGTGTTAAAGAACACCCATGAAGCCGAGGAAATGTCGGCACTGTGCGGGAGGGGAAGGTAAGAGAATATCTCAATATTCGGAGGGTTCTGTTAAATTGAATCTGTCATGACAGTTTGACGTTAACTGAGGGAAGGAGTGTATTGTGTGGCACAACACGTTAACCTTTTTACTACTAAATACTTTTTGTTTAAAAACATTTTAATATTACATTTATTTGAAACATGGGATGTAAGATAAACCTGCTTTTTTTTTGTGTGTAGATTGCTGTTAAGACATACATTAACTGATGTAACTTTACACAGATTTTATTTTTCATGTATTCATTCATCTTTTCCAGAAATATTGAAGTATTGTTACAGATTATCTGTTATCTCATATGTTACAATATTTCTCACGGAATCTGAATCACCATATAGGCCTATAGGGAGCATAATGAAATGAAAAATACAAACCGTAAAATACCTTAACGGAATCATTTGTTAAACAGATTTCTATGTAAAACTAATATCTGTATCTGCTCTTACAAAGTAAATACAATAAATCATCTATTTGTAAAATACAGGGCTTTGCAGAGTGCTATAGCAACCTGCATTTCTGTCCATATTGCCCGAGACGTTCCTGCCAACCAGCAGATGTTAGAATGTAAAGCATTCTTCTTTGAAGCTTCCTTTACTGTATGTCATTATCGGCCCTTTTGCAAAGAGTCAAAGGGTCAGTACGACGGTTTAAAAAAAAAAAAAGGAAGTAAGTGACTTATGGACTATGTTTATTTATGTATTTATTTTTACTGCAAAGCTTTGCAATAGAAAATTAAAATAAAAACATGTAGAAATATTTTTGGCAGTTTTGGGAATAAATATAATACATTTTTCACACCGTACTCGACAAACTCGGGCTATTATTATACTGGTGAATTGGCAGTGAAACGTCCTAGTAGGTGGCATTTAATCTAGAACGTGTCACTGTGGCATGTTTCCTAACGTAGTAGGTGCCATCTGTCTGCCATCTTGGAGATTATGGCAGGTGCTTGTTTTCCAACATCCTTAGTGTGTATTTCCTTATTCTCTATACGTTTTCTTTAATGCAATGTATCCAATCAGCACATGCTTTCGCTAGAAGAATACATTTTATTTCTCTTCAGAACAAAAGGATGTAACATTATGATGTCATATGTAGGCGCCTCTAATTGCTGAGGATGCGGAGCTCTGCATCAGAGCAGTAGAGGAACAATGCAAGGGACAGTCATAAATAGAAAGAAAATCATAAATAACCAATATTCTAAGCACTATGATAACTTTAGCTTAATGAAGCAGTTTTGGTGTATAGATCATGCCTTTGCAGTTTAACTGCTTAATTTTCTGTAATTTTGTAGTTTAAATCACTTTTGTTTCTGTTTAAACAATGGAAATGGAAAAAATGGTTAAATCTTAAATCTGATCTTACAGCACACTGTGTTTACTTTAGATGTTTTTATCTCCTGGACTCATAACAGAGTAAGACAAGGCAGTGGAGTGAGTATGATTAAAAGGGGCTGCCCTTTATAGAGAAAGCAACAAAGACCCCTTCACCAGATGTTATTAGAAGGCAGAATGTTAAAAAAAAAAAGAGACAGTGGATAGAAAGAATTCATTAGTTTGAAAATTCAATACGCAAAAAGAAATTCACTTATGAAATAAATGGGTCTGGTCTGTAAATCCCAAGATAACAGTATAACTAATGCAGAGTAGACAGAACTATGGACAGTTTTAGTTGCCTATCTGGGCATTAGACATCAACAGTGATGTACTGGCAGCAAGCATGCCAGCCACCATCGATTCATGATCCATGCCAGCCACCTTCATTTTATGATCAATGCCAGCCACCATCGATTCATGATCCATGCCAGCCATCATCGATTAATGATTCATGGGATTGATGTAAAATATACCTCCTGCTTACATTGCAGCTATGGGATATGTCATAAGTGAGAAATCCCACGACTCCAAGACGGGCTCGTGACTTGCTTCAGTGGGTGAAGGGGTTAAAAATTAATATTTGTCAGATATTCTATACACTCAGAGGCGTAACTAGAAATCACTGGGCCCCGGTGAGAAAATTGCCCTGCCCCCCCCCCCTTATACGTCTAGCCGCCGCTACACCCCTATCCATCTATTCCCCCCCTCCCATACATTCCCCCCATCAATCCCCCCATACGTCTATCCTTTCCCTCCCATACATTCCCCCCCCACACACATGCAGACACACACACATATACACATATACAGAGACACACACAGACATACACATACATACATACATACAGACACATACATACAGAGACACACATATACAGACACACACATACATACATACATACATACAGACACATACATACAGAGACACACATATACAGACACACACATACATACATACATAGAGACACACAGACATATACAAACATTCGTACAGACACACACATATACAGACACACATACAAAAAATTTTAGTCACCCTCATGTTTCCTACCTTTTAGATGCAGGTGGGTGACTTCCCTGGGGTCCGGTGGTGGCTTAGGCTGATGGGAGTCAGAGTTCCCACTCTGACTCCCTCCTCTCCGTTCTCCTCCTGCGCGACTTCTGGTGTAAGCTGTGAGGAGTGACTGGGGCAGTCACTTCCTCCCAGCGTATGATGTCATCACAGGGGGCCCGGTCGCGCTGTTAAAACTCTACAGCACTGATCGGGCCCCCTGGATATTCGTTGCCATCATGTGGCCCTAACAGCATGTGTCACCCGATGGGCTCCTTCAATGCGGCCGGGGCCGCAACACATTGCGGCGGGCATAGCGGTTCCCATGTGTTACACTGTATACACTTTAGCTTATCTCCAGGTTCAAGGTTGGCCATTCTTAGCAGAGGCAAGGGTATCCTGGATACTTTTTACTGCATTATCTTCGTTATGCATTGAAATATATTCACAGCTGCTGTGTCCCTTTAATAATATATGTTTTAATACATTTGTTTTACCTTATTTAACTTATAACAGTAAAACCATCATGTGCATTATTATTTTTTTTGCTAGGGCACAGAAATAGATTTGACAGTTTTACTTTGTGTATTGTTAACTAGCTGTGTAGTACCCAAAGAGTTAAACCAGTTTTTCAAACTTCTTAAAATTTCTGTCCCCCTGCCCTATAGCAGCAAGCGCAGTTCTTTAACTTCAACAGCTGTGACTATCTGCTCAAAATAGTCCACTAAGCGGCCGCATAAAATGCAAATTTGTTTTGATTTGCGACACAGTGTCAATTCACAGAGTGAATATATGTAAATAAAAATAAAATCTGTCATCAACCTTTTCTGCCCTTATTGCGCTTAAATAGCTGGGCTCGGCTAGTCTGCCTGGCCAGGAAGCATTTAAATATGTCCAGATGTTAAGCTTCACAGAGGCAGGGATTTTAGTTGCACAAAATCAAGAGACATGTATAAAAAATATGTTTTACAGATGTAGATTGCATTATAAGTGCATTGATTTGATGTCTGTTGCTTGAGACCTATGCCCCGCCAAATAACCATGTACACGAAGTAGAGAGGGCTTTGCGAAATCGCATAAATAAATAATTTCCTCCATCCTGGCTGAATTAGTACCTGATTTTAATGAGTTCTAATTAGTTTACCTTTGTGTTTGTGATTGCTGCGTTTGTCTGGAAAACATTAAATCAGGGCCTGAATGGTGGTATGTACGTTCACCAAACTAACTCAGCCTCTCCGAAACGTCTACTCTTTATTTAAGTAATTCTCGAAAACCAACCAATTCTATCTCCCTCTCAACTTTCTGTCCCTGGAAGACCTTCCTTGCAGAAGAACTCCATGTGAAACAAACATTTTTAAATAAGATTTTAAAGGAATATGCTGGGACCCAAAGTGACACCATAACATGCAAAAAAAGTTAACAAAAACAAGAAAAAAAAATATGTTCCTATCCAAAGTGTCTTCTGCTTTTGCTAATACACAGTCCGTGTCCTTCCAGACCAGAAATTGTCTTGTCCATCAGAGCCAGCCACAGTTCCACTCACCATATCTGATAAATGAAGCTGCTCAAAAGGCTGATAGCAGCCATACTGATACTGCAGCTGCTTCAAGCCTATTCAAAGCTGTGTGCAGGCCCGGACTGGCCATCAGGCTAACCTGGCACATGCCCGATGGGCTGCGATGGCAATGAGCCAAGGCTGACAGGGAAGATAAGGCAGCTGGCAGCTACTTTACAGCTAATGCTGCATGACCTCCGGCCCATAGTGGGAGCTCTGTGGCCAGTGGGGATATCTAAGATCTAACTCACCAGCCTGCACACTGATGCACAGGCAGATGAAGGGCATTAAACATATATGCTCACTTTAGAGAGGCATGCATGTCATTGATGATGACAAAACATGCAACTTCACGGGTTGCACCCCTCCTAGGGCTTCTCTGCCTTTAAATGCCTGGGCTGGATTTTTGTCCCAGTGCGGGCCTGGCTGTGATGTAGAATTATTAAAAATCTTTATTGTACTTGTATTGAATTATTGTACTAACTCCATTTTAATCTCATACTGTGACATATCCTCCATTTTGTCCTCCTAACCTGACTTCTTCATTCCTCCATTTTGTCCTCATAACCTAACTTCTTCGTTTTAAAACTACATTACATGACAGAATTTCCCAGCAACATTTAATACAATGAACAGAGACTGTATTTTCTATAAAGATATGACTAACTCAGGAACTGCTGACTTTCCCCTAACTCGCAACATAGTATAATTTGAAGGCCATGAGAACACAGTAGTAATGAAATGTTCTATTCATAAGAGACCTTGCACCTGGCCACGAGATCTGAGATCACTGACCGTGTAAAATGACGCTCCAGACCCCCTTGTCCCCACCCGTGTCCAAAATAATACCACCTCTTGGTGGGTGGGCACGGGACTAACCACTTAGTTTTTAAGCCAATTAATTATACTGATAGGTGGACACTAATCCAGACACTTAACAATTAACCCAATTAATGATGTTTATTCACTAATATATTGATAATCAATGATGACGTAAAATGTCTCTTAAAAGGGCCTGCGCGCCCGCTTTTCTTCACTTGCCAATAAATTTTCTCGAAGTTATTTTAACCTGAACTCCGTGTGTCAGACTTAATTACTTCAGCGTATATACGCAATTCAATTTTCTTAATTTGGACAGGAACAGATAGACATTTAAACATTTTGGTTTACTGCTAAAAAGTACCATAACAACTTGGCGCCCAACGTGGGGCACCGGGCTATGTCTGGCCGGTGAGCCGTCCTAAGGAAGACGCTGTTGGACGGAGGAATCCAGGGGGAAGGAAAGGAGACTGATCACCTCCAGGTACACGGTAGAGACTTCTGCAGAGCCACCGGTATGTTCCGGCCCCTTTGATTGACCCGTCCACGTGTCTGTGACTGCTTCCCGGGAGGACATCAAAGACATGTAAAATCTTGCCCGGTGTCTCGTTACTCACTTGTTTACCTGCATTTAGTCTATCTGTTGCCTGGGTGTGTTTGAATTGTTTGCCTGTTTCCCCTTTTTGAGATAAAGGGGGGTGAGCCTGCGGGGGTCTTGCCTGGGGTTCTCTGTTTCGCCTGTTTTCCCCTTTTTGAGATAAAGGGGGGTGGACCTGCGGGGGTCTTGCCTGGGGTTCTCTGTTTTGCCTGTTTTCCCCTTTTTGGGATAAAGGGGGGTGGACCTGCGGGGGTCTTGCCTGGGGTTCTCTGTTTTGACTGTTTGCTTGCTTACCCCTTTTGGGTTAAAGGGGGGTGGACCCGGGGGATTTGCCTGGAGTCCTGTTTGCCTGTTTTACTCCTTTTAGGGGCCACGGGTCTGTGGCTGTAAGGAAAAAGGGGGGTTGACCTGTGGAAGTTTTCCTGGGGGTCTTCTTTGCCTGTTTACCTCTTTTAGGAGCCTCGTGGCTGTGGCTGTAAGGAAAAAGGGGAGTGTTGGAACTTGTGTAGACTCATACTTTCCTGTGATCCTTCTTGTGTCACTTTGACAGCCTAGCTAGCTTCATTGTACACGTAACTCTGCTTGCAGAGAGGTGGTAACCCACAGCTTCGAGCGCTGAGGCTGGTGGAATTCCAATTTTCTTTTATTTGTGGCGGGGGGATTCAGGCAGGCATTGCTTGTCTCCCGCACCACGTGGTAGTGAGACCTGTAAGTGGGTCTTATAGGGGCACTACGGGATTGAGGGAGGTGACTTTGGAGTAAGCACACGAGTAAAGGAAAGGTTTACTGTTGATTTTATTTGAACTGTGATGCATGCACTGTATTTCAATTGTACTGTTGTCTTGCTTGTGTAATTAGGAGTTATTTAAACTCCTGTGTCTGTCTCTAAGGATTTTTCCTTGCCTTTTCCCTTTCCTATACTTCCTATAT
Organism: Pelobates fuscus; assembly: GCF_036172605.1. Classification (NCBI taxonomy): domain Eukaryota; kingdom Metazoa; phylum Chordata; class Amphibia; order Anura; family Pelobatidae; genus Pelobates; species Pelobates fuscus. Next base: position 435,451,786 of record NC_086318.1, read on the forward strand.
TATTATTCTATCCACTCCTATTTCTCTTGATAGAGAAGTGATTGGTCACACACTTCTCACCTCGCTCCAATCCGTGTCTACCACCTCGGGTAGGCGGATTCAGTGACTAGTCTACGTTTTGGGAAGACGCACTTGAGGGAGGGCACTTGAGGGAGGGCCCACCCTTTTCCTTGAGTGGCAGTCGACCCTTTTCCTTGAGTGGCAGTCGAGCATTGTAGACGCTCTTGTTCCTTTTTCCTATTCTATCCCTATATCTAGGACGCTGGTATAGGGGGGAGGGGGAATATGGGACAGGAATTGAGTAAGCCCGGTAGGGGCTGGCTCGCATGTGATTTAGTTGAAGACAGAGAGGGAGAGGAAATGGTTAAAGGTGTTGAAAGAATTGCTAAAGTGTGTAAAATTGCTGTGCCTTCATGTGGTAGATTACAACCAGAAAGCTGGCGTAGATTACTGACAGAGAAGAAAGGCAAGCTTACAGATAACGATTTATTAAAGACTGCTGAAGCGTGGTACAGAGTAGCGAAGGCTATTCAGCAAGAAGGTTGGGTTGAGGAAGAAATAAATCACAAAGGTGTGAAATTGTTTGTTTATCATAATAACTGTGTTGCTGGGGTATTCCCTCAGCCAGCGCCCCAAAATGGCGCCCAGGGGATGTCAATCCCCAAGGTTCAGTCAGCAATAGGTGATAGCCAGCTGACTATGTTCCCCACTCCCAATCCTCCCGATGCCCATCCCATCACCTCCCCTGTCTGCCCGGTCCTGAATTCTGACGGATCTTTCTTTTCCCCTTTCCCATCTCTAACTCTCCCATCATCCTCATCCATCCCTGCACTACCTTCTGCACCTGATCCTAACATTTCATCTGCCATTTCTTCTCTACACTCCCTCTCCGTTAACAACTCTACCCTCCCTTCTGCATCCGCCCAACTAACTACCTCCTCCTCTCTTGCTCCGGCTCCTCCTTCTACACCCACCCCTACCAATCTTTCTCTGTCCTCTCCCGTGCCCGCCTCCGCCCCGGTCCAATATCCCACCTCCTTAAATGTAAATCCCCACCCAACTCTCTTGCCCTCCCCAGCCTGGCCATACCCCTTCCCATATCCCATGGCCCTGCCCTATCCAAACTACCCATACCCCCTTCCCCAAGCCACTCCCCAGGTTCCGGTCATGCCCAGTACGGCACAGTCTGCCCCGGATGTGCCCACATCCAACATGGCCGCCGCTTCTTTCCTTAACCCAAACGCAGCTTCCTTTCCCGCCCCCAATATGGCGGCCCCCAGTCATTCAGCCCTGATGCCGGTACTTCCCGGTGACTACCTAGGCTATGACTCGCTAGCCACCCCTGCATCTGGGACTCCCTCTCACCCCCCGGTCCTAACACCTCAAGCGGGCCCCTCACGTAGGAGGGCTCAAATCGTAGAAATAGAAGAGGAAGAGGATGACAGGGTTTCCCAAGACTCATTGGAAGCTGCGGGAGCTTCAACTCATCGTTCTATCGATGATCCCTTCGGACACAAGGGTCGGGGAGGACGGGCCCCTCCTAAATATGTTGCCTTTAACCCCACTCAAGCTAGTGCTTTAATGAAGGCCCTCCCTGACCCAGAAAAACAGCCTATGCCTTTTTACCGAGGGATAGTCCAAATTCAAAAGACTTATTCCGCCGCATGGCGTGATTTGCTGAGCATTTGTGCAATTAAAGCAGGGGATGCATATTGGCCCAGCATGGCCCGCCACCTCTGTACAGATCTGCTCTCCAGTGATGTTGATTACCCCTCCGGAGTGACTTTTTGCAACCAGTTAAGAGAATGGGCAAAGGACAAGCTTGCAGATCAGGCTGCTGGCCTTACTGATGTTATACAAGATAAAGGTGAATCAGTGGAAAGGTTTCATGCAAGACTGTATCAAATGTTTACAGATTTGGGGTTTGATCTTACTGACAAGATCCATTCACAAATGCTGTCCGGTGCATTTGTCCAAGGTGTTAAAGATTCCATACGCAAGGGAATCATTGCTGCACGCCCAGAATATAAGGTTGTTCCTCTGGATACTTTACTTTTAGTTGCTAGAGGTCTGGAATCTGCCCAGACCCCAAGAAGACCCACAGCCCCTCTCATGGTGTCCCGTTCCACCCCTGTCCCAAAAGGCACTAAACCTGAGGATGGACATTGCTTCAATTGTGGAGCCAAGGGACACTTTAGAAGTGACTGCCCTGAGCCTAAAAGAGAGCCAAGAGAGCCCAGAAAGCCGTCCAAGCCTGCCCCGGCTCCCAAAGCCACTCAACAGGTTCCACTAGTTGAGGAACCTGATGATTAGGAAATTGGCAAGCCTGTGTCATTAACCCCTGTCATGGCAGTGTCTACAGGGGATAAGGGGGGGCCACTTGCTACAGTGACTTTACCCATTGAGGGCCAACCAACCACATTTCTTGTTGACACAGGTGCAGCCCGTAGTGTTCTGCGAGAACAAGACTTGCCAGACCCATCTTTTTTGTCTAATATTGATGTCTCTTGTGTTGGAGTGGATGGCCAGCCAAGACACAGCCCTTTAACTACTCCACTACGAGTTGGCTCTAGCCTGCTTGCTCGTTTTGTGGTATCCTCCACATGCCCAATTAACCTGTTAGGTGCTGATGTTCTCTCACGCCTACAGGCCTCTATCACCTTCACTCCAGATGGACAGGTAGAAATGTCTACACCTCTATCTGAATCAGACACCTCAGCCTTGTGCTCCTTACCTCTGATGCTGCAGCTAGAAGAACCCCATAGGGAAGCAGCTGAACAGAGGCCCAATTTCCCTGAAATGTTAAAAACCCAGGTGCCTGCTCACCTATGGTCCTCAGGCCCAGAGGACATAGGTCACCTAAATGTCCCGCCTGTGGTGGTAAAGCTCATTCCAGGAGCTAAATTACCAAGAAAACCACAATATCCGTTAAAACCAGCTCAGGCTGAAGCCATTTCAATCCACATCAAGGCACTCTTGGAGAAGGGTGCTTTAGTGAAATGTAAATCAGAGTGTAATACTCCATTATTTCCTGTAAAGAAGAAAACTCCAAAAGGTGAGCCAGAGAAGTACAGGATGGTCCAGGATCTCCGTGCAGTTAATGAAGCAACTGTCCTGGATACCCCTCTTGTACCAAACCCGCATACTCTGCTCTCTGGAGTCCCACCATCTGCTAAGTATTTCACAGTCATTGATCTGGCTAATGCCTTTTTCAGTGTTCCACTGGACCCATCCTGTCAATACCTGTTTGCTTTCACCCATGAAATGCAACAGTATACCTGGACTGTCATGCCCCAAGGGGCCCAAAATTCTCCAAGCCAATTTGCAAAAGCCATGTGTACCATCCTTGACCCATGGCAAGCAGAACACCCAGAAGTTGTTTTACTCCAGTATGTGGATGATTTACTGCTCTGTGGAGATGATATTCCCACTACTGAAAAGTGTTCACTTAGTCTCCTTTGCTATTTGGCAGAACAAGGATGCAAAGCTTCACTCCTCAAGCTGCAGTTCTGTCAACCTTCAGTAATTTTCCTTGGTCATTGCCTATCTCAAGGTACCAGACATCTCACTCGGGACCGGGTGAGAGCAGTACTGGATATTCCACCTCCAAGGACTGCAAAATCTCTTCATGCCTTCTTAGGCCTCATCTCCTATTGCAGAGCATGGATTCCAGAAGCCTCTCTGCTTATGCAACCCCTCTATGATGCACTCAAGTCAGATCCATTTGGCCTGACCAATGAAGCTCTGGACAATTTCCGCACCCTAAAACGTGCTATTGCATCCGCTCCTGCACTGGGCCTACCAGACTATTCAAAACCCTTCAAATTATTTGTCTCGGAAAGACAAGGCCACGCTACAGGAGTGCTTACCCAAACTAATGACTTAAGAGGCCGCCAGAGGCCTATTGGATATTTCTCATGTCAACTGAACATTGTGGCCAGAGGGACTCCTTCATGCCTTAGGGCTGTCTTTGCTGCAAGGGAACTCATAGAAAGAACTTCAGACCTGGTCCTTGGCCACCCCCTGGTTGTTTTGGCCTCTCATGACATCTCTGCCATTATCAACCAAGTCCAGCTCAAGCACGTGTCTCCTGCTAGACACCTACGTCTGCAATGTCATCTCCTTTTGCCTGACAACATTTCTATTCAAAGATGTCAAGTGCTTAATCCATCCACTCTTCTTCCACTCCCTGAGGGGGGTATCTACTATGGGTTTATCATAGATGAAACCTACATCTACCTTCTCTGTGGGTGCATCAAGAGAATGCATCCAGACCTCACATTTCATGAAGAAGATACACCTTTGTGTGAAGGCCCGGAGTACGCCTTCTGTACCACGTGGTGCAAACCAAATATTACTCCTGAACCTTGCTATGAAGATGAGCTATACCACTGGACAAAGGTGAAGCTCACCGCTCAAGATTTCTATTGTGACTCTGAAGGCAATAGCATGGTTCTGATCCAACTACCTCAAGAACTTAACTACCTCTACCGCCATTGGGATACTGCTATCCCACATATTCCTGTTACCAAGTTGAAGACAAGGTCATGGAATGATCTTGGGCCCATGGCAAAGTTATGGGCCACCATGGATGAATCACAGCTACAGGAAAATGGTATTGTCAAATACCCAACAACTGACCTTCTGGAAGCATGGCCACGCCATTTCCTGGAAGAAGAATTTCAAGATCTGGTCATAGTGAATGATTATGACCCCGAAACACCTCATGACTGTTTTGAACAGATGAAAATGGAGACAGTGCACTTACCAACTGTGCATGAGAATCCATTGCCAGATCCAGATTTTACCCTGTTTGTGGACGGATCAAGGTATGCTGATGAAGAAGGAAAATACCATACAGGATATGCCGTAACCACAACAGATGAAGTTATCAAATCATCACCTTTGCCACCAGCAATGTCTGCGCAAGAAGCTGAATTACAAGCCCTAACTTCAGCATGCAAAATTGCCGAAGGAAAACGTGCCAACATCTATACAGATTCAAGATATGCTCTGGGTGTGGCACACGACTTCGGCCTCATTTGGAAGACAAGAGGATTTCTTACCACTGCCGGTACACCAGTCAAACACAGCTCTGCAATCAAGGATCTAATGGACGCCCTCCTACTCCCTGAAGAGGTGGCCGTTCTGAAAGTGAAGGCACATGGGAAGTTGGATACAGATGAAGCAAAGGGCAACCATTTGGCTGATCAGGCTGCTAAGCAAGCAGCCAGAGATTTGCAGGAAGTGGATGAAGAAGTGTCCGGACAAGAAGAAGAAGTTCCTATTTTTGCTCTGCAAACTCTTCCTACTGATTTAAGAATTCTGCGAGAACAGCAAGCTGCAATTACCCCTGAAGAAATCCAGAAATGGAAGAATAAAGGAGCTGTCCTAAAGGATGGGGTATACTACAACAACTTCAAATTCTGCCTTCCAAAAAATTTATATCCAGCAGTTGTCCAATGGGCACATGGACCTGCACATTTGTCAAAAGACTTAATGGCCGCCCTCATACAGAAGTATTATGAAGCACCTGGAATCACAACATTAATCAACAGCTTCTGTAGGGCCTGTGTCATTTGTGCAAAATGCAATCCAGGAAAACCAATCAAGGTGCCTCCAAAACACCTGGCAAAACCCATGTACCCATTCCAGAGAATTCAAATTGACCATATACAGATGCCCAAGAGTGGGCCTCATGAATATGCACTAGTGATAGTGGATATGTTTTCAGGCTGGCCAGAAGCCTACCCAGTGGCCAATATCACTGCAAAAACAACAGCAAAACGTCTACTTACGGACATTGTATGTAGATTTGGACTTCCAGAAGTCATTGAAAGTGATCAAGGCCCAGCTTTTACAGCAACAGTGACTAAAGAAATTTGGACTGCTCTGGGGGTGACCCTAGCCTTTCACACCCCTTACCACCTGCAAAGTAGTGGTAAAGTAGAGCGCATGAACGGCACTCTAAAAGCCAGAATGTAGCCCCATGTAGCTAGAGCGCAGCTAAGCGGAAAAAGGCCTTGACAGGGGTTAGGAGGCGGGCTTAGGAGGAAGTAAGCGAGGGTTGGAATTATGGGTAAGTGGGATTGGCTATTTAAATGAGCAGCCATTTTAGGTGAGTCATTCTAACTTCCTACCTGGTCGAGTTTGTGTTCGCCTCGGTGTGCGCGGACTTTGCTTGGTCGGATTTCTTTTGTCTCCTCTGCAGGACCAATGGACGACGTGGAGCGTTTGCTGGAAGGGATCAGGTCGGCTGCACGGCATCAGGGTGTGGACTGGCTACGGGCACAGCTTGGCCCTGCCCTGGCGGAGGCGGCAGATCGGGACGGCGATGGCGGGAGACCGGTCCGGGCCCGGAGGCCCCCGAGGAGGCTAAGCCCGGGCGCGGGGCCCGGTGAAGTTGTACCCGGTAGCAGTGGAGTTCCAGTTGCGACCGGCAGCAGGCCCGGGAGCCGCGTGGTCGAGGCCTTGCCTCCCCGCGTGCGGACGGAGCCTCGGATGTGCACTAGGCGGCAAAGGGATATCGTGGACGGGGGCGCGGCTGCTAGCAGGTCGGAGGCGGCCGGGCGGCCCCCTGGTGCTTCGGGACCCACGGAGGGGAGGCCCAGGAGGGCTTCCCCCCCATCGGACAGCGGAGACAATGAGGAGGCTGGATCCGGGAGACCGCATGGCAGGCCTGGCAGGCATCAGGCAAGTGCAGAGGGCTCAGGTCGGGGCCCTCTTGGCGGGAAGGTTGTTCGGGGGAGCTCTGCCACTGGGGGGGGCGGGAGTAAGCCGGATGGGGGTGCACAGGCCTTAGTGGGAAAGGGGGAGGGCCCTGGGGCCCCGAAGAGAAAATGTGGCTCTAAAGGAGTGAGTTCTAAGGGTGGTAGGGGTTCCCGGGAGGGGGCCAGGTCGGACAGAGGGTCTCCCGTAGGGGTGGTGGGTAGTTCGGGGCCATCGGGGTCTGGTAAGCAGGGGGTCAGAGGTAAGGGGGTGGGGGAGGGGGTTTCGGAGGTAGCTAGGCAAGGGCGTAGGGTAGGCCGGGAGCCGGGTCTTTCCGTAGTGGAGGGGCGCAGGGGGGGCCCGGGTTCCAGGAGTAGTAGCGACAGTCCCTCGCCCGTTAGATCTCTGGGGTCCCGGGATGCTCGGGGGCGGTCGGGTCGGCACTGCTCCCCCTCGGATAGCTCAGCAGGGGAAGGTGCGGCAGCCCCTCGGTATGGGCAGCAGGGGCGGCATGCTGGTAGAGATGGGAGGAGTCGTAGCCCCAGGGGTTCCCGGGTGCCACGTGGTGGTAGAGGTCAGCGGGAGGCTTCGGTGCAGAGCAGGCGCTCCCGGGGTCGGGACGGGAGGGGCGTGGATGTTCGTTACCCCCTACCCAGGACTTCTTCTCCTTGTCCTAGATTTCGGAGCCGTTCTGCTTCCTCACAGGCTGGGCACCGGGTGGGCTCCCCGGTCGGCGAGATGGCGGCGGAAGTTCCTCTTCCCGGACGTCAGGCGATCTGTACTGCAGCCCCCACCGCTCCGGTGTCGGGGGGCTTGGCCGGTGAGTCCAGTGGGTCACTACACTCTAGCGCACTAGTTACCACACTTCAGGCACTACTCCACTCATTGGGGGCGGGGGGTGACACTAGCGGCGTTGGTCAGGTGTGGGCTCCGGGTGCAGTGGCTTCAGGTTCTCGGATCAGGGATTCCGCGGGGCCTAGTACGGGCGGGGAATTGGTGGTGCCGCAGGATGTAGGGGAGGTTGGGAGTGAAAGGGCTGAGTTGTCCGGGGGTATCCCCGACGCGGCTAGGCAGCACGCGTACGTATCTTTTGCGGGCCCGCTGGGGGTCCATTTGAAACAGGACGTGAAGGATAAGATATGGAAGGGCGAGTTCTGTGAGATTTTCTCCCTCCTCCCGTTAGAGGACTTTATTGACCTCAAGGAGGAGGATAAGAAGGATGAGAAAAAGGAGGAGGAGGAGAAGAGGAAGCGGTACCGCAAGATACCGAAGTCCTTTGGTAATTGGTTGCGGGCTTTTTGTGTGCTGGCTAGCGTGCTCGGCGAAAAATCGCCGGGGTTGTGCTCGTCTTTGTTCTGCTATTTGGATGGCATTTGGGAGGCGTACCGGACTTACGGGGGGTTGGCCTGGTGGAGGTACGACGAGCAGTTTCGGCAGCGGCTGGCGGCTAACCCGGGTATGCGGTGGGACCAAATGGATCTGCCGCTCTGGATGAAGCTAATGATGGCGCAAAAGGCGCAGCCCATTTCAGAGCTCGGCCGGCGCCAGGGGGCAGTCCGCCTCGTCGGCCACCTTACAAAAGGGCTTATGCTGGCTCTATAACGAGGGCCAATGCAAATGGGGAGCCTCCTGTCGTTTCAAGCATGAGTGCTCCGGCTGCGGGGGAGCTCATGGGCTCAACCGCTGCTTTAAGAAGGGTAAGTCCGGAGGCGCCGGTGCGGCTGTCGCGCCGGGGGGAGGGGGTGCATCCGCTTCCCCTGGGCCTAACCCCAGTGAAGCTAAGCGTGATGGAGCCGTGGCTAGGCCGCTACGGTAACAGGGCGGACGCTGCGGTGCTCCTGGCGGGTTTTGCGGCGGGGTTCTTTATTCCGTTTCAGGAGCGACGAGGGGGTCAAGGGAGGCTGCGCAACCTGAAGTCTGTGGCTGACTTCCCGGATGTGGTTAGGGAAAAGCTGGGCAAAGAAGTCGGACTGGGCCGCATGGCAGGCCCGTTTGTGGTGCCTCCGCTGGAGGGCCTGCGGGTTTCCCCACTTGAGGTGGTCCCCAAGAAGGAGCCGGGTAAATTTAGACTCATTCACCATCTCTCATACCCAAAAGGGGAGTCGGTGAATGACGGTATTCATAAGGAATTGTGCTCGGTGTCATATGCATCTTTCGACCGGGCGGTCGATTTGGTCCGGCGGGCCGGGCATGGGGCCCTGATGGCTAAGGTGGACATCGAGGCCGCGTTCCGGCTGCTGCCGGTCCACCGGGACTGTCATCACCTACTGGGGTGTTTCTTTGAAGGGGCCTAATTCGTGGACTTGTGCCTGCCCATGGGCTGTTCCATTTCGTGCTCCTATTTTGAGAAATTCAGCACTTTTCTCGAATGGGTGATACGGGTGGAAGCGGGGAGTCGTCTTATTGTACATTATCTAGATGATTTTCTGTGTGTGGGACCGGCTGGTTCCCTGGATTGCCTGCGCCTGCTGCGGACGGTTGAGTGGGTGGCGGGCCAATTCGGGGTTCCGCTGGCGGCGGACAAGACCGAGGGCCCGACCACGTGTCTGAGTTTTCTAGGTCTGGAGATTGACTCTGGGAGGGGCGAATGCCGGCTGCCCCGGGATAAGCTGGCAAGGCTTCGAGGGGCGGTGGCTGCTGTTGCTGGGGCGCGCAAGGTGACTCTGGTGCAGCTACAATCTTTGATTGGGTTGCTCAATTTTGCGTGTCGGGTCATCCCGATGGGAAGGGTGTTTAGTCGCAGCTTGTCGGCCGCTACCGCGGGGGTTAGGTCCCCGCACCATTTCGTACGGGTGTCGGCGGCCATGCGAGCGGACTTGGGCATCTGGGATGCCTTCTTGCGTGATTTTAATGGGACGGTGTTGTTCCGGCAGGAGGGCCAGTCATCGGCCGAGCTGGAGCTTTTTACGGATGCTTCGGGCAGTGTAGGCTTTGGGGCATATTTCGGGGGCTCCTGGTGTGCGGAGCGGTGGCCGGACTCTTGGGGTTCGAGCCCTCTTATGCGCAACTTGGCTTTCTTGGAGTTGTTCCCGTTGGTCGTTGCAGTAGCGTTATGGGGTGACAGGCTGCGCGATCGGAAAGTGGTATTTTTCTCGGATAACATGGCGGTGGTTCACGCGGTGAATCGCCAGTCGGCGGCCTCAAGGCCGGTGGTTCAGCTGCTTAGGCGACTGGTATTGCTGTGTATGTCCCGAAATGTTGTTTTTCGCGCGCGCCATGTTCCCGGCTATTTGAATGAGGTGGCTGATGCTCTATCTCGTTTTCAGTGGTCCCGTTTCTGGCTGGCGGCGCCGGGGGCATCGAAGGAAGGGCTGGCTTGCCCGGACGAGATTTGGCAGCTGGGGGCGTCCTGCTTGGAGGACTCGTGAAGGCTTCTCTGGCACCGGCCACTTGGGCCTCGTACAGTAAGGTTTGGGGCTTGTGGGAACGATCACTGGATGGGTTGGCCATGGACAGCGGGGAGGCCCTGCGGGACGCTTTCTTGTGGTACACCTGTCAGTTGCTGAAAAAAGGGCCGTCCCCTGCCGTGGTGGACGGATCCATGGCGGCGATGGCGTTTTGGTTTCGGTGGCATGGGAAGGAGGACTTTACCAAGACCTTCGTCATCAGGCAAGCCCTGAAGGGTTATCGCAAGGGGCGCAGGGCGCCGGATACCAGGCGCCCGGTGTCGGTGCGGCTGCTGGGGGATTTGGTGGGTATATTGCCTGAGGTTTGTTTTGATGGGTTTGAGGCTTTACTGTTCAAAGTAGCGTTTGTTTTGGCGTTTGTTGGGGCATTCCGAGTAGGGGAATTGGTGAGTGCTAGTAAACTGGCGCAGGGGGGCCTGCAATTTTCGGGGGTCCGTATCTTGGATAGGAAGGTAGTGGTGCACCTTGGCAGGTCCAAAACGGACGTCCGCGGCGTGGGCCGGGACGTGACACTGGGGGCCTTGCCGGGCTCGGCTTTGTGCCCGGTGGCTGCTACGGTGGAGTATCTGGCGCGGAGGCCAGCGGTAGGGGGCTCCTTATTGGTACATGCTGACGGATCGTCCCTTTCTCGGTTCCAGTTCACGAAAGTTTTTCGGTTGGGCTTGGGCAGGTTGGGGCTTCAAGCTGCACGATTTGGGACGCACTCGTTCCGTATTGGGGCGGCCACGGAGGCTGCACGGTTGGGATTGGGGGACGAGGTGGTGAAGAGGATCGGGAGGTGGGAATCGGTAAGATTCCGTTCCTATGTCCGGTTGGGTCTATTGGATTAATGGCATGGGACTGTTTTGTATTTAAAAAAAAAAATAACCATCAAAGTTAAAAGGTTTTGTGTTATGATATGTGGGGTTAATGGCTATGTTGGGATGTTTCGCTGTGTTGGTTGGGGATGGGGTAGGGGTCTCTGTTGGACTTCCCTCATCATTTGTTTTCTCCCCCCAGGGCGTGTGGCATGGATCGTGGGCCATTCGTTTGTCTTCTGGGCCGAGAGGAGGGCCGCAGCTCGAGCGCAAGGCCAGCAGCTGGGTTTTCCGAGAGGCCAGTTGGCAGTTCGTTGGTTTGGGTATCGGGGTTTTTGCTGGGGGGATGTTTGTGGGAAACTGTTTGGGATGCTGGCAGCAGGGTACACGCCAGACGTGCTGGTATTACATGTGGGGGGTAATGACCTGGGCCTTACGCCGCAGCGCCGGCTGGTGAAGTGGATGAAGCAGGACATTAATAAGTTGAGGGGCCTGCTTCCGGGGGTAATGTTGGTCTGGTCTGAGATTGTCCCGCGGCGCCGGTGGCGGCACGCTCGGGATACGGGGGCTATGGAGAGGTGCAGGAAGAAGGTGAATAGCTTGATGGCAAGCTTTGTGCGGAAAGTAGGGGGTGTAGTGGTACGGCACCTGGAGTTGGAGGAAGGGTTGCCAGGATACTACCGCTCGGATGGTGTTCACCTCTCGGATGTGGGTTTGGACCTGCTCAACTTGGGTTGGCAGGATGGTATAAGGATGGCTCTGTTTCTTCGGGGTGGCGGAGCTCAGACAGCTTAAGGGGTCAAGGTCTGAGCTTGTGGCGGGACGGGGAGCTGAAGGAGAGGAAATAGGCTCCCCTGGATGAACGTGAGGTGGAATAAACAGATTGTGGTCATCGGTGGTTGAGAGGTTTCGAGTCCTGGAGGTGGCTCAGAACCTGGTGGGGCAGGGGTATCCGGGTATACCCCTGCCGTGGTTAATGGTGGTTGGCACTTTGATATAAAGTTGGTGTATGTTATAATTATGTATATGTGTTATTATATGGGGGTCATTGCCTTTTGTATGGTAGCCGAAGGAACAGGATGCGAGGGGGCGGAGTATGGGGGGCAATGACCCATGTTTACCTGTTAATTTATTATCGCTATTATTATTATTATTATTATCATTATTATTATTATTATTATAATTATTGGTTAATAAAGCTGTGGACAAATTTCCCCATACTACTTAGTGTCTGTGTATTATTGGGTTAGGTTATGGGGGTGGTTTGTCCTGGATTCCGACTGCCCAAATGGCGACTATAGACCTGTCATGTAGCCCCATGTAGCTAGAGCGCAGCTAAGCGGAAAAAGGCCTTGACAGGGGTTAGGAGGCGGGCTTAGGAGGAAGTAAGCGAGGGTTGGAATTATGGGTAAGTGGGATTGGCTATTTAAATGAGCAGCCATTTTAGGTGAGTCATTCTAACTTCCTACCTGGTCGAGTTTGTCCCACCCACCCTCCCTTTGTTTGTTTTGTGTTTATTTAACCCGTTTCTTTCACAGCGGCGGGACGGGGAGCTGAAGGAGAGGAAATAGGCTCCCCTGGATGAACGTGAGGTGGAATAAACAGATTGTGGTCATCGGTGGTTGAGAGGTTTCGAGTCCTGGAGGTGGCTCAGAACCTGGTGGGGCAGGGGTATCCGGGTATACCCCTGCCGTGGTTAATGGTGGTTGGCACTTTGATATAAAGTTGGTGTATGTTATAATTATGTATATGTGTTATTATATGGGGGTCATTGCCTTTTGTATGGTAGCCGAAGGAACAGGATGCGAGGGGGCGGAGTATGGGGGGCAATGACCCATGTTTACCTGTTAATTTATTATCGATATTATTATTATTATTATTATCATTATTATTATTATTATTATAATTATTGGTTAATAAAGCTGTGGACAAATTTCCCCATACTACTTAGTGTCTGTGTATTATTGGGTTAGGTTATGGGGGTGGTTTGTCCTGGATTCCGACTGCCCAAATGGCGACTATAGACCTGTCATGTTAAAAATGTCACAAGAAACAAAGATGCCCTGGCCAGAAAGCCTGTCAATAGCTTTATTCAGCGTTAGGCACACACCTAGAGGGAAGCACTCATTATCCCCATATGAGATTCTATTTGGAACAGCACCCAGATTAGGTTGTTATTATCCGCAACAGTTACAGCTCCAATCAGATGTTTTAGTAGACTATGTAACTGAACTTGCAAGTGCCTTAAACAAAATACATGCCCAAGTTTTCTCTTCAATTCCAGATCCCGATTTGGATACAGGTACCCACAGCCTGCTTCCCGGAGATTGGGTTCTGGTTAAGAAATTTGTGCGGAAAAATACCCTGGAACCAAGATTTGACGGTCCCTTCCAAGTTCTCCTGATCACCGCAACCTCCGTCAAAGTGGCCGGCAGGCCAAATTGGATCCACGCTTCCCATTGCAAGAAGTCTCCTGCCCCAGAGGAAGCAGATACCGCACAAGCATTTACCTCTGGTACATAATCTCCTTAATTAGCTCAATTAAAGCCCAGCAGGTAGCCATTACTAAGGATATTAGTGGGTACACCTTTTGGTATAATTCATCATGTACCCATGTGGCTACCTATACCTTTGATTATTGTGATATTGTAGAATGCCCGTTCCCTACATCACAAATTCAGAGTATCTATAGAGATATCCCTCATTCAAAGGACCCATATGTTTGTGTAGTGGACAGACAATGGGGGCACAATTGTGACCATTGGGGGGCGGCGGGATGGAATGCCGGGCCTGCCTGGGGTTACAAGCCAAAAAGTGCCTTATCTAAAGTAGATGATCAGGGTAGAGAATGACTTTGAGAAAGCCTGGGGGAGGTACACCAATGAAATTAATTCTTAATATTGAGCATCCAAGTCCAACAGATGCAGACCAATATGTAATGGGAATGTATTGGAAAAAGGGTTCCTATAAAAAGTTAGGGCATTTCTACCTTAAAGATATGTGCAACTCTTCTGAGTGGCAAGGGGCCACCCATATGGTCCCCAATCCATTAAAACCTCACATCCAGACCTTTCAAGATATGATGGCCATTGCGAACCCCACCTTTGAAGATACCATGGCCGCAGAAACAGGTTTTAATGATGTAAATTTATGGTTAGAATGGATGAAATATAATGCTAATAAGCATAATAAGACTGCATGCTATGTGTGTGGCGGTGCCCGGCCTCACCTGGGCACTGTGCCTTTAATCCTGCCAGTAGATGTAGAAGCATGTGTTTTGAGCCTTTTTGCCTATCACTATGATTTTAACAGGTCCATATGTATAGCATGGACAAAAGAGTATCCTCTCCTAACCCAGGATGTCAAACCCCCAGATGGTATTACAGTATATAAAGGTAATTACACTTGTTATGCTAATTATGATGGAATTGGCAGATTCTTGGGTAACTTCTCCAAGGGGTATTGTGCTACCTACAGAAATGTCTCCATGAACTTGTTGCAGTTTCACACTAGGTCATTGGGGGATATTTACTGGTTGTGTGGGGATTTACAGTTAAGATCCAGAATGGACAAGGAGTGGTGGGGGGAGTGTACTTTGGCTAAAGCCATTATGCCCATACACATCATCTCTGACACACACCTCATTACTCATGAGTCCAGACACACTAAGGTTAAGCGCGAAGCCCCAGTGAAGGGAAGTTTTGACCCTCATGTTTATATCGATGCCATTGGGGTGCCTAGGTGGGTGCCCAATGAATTTAAAGCAAGAGATGAAGTTGCTGCAGGATTTGAATCACTTTTTGCCATAGTTACCACAAACAAGAATTTAAATTGGATAAATTACATTTATTATAATCAACAGCGTTTTGTTAATTATACCAGAGATGCCCTCCAGGGATTGGCCGAACAGTTGCAGGCCACATCCCAAATGACCTTCCAGAATAGAATGGCCTTAGATATGATCTTAGCCGAAAAAGGAGGGGTATGTAAAATTTTGCCCGACACCATGACATGTTGTACCTACATCCCAGAAAACACAGGCCCTAATGGTAAAGTTACATTAGCCATAGAAAAATTAAATGACCTTTCTGAAGAGTTAAAAAGGAATTCTGGGATAAAAGATCCCTGGGAAAGATGGTTTGGTTGGATGACAGGATGGAAAAAAGCTTTAATGCATATTGGTATGGCAATACTAATTTTTCTTTTTATCTTTGCTCTTCTCTTTTGTTGTGTCCTCCCTTGTCTGAGAAAATCCCTCATGAAGACTGTTGATCAAGCGGCACCCACTTTCACACATCTCGAAGTTGATGACCAAGATTTCCAAGATCTCAACTCACCCTGTTTACCGCTGCAAACTATCCCTTTTGTTGATAAAGTGCGAGAATTCTATGAAGGGACCAGCTTAGGGACAGCATCTGTCAGTGAATGGTAAAGACCCCGTGTGGAGAAGTGGTGGGCAAGCCATCATGGGCCACCCATGGGAGTGAAGTGTTCGAGAGCCATACTGACGATGAATTAGCCTATTAGGGTCAGCTCTAGGGACAGACTTGCACTTTGCATTAACACCTAGCTAGCGGCCACGGGGTTTCTGTGCCTTTGGGTTAACACGTCTTCTGATACTAACAAATAAAGTTTTATCTCTTAGAATCTAACATTTCATAGGGGGGACTGATGTAGAATTATTAAAAATCTTTATTGTACTTGTATTGAATTATTGTACTAACTCCATTTTAATCTCATACTGTGACATATCCTCCATTTTGTCCTCCTAACCTGACTTCTTCATTCCTCCATTTTGTCCTCATAACCTAACTTCTTTGTTTTAAAACTACATTACATGACAGAATTTCCCAGCAACATTTAATACAATGAACAGAGACTGTATTTTCTATAAAGATATGACTAACTCAGGAACTGCTGACTTTCCCCTAACTCGCAACATAGTATAATTTGAAGGCCATGAGAACACAGTAGTAATGAAATGTTCTATTCATAAGAGACCTTGCACCTGGCCACGAGATCTGAGATCACTGACCGTGTAAAATGACGCTCCAGACCCCCTTGTCCCCACCCGTGTCCAAAATAATACCACCTCTTGGTGGGTGGGCACGGGACTAACCACTTAGTTTTTAAGCCAATTAATTATACTGATAGGTGGACACTAATCCAGACACTTAACAATTAACCCAATTAATGATGTTTATTCACTAATATATTGATAATCAATGATGACGTAAAATGTCTCTTAAAAGGGCCTGCGCGCCCGCTTTTCTTCACTTGCCAATAAATTTTCTCGAAGTTATTTTAACCTGAACTCCGTGTGTCAGACTTAATTACTTCAGCGTATATACGCAATTCAATTTTCTTAATTTGGACAGGAACAGATAGACATTTAAACATTTTGGTTTACTGCTAAAAAGTACCATAACAGCTGTGTGTGTACAACTTCCTTCCAAACCATCAACTGCACACAGAAGCATTCATGCCCCGGGCAAGGTAGGGACATATGTGACATGCAATCACCAAACATGTACATGCTGTACGCACAATGCGGATGTATGTTGGTTGGTAAACTTCCTCCTCTGCTGTCCATGTAAGAAAGGCTGTCTTATAGCTGCAGCAATTTATACAAATCACTGTAACAATAAGATGTTCTGTTTAGGGACCAACGAATTCAATGCTGGATAATGTATCCAATGCGCATATGTAATTATCGTACTTAGAGTGATCTTATCACTTCTAAAAGACCACAAAAAAAGTAAGATATTTCTGTAAACATCTCTCTGTGATAAAAACTGCCTTTCTTGCATTTTGTTCTGGGGTGGACAGATGACTAACCATGGATCTAAAATGCCACCACTGCTCCTGTAACTCCTTCTGTTTTACATTTTAACTAGAGTAGGTCAAACGCAGACTGGATATCGTGTAAAAACTGACGTAAGAGGAAGATGTATTCTTTGGCAGGTTTCGAGATGAAACATCCAGCACAGGGCGGATATAATGAGTAACACCTCTGGTTTTTGTAAGCTGGGAGGACATTTCATTGGTTCCTGGAAAGCTGTAGGACTGCAATAGATACTTATATGAGACACTGTTTAAATATGTGTGGCTCTTTGATACTCGTATTCCATTCAGTGGAAGCTTGTGTGGGTTTAGCTACATGATGTAATAATTTTGTAAAAGCCTGGCAAAACCAGCAAGAGTTGGCAAAACCAATTATTAGATAAACATGTCTTCAACCCCAGCAGCAGCAAGCATTCATTCTTCTACTTCTTGGCCGTTGGTCTTCGTGTCGCAGAGTCTGGAAGAGTGATTCTGTCTGTTTGTACGAAAGCCATGTGGCTCAGACTTTCAGCTGGTGGGTACAATCCTGCTTCAGCTTGGTTTCTCCTGTTGGAGTTTGTTCATGAATGCAGCCTGGTGGACGAATTCCACAATGAAGTGGAAAGTGCTAACCAGTTTTAACCCAGTACGCCATTGGGTACTACAGTGGACAAGGCAAATAGAATGTAGACTCTAATGCAGGGATAGGCGACCTTCGGCATGCCAGATGTTGTGGAATGCATCTCCTATAATGTTTTTACAGACATAATACTGGCAAAGCATCAAGGGTGATGTAGTCTACAGCATCTAGAGGGACGAAGGTTGCCTACTAATGTAGTAACGTGTTCCTTGATTCGTGCTGAATATATTATCAAGAAATCGTAAATGTAACTGAACTAATATTAACAGAACACAATGAGCATATTGAAATTGGTTAATGTAAGTTTATTTCACGAGAGGTCCACTTTAATGCAGAATCTGGCCAGTGTTTGTAGAAAGGAAGTGTATGTGGTGTCAGATAGTGTCATTTCAAGCATTGTGGGTGGAAAATGTAAAATATTATGTTCATACAGTAGGTGGCTTTGTGGATATGTGGTGGGAAACTATCCAAGTTTCCTGTCCTTTCTGTAGGTTTTGGGAATGGCAAACATTCAGACTAATGGAATTGGATGGGATTCCGTTTCATTGTGGTGCTAGTAAAGAAATATCTTCCTCTAAAGAACACGCAGCCAAGACGTATTAACTGCTTGTGGCTGGCTTATCATTTCCTAATATGAAATGATGCGTGTCCTGAGTTGGCTATGGCCAGTCTTTCTAGTTTTCACTTAAGGGACAATCTGGAGTGAGAACTTAATGAAAGACACACTCCTGGACTCAGGTGAATAGTTCACACCCAGCGTGGAAGATTGTGTCAAACCATGGTTATATAGGAATGAATCTGAATCAATACTAAGGGGAGTGAGACAGACCTGGAGTCCAGAGTCAAAGGTGATGGAGCCAAAAGTGTTTATTTTATCCTTCTCACAATGTGAGGGGCCCAGGACACCACCCTCCGTTCTCTTTTGCCATACATGACATGGTGAGGTTTAATATATCTCAACTGGGGAAGAGATAGGAATATGGGGGGAGAGGTTATTCACTAAATGTGAGGCTGTCCTGCAGCACTGAGAACAGGAAGCAACCTGAACTCCTTCCCTCTTATTATCTGGACCATTCAATGGACCTAAATATAATCCACCCTAAATCCATATGCAGGAGGTAAGTGCCTTATAGTAACCCAACTCTTCCCTGTATGCTCTGGGCTGTGGGGTAGAGTGTTTCCCTAGCGGCCTCCAAACACTTGTCTTATAGTAATTGCTAGGTGGTTGTAACACTGTGTGTTGCCTCTCAAACCACCCATCTCCAAGCCTGTCAGAGAATACACATTTCTGTAGCCCTTATAACCATAAGTAAAGGGTCACACTGTGTTACATAGTTACATAGCTGAAAAGAGACTTGTGTCCATCAAGTTCAGCCTTACTCACATTTGTCTTTTGCTGTTGATCCAAAAGAAGGTAAAAAACCTAGTCTGAAGTGCTTCCAATTTTGCAACAAACTAGGAACAAAATCCTTCTTGACCCCAGAATGGCAGTCAGATTAATTACCCTATATTGAAAGATTATATCCTTATATTCTACATGTCAGAATTTATTTACCATGACGAGATCACAATTAGAGAAACTGAGGGAGACAATTTCACTGTCAACATTTTAATTTGTATTTCTGCAAATGTCAATCTGAAGAGCATTAACCATTACTAAGGCTATCAAAATTCTTAATAATTTTGGCTCAAATCAAATTGTCTATATAACGTGACACCAACCTTTTTGGATATCCCATCGGGTTGACCAAGGGCAGAGCTATTCTCAAACATTTTGGATGATTTTATGATCTTCTTGTTGCCTTTTATTTGACTGAAAAAGTAATTTAAAAGCACATTTGCACACATTCCAATAGTATAATCCATTATCAGGTTCTTTTGGAAATATTAAATAGCACAAAATGTATTTGAAATACCCGGGGTGCACAGTGAATAAAGGCGCACATTTAGAATAAAAGAACAGTTTTAGATATAGATTGCTGGTCAGGAATACCTAAAAAAAAAAGTTTAGATTTTTTATTTATTTGCTCATATTTGAAAGAAGTGTTGAGTGGACAAAAGGTTTTTGAGATTATTTGGTGTGCAAAATGTTAGCATAGAAGCTGAAATACCTTTTGGTCACATACAGTAAAGGTGGCAAAAATAGTTATATAAAAATGACCAAATACTGCTTTCACGGATATTTGTATGGAGACGTTTGTGGGAATGTAGCTTTCTAAACATGCCACAAGAATTTCAATAGATTGTTAATACATGCTCAAAGCACCTGCATACAAAAGTATATATACCTATATTAGCTCACTACACCATATATATATATATATATATATATATTTGCAGTTGTCTTTGCAGTCTGGAATTCATAGTGTATTCAGAGCCCCCATTCTTTCCTTCTCCTCCTTGACTGATAGAATGCAGCCTTAAAGTTTGACTTACACGGGTTGCTGTAGAATGTGGTGGTAAGGGTGTAGGCTACAGTATCTCTTCATTATTATAGAGGGCCATACTAAATCCTGGGCAAAGAATCTTGTTCAGCATCACGGTGTTAGAGACACTTTTTAAGCAAAGAAGAAAGAAATGTAATCTTTATGGGCTAAATTCCATTTTGCATTGCTTTTCAATGCAAAGTAAAAATGAACAGAAGTGCTTGTGTTGCTGGGTAGTGATGTCCCGAACGGTTTGCTGGCGAATAGTTCCTGGCGAACATAGCTTGTTCGCGTTCGCCACGGATGGCGAACATATGCGATGTTCGGAACGCCCCCTATTCGTCATCATTGAGTAAACTTTGACCCTGTACCTCACAGTCAGCAGACACATTCCAGCCAATCAGCAGCAGACCCTCCCTCCCAGACCCTCCCACCTCCTAGACAGCATACAATTTAGATTAATTCTGAAGCTGCATTCTTTTTTTTTTGTGTTTGTGTTTATTATACATTATCCCCCATACCCAGTAACCGGTGTTTATTATACATTATCCTCCCCATAGCCAGTAACCTGTGTTTATTATACATTATCCCCCCATAGCCAGTAACCTGTGTTTATTATACATTATCCCCCATAGCAAGTAACCTGTGTTTATTATACATTATCCTCCCATAGCCAGTAACCTGTGTTTATTATACATTATCCTCCCCATAGCCAGTAACCTGTGTTTATTATACATTATCCTCCCATAGCCAGTAACCTGTGTTTATTATACATTACCCCCCCATAGCCAGTAACATGTGCTTATTATACATTATCTCCCCCATAGCCAGTAACCTGTGTTTATTATACATTATCCCCCCATAGCCAGTAACCTGTGTTTATTATACATTATCCTCCCATAGCCAGTAACCTGTGTTTATTATACATTATCCCCCCACAACCAGTAACCTGTGTTTATTATACATTACCCCCCATAGCCAGTAACCTGTGTTTATTATACATTATCCTCCCCATAGCCAGTAACCTGTGTTTATTATACATTATCCCCCCATAGCCAGTAACCTGTGTTTAATATACATTATCCCTCCCATAGCCAGTAACCTGTGTTTATTATACATTATCCCCCCATAGCCAGTAACATGTGCTTATTATACATTATCTCCCCCATAGCCAGTAACCTGTGTTTATTATACATTATCCCCCCATAGCCAGTAACCTGTGTTTATTATACATTATCCTCCCATAGCCAGTAACCTGTGTTTATTATACATTATCCCCCACAAACAGTAACCTGTGTTTATTATACATTACCCCCCATAGCCAGTAACCTGTGTTTATTATACATTATCCTCCCCATAGCCAGTAACCTGTGTTTATTATACATTATCCCCCCCATAGCCAGTAACCTGTGTTTAATATACATTATCCCTCCCATAGCCAGTAACCTGTGTTTATTATACATTATCCTCCCATAGCCAGTAACCTGTGTTTATTATACATTATCCCTCCATAGCCAGTAACCTGTGTTTATTATACATTATCCTCCCCATAGCCAGTAACCTGTGTTTATTATACATTATCTCCCCCATAGCCAGTAACCTGTGTTTATTATACATTATCCCCCCCATAACCAGTAACCTGTGTTTATTATACATTATCCTCCCATAGCCAGTAACCTGTGTTTATTATACATTATCCTCCCCATAGCCAGTAACCTGTGTTTATTATACATTACCCCCCATAGCCAGTAACCTGTGTTTATTATACATTATCCTCCCCATAGCCAGTAACCTGTGTTTATTATACATTATCTCTCCCATAGCAAGTAACCTGTGTTTATTATACATTATCCTCCCATAGCCAGTAACCTGTGTTAAATCGGGTTCATGCAAAGAGGGTGAAAAGGTATTAAAGAAAAACACACTTATTGCATCAAATTTACAAAGCCAAACTTTTAAAAGCTTTCCTCATTTCTTTCTCGGGATGAGGAATATATCGGTTGTAGACTGAGGATTTCCATCTGCCCAATCTTTTAATAATATGCACTGGAGTGTCAGTGTTGAAGGAGACCGGAGCTGCCCCTATTCTAAATGAAAGACCCGAGACATGGATACAACCCAATCTTAGGAGTAGTGTTCTGATGTAGAAGATGAATTTAGCCGTAGTCAGAGGGATTCAGTGAGAGTAGTGGTGAAATGTGTGTGGCATGACTGAGTGTGGGTAAGTAAGAGTCAAGTATTTTAACTGGGCACTAGTTCTAGGTGGGATAAAGTGGTATAGCGGATGGATGAGTAGTTTGGTTCGTTTTAGAGGTTTGTAGAGAAAGTATATAGTGATCATGATTTTTAGCGATATCCAATATTTTTAAGGTGGTCTCAAACAAACATAAAATGCTATATAAAATTTGTGGGAATATTGAATAGTCGTGTACAGTAAATCAGAGAGGGCTCAGAATATCAAACCATCGATCGGTAACCTGGATGAAGTAGGGGGTCTATCTGTTTTATTAAATACGCGGTAATATGCTTTTAATGGGATAGGACGTTAGGAAAGGTGTGTGATTGAGATAAGTGGTTGTGGCTGTATTTACCTTATCCTGGGACCGACCTGGCTCCTAAGCTTGAGCCGCGCGTGGCTGGATCACTCCTGCCTCCACACGAGCCGCATGCGGCTTGATCTCCTCTTCTGACTTAGCCGCGTGCACTGACCGCAGTGATCGGTCACGTGGCCCGCCTGGCACTAGGAGCATGGCTCGAGTCACGAGCTCGCTCTTAAAGGGGCAGTGGGAGCCAAAAGTTGATTCAGGCTCCCATTGGCCCACGTCATTCCAGCACCCCCACACACGAACGTTTTGGGGGCGTAGGCATGACGTGGGCCAATCACTGGTGTAACAGTAGTGTACATTAAAAAAAACCAAGAAATTTGACTGTGAAATAATAACAGTCAGTTTCCTTCAAACGTGTGCGTTTCAGGGCCTGCCAGGGCACAGTGTCACACCAGTGCAACTCATATCTGGTGTAACAGTAGTGTACATTTAAAAAAAAAAAAAAAATACAGGGGGCTTGTTGTCACCTTTCGGGGACCCTTGGTGTTGTACGTGGCTGGGTGGAGGAAGAGACCTTCAATGACATCAGTGAGGACAAGGAACGGGACATGGCTAGCTTGGTATCCAACCTTGTGCAAATGGGGAGTTTGCGGTTGTGCAAGTGGACTGTTTGCGGTTGTTTGCGGTGCGTTAAATGGGGAGTTTGGTCTGTCACTGTGAAGCGGGCGTAACCCTTACACTACCTGATCAATACAACATCATACCTGATGTTTTAAAGCACGTTATTCCAAACAATTTAGGAATGTGATTTATGCCCTTTATGGATTAAAACCAGACTCTGCATCAACTATGTAATTTTCCATGGGAGTTTTGCCACGGATCCCCCTCTGGCATGCCACAGTCCAGGTGTTAGTCCCCTTGAAACAACTTTTCCATCACTATTGTGGCCAGAAAGAGTCCCTGTGGGTTTTAAAATTCGCCTGCCTATTGAAGGCTATGGCGGTTCGCCCGGTTCACCCGTTCGCGAACATTTGCGGAAGTTCTCGTTCGCCGTTCGCGAACGGAAAGTTTTATGTTCGCGACATCACTATTGCTGGGAGCAAATGGCTTGAAAAGCAGGTATCTCCAGTATATCTAGACTATATAGGATTGACTACGGAATTACACAGCTAAATTTATCCCACTTAAGTATTTTTCCAGCTCAACAGTTTTGTCATAACCTTTGCAGAGTTTTTCTGCTGATTTCCCCAAATTCTGTGTTTGGTGCACAACCTACAGGTTTTATTCCTGTGATACTATCTATAAAAGGTACGCACAAGGGAAATCAAATGTCCTAAGATAAATTAAAGGAACACTTTAACATTAGGAATACAAACATTATACTAGCTTGTTAAATTCATACCCACCTCCACAAGACATAACAGATAAAGAATTTCACTTACATTTATTCCCCCGTGTGCCGGTCTCGCCAAGGCCACCGCTCCTCTTCTGGCTGAGGTCATCGTTACAGATAATCTTAGCCAGTCCAATCCTTTCCCAAACACGAAGCATTACGGGGCTTAGTGTGCATGCATGGTCATATTTTACAAATGCAAATTAACATTAGAGAGGTTATTCAATTAACAGAAAATTGTGACAACTTGAAAAATAATGCACGATTCTAGTAAGATAGCTCGCTAGAAATAAATTCAGCAATTCAGTTATTCTCCTACTTCAGGTTAATTAGGCCTGTGTTTTGCAATCCAGTTATTTAATCAACATGACTAAGTGTTTAATGAAACTAAATTTCCTTGGGTTTCTACACATATTTTCTGTGGTTCGAGTGCTGGTTTCACGTTGAAATATTAACGATGATTTGCAAAATGAACCACTAGCCCTGTTTAACATTACATACAGCTCAGACGCCTGGAAAGAAGCCACAGTAAAAACTATGATTAAGTATGTTGGTCCACGTCTTTCACTCGAACAACGCAGATAAATATTTACAGCTGCGGCCGAGAGAGGAGCAAAGGAGGACAGAGAGACAGATGTAAATTCTTTTTTAGACTTATTGCCGTTTAATTTACTCATTATTATTTTCCAAGATGCTAGGTCCAATAAAAATTCCAAGAAAAAGCAAACTAAACAAGATAAAACATGCTTTTTCTAGATAAACCAGGTCTATTTATGATCAGGATTGCTCACAACAAACACTCCATTGGGGATCATTAAATTCTTCTTTTCCTAGAAATACGATTTGATTATCAGCCTCATAAAAAATAAAAACAAACCAAAACATGGATTATCTGTTTTTTAAATCAGAGATCCATTTAAGGCAACTTTTTACCTAGCGGGATGCTTTTTTGTTTCTTTTTACAAGATGGAATATTGGAAATGTAAATATATTTTGATTTTATTTCCTGATCACTGGATGGCTGCTTCTAATTTCTAGATTCCGATCTCTGTGTAATGCAGCTTCACTTTAAATATTAAATACTCACAGAATGAGTTTGGTTACAGCTATAAAGTATTATGTCACAGAAAAGTGATAATGCACAATATTAATGGGGTAAAAGGTTTGTCACATATCCCTGCCCACCCTATATGCTGGTATCTGTGAAATATGACTTATTAAATGGAACTGCTTTATCTATACATTGTGCTAGCAGTTTGCTCCCAAATCGTATAACATACCTTCCAACACTTCGCATGGACAAAGAGGGACACTTTAGTTTCAGGGGGTGTGAGTGGGGGTATGGAAAGGCACGGGGCTGTTATGAGAAATTTTAGGTGACTAAATACTAAGAATAATTTAGGCAATTCAAATGTAATTTATTACAAGAATACTGTATCTCATTTACACCGACTGATTTCTTAACATATTGTAGTTTAAAGACACATTACTGGGAGTATTATTGCTGTGGGGCTCTGTTATACACTCAGACACATTACTGGGAGTATTATTGCTGTGGGGCTCTGTTATACACTCAGGCACATTACTAGGAGTATTATTGCTGTGGGGCCCTGTTATACACTCAGGCACATTACTAGGAGTATTATTGCTGTGGGGCCCTGTTATACACCCAGACACATTACTGGGAGTATTATTGCTGTGGGCCTCTGTTATACACTCAGACACATTACTGGGAGTGTTATTGCTGTGGGGCTCTGTTATACACTGAGACACATTACTGGGAGTATTATTGCTGTGGGGCTCTGTTATACACTGAGACACATTACTGGGAGTATTATTGCTGTGGGGCTCTGTTATACACTCAGACACATTACTGGGAGTATTATTGCTGTGGAGCTCTGTTATACACTCAGACATTACTGGGAGTATTATTGCTGTGGGGCTCTGTTATACACTCAGACACATTACTGGGAGTATTATTGCTGTGGGCCTCTGTTATACACTCAGACACATTACTGGGAGTATTATTGCTGTGGGGCTCTGTTATACACTCAGACACATTACTAGGAGTTGTATTGCTGTGGAGCTCTGTTCTACACTCAGACACATTACTGGGAGTATTATTGCTGTGGGCCTCTGTTATACACTCAGACACATTACTGGGAGTATTATTGCTGTGGGGCTCTGTTATACACTCAGGCACATTACTAGGAGTATTATTGCTGTGGGGCCCTGTTATACACCCAGACACATTACTGGGAGTATTATTGCTGTGGGCCTCTGTTATACACTCAGACACATTACTGGGAGTATTATTGCTGTGGGGCTCTGTTATACACTCAGACACATTACTGGGAGTATTATTGCTGTGGGGCTCTGTTATACACTCAGACACATTACTGGGAGTATTATTGCTGTGGGCCTCTGTTATACACTCAGACACATTACTGGGAGTATTATTGCTGTGGGGCTCTGTTATACACTCAGACACATTACTGGGAGTATTATTGCTGTGGGGCTCTGTTATACACTGAGACACATTACTGGGAGTATTATTGCTGTGGGGCTCTGTTATACACTCAGACACATTACTGGGAGTATTATTGCTGTGGAGCTCTGTTATACACTCAGACATTACTGGGAGTATTATTGCTGTGGGGCTCTGTTATACACTCAGACACATTACTGGGAGTATTATTGCTGTGGGCCTCTGTTATACACTCAGACACATTACTGGGAGTATTATTGCTGTGGGGCTCTGTTATACACTCAGACACATTACTGGGAGTATTATTGCTGTGGGGCTCTGTTATACACTGAGACACATTACTGGGAGTATTATTGCTGTGGAGCTCTGTTATACACTCAGACACATTACTGGGAGTATTATTGCTGTGGAGCTCTGTTATACACTCAGACACATTACTGGGAGTATTATTGCTGTGGGGCTCTGTTATACACTCAGACACATTACTGGGAGTATTATTGCTGTGGGCCTCTGTTATACACTCAGACACATTACTGGGAGTATTATTGCTGTGGGGCTCTGTTATACACTCAGACACATTACTGGGAGTATTATTGCTGTGGGGCTCTGTTATACACTGAGACACATTACTGGGAGTATTATTGCTGTGGAGCTCTGTTATACACTCAGACACATTACTGGGAGTATTATTGCTGTGGAGCTCTGTTATACACTCAGACACATTACTGGGAGTATTATTGCTGTGGGCCTCTGTTATACACTCAGACACATTACTGGGAGTATTATTGCTGTGGGGCTCTGTTATACACTCAGACACATTACTGGGAGTATTATTGCTGTGGAGCTCTGTTATACACTCAGACACATTACTGGGAGTATTATTACTGTGGGGCTCTGTTATACACTCAGACACATTACTGGGAGTATTATTGCTGTGGGGCTCTGTTATACACTCAGACACATTACTGGGAGTATTATTGCTGTGGGGCTCTGTTATACACTGAGACACATTACTGGGAGTATTATTGCTGTGGGGCTCTGTTATAAACTGAGACACATTACTGGGAGTATTATTGCTGTGGAGCTCTGTTATACACTCAGACATTACTGGGAGTATTATTGCTGTGGGGCTCTGTTATACACTCAGACACATTACTGGGAGTATTATTGCTGTGGGGCTCTGTTATACACTGAGACACATTACTGGGAGTATTATTGCTGTGGAGCTCTGTTATACACTCAGACACATTACTGGGAGTATTATTGCTGTGGAGCTCTGTTATACACTCAGACACATTACTGGGAGTATTATTGCTGTGGGGCTCTGTTATACACTCAGACACATTACTGGGAGTATTATTGCTGTGGGCCTCTGTTATACACTCAGACACATTACTGGGAGTATTATTGCTGTGGGGCTCTGTTATACACTCAGACACATTACTGGGAGTATTATTGCTGTGGGGCTCTGTTATACACTGAGACACATTACTGGGAGTATTATTGCTGTGGAGCTCTGTTATACACTCAGACACATTACTGGGAGTATTATTGCTGTGGAGCTCTGTTATACACTCAGACACATTACTGGGAGTATTATTGCTGTGGGCCTCTGTTATACACTCAGACACATTACTGGGAGTATTATTGCTGTGGGGCTCTGTTATACACTCAGACACATTACTGGGAGTATTATTGCTGTGGAGCTCTGTTATACACTCAGACACATTACTGGGAGTATTATTGCTGTGAGCTCTGTTATACACTCAGACACATTACTGGGAGTTTTATTGCGGTGGAGCTCCGTTATACACTCAGATACATTACTGGGAGCAGGGCCGGCCTTAGGGGTGTGCGAGCTGTGCGGCCGCACAGGGCGCCATGGAGCAGGGGGCGCCGTGCGGCCGCACAGCCGATTTAAAAAAAAAAAAATTTTTTTTTTTTTTTTTTAATTTGCAGCGGGGGCGGAGCTTACCGTGCGGCGGGGGCGGAGCTAAAAGCGCCGGAAAACGGCTGCAGGGGAAGCAGGAAGGAGTCCCTGCTTCCCCACCAAACAGTCACCAGGAGCTGCACTGCCTCAACAATGAACTCCACAGGTAACTGTGTGATTGTCAGGTGAGTGTAACTCTCTGCCTGTGTGTATGACTGTCTGCCTATGTGTGTGTGTGTGTGTGTATATGACTGTCTGCCTCTGTATGTCTGTGTGTATGACTGTCTGCCTGTGTGTGTGTGTGTATGTATGACTGTCTGCCTGTGTGTGTCTCTGTGTGTGTGTGTGTGTGTGTGTATGTATGACTGTCTGCCTGTGTGTGTATGTATGACTGTCTGCCTGTGTGTGTGTGTATGACTGTATGTGTGTGTATATGACTGTCTGCCACTGTGTCTGTGTGTATTACTGTCTGTCTCTGTGTGTGTGTCTGTGTGTATGACTGTCTGCCTCTGTGTGTGTGTGTGTGTGTATATGACTGTCTGTCTGCCACTGTGTGTCTGTGTGTATTACTGTCTGCCTCTGTGTGTGTGTCTGTGTGTATGACTGTCTGCCTCTGTGTGTGTGTGTGTGTGTGTGTATATGACTGTCTGCCACTGTGTGTCTGTGTGTATTACTGTCTGCCTCTGTGTGTTTGTCTGTGTGTATTACTGTCTGCCCTCTGTGTGTGTGACTGTGCATGACTGCCTCTGTGTGTATGACTGTCTGCCTCTGTGTGTATGACTGTCTGCCTCTGTGTGTCTGTGTGTATGACTGTCTGCGTGTGTGTGTGTATATGACTGTCTGCCACTGTGTGTCTGTGTGTGTTACTGTGTGTATTACTGTCTGCCTCTGTGTGTGTGACTGTGTATGACTGCCTCTGTGTGTATGACTGTCTGCCTCTGTGTGTATGACTGTCTGCCTCTGTGTGTATGACTGTCTGCCTCTGTGTGTATGACTGTCTGCCTGTGTGTGTCTGTGTGTATGACTGTCTGCCTGTGTGTGTCTGTGTGTATGACTGTCTGCCTGTGTGTGTGTGTATGACTGTCTGCCTGTGTGTGTGTCTGTGTGTATGACTGACTGTCTGCCTGTGTGTGTCTGTGTGTGTATGACTGCCTGCCTGTGTGTGTCTGTGTGTGTGTGTGTGTGTGTGTGTATGACTGTCTGCTTGTGTGTGTGTGGATGTCTTCCTGTGTGTGTATGGCCGTCTGACTCTGTGTGTGTGTGTGTCTGTGTGTGTGTGTCACATACAACCAATACACGCATATCACACACTGTTAATATACCCATTACAATTATCACACATAGCATACATATCACACACAGTCATCACACGTACTATTACATACACAGACAACACAAACATAACAGCATACATGGATGACGGGGGGGGGGGGCGCTGTGAAGATTTTTCGCACAGGGCGTCTAAATGCCTAAGGCCGGCCCTGACTGGGAGTATTATTGCTGAGGAGCTCTGTTATACACTCAGACACATTACTGGGAGTATTACTGCTGTGGAGCTCTGTTATACACTCAGACACATTACTGGGAGTATTATTGCCGTGTAGCTCTGTTATACACTCAGACACATTACTGGGAGTATTATTACTGTGCAGCTCTGTTATACACTCAGACACATTACTGGGAGTATTATTGCTGTGGAGCTCTGTTATACACTCAAACACATTACTGGGAGTATTATTGCTGTGGGGCTCTGTTATACACTCAGGCACATTACTGGGAGTATTAGTGCTGTGGAGCTCTGTTATACACTCAGACACATTACTGGGAGTATTATTGCTGTGGGGCTCTGTTATACACTCAGACACATTACTGGGAGTATTATTGCTGTGGAGCTCTGTTATACACTCAGACACATTACTGGGAGTATTATTGCTGTGGAGCTCTGTTATACACTCAGACACATTACTGGGAGTATTATTGCTGTGGGGCTCTGTTATACACTCAGACACATTACTGGGAGTATTATTGCTGTGAAGCTCTGTTATATACTCAGACACATTACTGGGAGTATTATTACTGTGGAGCTCTGTTATACACTCAGACACATTACTGGGAGTATTATTACTGTGGAGCTCTGTTATACACTCAGACACATTACTGGGAGTATTATTGCTGCGGAGCTCTGTTATACACTCAGACACATTACTAGGAGTATTATTGCTGTGGAGCTCTGTTATACACTCAGACACATTACTGGGAGTATTATTGCTGTGGGGCTCTGTTATACACTCAGACACATTACTGGGAGTATTATTGCTGTGGGGCTCTGTGATACACTCAGACACATTACTGGGAGTATTATTGCAGTGGAGCTCTGTTATACACTCAGATACATTACTGGGAGTATTATTGATGTGGAGCTCTGTTATACACTCAGACACATTACTGGGAGTATTATTGCTGTGGAGCTCTGTTATACACTCAGACACATTACTGGGAGTATTATTACTGTGGAGCTCTGTTATACACTCAGACACATTACTGGGAGTATTATTGCTGTGGAGCTATGTTCTACACTCAGACACATTACTGGGAGTATTATTGCTGTGGAGCTCTGTTATACACTCAGACACATTACTGGGAGTATTATTGTTGTGGAGCTCTGTTATACACTCAGACACATTACTGGGAGTATTATTGCTGTGGAGCTCTGTTATACACTCAGACACATTATTGGGACTATTATTGCTGTGGAGCTCTGTTATACACTCAGACACATTACTGGGAGTATTATTGCTGCGGAGCTCTGTTATACACTCAGACACATTACTGGGAGTATTATTGCTGTGGAGCTCTGTTATACACTCAGACACATTACTGGGAGTATTATTGTTGTGGAGCTCTGTTATACACTCAGACACATTACTGGGAGTATTATTGCTGTGGAGCTCTGTTATACACTTAGACACATTACTGGGAGTATTATTGCTGTGGAGCTCTGTTATACACTCAGACACATTACTGATACCGGAGAAACTGACGGAAGCCAAGCACAGAGAGATGGACACAGGTTTCTTCAGGAAGGAAGAGATTCTTTATTGGATCACCGATCGGGACTCAGAGGGACTAATGTCACCAAAATACAGGAAGTTCTGAGCCCAGGACAATAGTGCAGGCTCCTTATATAGGCACATAACTCCTCCCATATTAAGCTCCACCCGCACATTCTCTTGACCAATCAATACAAATAAGAATTAACTTCCTGCTTGACCGCATGGCTTGTCCAGCACAATGGAGGAGGGGAATACTATATCCTGTATTCTTGCACATGCTCCGTACACTACTGATCGTATCTTGCCTCGTGCAACCAACTGATCGATACGTCAGCATATGCACGTACACATGCCACGTGGTAATCTCGGCCTACTAAATTTATTTTTACCGAGATTCCACCACATTCCCCCCTTTGATGCCTCTTGATATTTCACAATTACTTGAGGCATCACTTAACCTTAGTTTGCATACACCGCAAGTTACCTTGAACCAGACCAGACTTATCTATGATGTGAATCTTCAACACTCATCTTCCTGCATTGGTTCTCCCTGATCTAGAGCCTTATATTTATAAATTGCCATTATCTGTGCAGCAGCCTTCCTCTCTGCTATATTTTCTATCAGGCTTTGCACAGACCTAACTACTAAGGGTATAAGACACGGCAGGAGTAGACACAACATTAAAATCAGTAGGACTCCACCTACCACTGCCTTAAGCCCTCCAAACCACTCATACCAGCTACCAAACCAACTGCTTGGATTGTACCCTTTCCATACCTGAGTAGGCACATGCGCTAGTTTAACCATATGGCTAGTAAGCTCAGCTATTGCTTGCCCTTCGTCATCTATTTGAAGACAGCAATTGCTCAGGTTAAACTTCCCACATACACCTCCCTCTACTGTCAAAAGGTAATCCAAGGCTAATCTATTTTGGTATACTGCTGTCCTCATCCTGGTATTATGCTTCGCTAGAAGATTGAGCGCTTGTGATGTCTCGTTAGTAATAATCTCAACCACTGCCTGTAATCTTATAATACGGTTGAGCATATAAATTGGGGTTCTATAACCAAAGGTACCATCTTCTGCCCACGTGGCTGGCCCATAGTAATCTATAATACGCTGGGGAGGCCATTCATTATCTTCCCAGGCGCCTATCTCTATGGGTCCCCTTTTCTTCCTATGATTCACATCATACACTTTAACACCTAAAGTCTCACCTGTTTCAATAGGTAACAAGAAGAAGGATGGTTTGAGCATACCCAACACACATGCCCCTTCCCAGTCCTGTGGCAACTCCGAATAGGCTTTCTTACCACAGATCCAGTACAAATTTGCTGGGGCTCTCCAGGTAGATGTGATGGATAGGTCAAACCACACATCCTTTAAATTGGCGTATCTAGCAAATGGGTTAGATGGTTCTGAGACATTTGAAGCCGACCACCAAGTTGTATTCTTTGTATCATCATCATAAGCTTTTTGCCCTAGACAAGTTAATTCTCCTACAGAAGTATTATACATCATTCCTTTCCTCGCTATGCAAACATAACCTTTGATGGAGGTCTTTAATCTCCACTCAGATTTACCTCTAACACTCATATGATAATCGGCTTGTGTAGATATTAATTGGTCAACTGCCTCAGAACCGGACATTACCTCCTTTGCTTCCCAAGGCCATTGGTCTCCCATGTTAGTACCTCCACACACATAGCAGTTGGTAACATTAAGACTACCGGCAATACTTTCGGCTAAATCAATGAACAGGTTTTTAGCATTATGGGGGATCTTATTATCTATGCTCATCTCTTCATAAAAGGAATGGTATACTTGATGAGTTTGGGAGGATACCGTATCAGTCTCTATCCCTATAAACAATACTGTCCCAGGATCTAAACCCGTCCCATATATTTGAAACCCAAATAAATTACCATATTTATCTAAGAACTTGTCGGGGTTATTTATAAGTATATGGACTGGATTGCATTCCATAGACTTACAATATGGGCTGGTAGGCAACTTAGTCACAATCATGTCCTTGTCTACTGTCTGTCCCCAAGTTGCCCACCCCACACAAGACCAATATGGGCAAAAGTTATAATCTCTATTTGGGCATCTAGGACTCACATATTTATTTTTACTACTGGGACAAATATATTTATCGTTAGACCCATACGTCCTCTCCCATCTAAGATCCCCACATACATTCCACGGCTTTCTACCACTTGATATCGCCTTACACGCATCAAATAGCAGAACACCCGAAGAATGTACGGATTCTAATACCGTCTTATTAATTAGGGTCCCCTGAGGATCTCCATTCCTGAGAGTCAACCAAATTGTACGGGGTTGATACTCTGGACTGAAGCACTTAGGTTCTCCTATTCCTAAATGGCACACACTATATTCTATATTTAGGTATCTACATCTTGATACATCTCCTTTACACTCGTATTGTGAATGCCAAATTAGGGTTTGGGAAATATGGTTACCTGTTCTTGTAGTCTTAATGCATACCTCACAGCTAGGAGTGTCGGTACCTCTACCTTCCTGAATATAAAAATACACATATAAAAACATTATCATAAACACATCTTTCGTCGTCATCCTCAGTCTTCGTCCGTGCGAAGGCACCTCAGCTTCCAGGATGTAAGGGCTGCAGGGAATGGAGTTCTGCTCGTCTTCACAGGGGTCCCTTCGAGACTTTTCCTGGCTTATATACTATATGTCGGTGAGCGGACAGGCTTTATTATGGCCTTCTCACTCACTTACCAAATCTCTGAAACAATAAAATTTGTAATCCACAAAGTTCCTCGTCACTCCAACTGAGTTGTGCGCTTTAACCGGATCTTGCAGGGATTCTCTGGATCTGCTGTAACTTGCCAAGAATCGACTGCTGCTGGTTTAACCCTGGAGTGATGTATCCACGGAGTCACTTCGGCTACTTTTATCGCTGTAGGGGTAGACAAAAGAACAACATAAGGACCTCTCCACTTGGGCCCTAATGGTACATTATTCCACTCTTTAATCCACACTTGGTCTCCTGGGTGGTAACTATGAACTGGGGGATAAATATTCACAGGTAATCTATCTTGTACCCATTTCTGTACCTCCTCCATAGTCTTACCCAACTCTACAACCTGCTGCCGGGTAATTCCTTCTCCCAACTGACTCAAGTCCCCCCTTAAGTTACCAAGTACGGGAGGTGGTCGCCCATACATGATTTCAAAAGGAGAGAGGCCCATCCTTCTGGTAGGTGTACTGCGGATTCACAATAGAGCTATGGGCAAGAGAACGTTCCACTTAAGTTGGGTTTCCTGACACATTTTAGCCAACTGATTCTTAATAGTTCTATTCATTCTCTCTACCTTACCAGAACTCTGGGGTCTATATGCCGTATGAAGCCTCCACTTTATACCAAGCATATGAGTCAGTTGTTGTAGGCACTGATGAACAAAAGCTGGACCATTGTCCGATCCTATAGAGCAGGGTAGTCCATATCGGGGTATTATTTCTCGTAGCAGGAATCTCACAACTTCTCCTGCTTTCTCTGTACGAGTAGGACATGCTTCTACCCAGCCTGAATAGGTGCACACAATTACCAGCAGGTAGTGATGTCCACCCGATTTAGGCATCACTGTATAGTCAATTTGTAAATCGGACATGGGGAGTCCCCCCATAAACTGGACTCCTGGTGGCTTTACTGGTCCTTGCCTTGCATTATTCTTAGCACACGTTACACATCTTCGTACAATGGCCTGAGTCAAGTTGGACAATCTTGGTATGTAGAAATGTTTTCTGAGAGATTCTTCTGTGCTGTCTCTCCCAGAATGTGTCCCGTTGTGATAGTTTTGGACAATTTCTACCGCTAGTGATGCTGGAATGACTATTCTTCCATCTTCTAACTGATACCATTTGTTCTCCAAATACTTTCCAGGTTCAGTCTTTAACCACTCCTCTTCTTGAGCTGTATAAACTGGAGTCCATTGAGACAGTGGAGTTGGTATAAGAGCAGCTATATGCCCCACATACTCCTGTCTTCCCGATTCAGCGGCACGCTTAGCTGTACTGTCTGCCATCCGATTTCCTTTGGTTACATCACCATCTCCTCTCAGATGCGCTCGACAATGTATAATACCGACTTCTTTCGGCTCCCACACTGCTTCCAATAGTTGTAGGATTTCAGCTGCATACTTAATTTCTTTGCCTTCTGAATTCAATAGTCCTCTTTCTTTATACAAAGCTCCGTGGGCATGAGTGGTTAAAAACGCATACTTGGAGTCCGTGTAGATGTTCACTCTCAAACCTTCAGCCAATTGTAATGCTCGTGTCAGTGCTATCAATTCTGCCTTTTGTGCTGATGTTCCTTTTGCCAGTGGCCGAGCTTCTATCACCTTGTCTATTGTTGTTACTGCATATCCTGCATAGCGGATCCCTTCTTTCACATAACTACTGCCGTCGGTGTAATATTGAACATCGGGGTTCTGGATGGGAAAATCACGAAGATCTGGTCTACTTGAAAAAACTTCATCCATTACTTCCAAACAATCATGTTGACTTTCAGTAGGTTGTGGCAAAAGGGTAGCTGGATTTAAGGTGTTTACAGTCTCTAAATGCACTCTTGGGTTTTCACACAACATTGCTTGATACTTGGTCATACGGCTGTTACTAAACCAATGGTTTCCTTTGTAATCCAACAACGTCTGTACTGCATGTGGGACTCGTACATAAAGTTCTTGACCCAGAGTGAGTTTATCGGCTTCAGCTACTAGCAGGGCGGCTGCAGCTACGGCTCTTAGACAAGGTGGAAGTCCGCTGGCCACTGCATCCAGTTGCTTAGACATGTAGGCAACAGGTCTTTGCCATGATCCCAAGTACTGTGTCAATACTCCCACAGCCATTCTTCTTTGCTCATGTACGTACAGGTAGAATGGTCGTGTGTGATCAGGTAGACCTAATGCTGGGGCACTCATCAAAGCCTTCTTCACATCTTCAAATGCCGTTTGCTGTTCTTGAGTCCATAAGAAGGGGTCGTGCTCTGTACCTTTGATAGCTGCATACAGAGGTTTTGCCAGTATCGCGTAGCTGGGAATCCATATCCTACAGAAGCCTGCTGCCCCCAAGAATTCTCGCACTTGTCTTCTATTCTTGGGTATCGGTATTTGGCACACAGCTTCTTTTCTCTCTGGCCCCATAATTCTTTGACCTTCAGAGATATGGAATCCCAGATATTTGACAGTTGGCAAACACAACTGAGCCTTCTTTCTAGACACCTTGTATCCTGCCTTCCAGAGAATGTGTAGTAGATCGTGCGTCGCTTGCTGACATATTTCCTTTGTAACTGCTGCTATCAACAAGTCATCTACATATTGTAACAATACACACTCTCCTGGGATGGACTCGAAATCCAATAAATCTTGACTTAGAGCTGAACCAAATAGGGTAGGTGAATTTTTAAACCCTTGGGGCAGTCTTGTCCAGGTCATTTGGCGTTTTGAGCCCGTTACAGCGTTTTCCCATTGGAAAGCGAAGATACATTGACTTTCTGCGGCAATTCGGAGGCAAAAGAAGGCATCTTTGAGGTCTAAGACTGTAAAATAAGTAGCCCCGCCCGGAATTAAAGCAAGCAGGTTATATGGATTGGGCACAACTGGATGTATACTAACAACCCCATCATTGACTGCTCTCAAGTCCTGCACAGGTCGATACTCATCTGTACCGGGCTTTTGAACAGGCAGCAATGGGGTGTTCCAGGGGGAAGTACAGAATTTTAGGATACCATACCGTATGAACTTATCCAGATAAGATTGGATGTTCTTCTTAGCCTTCTGCGGGATGAGATATTGTCTTAGGCTCACTGGATAAACCCCAAGTTTTAGTTCGATTTTAATAGGTGGAATATTGCGGGCCAGTCCTGGTGGGTTGTTCTCTGCCCAAACTCCTGGTATGTTGAATAAGGACTCATCACTCCTAGGGTTTTGGCTAGTCAACGCTGTATAGAGTCGCCACTCTTCTTCCTTTGGTACGGATAATGTCATAATACCTGAAGGTCCATTAAACTTTAAGGATGTTGTTCCATTTGGTAGGAACGTAATCTGCGCTTGTAACTTAGATAGCATATCACGTCCCAGCAATTGGCCTGGACATTCAGGCATATAAAGGAATTGATGTTTTACTACGTGGCCTCCCAATGTACAGAGTCGACTTTTAAGAACCGGTTTTGCAGCACTTCTTCCAGTTGCTCCTATTACAGTAATAGTTCTTCCAGATGGAGGAGCAACTAGGTCAGTCACCACCGAATGTTCAGCACCAGTGTCGATCATGAACGCACTCCTTTTTTCCCCTATTGATACATCGACCATAGGCTCCGCTCGACCAAGGGGGATGGAGCCCGGTCGGTATCAATAGTCCTCCATGACCGTGTCAGCCAATCCTACAAAGTCCCTACCTTCTCTATCGCGGGACCTTTGCGCTGCTGGGTAGTACCTATCTTCCCTTACACTTCCTCTGTTCCCATTACTCCCTCTATTACCATTGCTCCCTCCGGGGCCTCCTCTACCTCTCGCTCTGCCTCTAAAGTTTCCGTAACCTGCCCTGGGTAAGTCTCTCTCGTACTGCTCTCTTTGCGGACACTCGTTTCTCCAATGCCCTTCTTCCTTGCAATACGCGCACTGATTCCTACTCAAAGGCTCCCTATTCCATCTACTATCGCCTCTATCTGGGCCCCGTCTATCTACGCCTGCGATCGCTACCGCTAGCATATCAGCCTTTTTACGCATCTTGCGCTCTTCCTCTTTCTTCGTCTCTGTGTCCCTGTTCATGTACACTTTATTCGCTACCTCCATTAGTTGGGTGATAGACATACCTGCAAACCCTTCTAACTTTTGTAGCTTGCGCTTAATATCTCCGTAAGCTTGGCTGACAAAGGCGGAGTTCACCATTCGGGAATTATCTGCGTCTTCCGGATTAAAGGGGGTATACAAGCGGTATGCCTCCAATAATCGGTCATAAAAGACACTGGGCGCTTCATCACTTTTCTGAATCACCTCAACTGTCTTCGACATGTTAATAGCTTTCTTCCCTCCGGCTTTCGTGCCAGCAATTATAGCGTCTCTATAGGCTCTGAGTTGAACCATATCTGCGCCATTTACATTCCAGTCGGGATCGGTATTAGGGTAATGGGTTGCGGCCCATGCTGCTGGATTGGCTTGATTCAAAGCACGGGCTCATCCTCTAGCGCTTTAATGGCCGCTTGATTAATCCTTGTCCTTTCCTCATTATTAAACAAAGTCATTAATAACTGCTGGCAATCAGCCCATGTCGGATTATGTGTCTGAACTATCGAGGTGAACAGATCGGTCATAGCTTGTGGTTTCTCAGTGTACGAGGAATTGTGGGTCTTCCAATTCAAGAGATCAGTAGTAGTGAACGGGACATATACGAAGACTGGGTCAGCATGTGCCATTTGACCTGCGGCATCGATATAAGCTGACCCGGGATTCAGACGAAGAGGCATCTGATAATGTCTAAGTTGTTGGGTACCGGTCAGTTGTCGGGTTAGTATGGGGCTACGTGGAGGGGCGTCAGTTATGGGTTCCAGTCGGGGAGAAATAGGGCATGAGGATGTGGGAGCTTGATTTTGGGAAAAGTTAGTAAATAGAATACTCCCAGCCGAGCTAGAAGAAGCTTGACCGGAAGTTTGAAGTGGCGCCAAATCAGGATATTTAGATCTAACGGGGGTTGGTTCTGGTTCCGGAAGGGGAGGTTTAATACGAGGAGGGGTGGATTCTGTACTAGAGGAGGAAGCGGAAGTGGATGAGGGCAATGAGGGGAGGGGTATAGAACTTCCTGCATTCGCGTTACCTCTTCCTGTAGGGAAGTAAGGGGGCGGCAAAGGGATCTCGGACTCAGGGGGCGTGTCCAAAATGAGCCTAACCACAGTCCTAGTGGACAAACAAGTCCTGGCCACCATGAGGCGACATTGCTCCTCGTGGCATATCTGAATCCATTTTGGCGAGTCATTTACGGCCTGTCTCCAACAATCAATATATGGAAACTGCCCGTAAAGTTCAGGCCTACCCGATACAGCCACGTGTACACGCTGTATCAGGTTTGGATCCAAACTACCACGTGGCGGCCATGCCGCAACCAAAGTAGGCCACTCCCTAGTGCACAAAGTGACCAAACGTACAGGAGACATTTTAACCCCCAAATCACATGTTTTGAATCCCTTTTTAAGATTCTTTACCATACAACCTAAGGGATCCGGAATCGTTGACTCCGACGCGCCCATACTTATCAATGGAACGTCGTTGACAACGAATACTATGCACGCGTACTATTCAACAGTCACACCCGTTTCCTCTGGCAACAGCACCACGTGGTACGGTTACCAAGTGAAACGTACACAATAACACAATAAACACTCAGGGAATTCCCGTACACACACAGCTGTTACACCAGTCACTAGATAATCAATATTATGCCCTTTGGCGAAACTATACAGTCACCCACGCTATAATTCTCTATATATGAATTACCCGTCTATAACACACCCCAGTAACATCGTCTTTTACAAATAGCGGTTACAGTACGGTTAGCATAGGTCAAAGCACAATTTAAGGTCACAATAAAATTATTAGTGGTTATGGTGTTAAACATGCAATGGACGACAGTGATTAGTACTTATATACAGTGTCAGTAAATATACAGAGTTATGGTACCGTGCACTATGATACAGCAACACACTATTAACACTCTCGCTAGACGGCTGAGCTCGCGCTATCTAACAAGATATACACTTTACTAACAATCTTTAACACGTTTACAATCCCAACTAAACTATTGGCCAGTACCTTGAATGGACTACCTAAAACTATGTACACCCGTTTTGGTTAGCCACACTGCCCAAGCACCACATATAGCGAGCTAGAGGACCAAATTTACACAGACGCCTCTTAGTCGATTACTATCAAAAATCTAGTGGGTTCCAAATTTACACGCCTTCCCACTTAGCCAAGATAGGTTGAGAGCTAGCGAACCGAATTTACACAGGCGCCGCTTAGTCTCCCGGTCCCTCCGACCTAGCGAACGTAATATACACCCTAGAACGCTAGTCTAGACAAGACCCCGGTGTCCGGCTAGGGCTATTTACACAGGACCCCGCCTGACTAACCAAATCAAACGGTCTTACTAAAGAGCGTTCGATTGAGCGGTGCGCCTTCGCTCCTTCCCTCCGACAGAGGGGGCAGATTCCATACACAATTCAAACCCCTTATGGGCCTACCGCACAATCGGTATACCCCTAGTGGGTCTGCCGTCTAAAACAGCAGTTGTCTTACCTCCTCGTTCCTGAACCTGAGTTCACACTCATCGACGGGGACACCCCAGCACTTCTTACGTAGAGGCCGATGATCTCCTGGACAACAGACCAGTGGCGCCGAGACGAAGGGAGGTCCACGCAGAAGTTCAGGGGTGCAGCCGTAGAGAACGTGGGCAAAGATAGACCGTCTCACGCCTCTGCCTCTCAGCTACCGTTGAACGATGAGCTTCCCGGCCAATGCACCAAATGATACCGGAGAAACTGACGGAAGCCAAGCACAGAGAGATGGACACAGGTTTCTTCAGGAAGGAAGAGATTCTTTATTGGATCACCGATCGGGACTCAGAGGGACTAATGTCACCAAAATACAGGAAGTTCTGAGCCCAGGACAATAGTGCAGGCTCCTTATATAGGCACATAACTCCTCCCATATTAAGCTCCACCCGCACATTCTCTTGACCAATCAATACAAATAAGAATTAACTTCCTGCTTGACCGCATGGCTTGTCCAGCACAATGGAGGAGGGGAATACTATATCCTGTATTCTTGCACATGCTCCGTACACTACTGATCGTATCTTGCCTCGTGCAACCAACTGATCGATACGTCAGCATATGCACGTACACATGCCACGTGGTAATCTCGGCCTACTAAATTTATTTTTACCGAGATTCCACCACATTACTAAGAGTATTATTGTTGTGGAGCTCTGTTATACACTCAGACACATTACTGGGAGTATTATTGCTGTGGAGCTCTGTTATACACTCAGACACATTACTGGGAGAATTATTACTGTGGAGCTCTGTTATACACTCAGGCACATTACTGGGAGTATTATTGCTGTGGAGCTCTGTTATACACTCAGACACATTACTGGGAGTGTTATTGCTGTGGAGCTCTGTTATACACTCAGACACATTACTGGGAGTATTATTGCTGTGGAGCTCTGTTATACACTCAGACACATTACTGGGAGAATTATTACTGTGGAGCTCTGTTATACACTCAGGCACATTACTGGGAGTATTATTGCTGTGGAGCTCTGTTATACACTCAGACACATTACTGGGAGTATTATTGCTGTTGAGCTCTGTTATACACTCAGACACATTACTGGGAGTATTATTACTGTGGAGCTCTGTTATACACTCAGACACATTACTGGGAGTATTATTGTTGTGGAGCTCTGTTATACACTCAGACACATTACTGGGAGTATTATTGCTGTGGAGCTCTGTTATACAC
Organism: Pelobates fuscus; assembly: GCF_036172605.1. NCBI lineage: Eukaryota > Metazoa > Chordata > Amphibia > Anura > Pelobatidae > Pelobates > Pelobates fuscus. The sequence goes on from NC_086318.1 coordinate 435,493,563, forward strand.
TCAGACACATTACTGGGAGTATTATTGCTGTGGAGCTCTGTTATACACTCAGACACATTACTGGGAGTATTATTGCTGTGGAGCTCTGTTATACACTCAGACACCTTACTAGGAGTTGTATTGCTGTGGAGCTCTGTTCTACACTCAGACACATTACTGGGAGTATTATTGCTGTGGAGCTCTGTTATACACTCAGACACATTACTGGGAGTATTATTGCTGTGGAGCTCTGTTATACACTCAGGCACATTACTGGGAGTATTATTGCTGTGGAGCTCTGTTATACACTCAGACACATTACTGGGAGTGTTATTGCTGTGGAGCTCTGTTATACACTCAGACACATTACTGGGAGTATTATTGCTGTGGAGCTCTGTTATACACTCAGACACATTACTGGGAGTATTATTGCTGTGGATCTCTGTTATGCACTCAGACACATTACTGGGAGTATTATTGCTGTGGAGCTCTGTTATACACTCAGACACATTACTGGGAGTATTATTACTGTGGAGCTCTGTTATACACTCAGACACATTACTGGGAGTATTATTGTTGTGGAGCTCTGTTATACACTCAGACACATTACTGGGATTATTATTGCTGTGGAGCTCTGTTATACACTCAGACACATTACTGGGAGTATTATTGCTGTGGAGCTCTGTTATACACTCAGGCACATTACTGGGAGTATTATTGCTGTGGAGCTCTGTTATACACTCAGACACATTACTAGGAGTTGTATTGCTGTGGAGCTCTGTTCTACACTCAGACACATTACTGGGAGTATTATTGCTGTGGAGCTCTGTTATACACTCAGACACATTACTAGGAGTATTATTGCTGTGGAGCTCTGTTATACACTCAGGCACATTACTGGGATTATTATTGCTGTGGAGCTCTGTTATACACTCAGACACATTACTAGGAGTTGTATTGCTTCGGAGCTCTGTTATACACTCAGACACATCACTGGGAGTGTTATTGCTGTGGAGCTCTGTTATACACTCAGACACATTACTGGGAGTATTATTGCTGTGGAGCTTTGTTATACACTCAGACACATTACTGGGAGTATTATTGCTGTGGAGCTCTGTTATACACTCAGACACATTACTGAGAGTATTATTACTGTGGAGCTCTGTTATACACTCAGACACATTACTGGGAGTATTATTGTTGTGGAGCTCTGTTATACACTCAGACACATTACTGGGAGTATTATTGCTGTGGAGCTCTGTTATACACTCAGACACATTACTGGGAGTATTATTGCTGTGGAGCTCTGTTATACACTCAGGCACATTACTGGGAGTATTATTGCTGTGGAGCTCTGTTATACACTCAGACACATTACTAGGAGTTGTATTGCTGTGGAGCTCTGTTCTACACTCAGACACATTACTGGGAGTATTATTGCTGTGGAGCTCTGTTATACACTCAGACACATTACTGGGAGTATTATTGCTGTGGAGCTCTGTTATACACTCAGACACATTACTAGGAGTTGTATTGCTGCGGAGCTCTGATCTACACTCAGACACATTACTGGGAGTATTATTGCTGTGGAGCTCTGTTATACACTCAGACACATTACTGGGAGTATTATTGCTGTGGGGCTCTGTTATACACTCAGACACATTACTGGGAGTATTATTGCTGTGGAGCTCTGTTATACACTCAGACACATTACTGGGAGTATTATTACTGTGGAGCTCTGTTATACACTCAGACACATTACTGGGAGTATTATTGTTGTGGAGCTCTGTTATACACTCAGACACATTACTGGGAGTATTATTGCTGTGGAGCTCTGTTATACACTCAGACACATTACTGGGAGTATTATTGTTGTGGAGCTCTGTTATACACTCAGACACATTACTGGGAGTATTATTGCTGTGGAGCTCTGTTATACACTCAGACACATTACTGGGAGTATTATTGCTGTGGAGCTCTGTTATACACTCAGGCACATTACTGGGAGTATTATTGCTGTGGAGCTCTGTTCTACACTCAGACACATTACTGGGAGTATTATTGCTGTGGAGCTCTGTTATACACTCAGACACATTACTAGGAGTTGTATTGCTGCGGAGCTCTGTTCTACACTCAGACACATTACTGGGAGTATTATTGCTGTGGAGCTCTGTTATACACTCAGACACATTACTGGGAGTATTATTGCTGTGGGGCTCTGTTATACACTCAGACACATTACTGGGAGTATTATTGCTGTGGAGCTCTGTTATACACTCAGACACATTACTGGGAGTATTATTACTGTGGAGCTCTGTTATACACTCAGACACATTACTGGGAGTATTATTGTTGTGGAGCTCTGTTATACACTCAGACACATTACTGGGAGTATTATTGCTGTGGAGCTCTGTTATACACTCAGGCACATTACTGGGAGTATTATTGCTGTGGAGCTCTGTTATACACTCAGACACATTACTAGGAGTTGTATTGCTGTGGAGCTCTGTTCTACACTCAGACACATTACTGGGAGTATTATTGCTGTGGAGCTCTGTTATACACTCAGACACATTACTGGGAGTATTATTGCTGTGGAGCTCTGTTATACACTCAGACACATTACTAGGAGTTGTATTGCTGCGGAGCTCTGTTCTACACTCAGACACATTACTGGGAGTATTATTGCTGTGGAGCTCTGTTATACACTCAGACACATTACTGGGAGTATTATTGCTGTGGAGCTCTGTTATACACTCAGGCACATTACTGGGAGTATTATTGCTGTGGAGCTCTGTTATACACTCAGACACATTACTAGGAGTTGTATTGCTGTGGAGCTCTGTTCTACACTCAGACACATTACTGGGAGTATTATTGCTGTGGAGCTCTGTTATACACTCAGACACATTACTAGGAGTATTATTGCTGTGGAGCTCTGTTATACACTCAGGCACATTACTGGGATTATTATTGCTGTGGAGCTCTGTTATACACTCAGACACATTACTAGGAGTTGTATTGCTGCGGAGCTCTGTTATACACTCAGACACATCACTGGGAGTGTTATTGCTGTGGAGCTCTGTTATACACTCAGACACATTACTGGGAGTATTATTGCTGTGGAGCTTTGTTATACACTCAGACACATTACTGGGAGTATTATTGCTGTGGAGCTCTGTTATACACTCAGACACATTACTGAGAGTATTATTACTGTGGAGCTCTGTTATACACTCAGACACATTACTGGGAGTATTATTGTTGTGGAGCTCTGTTATACACTCAGACACATTACTGGGAGTATTATTGCTGTGGAGCTCTGTTATACACTCAGACACATTACTGGGAGTATTATTGCTGTGGAGCTCTGTTATACACTCAGGCACATTACTGGGAGTATTATTGCTGTGGAGCTCTGTTATACACTCAGACACATTACTAGGAGTTGTATTGCTGTGGAGCTCTGTTCTACACTCAGACACATTACTGGGAGTATTATTGCTGTGGAGCTCTGTTATACACTCAGACACATTACTGGGAGTATTATTGCTGTGGAGCTCTGTTATACACTCAGACACATTACTAGGAGTTGTATTGCTGCGGAGCTCTGATCTACACTCAGACACATTACTGGGAGTATTATTGCTGTGGAGCTCTGTTATACACTCAGACACATTACTGGGAGTATTATTGCTGTGGGGCTCTGTTATACACTCAGACACATTACTGGGAGTATTATTGCTGTGGAGCTCTGTTATACACTCAGACACATTACTGGGAGTATTATTACTGTGGAGCTCTGTTATACACTCAGACACATTACTGGGAGTATTATTGTTGTGGAGCTCTGTTATACACTCAGACACATTACTGGGAGTATTATTGCTGTGGAGCTCTGTTATACACTCAGACACATTACTGGGAGTATTATTGTTGTGGAGCTCTGTTATACACTCAGACACATTACTGGGAGTATTATTGCTGTGGAGCTCTGTTATACACTCAGACACATTACTGGGAGTATTATTGCTGTGGAGCTCTGTTATACACTCAGGCACATTACTGGGAGTATTATTGCTGTGGAGCTCTGTTCTACACTCAGACACATTACTGGGAGTATTATTGCTGTGGAGCTCTGTTATACACTCAGACACATTACTAGGAGTTGTATTGCTGCGGAGCTCTGTTCTACACTCAGACACATTACTGGGAGTATTATTGCTGTGGAGCTCTGTTATACACTCAGACACATTACTGGGAGTATTATTGCTGTGGGGCTCTGTTATACACTCAGACACATTACTGGGAGTATTATTGCTGTGGAGCTCTGTTATACACTCAGACACATTACTGGGAGTATTATTACTGTGGAGCTCTGTTATACACTCAGACACATTACTGGGAGTATTATTGTTGTGGAGCTCTGTTATACACTCAGACACATTACTGGGAGTATTATTGCTGTGGAGCTCTGTTATACACTCAGGCACATTACTGGGAGTATTATTGCTGTGGAGCTCTGTTATACACTCAGACACATTACTGGGAGTTGTATTGCTGTGGAGCTCTGTTCTACACTCAGACACATTACTGGGAGTATTATTGCTGTGGAGCTCTGTTATACACTCAGACACATTACTGGGAGTATTATTGCTGTGGAGCTCTGTTATACACTCAGACACATTACTGGGAGTATTATTGCTGTGGAGCTCTGTTATACACTCAGACACATTACTGGGAGTATTATTGCTGTGGAGCTCTGTTATATACTCAGACACATTACTGGGAGTATTATTGCTGTGGGGTTCTGTTGTACGCTCAGACACATTACTGGGAGTATTATTGCTGTGGGGCTCTGTTATACACTCAGACACATTACTGGGAGTATTATTGCTGTGGAGCTCTGTTATACACTCAGACACATTACTGGGAGTATTATTGCTGTGGGGCTCTGTTATACACTCAGACACATTACTGGGATTATTATTGTTGTGGAGCTCTGTTATACACTCAGACACATTACTGGGAGTATTATTGCTGTGGAGCTCTGTTATACACTCAGACACATTACTGGGAGTATTATTGCTGTGGAGCTCTGTTATACACTCAGGCACATTACTGGGAGTATTATTGCTGTGGAGCTCTGTTATACACTCAGACACATTACTAGGAGTTGTATTGCTGTGGAGCTCTGTTCTACACTCAGACACATTACTGGGAGTATTATTGCTGTGGAGCTCTGTTATACACTCAGACACATTACTGGGAGTATTATTGCTGTGGAGCTCTGTTATACACTCAGACACATTACTGGGAGTATTATTGCTGTGGGGCTCTGTTATACACTCAGACACATTACTGGGAGTATTATTGCTGTGGAGCTCTGTTATACACTCAGACACATTACTGGGAGTATTATTGCTGTGGAGCTCTGTTATATACTCAGACACATTACTGGGAGTATTATTGCTGTGGGGTTCTGTTGTACGCTCAGACACATTACTGGGAGGATTATTGCTGTGGGGCTCTGTTATACACTCAGACACATTACTGGGAGTATTATTGCTGTGGAGCTCTGTTATACACTCAGACACATTACTGGGAGTATTATTGTTGTGGAGCTCTGTTATACACTCAGACACATTACTGGGAGTATTATTGCTGTGGAGCTCTGTTATACACTCAGACACATTACTGGGAGTATTATTGCTGTGGAGCTCTGTTATACACTCAGGCACATTACTGGGAGTATTATTGCTGTGGAGCTCTGTTCTACACTCAGACACATTACTGGGAGTATTATTGCTGTGGAGCTCTGTTATACACTCAGACACATTACTAGGAGTTGTATTGCTGCGGAGCTCTGTTCTACACTCAGACACATTACTGGGAGTATTATTGCTGTGGAGCTCTGTTATACACTCAGACACATTACTGGGAGTATTATTGCTGTGGGGCTCTGTTATACACTCAGACACATTACTGGGAGTATTATTGCTGTGGAGCTCTGTTATACACTCAGACACATTACTGGGAGTATTATTACTGTGGAGCTCTGTTATACACTCAGACACATTACTGGGAGTATTATTGTTGTGGAGCTCTGTTATACACTCAGACACATTACTGGGAGTATTATTGCTGTGGAGCTCTGTTATACACTCAGGCACATTACTGGGAGTATTATTGCTGTGGAGCTCTGTTATACACTCAGACACATTACTGGGAGTTGTATTGCTGTGGAGCTCTGTTCTACACTCAGACACATTACTGGGAGTATTATTGCTGTGGAGCTCTGTTATACACTCAGACACATTACTGGGAGTATTATTGCTGTGGAGCTCTGTTATACACTCAGACACATTACTAGGAGTTGTATTGCTGCGGAGCTCTGTTCTACACTCAGACACATTACTGGGAGTATTATTGCTGTGGAGCTCTGTTATACACTCAGACACATTACTGGGAGTATTATTGCTGTGGGGCTCTGTTATACACTCAGACACATTACTGGGAGTATTATTGCTGTGGAGCTCTGTTATACACTCAGACACATTACTGGGAGTATTATTGCTGTGGAGCTCTGTTATATACTCAGACACATTACTGGGAGTATTATTGCTGTGGGGTTCTGTTGTACGCTCAGACACATTACTGGGAGTATTATTGCTGTGGGGCTCTGTTATACACTCAGACACATTACTGGGAGTATTACTGCTGTGGAGCTCTGTTATACACTCAGACACATTACTGGGAGTATTATTGCTGTGGGGCTCTGTTATACACTCAGACACATTACTGGGATTATTATTGTTGTGGAGCTCTGTTATACACTCAGACACATTACTGGGAGTATTATTGCTTTGGAGCTCTGTTATACACTCAGACACATTACTGGGAGTATTATTGCTGTGGAGCTCTGTTATACACTCAGACACATTACTAGGAGTTGTATTGCTGTGGAGCTCTGTTCTACACTCAGACACATTACTGGGAGTATTATTGCTGTGGAGCTCTGTTATACACTCAGACACATTACTAGGAGTATTATTGCTGTGGAGCTCTGTTATACACTCAGGCACATTACTGGGATTATTATTGCTGTGGAGCTCTGTTATACACTCAGACACATTACTAGGAGTTGTATTGCTTCGGAGCTCTGTTATACACTCAGACACATCACTGGGAGTGTTATTGCTGTGGAGCTCTGTTATACACTCAGACACATTACTGGGAGTATTATTGCTGTGGAGCTTTGTTATACACTCAGACACATTACTGGGAGTATTATTGCTGTGGAGCTCTGTTATACACTCAGACACATTACTGAGAGTATTATTACTGTGGAGCTCTGTTATACACTCAGACACATTACTGGGAGTATTATTGTTGTGGAGCTCTGTTATACACTCAGACACATTACTGGGAGTATTATTGCTGTGGAGCTCTGTTATACACTCAGACACATTACTGGGAGTATTATTGCTGTGGAGCTCTGTTATACACTCAGGCACATTACTGGGAGTATTATTGCTGTGGAGCTCTGTTATACACTCAGACACATTACTAGGAGTTGTATTGCTGTGGAGCTCTGTTCTACACTCAGACACATTACTGGGAGTATTATTGCTGTGGAGCTCTGTTATACACTCAGACACATTACTGGGAGTATTATTGCTGTGGAGCTCTGTTATACACTCAGACACATTACTAGGAGTTGTATTGCTGCGGAGCTCTGATCTACACTCAGACACATTACTGGGAGTATTATTGCTGTGGAGCTCTGTTATACACTCAGACACATTACTGGGAGTATTATTGCTGTGGGGCTCTGTTATACACTCAGACACATTACTGGGAGTATTATTGCTGTGGAGCTCTGTTATACACTCAGACACATTACTGGGAGTATTATTACTGTGGAGCTCTGTTATACACTCAGACACATTACTGGGAGTATTATTGTTGTGGAGCTCTGTTATACACTCAGACACATTACTGGGAGTATTATTGCTGTGGAGCTCTGTTATACACTCAGACACATTACTGGGAGTATTATTGTTGTGGAGCTCTGTTATACACTCAGACACATTACTGGGAGTATTATTGCTGTGGAGCTCTGTTATACACGCAGACACATTACTGGGAGTATTATTGCTGTGGAGCTCTGTTATACACTCAGGCACATTACTGGGAGTATTATTGCTGTGGAGCTCTGTTCTACACTCAGACACATTACTGGGAGTATTATTGCTGTGGAGCTCTGTTATACACTCAGACACATTACTAGGAGTTGTATTGCTGCGGAGCTCTGTTCTACACTCAGACACATTACTGGGAGTATTATTGCTGTGGAGCTCTGTTATACACTCAGACACATTACTGGGAGTATTATTGCTGTGGGGCTCTGTTATACACTCAGACACATTACTGGGAGTATTATTGCTGTGGAGCTCTGTTATACACTCAGACACATTACTGGGAGTATTATTACTGTGGAGCTCTGTTATACACTCAGACACATTACTGGGAGTATTATTGTTGTGGAGCTCTGTTATACACTCAGACACATTACTGGGAGTATTATTGCTGTGGAGCTCTGTTATACACTCAGGCACATTACTGGGAGTATTATTGCTGTGGAGCTCTGTTATACACTCAGACACATTACTGGGAGTATTATTGCTGTGGAGCTCTGTTATACACTCAGACACATTACTAGGAGTTGTATTGCTGCGGAGCTCTGTTCTACACTCAGACACATTACTGGGAGTATTATTGTTGTGGAGCTCTGTTATACACTCAGACACATTACTGGGATTATTATTGCTGTGGAGCTCTGTTATACACTCAGACACATTACTGGGAGTATTATTGCTGTGGAGCTCTGTTATACACTCAGGCACATTACTGGGATTATTATTGCTGTGGAGCTCTGTTATACACTCAGACACATTACTAGGAGTTGTATTGCTGTGGAGCTCTGTTCTACACTCAGACACATTACTGGGAGTATTATTGCTGTGGAGCTCTGTTATACACTCAGACACATTACTGGGAGTATTATTGCTGTGGATCTCTGTTATGCACTCAGACACATTACTGGGAGTATTATTGCTGTGGAGCTCTGTTATACACTCAGACACATTACTGGGAGTATTATTACTGTGGAGCTCTGTTATACACTCAGACACATTACTGGGAGTATTATTGTTGTGGAGCTCTGTTATACACTCAGACACATTACTGGGATTATTATTGCTGTGGAGCTCTGTTATACACTCAGACACATTACTGGGAGTATTATTGCTGTGGAGCTCTGTTATACACTCAGGCACATTACTGGGAGTATTATTGCTGTGGAGCTCTGTTATACACTCAGACACATTACTAGGAGTTGTATTGCTGTGGAGCTCTGTTCTACACTCAGACACATTACTGGGAGTATTATTGCTGTGGAGCTCTGTTATACACTCAGACACATTACTAGGAGTATTATTGCTGTGGAGCTCTGTTATACACTCAGGCACATTACTGGGATTATTATTGCTGTGGAGCTCTGTTATACACTCAGACACATTACTAGGAGTTGTATTGCTTCGGAGCTCTGTTATACACTCAGACACATCACTGGGAGTGTTATTGCTGTGGAGCTCTGTTATACACTCAGACACATTACTGGGAGTATTATTGCTGTGGAGCTTTGTTATACACTCAGACACATTACTGGGAGTATTATTGCTGTGGAGCTCTGTTATACACTCAGACACATTACTGAGAGTATTATTACTGTGGAGCTCTGTTATACACTCAGACACATTACTGGGAGTATTATTGTTGTGGAGCTCTGTTATACACTCAGACACATTACTGGGAGTATTATTGCTGTGGAGCTCTGTTATACACTCAGACACATTACTGGGAGTATTATTGCTGTGGAGCTCTGTTATACACTCAGGCACATTACTGGGAGTATTATTGCTGTGGAGCTCTGTTATACACTCAGACACATTACTAGGAGTTGTATTGCTGTGGAGCTCTGTTCTACACTCAGACACATTACTGGGAGTATTATTGCTGTGGAGCTCTGTTATACACTCAGACACATTACTGGGAGTATTATTGCTGTGGAGCTCTGTTATACACTCAGACACATTACTAGGAGTTGTATTGCTGCGGAGCTCTGATCTACACTCAGACACATTACTGGGAGTATTATTGCTGTGGAGCTCTGTTATACACTCAGACACATTACTGGGAGTATTATTGCTGTGGGGCTCTGTTATACACTCAGACACATTACTGGGAGTATTATTGCTGTGGAGCTCTGTTATACACTCAGACACATTACTGGGAGTATTATTACTGTGGAGCTCTGTTATACACTCAGACACATTACTGGGAGTATTATTGTTGTGGAGCTCTGTTATACACTCAGACACATTACTGGGAGTATTATTGCTGTGGAGCTCTGTTATACACTCAGACACATTACTGGGAGTATTATTGTTGTGGAGCTCTGTTATACACTCAGACACATTACTGGGAGTATTATTGCTGTGGAGCTCTGTTATACACTCAGACACATTACTGGGAGTATTATTGCTGTGGAGCTCTGTTATACACTCAGGCACATTACTGGGAGTATTATTGCTGTGGAGCTCTGTTCTACACTCAGACACATTACTGGGAGTATTATTGCTGTGGAGCTCTGTTATACACTCAGACACATTACTAGGAGTTGTATTGCTGCGGAGCTCTGTTCTACACTCAGACACATTACTGGGAGTATTATTGCTGTGGAGCTCTGTTATACACTCAGACACATTACTGGGAGTATTATTGCTGTGGGGCTCTGTTATACACTCAGACACATTACTGGGAGTATTATTGCTGTGGAGCTCTGTTATACACTCAGACACATTACTGGGAGTATTATTACTGTGGAGCTCTGTTATACACTCAGACACATTACTGGGAGTATTATTGTTGTGGAGCTCTGTTATACACTCAGACACATTACTGGGAGTATTATTGCTGTGGAGCTCTGTTATACACTCAGGCACATTACTGGGAGTATTATTGCTGTGGAGCTCTGTTATACACTCAGACACATTACTAGGAGTTGTATTGCTGTGGAGCTCTGTTCTACACTCAGACACATTACTGGGAGTATTATTGCTGTGGAGCTCTGTTATACACTCAGACACATTACTGGGAGTATTATTGCTGTGGAGCTCTGTTATACACTCAGACACATTACTAGGAGTTGTATTGCTGCGGAGCTCTGTTCTACACTCAGACACATTACTGGGAGTATTATTGCTGTGGAGCTCTGTTATACACTCAGACACATTACTGGGAGTATTATTGCTGTGGAGCTCTGTTATACACTCAGGCACATTACTGGGAGTATTATTGCTGTGGAGCTCTGTTATACACTCAGACACATTACTAGGAGTTGTATTGCTGTGGAGCTCTGTTCTACACTCAGACACATTACTGGGAGTATTATTGCTGTGGAGCTCTGTTATACACTCAGACACATTACTAGGAGTATTATTGCTGTGGAGCTCTGTTATACACTCAGGCACATTACTGGGATTATTATTGCTGTGGAGCTCTGTTATACACTCAGACACATTACTAGGAGTTGTATTGCTGCGGAGCTCTGTTATACACTCAGACACATCACTGGGAGTGTTATTGCTGTGGAGCTCTGTTATACACTCAGACACATTACTGGGAGTATTATTGCTGTGGAGCTTTGTTATACACTCAGACACATTACTGGGAGTATTATTGCTGTGGAGCTCTGTTATACACTCAGACACATTACTGAGAGTATTATTACTGTGGAGCTCTGTTATACACTCAGACACATTACTGGGAGTATTATTGTTGTGGAGCTCTGTTATACACTCAGACACATTACTGGGAGTATTATTGCTGTGGAGCTCTGTTATACACTCAGACACATTACTGGGAGTATTATTGCTGTGGAGCTCTGTTATACACTCAGGCACATTACTGGGAGTATTATTGCTGTGGAGCTCTGTTATACACTCAGACACATTACTAGGAGTTGTATTGCTGTGGAGCTCTGTTCTACACTCAGACACATTACTGGGAGTATTATTGCTGTGGAGCTCTGTTATACACTCAGACACATTACTGGGAGTATTATTGCTGTGGAGCTCTGTTATACACTCAGACACATTACTAGGAGTTGTATTGCTGCGGAGCTCTGATCTACACTCAGACACATTACTGGGAGTATTATTGCTGTGGAGCTCTGTTATACACTCAGACACATTACTGGGAGTATTATTGCTGTGGGGCTCTGTTATACACTCAGACACATTACTGGGAGTATTATTGCTGTGGAGCTCTGTTATACACTCAGACACATTACTGGGAGTATTATTACTGTGGAGCTCTGTTATACACTCAGACACATTACTGGGAGTATTATTGTTGTGGAGCTCTGTTATACACTCAGACACATTACTGGGAGTATTATTGCTGTGGAGCTCTGTTATACACTCAGACACATTACTGGGAGTATTATTGTTGTGGAGCTCTGTTATACACTCAGACACATTACTGGGAGTATTATTGCTGTGGAGCTCTGTTATACACTCAGACACATTACTGGGAGTATTATTGCTGTGGAGCTCTGTTATACACTCAGGCACATTACTGGGAGTATTATTGCTGTGGAGCTCTGTTCTACACTCAGACACATTACTGGGAGTATTATTGCTGTGGAGCTCTGTTATACACTCAGACACATTACTAGGAGTTGTATTGCTGCGGAGCTCTGTTCTACACTCAGACACATTACTGGGAGTATTATTGCTGTGGAGCTCTGTTATACACTCAGACACATTACTGGGAGTATTATTGCTGTGGGGCTCTGTTATACACTCAGACACATTACTGGGAGTATTATTGCTGTGGAGCTCTGTTATACACTCAGACACATTACTGGGAGTATTATTACTGTGGAGCTCTGTTATACACTCAGACACATTACTGGGAGTATTATTGTTGTGGAGCTCTGTTATACACTCAGACACATTACTGGGAGTATTATTGCTGTGGAGCTCTGTTATACACTCAGGCACATTACTGGGAGTATTATTGCTGTGGAGCTCTGTTATACACTCAGACACATTACTGGGAGTTGTATTGCTGTGGAGCTCTGTTCTACACTCAGACACATTACTGGGAGTATTATTGCTGTGGAGCTCTGTTATACACTCAGACACATTACTGGGAGTATTATTGCTGTGGAGCTCTGTTATACACTCAGACACATTACTGGGAGTATTATTGCTGTGGAGCTCTGTTATACACTCAGACACATTACTGGGAGTATTATTGCTGTGGAGCTCTGTTATATACTCAGACACATTACTGGGAGTATTATTGCTGTGGGGTTCTGTTGTACGCTCAGACACATTACTGGGAGTATTATTGCTGTGGGGCTCTGTTATACACTCAGACACATTACTGGGAGTATTATTGCTGTGGAGCTCTGTTATACACTCAGACACATTACTGGGAGTATTATTGCTGTGGGGCTCTGTTATACACTCAGACACATTACTGGGATTATTATTGTTGTGGAGCTCTGTTATACACTCAGACACATTACTGGGAGTATTATTGCTGTGGAGCTCTGTTATACACTCAGACACATTACTGGGAGTATTATTGCTGTGGAGCTCTGTTATACACTCAGGCACATTACTGGGAGTATTATTGCTGTGGAGCTCTGTTATACACTCAGACACATTACTAGGAGTTGTATTGCTGTGGAGCTCTGTTCTACACTCAGACACATTACTGGGAGTATTATTGCTGTGGAGCTCTGTTATACACTCAGACACATTACTGGGAGTATTATTGCTGTGGAGCTCTGTTATACACTCAGACACATTACTGGGAGTATTATTGCTGTGGGGCTCTGTTATACACTCAGACACATTACTGGGAGTATTATTGCTGTGGAGCTCTGTTATACACTCAGACACATTACTGGGAGTATTATTGCTGTGGAGCTCTGTTATATACTCAGACACATTACTGGGAGTATTATTGCTGTGGGGTTCTGTTGTACGCTCAGACACATTACTGGGAGGATTATTGCTGTGGGGCTCTGTTATACACTCAGACACATTACTGGGAGTATTATTGCTGTGGAGCTCTGTTATACACTCAGACACATTACTGGGAGTATTATTGTTGTGGAGCTCTGTTATACACTCAGACACATTACTGGGAGTATTATTGCTGTGGAGCTCTGTTATACACTCAGACACATTACTGGGAGTATTATTGCTGTGGAGCTCTGTTATACACTCAGGCACATTACTGGGAGTATTATTGCTGTGGAGCTCTGTTCTACACTCAGACACATTACTGGGAGTATTATTGCTGTGGAGCTCTGTTATACACTCAGACACATTACTAGGAGTTGTATTGCTGCGGAGCTCTGTTCTACACTCAGACACATTACTGGGAGTATTATTGCTGTGGAGCTCTGTTATACACTCAGACACATTACTGGGAGTATTATTGCTGTGGGGCTCTGTTATACACTCAGACACATTACTGGGAGTATTATTGCTGTGGAGCTCTGTTATACACTCAGACACATTACTGGGAGTATTATTACTGTGGAGCTCTGTTATACACTCAGACACATTACTGGGAGTATTATTGTTGTGGAGCTCTGTTATACACTCAGACACATTACTGGGAGTATTATTGCTGTGGAGCTCTGTTATACACTCAGGCACATTACTGGGAGTATTATTGCTGTGGAGCTCTGTTATACACTCAGACACATTACTGGGAGTTGTATTGCTGTGGAGCTCTGTTCTACACTCAGACACATTACTGGGAGTATTATTGCTGTGGAGCTCTGTTATACACTCAGACACATTACTGGGAGTATTATTGCTGTGGAGCTCTGTTATACACTCAGACACATTACTAGGAGTTGTATTGCTGCGGAGCTCTGTTCTACACTCAGACACATTACTGGGAGTATTATTGCTGTGGAGCTCTGTTATACACTCAGACACATTACTGGGAGTATTATTGCTGTGGGGCTCTGTTATACACTCAGACACATTACTGGGAGTATTATTGCTGTGGAGCTCTGTTATACACTCAGACACATTACTGGGAGTATTATTGCTGTGGAGCTCTGTTATATACTCAGACACATTACTGGGAGTATTATTGCTGTGGGGTTCTGTTGTACGCTCAGACACATTACTGGGAGTATTATTGCTGTGGGGCTCTGTTATACACTCAGACACATTACTGGGAGTATTACTGCTGTGGAGCTCTGTTATACACTCAGACACATTACTGGGAGTATTATTGCTGTGGGGCTCTGTTATACACTCAGACACATTACTGGGATTATTATTGTTGTGGAGCTCTGTTATACACTCAGACACATTACTGGGAGTATTATTGCTTTGGAGCTCTGTTATACACTCAGACACATTACTGGGAGTATTATTGCTGTGGAGCTCTGTTATACACTCAGACACATTACTAGGAGTTGTATTGCTGTGGAGCTCTGTTCTACACTCAGACACATTACTGGGAGTATTATTGCTGTGGAGCTCTGTTATACACTCAGACACATTACTAGGAGTATTATTGCTGTGGAGCTCTGTTATACACTCAGGCACATTACTGGGATTATTATTGCTGTGGAGCTCTGTTATACACTCAGACACATTACTAGGAGTTGTATTGCTTCGGAGCTCTGTTATACACTCAGACACATCACTGGGAGTGTTATTGCTGTGGAGCTCTGTTATACACTCAGACACATTACTGGGAGTATTATTGCTGTGGAGCTTTGTTATACACTCAGACACATTACTGGGAGTATTATTGCTGTGGAGCTCTGTTATACACTCAGACACATTACTGAGAGTATTATTACTGTGGAGCTCTGTTATACACTCAGACACATTACTGGGAGTATTATTGTTGTGGAGCTCTGTTATACACTCAGACACATTACTGGGAGTATTATTGCTGTGGAGCTCTGTTATACACTCAGACACATTACTGGGAGTATTATTGCTGTGGAGCTCTGTTATACACTCAGGCACATTACTGGGAGTATTATTGCTGTGGAGCTCTGTTATACACTCAGACACATTACTAGGAGTTGTATTGCTGTGGAGCTCTGTTCTACACTCAGACACATTACTGGGAGTATTATTGCTGTGGAGCTCTGTTATACACTCAGACACATTACTGGGAGTATTATTGCTGTGGAGCTCTGTTATACACTCAGACACATTACTAGGAGTTGTATTGCTGCGGAGCTCTGATCTACACTCAGACACATTACTGGGAGTATTATTGCTGTGGAGCTCTGTTATACACTCAGACACATTACTGGGAGTATTATTGCTGTGGGGCTCTGTTATACACTCAGACACATTACTGGGAGTATTATTGCTGTGGAGCTCTGTTATACACTCAGACACATTACTGGGAGTATTATTACTGTGGAGCTCTGTTATACACTCAGACACATTACTGGGAGTATTATTGTTGTGGAGCTCTGTTATACACTCAGACACATTACTGGGAGTATTATTGCTGTGGAGCTCTGTTATACACTCAGACACATTACTGGGAGTATTATTGTTGTGGAGCTCTGTTATACACTCAGACACATTACTGGGAGTATTATTGCTGTGGAGCTCTGTTATACACGCAGACACATTACTGGGAGTATTATTGCTGTGGAGCTCTGTTATACACTCAGGCACATTACTGGGAGTATTATTGCTGTGGAGCTCTGTTCTACACTCAGACACATTACTGGGAGTATTATTGCTGTGGAGCTCTGTTATACACTCAGACACATTACTAGGAGTTGTATTGCTGCGGAGCTCTGTTCTACACTCAGACACATTACTGGGAGTATTATTGCTGTGGAGCTCTGTTATACACTCAGACACATTACTGGGAGTATTATTGCTGTGGGGCTCTGTTATACACTCAGACACATTACTGGGAGTATTATTGCTGTGGAGCTCTGTTATACACTCAGACACATTACTGGGAGTATTATTACTGTGGAGCTCTGTTATACACTCAGACACATTACTGGGAGTATTATTGTTGTGGAGCTCTGTTATACACTCAGACACATTACTGGGAGTATTATTGCTGTGGAGCTCTGTTATACACTCAGGCACATTACTGGGAGTATTATTGCTGTGGAGCTCTGTTATACACTCAGACACATTACTGGGAGTATTATTGCTGTGGAGCTCTGTTATACACTCAGACACATTACTAGGAGTTGTATTGCTGCGGAGCTCTGTTCTACACTCAGACACATTACTGGGAGTATTATTGTTGTGGAGCTCTGTTATACACTCAGACACATTACTGGGATTATTATTGCTGTGGAGCTCTGTTATACACTCAGACACATTACTGGGAGTATTATTGCTGTGGAGCTCTGTTATACACTCAGGCACATTACTGGGAGTATTATTGCTGTGGAGCTCTGTTATACACTCAGACACATTACTAGGAGTTGTATTGCTGTGGAGCTCTGTTCTACACTCAGACACATTACTGGGAGTATTATTGCTGTGGAGCTCTGTTATACACTCAGACACATTACTAGGAGTATTATTGCTGTGGAGCTCTGTTATACACTCAGGCACATTACTGGGATTATTATTGCTGTGGAGCTCTGTTATACACTCAGACACATTACTAGGAGTTGTATTGCTGCGGAGCTCTGTTATACACTCAGACACATCACTGGGAGTGTTATTGCTGTGGAGCTCTGTTATACACTCAGACACATTACTGGGAGTATTATTGCTGTGGAGCTTTGTTATACACTCAGACACATTACTGGGAGTATTATTGCTGTGGAGCTCTGTTATACACTCAGACACATTACTGAGAGTATTATTACTGTGGAGCTCTGTTATACACTCAGACACATTACTGGGAGTATTATTGTTGTGGAGCTCTGTTATACACTCAGACACATTACTGGGAGTATTATTGCTGTGGAGCTCTGTTATACACTCAGACACATTACTGGGAGTATTATTGCTGTGGAGCTCTGTTATACACTCAGGCACATTACTGGGAGTATTATTGCTGTGGAGCTCTGTTATACACTCAGACACATTACTAGGAGTTGTATTGCTGTGGAGCTCTGTTCTACACTCAGACACATTACTGGGAGTATTATTGCTGTGGAGCTCTGTTATACACTCAGACACATTACTGGGAGTATTATTGCTGTGGAGCTCTGTTATACACTCAGACACATTACTAGGAGTTGTATTGCTGCGGAGCTCTGATCTACACTCAGACACATTACTGGGAGTATTATTGCTGTGGAGCTCTGTTATACACTCAGACACATTACTGGGAGTATTATTGCTGTGGGGCTCTGTTATACACTCAGACACATTACTGGGAGTATTATTGCTGTGGAGCTCTGTTATACACTCAGACACATTACTGGGAGTATTATTACTGTGGAGCTCTGTTATACACTCAGACACATTACTGGGAGTATTATTGTTGTGGAGCTCTGTTATACACTCAGACACATTACTGGGAGTATTATTGCTGTGGAGCTCTGTTATACACTCAGACACATTACTGGGAGTATTATTGTTGTGGAGCTCTGTTATACACTCAGACACATTACTGGGAGTATTATTGCTGTGGAGCTCTGTTATACACTCAGACACATTACTGGGAGTATTATTGCTGTGGAGCTCTGTTATACACTCAGGCACATTACTGGGAGTATTATTGCTGTGGAGCTCTGTTCTACACTCAGACACATTACTGGGAGTATTATTGCTGTGGAGCTCTGTTATACACTCAGACACATTACTAGGAGTTGTATTGCTGCGGAGCTCTGTTCTACACTCAGACACATTACTGGGAGTATTATTGCTGTGGAGCTCTGTTATACACTCAGACACATTACTGGGAGTATTATTGCTGTGGGGCTCTGTTATACACTCAGACACATTACTGGGAGTATTATTGCTGTGGAGCTCTGTTATACACTCAGACACATTACTGGGAGTATTATTACTGTGGAGCTCTGTTATACACTCAGACACATTACTGGGAGTATTATTGTTGTGGAGCTCTGTTATACACTCAGACACATTACTGGGAGTATTATTGCTGTGGAGCTCTGTTATACACTCAGGCACATTACTGGGAGTATTATTGCTGTGGAGCTCTGTTATACACTCAGACACATTACTGGGAGTTGTATTGCTGTGGAGCTCTGTTCTACACTCAGACACATTACTGGGAGTATTATTGCTGTGGAGCTCTGTTATACACTCAGACACATTACTGGGAGTATTATTGCTGTGGAGCTCTGTTATACACTCAGACACATTACTAGGAGTTGTATTGCTGCGGAGCTCTGTTCTACACTCAGACACATTACTGGGAGTATTATTGCTGTGGAGCTCTGTTATACACTCAGACACATTACTGGGAGTATTATTGCTGTGGGGCTCTGTTATACACTCAGACACATTACTGGGAGTATTATTGCTGTGGAGCTCTGTTATACACTCAGACACATTACTGGGAGTATTATTGCTGTGGAGCTCTGTTATATACTCAGACACATTACTGGGAGTATTATTGCTGTGGGGTTCTGTTGTACGCTCAGACACATTACTGGGAGTATTATTGCTGTGGGGCTCTGTTATACACTCAGACACATTACTGGGAGTATTATTGCTGTGGAGCTCTGTTATACACTCAGACACATTACTGGGAGTATTATTGCTGTGGGGCTCTGTTATACACTCAGACACATTACTGGGATTATTATTGTTGTGGAGCTCTGTTATACACTCAGACACATTACTGGGAGTATTATTGCTGTGGAGCTCTGTTATACACTCAGACACATTACTGGGAGTATTATTGCTGTGGAGCTCTGTTATACACTCAGGCACATTACTGGGAGTATTATTGCTGTGGAGCTCTGTTATACACTCAGACACATTACTAGGAGTTGTATTGCTGTGGAGCTCTGTTCTACACTCAGACACATTACTGGGAGTATTATTGCTGTGGAGCTCTGTTATACACTCAGACACATTACTGGGAGTATTATTGCTGTGGAGCTCTGTTATACACTCAGACACATTACTGGGAGTATTATTGCTGTGGGGCTCTGTTATACACTCAGACACATTACTGGGAGTATTATTGCTGTGGAGCTCTGTTATACACTCAGACACATTACTGGGAGTATTATTGCTGTGGAGCTCTGTTATATACTCAGACACATTACTGGGAGTATTATTGCTGTGGGGTTCTGTTGTACGCTCAGACACATTACTGGGAGGATTATTGCTGTGGGGCTCTGTTATACACTCAGACACATTACTGGGAGTATTATTGCTGTGGAGCTCTGTTATACACTCAGACACATTACTGGGAGTATTATTGTTGTGGAGCTCTGTTATACACTCAGACACATTACTGGGAGTATTATTGCTGTGGAGCTCTGTTATACACTCCGACACATTACTGGGAGTATTATTGCTGTGGAGCTCTGTTATACACTCAGGCACATTACTGGGAGTATTATTGCTGTGGAGCTCTGTTCTACACTCAGACACATTACTGGGAGTATTATTGCTGTGGAGCTCTGTTATACACTCAGACACATTACTAGGAGTTGTATTGCTGCGGAGCTCTGTTCTACACTCAGACACATTACTGGGAGTATTATTGCTGTGGAGCTCTGTTATACACTCAGACACATTACTGGGAGTATTATTGCTGTGGGGCTCTGTTATACACTCAGACACATTACTGGGAGTATTATTGCTGTGGAGCTCTGTTATACACTCAGACACATTACTGGGAGTATTATTACTGTGGAGCTCTGTTATACACTCAGACACATTACTGGGAGTATTATTGTTGTGGAGCTCTGTTATACACTCAGACACATTACTGGGAGTATTATTGCTGTGGAGCTCTGTTATACACTCAGGCACATTACTGGGAGTATTATTGCTGTGGAGCTCTGTTATACACTCAGACACATTACTGGGAGTTGTATTGCTGTGGAGCTCTGTTCTACACTCAGACACATTACTGGGAGTATTATTGCTGTGGAGCTCTGTTATACACTCAGACACATTACTGGGAGTATTATTGCTGTGGAGCTCTGTTATACACTCAGACACATTACTAGGAGTTGTATTGCTGCGGAGCTCTGTTCTACACTCAGACACATTACTGGGAGTATTATTGCTGTGGAGCTCTGTTATACACTCAGACACATTACTGGGAGTATTATTGCTGTGGGGCTCTGTTATACACTCAGACACATTACTGGGAGTATTATTGCTGTGGAGCTCTGTTATACACTCAGACACATTACTGGGAGTATTATTGCTGTGGAGCTCTGTTATATACTCAGACACATTACTGGGAGTATTATTGCTGTGGGGTTCTGTTGTACGCTCAGACACATTACTGGGAGTATTATTGCTGTGGGGCTCTGTTATACACTCAGACACATTACTGGGAGTATTATTGCTGTGGGGCTCTGTTATACACTCAGACACATTACTGGGATTATTATTGTTGTGGAGCTCTGTTATACACTCAGACACATTACTGGGAGTATTATTGCTGTGGAGCTCTGTTATACACTCAGACACATTACTGGGAGTATTATTGCTGTGGAGCTCTGTTATACACTCAGGCACATTACTGGGAGTATTATTGCTGTGGAGCTCTGTTATACACTCAGACACATTACTAGGAGTTGTATTGCTGTGGAGCTCTGTTCTACACTCAGACACATTACTGGGAGTATTATTGCTGTGGAGCTCTGTTATACACTCAGACACATTACTGGGAGTATTATTGCTGTGGAGCTCTGTTATACACTCAGACACATTACTGGGAGTATTATTGCTGTGGGGCTCTGTTATACACTGAGACACATTACTGGGAGTATTATTGCTGTGGAGCTCTGTTATACACTCAGACACATTACTGGGAGTATTATTGCTGTGGAGCTCTGTTATATACTCAGACACATTACTGGGAGTATTATTGCTGTGGGGTTCTGTTGTACGCTCAGACACATTACTGGGAGGATTATTGCTGTGGGGCTCTGTTATACACTCAGACACATTACTGGGAGTATTATTGCTGTGGAGCTCTGTTATACACTCAGACACATTACTGGGAGTATTATTGTTGTGGGGCTCTGTTATACACTCAGACACATTACTGGGAGTATTATTGCTGTGGAGCTCTGTTATACACTCAGGCACATTACTGGGAGTATTATTGCTGTGGAGCTCTGTTATACACTCAGGCACATTACTGGGAGTATTATTGCTGTGGAGCTCTGTTATACACTGAGACACATTACTGGGAGTATTATTGCTGTGGAGCTCTGTTATAGACCCAGACACATTACTGGGAGTATTATTGCTGTGGGGCTCTGTTATACACTCAGACACATTACTGGGAGTATTATTGCTGTGGGGCTCTGTTATACACTCAGACACATTACTGGGAGTATTATCGCTGTGGAGCTCTGTTATACACTCAGACACATTACTGGGAGTATTATTACTGGGGAGCTCTGTTATACACTCAGACACATTACTGGGAGTATTATTGCTGTGGAGCTCTGTTATACACTCAGACACATTACTGGGAGTATTATTGCTGTGGAGCTCTGTTATACACTCAGACACATTACTGGGAGTATTATTGCTGTGGAGCTCTGTTATAGACTCAGACACATTACTGGGAGTATTATTGCTGTGGAGCTCTGTTATACACTCAGACACATTACTGGGAGTATTATTATCAATCAATGACTGATGGTTTTTAATGTTTTTATACTGTATTCGTACTGTATTCGCAGGTTCATGTGTCACTGCTATTGGATACATTTAGAATTCTGTGTTTTTTCTGTGTGAACTGCCTGTCATTGTCTTCATTTTCTTTGACAGATGCTGCAGGTGAGACATAAATAAACATGTACCGTGTGTTTCGTGTCCCATTGGGCACTAATTCACATACATGTGGACAGTACAGTACTGGGGAAAACATTCGGCCCAGGCATTTTTTTAATTACAGTGACCAAGTGAGAAAAGACAGCACCAGAGAGGGGGAGGTCATCATCAATGACAAGCATGTAGGTGATATAGTGTGTGTAGGAACTGTAGAGAATGTGTGTTTAGGGAATGTAGTGTGTGTGTGTCTCCGTACCGGGGATCTAGTGTAGAGGTAGGAAACCTTTGTCACTCCAGATGTTTCTGAAATTGATAGAAATTTAGTTTCTATAATAGTGTGTGTTTAGTAGGGCAGTGTGTGTTGGGTGCAGTGTTTGTGGTGCATTGTGTGAGGGGTGCCATGTGTAACTGTGTTTGGAGGTGTAGAGCTTATATTGTGTGTTGGGAAGGGGTGGAGGAAGAAAAAAAATATATATATATATATGTACTATTTTATTTTATTTTTTATTAAAAAAAAGAAAACTTTTATATCTCTCCTCCCTTCTTACCTTTGGTGGTATGGTGGTGGTGAGTGACTGCAGGTCCTCCAGCTAGAGATCACTCCTCTTGCTCGCTCTGGCAATGCATTTGTTGGAGCATTGTCGTGGTTTCACATCAATGTAGTGAGCTTGCGAGAGGAGCGGCTAGAGCCCCAGGTCCTCCTTCCCTCATCTTTCCTCTCCTCTCAGCTAAGTGCCAGTGGGCTGGTAAGAGATATCTTTGATCTTCCCACTGGCCTGTGAAAGCACATAGCAAGGTAGGATAGTGCCAGCCCTGCTCCGTTGGCCCTGTTTGCTTGTCGTCCAGTGTGGACCTGCATGTGGGGACATTAAATCTGGCAAGAAAACATACATGCTCATAGGTGTCAAGAGTCTCGAATTTTCCAGTACAGTCCCCCCATTTTAGGGTACTGTCCCAGCAAAAGCAGGCCCTGAGGACTTGTTTGCTATAGCAGGTGGACTGTCAGTCAGCCAGGGCACCCTCTTTATTGGCGGGTAAGCCCCTATGCCCATTGTACTATATAACCCACTTTTGTATCTGTCCACCTATGTCCTGGGAGGTGGGCAAGGAAAATCAGCCGGTCTCCATGCTTATAGGAAGAAGGGTGGCTTAGTAAATCATGTAAACGTGCTTTGGTATCGGCCATTTCGCAGCACCATTACAAAGTAAATGGGATATAGAGTTTCATCAATTTCTTCTACATCAAAGGACTGCGTCCCAGTATAACCAGCTCATGTGTAACATGGTGAATATCCAGGACAGAACAACACTTTTACATCTGAGAAGTTTTTTCAATTTAGACAAATTACATTTTAATGGAAAAGTTGAATAAATATACAAAAACATTGAATGTAACAAACAATTCTGAAAAGTGTAGTTTTCAGCTTATTACTTGATTGGAGTCCATATTTTCTAAGTAAAAATATATTACTTCACCATGGCAAGTGATCCAAGAACTTGGCCCAAAACTGCAGTTACCACTGTTAATGAATTTATAGTGAAACTAATTTGAATTTGAAGAATTAATATTTACCATCTGTTCTGGGGAAGGAAATTAGCATCAGTCACGAAGAGGAAAAAAAAAACAATGAATGCAGGATTTGTTATTTATGGACATAGTATATTTCTATGTTATTTGCTTGAGTTCCGTACCTTGGCAAATGTTGACCTGAGTTTCAATGCAACATGTCAGAGACACCAGTATAACTTGGGTACTAATCCCATCCACGACAGCCAAACCTCAGCCCACTTACTGACATTGGCAATAGCTGCTCACTGCATTTTGCACTCCAACAATACAACAAAAAAGGCATGTTAACGTATGAGACTGTTCAATAAAAGGGACACTCCAAGCGTTATAACCCCCAACAGACAGGTTATAGCACTACTTATTGTTGAGCTTACCTTACAGCCTATGATAAGGCTTATTGTGTGGTTTATTGTATAGGTTATTTTATAATAATATTGTTCAATAAGCCGTACCATACGCTGTATAATAACCTGAATCTCTGGAGTTGTTACGTTCTGGAGTTCTGGAGTTCTGGAGTTGTAAATCTCAAGGATCCTAAATCTCAGGAGCATTAAATGTCAACAATTTTGTTACTGGAGGAGTTATGTATTGCGGTGGTTCTGGATTTTGGAAGTTTTGAAACACAGAAGTCCATATTTTTTGGTCTTGCATCTTGGTGGTTCTAAAAACTGCACTTCCAAAATATAGAACAGAGGGGCTTTCTGTATTATGTAATATGGGTAAAACTGGTGCCAAAACATTTTTATTATTGAAAAGTCACTTTGACAAGTGCAAAAACAAAAATACCACCAACAGCAACTCGTCAATATCTGCTGGCTTTATCATTGTTGGTAACAGATTGGGGTGGAGTTAGTTGGCCAAAATCGAAAGATTGAGGGAAGCAACTAAAGACATCTGGTAAAGTCATTCTTCAAGCAATCATAGAGCAGACATACGATAATCAATGTAACATGAAAACAGCAACATACAGACCTCATCAGGGCTCAGACTGATTGATCATGGGGTCAATCACCACCAATGCCCGCTATGGAAACCGAAATAGGACATGAAATTGAATAATAATTATTACACTGTGTGTCTGTTGCATAATGAAAGTGAAAAACTATATATACTTCAATCTAATCTAAATATTTCTCTCTATCGATCTAGATGGCCACTCATCCGCCCCATGTTAAGCTATAGACCGTTTCCCCTGAATAATTGGATACTTGTTCTCAAATGGTAAAGGAAATGTGAAGACTCGTCCATGCACTGGTGGACATTAGACCTGTATATTCATGGGAGAAATTGAAGGGACATTTTGGTTATTGGTCAAGAATCTTGTATGTCTGTCGGTTGGACTTTTCATACTTCACACCTTCTCCTGTGAGAAAACCTTTGGTAACCCAGAGTCTTGTCTGTCAAAGTCCGAAAGACTGTAATGGTCTCCAGAATATATATATATGCTACCTTTATAAAAGAGATTTTGTTGGTTCAGTGTTTGTTGGTTCAGTGTGAACAGTTGAGTGTTTCTATAGGTGTTTTTTTTTTTTTTATATATATTACAGACTTTAAGAGATTTTTGGATAAAGAGTTCATTAGTTCTGCAAAAATCATTCAAATTCTGAATTGGAAAATTTGGGATAAAGGGGGAGAAACAACTAGGGAACTAGGATGAAGAGTAGAGACACATCTGGAGGACTGAAATAAAGGTGGGAGAAACAACTGGAGGGCTGGGTTAAAGAGGAGAAACAGTAAGAGACACAACTAGGAGACAAGGGATGAGAGGAGAGGCACAACTGAGGGGTAGAGGAACAGTGCATGATACACAACGGTGGGGTGGACTGGAGTACAGAGCAATAGGTAATAGGTGAATACAGTGGAGAGACACACCTTGACATCTCTACTTATGTTCCAATTTTGTTGAGGAAGATGACACCATGTGATGGTGTGTTTGCACTGTCACACCTTCAGTTCCAGCCATAAAAACATGATAATAATGAGCTTTTGGTAATCTGATGTCAGCAGTTCCTCTCATATGTATCAAAGAATGTGTCTGCTACAACATATTAACTACATACGCCATAAACCATTGCTAAAACTTTTATTGATTGACAGCTGCTTCCTAGTAAAAAACTTCCTGGAAAAACTCAAAGCAGCAAATTGCAAATAATAAATATTAACGGGAAACGTGGAATATCCAAAGGTGAGTATTTTGTTGTTTTCCATTTTCGTTTGCACATTTGAATGGCTTTTCTATTTAATACTTTAAAATACTGTACCTAAGCCCAAAGCTAGCCTGTTCCTTTACAGCTATAATTCTACAGAGCTACGTTGTTGTTTTCCAGAGAAGTTAGCGTGTGCAGTGCATTAAATAATTGGGGGAAAAAAACCTTTTAATCTGAATTTACAAACATGTTGAGCAGTAACATATAATGAAAATCTGCTTGTTTGAACATAGTATTGTTTGATCAGCCAGATGTTTTAGTAATCGCTTTCATTTCTAAATTGATATTTCTTATTTTTCAGCTCCAGGGAATCTATTGTTAGAGCCACCATTTCTTTTAAGAAATGTGAAATAACGCACTAACGTTCCCCCAGCCGGAGGTTATTAAATCAGATTTTATTTCTGGGCTGAAATAAAACTTTTATTTGCAAGTCTGGTGGTCTTTAATATCTCAACTATCCGACAAGTCCCAGTTCCTTTTCCATTTAATTATTATATTAGCACATTCAATCACAGAAGAAATAAATCATGAGTAAATTGGTAGATGGATGCTTCTTGGGTTTGTTTTTAATAAAGAGATTTCCCCATTCTGTAGAAAAAAAAAAAGACAATTATACCACAAAACAGTTTTGTGTTAATTTTACGGAAACCAAAGTTACTGAAGATATGCCAATAAATGTTTATGTTGAATGTTGTTCACAGGGACTGAAGCTCAAAGCCTTTATTGTACGCACCCAGATTTATTCTGATAGTCCTATTGTACTTTAATAAAATAAAGTTTTGAGGCAATCTTGCTCAAGTGGCTATGATACCAGGAGAATCCTGGCTCGTTTCCTGGGGCAAACTGTTTTGCAATGGTTTTGCCCTCTTAAGTTGTCCTGCTGGGTGGTGGGTCTATGGGTGAGCGTGACGTTCATCTGGTATCTGCAGAGCCAGATTTAAATCTTGTCAGCCATTCATTGCCTGAGAGCATCAGCTCACCACTCTCAACCAATGATTGCTGAATTTGGGAGGTGCAGTTACACCTCCGGCAGCAGAGAGATAATCTCCATATGAGCAGCGTTTCATAGCGAAACAATGGGCATACAGACTCAAGGCACCATGACCACTTTAAGTCCCTGAATTGGTCATGACGTTTGGAGTAGCCCATGGTATACCCGACTATATTGTTAAAACCAGTATCTTTTTTTCTTCAGGTTCCAACGGGTGGTTTTGCAAATTAAGTGAGTTTGATAACGAACTTGTTCCATTTGTAAAGCAGGCACATTGTAATCATCAGATAAACACTATGGTTGCCAATCTGGCACAGGGGAAGCAGATTATCTATGTTCCGGTTATTGCCAGGGCCAACCACAAACATTTAGAGACAGATTTACAAAACAAAACAGGAATCCTTGGACAAAAAGCTAAATGTTGTAAAACAGTCTGTTTGTTCCTATGGTGACTTCCCCCAAAAGGCACCTGTTTCTGCCCTGACAAATATGGCATTTTGTCTTAAATCGGTCTCCGGATCTGTCCTTAGGACAAAGTGTGATGGTCAAAACAGGTTTAATAACTGAGGGGTCCTCTACGTAGACTGTCCCTGGATTTAAACAACGAGGGTTTATGAAGACTGCACTAGGGTTGCATGAAACTAGAGGACCATTGACCAGGAAGAGACGTATGAAATGGTCAGTGTAAGAGATGAAGAGGGAACCTCTGGTGATATGGAATCTGTTTCATGGACGGAACCATAACAATTAAGGAATAGATTAATTAAACAAATGCTTAGCTGTTGTAATCCAAAGGTTACGATCTAAAGAAACCTTAAATGCATCCCACATTATCATCATATCTATCAACTTGTTACTGTTTATAATTGTATTAAATGTCATATAACATAGAATTAAAGTGATTTTGCTGGTTGTAAGGGACATTACTGGTTCTCAAAGGGTTATATAGTTATGGTTTTACTGAGTAGTGGTGGTGATGGTGGGAGGGTGGGGGGGTTGCAGATAGAGGAAGTCCAGCCATTTGGCTTCTTCGGAATAGTCAGAATAGACAGCACAGCTGGACAGATGACACCGGTTTGGCCTGTGAACTTTTGGCATTAGAGTTCCCACAACCCTGAATCCAAGTTCCATAAACTGTTTGTGATCTTTCAAATAGCAGGCGTCCTCCGAAGGGATTTTAACGTCTAACTGGGAATGTGACTGTTGAGCTTTGTTTATGAATCTGCTCTGATGTGAACCGCCCTTGATGTCTTTGTGTCACAGATACTGAATATTTCACAAAGCCTTTGAACATAGTGTGAAAACAACTGTTTTTCGCTTGAATTTGTTAGCTCCCCAAAAAAACAAATTGTTTTTTTTTTTTTGTAAATTCTTTATTATGACGATCAGGTGAGTACAAAGTCACAAATATTCATATACCACAACAGTGTATATACTGTATATCAGATCGTAACTCAACATTGAAAATAAGCATCGTTAGCTTCTGTTCATCTAACATTCAGCAAGCGTCATATGGCTGTTAATCAGTCAGTAAAGCGTAGGTAATTTGAGCAAGTTAAACAATTGAACGACTATAGATTGATGCATCTTTTCGAGCTAAAACAGTTCCAGTAACTTCAATAATCAAACAAGCAAGGTTAAACAAGAAGATATCACGAAGCCCCTGTTCTGCAGTCCTTCCAAGTGACCTGGCATATAGACCTAATAGCCAAGAGAGTAGGTAAGAGCTGTAGTCTCATACATGGTGAGATGTGACATATATGGCTGAGAGAACCTGCGCATCCCCAGTTGGGGGTAGTGTCGGATATGTGTAGGCATATGATGTTAAGCTAAGTGTGTTGTGTTGCAGGCGAGATTGTGAGTTCCAAGCACTTACAATGCACCACTAAGGGCGCCACCCCCAAATCCACACCCTAATCTGGGATCTCCCGAAGATGGGAATTCTAGTAGTCCCTCGTGTTACATAGGTGGTTTGGGTGTGTCTGTCTACTTCAGTAGTCCGTCAGTCAAACGTCTGATGAGGTGCCTTGGAGTGTCGTAGGGCGTATGTTTTATTCCCTTCCTTTTGTCGGTCTAGCGTGTTACTTTGGGGTCGCCTCTCAGTATGGTCAGTTCCCTAGTTGTCCCTTTAGTCAGCTTGTGGTGATAGTACTGGTACGCCTCCCTGGGATCTACCGCCTATTTCGCCTTTAGCTCGCGCATCCTCACAGTCGGGTACCCCTGATCCGACCTCCCCGGGCCAGTCCGAGCCGCCGCCACTGTGTCCCAGAAGTAGGTCGCGTGGGTTTGAGTAGAGACCTTGTACGTTGTGAAAATGAGAAAAGGAGGGGGGGAGGAAGGGGGGGGGGGGGGGGAACACAGATGTGGGGGGGGGGGGGAAGGAGGGTGGGGTGATAGTTGGCACCATTCGTCAGCGCGCGCTCGGGTACTCCTGAACCGTGTGAAATAATGTGCTTTACGGTCTTCTTGCTCCCGGTCTTGAGAGGTATACATACCACGGGGTCCAGGCTTCGACATGTTTGGTGCTCCTTCCGAGCAGTTCTGCGTATCGCGCCTCGGCCGTGTGTATGTCCTCTATCCTCTGAAGCCAGTCTGTCATAGTTGGTGGTTGTGTTCGTTTCCATTTAGCGGGTATGGATGCTTTGGCCGCATTTAGTAGGTGGCGGATTATCGACCTCTTGTATTGGGCTATTGAGCCTTCCGTGTGATGGAGTAGGGCCATTTCTATATTGAAGTCAGGTAGGTCACCCAGGATGGTTGTCATTTCCCGTTGTACGTCTTCCCAAAACGGCTTAATCTTTGCGCAATCCCACCAGATGTGTCTTATTGTGCCTGTGTGGGTTTCACATCTCCAACAAGTGTCTGTAGACCCCGGGAATATTCTACTTAATAGAGATGGAGTCCTGTACCAGTGGGAGAGTAGCTTGAAGTTGACCTCCTGGTAGTTGGTACTAATGGAGCTCTTGTGCTGCAAAATCAATATCTGCTCCCATTGTGCATCAGTAAATGTCCTATCCGTCAGCTCTTCCCATCTTCGCTTGAACGCCGTGTTCCGTGTGCGGTCTCCTGTTATTAGCTGTTGGTAGATGACTGAGACACTGCCATCGGCGGCGGAGCCGGTCATGCAGGAGCGTTCAAACCACGTCTGTTCTCTATGTAACGCTACCCTGTTGGGGAGGTTGTAGTAAAAATGTCGTAGTTGCGCGTAATGAAATCTGTGCAGTAGTGTCGGTTGTAGTATTCCACTCCATTCCCGAAGATTTCGTATTCCCGCGTTATTGAGGACCTCGAATATTGGGACAAAGTCCCCACTTCCCTCTATTGGCCAGGAAGAACGATGTAGTCCTCCGCCTATCTCCGAATTATAAGTTATCGGTATCAGGGGGCTCGGCTGTGGGGAGATATGTTGGTTTCGTCTCAGGTGAGACCATGTTTTTAGCGTTTGAGTGACGGGTGATTCAGCACCCAGCTTCGAAGTTACGTCCGCCGAGTTATGCCATGTGAGTCTAGGGAGGGCTTTGTTTATGACTTCTCTATTCAACGCCACCCACAATTTGTCATCAGATGCCACATGCCAGTCCCTGATCCGCTGCAGTACCGTGGCATGGAAGTATTTGCGGATATCTGGTAATGCCAGGCCCCCCCAGTTCTTAGGTAGGCATAGCTTGTCAAAGCTGAGTCGTGCCCTTTCTCCCTTCCAGACGTATTGTATCACCGCCGACTTAAGAGATGTAAAAAATCCTGGCGGGATGTGCCAGGGGATGGTGTGGAAATGGTAAAGTAGCCGCGGGAGAATGTTCATCTTTATTACCGATATACGCCCCTGCCAGGATATGTGGTCGTAATTCCAGCTCTTAAGGTCGTTTAGTATTGTGCGCAGGAGGGGGATGTAATTCTTGGCATACAGTTCTGTCGGGTTCCTGGGTATCCATATTCCTAGGTATCGCATCTGATCCTGGCACCAATGGAAGGGGTACTCACGTTGAATTCGTTCTCCTGTGTTCGTCGGGGTTGAGACGTCTAATAGTTCGCATTTAGTCAAATTGAGCTTCAGCCCTGATATCTGGCCATACGTATCGAATTCTCGCATCAAGACCGGCAGGGATTCAGCTGGATCGTTTACGAAGAAGAGCATGTCGTCTGCGTATGCAGCTACCTTGTGTTCCTGGGTCCCATGCCTAAACCCTCTGATCTCTGGTGTATGTCTCACTCTATCCAGGAACGGTTCCAGCGAGATGGCAAACAAGAGTGGCGATAGTGGACAACCCTGTCGCGTGCCATTGTGAATGGCGAAGGTGTCCGTAAGCGCACCATTCACCCTTACTCTGGCGCTGGGGTCTGTGTAGAGCGCTTCAATCCAAGTCATCATGCCTCTTCCCAGTCCCACCTTTCGTAATGTCGCCATCATGAAACTCCAGTTTACCCGGTCAAAGGCCTTTTCGGCATCTGTTGAAAGCATTAGCAGGCCTGGTTTCTCCCTAAGGGCTAATGCTTGTATGGAAAACGCCCGGAGTGTGCAATCTCTGGCTTCCCTTCCCGGCACAAAACCCGTTTGATCCGGATGTATTAAGCGCGGTACATATTTTTGTAGTCTGGTGGCAATGATCTTGGTGAATAGCTTCACATCCGCGTTGAGAAGCGAGATCGGCCGGTAGCTACTGCAGTTTTCGGGGTTCTTGCCGGGTTTAGGGATTACCGTGATAGTAGCTGCTAACGTTTCCTGATGGAATGTGTCTCCCTGCTGGAGTCGATTGAGGGCTGCCATTAGATGTGGCGTAAGAATGTCTCTGAATGATTTGTAATATCCCGCCGAGAGTCCGTCTGGTCCCGGGGCCTTCCCTTTCTTCGCTGCCTTAATCGCCGCCTGCACCTCTTCCGTGGTGATCGGGGCCTCCAGTAGTTCCGCTTCTTCTGGTGTTAGGGTGGCTGGTTGGAAACCTTGTAGGTAACGCCATGTTGCGTCTTGTAGGTCCGCTCCGCGGGCGTCGGGAAGTGACGGTGTGGAATTGTACAGTTGTCGGTAGTAGTTACAAAATTCAGTGGCAATTGCTTCTGGGAATTGTGTGAGTGTGCCATCGGTCTTCCGGAGTGCATGTACTTGCGCCCTCGCTTGTTGGGGTCGGATCATGCGGGCCAGGAGCCTCCCACCCTTGTTGGCATGGATGTAAAAGAAGGCCTTGGATCGTTGTGTCTCCCTATGGTGTTTGTTGGCTACCAGGTCCGCCAGTTGTCGGCGAGCGTCCAGGAGTGAGCGATAGTGCTCTTCGAGCTGTGATCGCTTGTGTTGTGTTTCCAGTCGGGAGATCTGATCGGTTAGCTCCAACATACGTTGCTGCGAGTCCCTTTTTTTACGAGAGGCAATCCTGATGAGATGGCCTCGAAGTACACTCTTGTGCGCTTCCCATAGCGTCACTTTTGACACCTCTCCTGTGTCGTTTTCCCTGAAGTAGTTGGTGAGGTGTTCCGTCAGGGCAGCCTGCACTCCTGGGTCTAACAGGAGCGACTCATTCAGTCTCCACTCCGTCTTGGTGGGCCTGAACAGCTGGGAGTCCAGCTTCACGGACACTGCGCTGTGGTCCGACCATGGTGTCGGTGCGATTGTTGCTGACTGTAGATGTCGTAGGCCTTCCTGTTGTATAAGAACATAATCGATGCGAGAGTATCTCCTATGTATGGCCGAGTAGTGCGTATAATCTCGAGTCGTTGGATGTATGGTCCGCCACGCATCCACTAGTCTTGAGTCCCTCATGGTCTTCTTTATAGCCCTGATCGCGGTTTGTGGTATACTGCTGTGTCCTGTCGAGGAGTCCAGCAACGGATCAAGCGGTGCGTTAAAATCCCCCCCTATGACGAGCGAACCCTCCGTGAATATTGCCAGTTGGCGGAATGTTTTGCACAAGAACATCGCCTGTTTTGCGTTGGGCGCATAAATAGAGGCAAAGGTGTATGTCCTCCCCGTAATCGTGCCTTTGATAAAAAGGAACCTACCGTTAGGGTCTGTCTTTTGGTCCAGCAAAGTGAAGGCAAGATTAGCAGCCAACAGTATCGCAACTCCAACCTTTCGGGCTTCGGGGTGAGTGCTGTGGTAGTTGATTGGGTAACCCCTGTCTTTCAGTCTATGGGTATCCGAGGATTTGAGGTGCGTTTCTTGTAGCATTGCTACTGAGATCCGTTTGCGTTGGAGTTCCCTTAGGAGGTGCGTGCGCTTCTCAGGCGAGTTAAGGCCTCGGCAGTTCTGCGTGAGAACATGTAGAGGTGCTGCTGTGTACGCCATGGAGTTAGTGTGGGCGAAGTCGCTGGCGTCTCCGTAGTCGTGTTCAGGAGGTCTGGGTCCAGTGGCCCTCGCGCACGTCAACTGCCGGTGGGAGAGAGAGGGGGGGGGGTGGAAGGGGGAAAAGAATATAAGTATAGTTAGAGAAGAGAGAAGGTAAAACCTTCGTGAGTCACAGTTCCCACGAGTTGGGGGCGGCTCGGCCCGCGCCCAGTTCAGCCCGTCCCAGAAGGCCCCCGGTGTGAGTGCTTAGAGGTGTGATGTCAATAAGAGTCAAAGTTATCCCTTCAATACGAGGGAGTCCTGTGTAGCTGGGTGGACTACAAGACCGTACCGTTCCCTAGCAAGCTAGGGCAGCCGCGGTGTTGGGTCCCCCAGTAGTGTGGTCTACACAGGTGTAAGTCGGGGTGGTGGTGAGACCTACGAAGTCCAGAGCCACTGTCCGGTCGGTCGCAGAGGCTCAGTAACTAGTGGTGTAGTAGTGTGTGAACTCTCAGAGGGGTGTCCGTGTCCCACTTGTTCCCAATCTGAATTCAATGGCTAGTACAGTGAAAATTTCGAGTAGTACGGTCACGTAATATGGGGGTATGGGTAAACAACTGTTGGGATATATGGTGTGAGTGGTTGCTGGTCCTTCCCTATGTCGGGGCGGGTAGCCCATTGCTATATCAAGGTAGTTCAGGTCGCGGGTCGTGCCGGGCCGGGCCGGCTGCGTGTGGAGTGCGTCTGGGTCCCCCCACCTCCCATAGCGGGCTCTGTCTTGGGTCCCCTATTCTGGGGATAGGAAGCGGAGTTAGCTGTCCGTGGGGGAGGAAAGAGAGGCACCAGGTGGTATGGGCGCGTGCGAGCCTGTCCGCGGCGGGTGAACGTCTCAATTTGCGACTGTCTTACGGTGCTAGGAACTGACAATGCGACATAGTAAACATATAACATCACTCCTCAGTACCACTCAGAAACCGACCGCCCCCCCACTCAGCCAGACCCACCCGTATCCCCGCAACCCTAGGTATCTTGTGCTAACAGTGAGTCATAGGTGCAGTCCCAGTTTAACTCTCCACATATCCCCTGCTCCCTCCGTGTCCCTAGGGTACAGCAGCATCCCTGTCATACTCCCACCCCCAGAGCCATCTCACCCATTACAGCCCGGTACATCAGTATTAACGAGATAAGATCACATACCCAAATATGTCCCCTAATTGTTCCCCACCTCCCCCCTTCTATCTTTCAGATAGTGTTATAGGCAGCTGTTACGTGATCAATATGACCTGACCAAATCACATTTGCAGCATCAGAAAAACCTACAGTATATCAGGTGCTCAAGCGTCCCGTAAGTAACCAACAGTCGTATATAGCGACTTAGTTCATGTTCCGTGTGCACAAATGGGGCTTTCCCTGCAGGGGTCCCAGCCCGCGGGCAAGTCAGGCGGTGCGTCCCATCCCCATCAGGCCCCCCTCCCTAAGCAGCTCGGGGCAGCCTCCCTTCCCCAGGGGCATGTTAGGAATGTGTGGCAACACCCGGTCGTGCGTAAGTCTCCGCACATGTGCACGTGTGTACAGCATTTCAACAGTTCCGTATAGCGACACAGTTCCTGTTCTACGTACACATGTGGGATATATCTTGCAGGTGCCCCACCCCACGGGCAAGCCAAGCGGTGCGTCCCATCCCCATCAGGCCCCCCTCCCCAAGCAACTCGGGGCAGCCTCCCTTCCCCAGGGGGCATGTTAGGAATGTGTGGCAACACCCGGTCGTGCGTAAGCCTCCGCACATGTGTACATGTATACAGCATTTCAACAGTCCCGTATAGTGACATAGTTCATGTTCTACGTACATATGTGGGATATATCTTGCAGGTGCCCCAGCCCACGGGCAAGCCAAGCGGTGCGTCCCACCCCCTTCAGGCCCCCCTCCCCATACAACTTGGGGTAGCCTCCCTCACCCATGGGCATTTTAGGAAGGTGTTGCAACACCCGGTCATATGTAAGACCCCATATATGTGTATGCGTGAACAGTACTTATCTGACTTCTGCTGTACGCGGGATGGCGTTGGCATCTGTGGGTATCAGCAGGCCGTGATGTGTTGGTGTGTCATGGTCGGTCTTCCATGCCTGGTGGGTGTAGGTGGGGAGCATAGCCTTATTCCTCCGGGTCCGTGGGTATCAGTTGCCTGCGGGCCTGCGGGCGCCTAGGTGTGACGTCTCGTCTCCTTCGCTGCAGGTTCGGGGTGTGAATTCCCTGTCTCTGGTCCATTGGCCCCAGGATCCAGTCGGTGACCTCCGTAGGCGGAAGGTTGAGGCGCTGCAGGAACCTGGGGACCTCCTCCGGCCAGCGTAGCGGGAGCCAGTCGTCCTGGTGTCTGGCCAATAGCATAAAGGGGAAACCCCATTTGTACGGGATCCCCCTATCTCTGAGTAGCGCTGTGATGGGTCTCAGGGCCCTGCGGGCCTCAAGTGTGAGGGGAGACAGGTCTTGGTAAAGGGCAACTTCTGCGCCGTTGAAACGCCAGGTGGGCCTTGCGCGGGCTTTGTTCATTATTTTCTCCTTCAGTTTGTAGGAGTGTAGGCAGCATATAATGTCTCTCGGTGTGTTATCAGTCGTGCGTGCTCTGTTGGCTCTATGCGCCCTATCAAACGTTATGGAGTCTGGCGCATCTGTGCCTAGTATGTCGCGGAACAGTGTCTGTAGTGTTGCTTCCACGACCTCCGCCCCCTCGGGTTCTGGTAGGCCTCGGACCCTAATGTTTGATCTGCGGCCCCTGTTATCAAGATCTTCAGTTTGGCGTCTTAAGTGTAGAAGCATATTGCCTTGCCTGTGTATAGCCAGATTTGAAGCCTCAACCCTCTCTCCAACAGCCTGCACTGAAGCTTCAGCTGCTTGTATCCTGGAGGCCTGTGTGGAGATTTCGGCCTTAAGTGAGTTTACCTCCGTGCGGATCGCCGCATGTAGATTATCAGAGAGGGTCTGCATATCAGTTTTGGTGACCATTGCTGCTGCCAGGGCTTTTATTGCCTTGATGTCCGCACTGATCTCCGCCAGCGTGGGTGCAGCCGCCTCCATTATTGGCGAGTGGGCCGGGGAGTCGGCTATGCTTGCGCCCGCGGCCTCGTGGTACTCGGCGGACGCCGGGGCCAGGTACCCGTCCATGGGACCCGTTTGTGCGGCAGTCGCTGGATGCCTGGGGGTTTGGGAGCCGTCAGGGCGTTTAGTGCGCCCCATTTCCGTGCCGTGCTGGTAGGTAAGCCTGCTATATTTGCTGTGTGGGTCGGAGCTTGTCCCTTAAGCGGCCATCTTCGATCGCGGCCAAACCACGCCCCAACAAATTGTTTTTTAACGCACTGAATCTAATGAGAATAGACGATATCTTTGAGCATGTTGTTTGTGAATGTATAAATATGTTGTCTGTCAATTTCTTCTAAATAAATATTGATGTAATTCATCAGTAGAGATGTTGCGAACATAAAATTTTCCGTTCGCGACTGGCGAACGCGAATTTCCGGAAATGTTCGCGAACGGGCGAACCTGGCGAACCGCCATAGACTTCAATAGGCAGGCGAATTTTAAAACCCACAGGGACTCTTTCTGGCCACAATAGTGATGGAAAAGTTGATTCAAGGGGATTAACACCTGGACTGTGGCATGCCGGAGGGGGATCCATGGCAAAACTCCCATGGAAAATTACATAGTTGATGCAGAGTCTGGTTTTAATCCATAAAGGGCTTTAATCACCTAACATTCCTAAATTGTTTGGAATAACGTGCTTTAAAACATCAGATATGATGTTGTATCGATCAGGTAGTGTAAGGGTTATGCCCGCTTCACAGTGACAGACCAAACTCCCTATTTAACGCATCGCAAACAACCGCAAACAGTCCATTTGCACAACCGCAAACTCCCCATTTGCACAAGGTTGGATACCAAGCTAGCCATGTCCCGTTCCTTGTCCTCACTGATGTCATTGAAGGTCTCTTCCTCCACCCAGCCACGTACAACACCAAGGGTCCCTGAAAGGTGACAACAAACACCCTGTATTTTTTTTTTTAAATGTACAGTACTGTTACACCAGATATGAGTTGCACTGGTGTAAAACTGTGCCCTGGCAGGCTTACTGTGTCACTATACCCCACTCCCTCTAGCATGTAAACTCATTGAGCAGGGCCCTCAATCCCTCTGTTACAGTGTCACTATACCCCACTCCCTCTAACATGTAAACTCACTGAGCAGGGCTCTCAATCCCTCTGTTACTGTGTCACTATACCCCACTCCCTCTAACATGTAAACTCACTGAGCAGGGCTCTCAATCCCTCTGTTACTGTGTCACTATACCCCACTCCCTCTAACATGTAAACTC
Source organism: Pelobates fuscus (assembly GCF_036172605.1). Lineage (NCBI taxonomy): Eukaryota > Metazoa > Chordata > Amphibia > Anura > Pelobatidae > Pelobates > Pelobates fuscus. Next base: position 435,532,020 of record NC_086318.1, read on the forward strand.
ACTGAGCAGGGCCCTCAATCCCTCTGTTACTGTGTCACTATACCCCACTCCCTCTAACATGTAAAGTCACTGAGCAGGGCCTCAATCCCTCTGTTACTGTGTCACTATACCCCACTCCCTCTAGCATGTAAACTCACTGAGCAGGGCCTCAATCCCTGTTACTGTGTCACTATACCCCACTCTCTCTAACATGTAAACTCATTGAGCAGGCCCTCAATCCCTCTGTTTCTGTGTCACTATACCCCACTCCCTCTAGCATGTAAACTCATTGAGCAGGGCCCGCAATCCCTCTGTTACTGTGTGTCCAACCTGTCTGGTTACAAATACGTGTCTGTTAGCCCGCCCATTGTACAGCGCTACGGAACTTGTTGGCGCTTTATAAATAATAGTAATAATAATAATAATACAAGATTTAAAAACATGAACTAGCTGTTAATAAAATATATTTATACATGCACATGTTGCAGAATGCGTATCATATTAATTAGATATTATATTGAGCCAGATTGGTAAAGTTATCTTCTATGTGAAAGTTATTCTGTCTGAACATCTTGGGAATGGTACAAAGCTAGTCTGTAAAACGTCATCAATCACTGTCACATATGGAACAATGTAATATAGCGAATTATAAGAATATATCACGTTAGACAGGTGCAGTCTATATGTGTCTGCCGATTACAGAAAGAGAATGCCATGGCCTGTTTATCCCAGTATTACAGCCACCTGCCTGCATAGTAAGTAAGCCATTTAGAAGCCAGACTTGGCAATGGATCGAGGCTAATTCAGCTCACATCCATCTGATTAAGGCACAGAAACACAGACTTCACAGTCCAGCGTTACATTAATGCCAGCATGTCAATTATCCTCTGTATCTCAGGGTCACCCCAAGATTTGTCACAAAGAACTCATAGACTGGGTCTGTCTGCCTCTGTGTAAACAAGGCCTCCACCCACGTCAAGCTCCCAGCCTCCCCCAACACCACTCGGATTGAAAAATATGATATCACACACAGAAGAGAAAAAGGCCTTTCTTCCCCCAAATTGCAAAATGACTTTCATATGACTACTTCGGAGCATGGAGACACTTTTATGAGACAAAAAAAGGGAATTAAAAAAAAAAATAAAAAAAATACAATGAAACAAAACAGTTCTCACATTGAGAATATGATACAGGCAGTATGGTGAGTTCAATACTTGGACAAGATACAGAGTGTCATAACTATCCAATCATCTTCAAGAATCCAAGCCTATTGTGCTGCCTTATGAAAAAAATAAAAATAAAAAAAAAGAATCCCTTCTGTCCTCGGGGGTAGCTTGAAAAACCATAACCAGACGGTATAAATGTATTAACTGTGCACAGATCAGCTGACAGTACTAACCCAGAAAAAACAACAACATTTTAACAGGGTTTTTTTCGGAGTCATGCCAGCTGTTAATAAGTATTTCACTGGGTTGGAATAAAAAGTCAATTAACGTTAAAAGAAAATATATATATTTTAAAGAAACAATGTTAAAACCAGCTTGCATGTAGTGTGATAACAAAATACCATTTATTTGAAAGCAGAATTCTTACTTGTTGGGTCTCTGCATATGTTTGCCAAGCCCTCCTACTCCAGGATGCACTGGATGCACTCCTGAATTTTTCTTTCCTAGGAGACGCCATTTTCCTTCTCTATGACCTGGCAGATGAGGTGTGCCAGGAGCTGTGCCATCTTTCACATATGGGTAGGAGTTCAAAGACGGGTCTATAGAAGACCCTGCATGTTTTCTGCATCCCCCACAAATACACCATTGGAATCTATTACACCAGGGGTGCCCAAAATGTAGATCCACAGAACTACAACTCCCATGATGCTTTGCATGCCTTTAGAATGCTTTACAATGACAAAGCATCATGGAAACTGAAGTTTTAAACCATCTGCGGATCTACCTTTTGGAAACCCCTCTATTACACATAGTATTAGAAGATGTCTTTCCCCATCATCCATTAATTATGAGGCAGTTGGAAATTGCCTTCTTATGACACATCTTGTAGGTTAAAAAAAAAAGATTAAAAGCATTCCCCGGAGTGTCCCTTTAAATACACCCACTTGGTATTAAGTGCTGTGGTGTGGTTTATAATTCGGGATTATTCTAACTCCTAGTGACCGAATAATCTAAATTTTATTAAAGACAGGAGGCGAATATTTGCTTATCTTTCTTTACTGTAACTCCCAGCAGCAAAGAAACAGTTAACAGCAGTGTAAAAAAGTTTAACCAATCAGAGTGTATCACAGCAATATAAACTGTCATCAGGCTCCTCCCAATTCCTCTTTCTTGATGTAGCCGAACAGTCGTAGAGTCAACCATGTAAAAGTAGAATCATAAAAACGATGAACAGGTAACGGTGTAGATATCCGGTAGGATGAAGGTAGTGATCAACCCGCAGGTAGATTCGAGACAGAAGGCAAGTTTTCTTCACACTAGGAGGAAAGAGAAACATCGTGAAAGTATGGTCTCTTTGGCAAGAGAAAAAAACAAATAACTGTAGTGAAATGACTTCCAATCTAAGTGCAAGTTCTAACTTATGATAATAACTGGCAAGACAGGAGGCTTCATATTTGCTATTTTAACGCAGAGATAGCAAGGACAGAGAAACATGTGGAGAATGTCTAAAATAAAAGGTACGGAAGGTAGATTCTCTAGACCAATCAGCGGAGGATAGAATTTCCGCTAAGGAACCTCCGGCTATGAGTGCCGAGGAGGCGGCTGCGCCTCTAACCGAGTGAGCTCCAAAAGATGCATCAATGCCAGCCAGGGATAGGAGCCATTTAATCCAACATGCAATGGTAGGGCACGAGACTGGTTTGTGAGGTCGTACATAAGATATCAGTAGGGGCCCGGTAGGAGCTCTGAGAGGGGTAGTGCGAGCGATATAGTGTTTTATGCACCGGGCTACGCAGAGGAGGGGTTTCTCTGAGAAATAAGGATAGCTCACAGTAGATGAGTTGGTCTTGGTGCGTCTAGTGATATGAAAGTGTACCCCCTCTGGTTTGAAATCGAGGGCATGAAAGTCGAAAGCCCTGATGTCGGAAACTCTTCGGAAGGAGACCAAGCAAAGGAGGAGAGCTAATTTGGCTGACAATTGGCGTAGGGAGAGCGCCTCGTTGTCCGGCCAAGCTTCCAAGAACGTGAACATGATGGCCACGTCCCAGAATTGATTATATTTGGGATTCGGGGGTCTAGCGATGCGGATGCCCCTCAAGAGTCTACAGACCGACGGGTGTTTGCCTACTGCAGAACTTTCTATAGGGACGTGTGCTGCAGAAATAGCAGACCGAAACACGTTAATGGTCCGGTAGGATTTACCCTGGTCGAACAGAGATGACAGGAAGTTGATAATATTAATTATAGGTGTTGAAAAGGGATCAAGGTCCCTTTCCAAGCACCAGCAACTCCATAGGCGCCATGCAGAGATGTAGGAGCGTCTGGTTCCCGGGGCCCATGAATCCCAAAGGAGTCCCTGAGCAGTTGTCGAAAGGCCTGAGACGTTCCAAGATCCCCTGAAACGGTCCAAGCCACTAGTTGGAGATGATCCTGGATCGCCAATGGGTGAAAGTTGCCTGTCGGGTCTCTGAGGAGGTCGTAGGTGCTGGGTAGCAGCAGGGGGAAGTCCACTGACATTTCCAGGAGGTAAGGATACCACGGTTGGGCTAGGGTAACACACATAGTGTGTGAGGAAACAGAGCGGTTGAGCGGACCGGCAAAATGCGCTGCGGGGAAGTTTAGTAATTTAAACTGACAGTACAATAAAATAAAGTAGTAGGAAATGTGAAGTAATCTGAGTTAGTAGGTTGACTGGGGTGTCAGCCCATGTCACCTAAGTAAAAAGAAGCAAAATTACAAAAAAAACAGATGAGGAAAACTAGGAAGAGTTAAATATAAAAATATTAAAGTAATATATAATATATATAGTCAGCTAAAATAGAGCATAAATAGGAGTATAATTAGAATAGACTCACCTGGGAGGCTAAGCAGCAAAGAAAGAGGAATTGGGAGGAGCCTGATGACAGCTTATATTGCTGTGATGCACTCTGATTGGTTAAACTTTTTTACACTGCTGTTAACTGTCTCTTTGCTGCTGGGAGTTACAGTAAAGAAAGATAAGCAAATATGAAGCCTCCTGTCTTGCCATAAAATTTGTAAATTGTTAGTTCACTGCCAATACTGTTTGCTCACGTCTTTGTTAATTTGATAAAATAAACAAACATTCCTTTCTGCAATGTGTTTAAATGCTCGTACAGATGGTGGATGTCGAAGAAAGCATTTAGACAAGTAAATGCATGACAATGCCCCTAGTGGCTATTTATGGTACTGCTGATCTCTTGGCTGCCAATCCAGGTTATGAATAATTTAAACGTCTATACAATTCTACAAGGGAGATGATCTTATAAATCGCATTGATGTAGTTCAACCACAAGACAAGCTTACAGTGAAAACAATAATATTTCTACATGGAGCAAGCTGGCTGGGGACTTTCAATGGAATATTTCTTGTTGTTTTAGAAGAAACCAAAAGGGGCGACACACATCAATTATTAATATATTCAAAAGGTGCTCCATGGAGCGGTTTGTCAGATTGACACAGTGGCGGATCCAGAGCCTGACCTCCGGAGGGGCACTTGCAGATTATTTAGAGAAATAATCCAGACACAATACCCACTACAGCTCAGTGTAGTGGTTATGGTGCCAGTAGTGCCAGGACCCCCTCCCAGAGTAAGTAGGCAAACCGTTTAAGAACAGTTTGACAACTTACCTGAGGTCTGCTTGGAAATGGGGCTGTAGTAGGGCATAGGAGCAGAGGTGCAGTGTGCGTGTGTTTGTGTAAGAAGGACTGTGTGAGCAGTGTGTGCGTGTGTGTGAAAGTTGCAGTGTGTACGTGAGGATGGCAGTGTGTGTTAGGGGGGGCAGTGTGTGTGTGTGCGTTGCAGTGTGAGTGGGGGGCAATGTATATGTGTATGGGGGGAAGTTTGTGTGTATGGGGCAGTGTATGTGTGTGTAGGGTGTGTGTGTGTATTGGGGGCAGTGTATGTGGGCAATGTGTGTGTATGGGGGAAGTGTATGTATGTGGGGTAATGTGTGTGTATGGGGGCAGTGTATGTATGTGGGGCAGTGTATGTATGTGGGGGCAATGTGTGTGTATGGGGGCAGTGTATGTATGTGGGGGCAGTGTGTGTGTATGGGGGCAGTGTATGCATGTGGGGGCAGTGTATGTATGTGGGGGCAGTGTATGTCTGTGGGGGGAGTGTGTGTATGGGGGCAGTGTATGTATGTGGGGGCAATGTGTATGTATGTGGGGGCAGTGTGTGTGTATGGGGGCAGTGTATGTATGTGGGGGCAGTGTATGTATGTGGGGGCAGTGTATGTATGTGGGGGAAGTGTGTGTATGGGGGCAGTGTATGTATGTGGGGGCAATGTGTATGTATGTGGGGGCAATGTGTGTGTATGAGGGCAGTGTATGTGTATGGGGGAAGTGTATGTATGTGGGGGCAATGTGTGTGTATGAGGGCAGTGTATGTGTATGGGGAAGTGTATGTATGTGGGGGCAATGTGTGTGTATGAGGGCAGTGTATGTATGTGGAGGCAGTGTGTGTGTATGGGGGCAGTGTATGTATGTGGGGGCAATGTGTGTGTATGGGGGCAGTGTATGTATGTGGGGGCAGTGTGTGTGTATGGGGGCAGTCTATGTATGTGGGGGGCAATGTGTGTGTGTGTAGGGTATGTGTGTGATAAGGATGGGGGGCTTTTTCTAATGTTTTTTTTTTTAAATTTGATACAATTATTTTTTTACATTTATTTAAAATATACATAATGTCCCCCCTCCCTTCTTACCTTCTTACCTTTGTTTAAGGAGGAGGGGGGACATTTCTCGATCCCTGGTGGTCCGGTGGGGAATCCCTGGTGGTCCATGTGGTGAGAGTGAACTCTAGCCCCGATCTCCAGGGCTAGAGTTCACTCTCGCGAGATCCGGAGCGTTGCCATGGCAACGCTCCGTGCTCGCTCGCTCGCTCGGGACCTGGAGGAGCTGCAGACTGAGCTCCCCCGGGTCCTCTCTCTCTTCCTCCCCTGCCAGCGGCCAGCAAACAGTGCCTGCGGACCGGAGAGGGAGATCTCTGATCTCCCCTCCGGTCCATGAAGGCACATTGCAGGGCTGGCGCGTGGCCAGCCCTGCATTAGCCGGCAGGGGAGAGGGAGAACCTCGGATTCTCGGGGGGGGGGGGGGAGGGGGGCAATTGCCCCGTTGCCCCCCCGGATCCGCCAGTGGATTGACAGCAAGTAAGTAACACCTGAAAATCAAACCATTTTGTTTTCATGCAGGCTGTGTCAGTCACAGCCAGGGAGGTGTGGCTACGGCTGCATAAACAGAAAAAAAAAAGGGATTAAACTTGTAAATGGCAGATAATTGAGCAGTGAGACTTCGGAGGCATGATGTATACACCAACACTGCTTCAGTAAGCTAAAGTTGTTTTGCTGACTATAATGTCCCTTTAAGGTCAAAGTAGCTGATATGGAAGTTTGAATTTGAATTTGAAATTCACTTTAAATTTATCTGAATTCTAATTTAGTGACCCTGTGTCTCTTCTCAGTTCTTCACAGAACAACGTTAATTAACGAACTACATAGTAATTAGTGTACTAACCAATGAAAGCCACAAGCGAAAAAAAATAATCGCAGTCATGAACGATGTGAAGAAAAGGCACAATAAGGACAGCTCAGGATATATATTTTTTTTTTATTTGTGTTTTGTTTGTGATAAATCAATAAAGTGAAAACATCACGCCAATGTGATAAATAATGAACATAAATTGGGCCCTTTAAATATTGTGCCTAGATCAGTCAACTTGCTAATGAAGAAATTTGTGACAGTTATGAAATTTAGTACGAGCTTGCTATTTGATTAATAAAGTATTACCTAGAGCTGAATGTAATAAAGTAGCATGTTTATGTGTGTTAGCTGCGGTCGGTTCGTACACCCCCATAGCTTTCCCATGCTTATTTTGCTTGTACAGTAGATTCCGAAGGTTTAGTGAGTTAATGTGTTATGATCTGTTTCCATTTATTAATGACTACCAAGTCTTTTAAGTCAAAGCCATCAATTATTTCAAAGTTATTTAAAAAGGTTTCTAGCTACTGCTGATGTATAAACTGTTTTAAATCCAGGCTCCCACACTGACGAGAATACCAGCAATGATGGGCTAGGGAATCAAATTCCAACCATAATGCCAAAACTTAAAATTATCTACAATGAAGTGGCATATGACCCCAATTATTAAAAAGCACCGAGCCAGAATTGGCCATAATGCTGTCTGCCAAAGAGACGGAGACAGGTAAAATACTAAGCAACTGGCAATAATTCTGTACAGGATTGTATTGATTGTATATGGTCCATACGTGTCTGGATCTTTCAATCCTTTTCAGCCTGGAGAAGAAGTCTTCTTGAATCCCATTACAAATATAACCGCACCGCAGAGCATTAAAAATTCATTAAATTCGCAAAGCCACCTTACATCTCTCCATGCAATAGAAATAAAAATAAAAAAAACAGACAAAGATAAATTGCATTTTACTTATACTTTCTAAAAGTGGCAATTGTTATTAGTATTTTCTATCTCTGTGATGTTAGTATTTAAATTTATCATTTAATAACATCATTAATATTTCCCTGATTATTTTTCATTCGCTATAAAATTATGTAGTATTTGGCATATAGAAAAAAAGGATTAGTTTTTATATGTAGTCAAAGTATTAAATGGTGAAAGTAAATTTGGTTCTGACTTACAAAACATTGTCTAAATCTGGTCAAATCCATAAAAATTGAATTGAAAAGTCTGTAAAAATAATATGTCAATAAACTGCGAAATTATCAGAAATGACAACTGGAGATGTTATTAATGTCCAATCGATAGGGAATACTAGTATCGGTGATTGTGCACGTTTTTAGGAAGATGTATGTGTCTTAATGGTGGAACTCGGTGGACTTCACTCTATTTTTAACCTATAATCACTCAGTATTTATCTATGGATGACTTTATTTTATTGCTAAAAAAAAAAAAAAAAAAAAAAAAAAAGCAATAGGCATCAAAGCTCAATAATGGTCAAAACCAGATCGGCAAAAGTGGAGGTGATGGGATGAAGTTCTCAAAACATCTCTCTCCACCATATCACTCCCATGACAGGTTCAAGGCTTAGGTGGAGTGACATTTAACATCAAACCCTCAAACCACATAGGATGACAAGATCATTTCTGAGCACAATTTCAAATCTAATAAACCAGCCAGGCTTTAAGACTTACCCTTAACAGCAAGCCAAGAAGGTCCAGGTCACCCTCACCTTTACTGCTCCTCCTTTGTCCCTTTATTGCTGACTTCTCACTTGATCTGTGAATAAAATCAGCATATAGTGCCTGTCCCTGAGCCATCATTGCCTGTTACACTGTTTCATGATTCATCCATAAAGCGTTTTGGAGTTGCGAATTTCGGATGAATTGCCAATCGCCCAAAACCTGGACGTATCGCGATTTGCTAACAACTGAATGGTAACGATTGGTATTCTGTATCTCATTTTTTGTATTACGAATTTTAGGCTAAATTGACATATTATGGGTAAAACACCGTAATACAATGTGCTGCACACTTCTGTGGTTGTAAGTGTTTAGAATTTGGACCTGTCTTCTTTTCAATGTCTTGTATAACTCGATCGGTAATATGAAGATCAGAGACCCCAATGGGTCTTTGTATCATATCTGACTCACTGCAAGACTTGACGTTCTGCAATTAAGTTGCATCATAAGGTGATTCACTCAAATTCTGATAATTGTTTTCTTTACTTATTTAAATGGGGAATAATAAATGAAATAGCGGTTCAGGAATATGAGCATGTCAAAATATGTCACCTTAATGGTATGTGCAATTATTGTTTAGAAAGATTTCAAAAATATGCAAGAACTGTTCAGATGAATGCGTATTTTACATTTTCTTGCATCATAGGACTATTTTGAGTTATGTCAGTTATTTTGTAAAGTGACATTGTTTAAGTGGTTTAATATTATTCAATGGTTTCATTTAAATCTTTATGTATAAAACGAATGGGCCATCATTTCACTTGTTGTGAGCGAGTTTCATGGATCATTTTGTACACACACTCAGGAAGAATTAGGATGTGGCCACTTTGTGTAGCTCAGATTAGTCCTATCTAGTCTGTTATCCCATTGTTATAATGAGAATAATTAGTTTATAATGCAACGACCAACACAGATATATGGGAAACATAGTTCAACATATACTAAAGTTAAGAGAAAAGGATATCAACAAATGACGAAGCGATAAGGTTATAACACAGAAGGATGTGTTATACACGTAATAGATTCCGGAATTAGATACATGTATCGAGGTACCTTCTTGGTCAGGGCCGGTGCAAGGATTTTTGCCGCCCTAGGCAAAAAAAAAAATGTGCCGCCCCCTCTCACCCCCCATGTGACATCACAATGCCCCGCCCATATGCTATGCCATATGGGCCAACGCCAGTCTTCACAAAGTGTCTTTTATCTGAAAAGACAGTGTGTTTACATTAAAAAGCCTACAGGCACAGGTTATAGACACCAGAACCACTACATTATGCTGTAGTGCTTCTGGTGACTATAGTATCCATTTAATGTGAGGTAAATTAGAAATTAGTGCCACTAATAATATATTGGATTGCCTACTTACCACCAGATGAGGACAAGAGGCTGATGATGGGCTCAGTCTGGCTCCACAGGTCTGGTGTAGAAGAGGCTCTCTGGAGACTGTTTTTAACAGTGCTCACAACAATTAACGAACAGGAAGCAGCTCCATTTTTTAGGGCCCCTTACACAGCTCAAGGTCTGGGCCCCCAGAGCTTGACCGTGAGTATGCCTACAATGCCCACCCATAAATCCACCTACATGGCCCATCCATGAGTTGGGGATGTTTTATGTGTGCAATTTGTGTAAGGGATGTAGTGTGTTTATAGGGGATGCAGTGTGTTTGCGTATAAGGAATGCATTGTATGTTTCTGTGTGTGTGTGTGTGTGTGTGTGTAAGGGGTGCAAAGTTTGTTTCTGTGTATGTAATGTAGTTTCTGTGTCTAAGAGAATGAGTGTTTGTGTGAACGTAAGGGATGCATTGTGTGTTTCGGGTGTGTCTGTGTGTGAGTAGGAATGCATTGTATGTTTCTGTGTGTGTGTGTGTGTGTGTGTGTGTATGTGGGGGGGATGCATTGTGTATGTGTGTAGTGTAAAAGAGAGGGTTTGTGGGGTAGGATAGGGACTGAGAGGGGAGCAGCGCTTTATTTATTTATTTTTAAAATTCATAGTGCTCTCCCCTCCGGTCAATTATTGATTTCCCCTTCCCTTCTGTCCCTCCATGTTCTCCCCTTCTGTACCTTAGTGCTCTCCCTTGGTCCCCTGTCTCTCTGCAGTTCCCCCTTGGTGGTCTTCTCACTCCCACCCCCACCCCCTTAGTGGTCCTCCCTCTCCCAAACCCCTTAGTGGTCCTCCCTCTCCCAAACCCCTTAGTAGACCTTCCCCTACTCCACCCCACCCCCTTAGTGGTAATCCCCCCCCCCTCAGTGGTCATTATCCTCTCCCTCTCCCCCTTAGTGGTCCTTACCCTCCTCTCCTCTCCTTAGTGGTCCTCCCTCCTTACCCTCCTTTGGTGGTCTTTCCCCCCCTTAGTGGTCCTTCCTCTCCCAAACCCCTAGTGGACCTCCCCTCCTCCTCCCTCAGTGGTCCTTACCTCCCCACCCCCATTCCCCCTGTGTTCCTTCACCCCCCTCCCCTAGTGGTCCTTACTCCCCCCTCCGCTCCCCTTGTGGTCCTTACCCCCCTCCCCTAGTGGTCCTTACTCCCCCCTCCCCTCCCCTAGTGGTCCTTACCTTCCCCTCCCCTAGTGGTCCTTGCCTTCCCCTCCCCTAGTGGTCCTTACCTTCCCCTCCCCTAGTGGTCCTTACCTTCCTCCCCCCTCCCATAGTGGTCCTTACCTTCCTCCCCCCTCCCCTAGTGGTCCTTATCCCCCCCTCCTCCCCTAGTGGTCCTTATACCCCCTCTCTCCCCCCTAGTGGTCCTTATCTCCCCTCCTCCCCTAGTGGTCCTTATACCCCCTCTCTCCCCCCTAGTGGTCCTTATCTCCCCTCCTCCCCTAGTGGTCCTTATACCCCCTCTCTCCCCCCTAGTGGTCCTTATATCCCCCTCCCTCCCACCCCTAGTGGTCCTTATCCCCCCTCCCTCCCACCCCTAGTGGTCCTTATCCCCCCCTAAACCCCTAGTGATCCTTACCCCCCCCCCCTCCCTCCCACCCTTAGTGGTCCTTATCCCCCTCCCACCCCTAGTGGCCCTTATCCCCCTCCCTCCCACCCCTAGTGGCCCTTATCCCCCTCCCTCCCACCCCTAGTGGCCCTTATTCCCCCCCCACCCCTAGTGGTCCTTATCCCCCCCCACCCCTAGTGGTCCTTATCCCCCCCCACCCCTAGTGGTCCTTTTCCCCCTCCCTCTCACCCCTAGTGGTCCTTTCCCCCCCCCCTCCCTCCCACCCCTAGTGGTCCTTTCCCCCCCTCCCTCCCATCCCTAGTGGTCCTTTCCCCCCCCCTCCCCCCCACCCCTAGTGGTCCTTATCCCCCCCCACCCCTAGTGGTCCTTTTCCCCCCTCCCTCCCACCCCTAGTGGTCCTTTTCCCCCCCTCCCTCCCACCCCTAGTGGTCCTTCCCCCCCCCCTCCCCCCCACCCCTAGTGGTCCTTATCCCCCCCCACCCCTAGTGGTCCTTTTCCCCCCTCCCTCCCACCCCTAGTGGTCCTTTTCCCCCCTCCCTCCCACCCCTAGTGGTCCTTTTCCCCCCCTCCCTCCCACCCCTAGTGGTACTTACCCTCCCCTCCTGCCTTTGTAGCGTGGCCAGGCGCGCGGAACGCGGGACAGGAACCTTTGTTTCCTGTACCCGGCCGCCGGCGGACTGAAGGGAAGCGCTCACTGAGTGAGCACTTCCTGTCATTCCGCCGGCGGCCGGGGACAGGAAACAAAGGTTCCTGTCCCGCGTTCCGCGCCGCCCGGCCACATGGAGAGACCGGCAGGAGGGAGCGCTCTGCGCTTCCCTCCTGCCGGTCACTCAAACCCGGCCGCCCTCCATGCTGCAGTGCTGCGCCGCCTGAGGCTTGCAAGAGCGCTCAGGTGGCGCAGCATGAGGAGCGACACCGGGTGCAGGGATCCGGCGCCCCCTGGTAAGTTGCGCCCTAGGCGGCTGCCTAGGTCGCCTTACAGGTGGCGCCGGCCCTGTTCTTGGTGCTGATAGTCAGTCAGTGATGACTAAAAAATACCTTTTGTAATCTGTCTGGAACCAAAAGATTATTATTATTATTATTTATAAAGCGCCAACAAATTCTGCAACATTGTACAACAGGTGAACTACCAGTGTACATTGATCAACCTCAGCATTAAACCCACTGACAGGTGAAGTGAATAACATTGATTATATTGTTACAATGGCCCCTGTCAATGGGGTGGGATATATTAAGCAACAAGTGAACAGTCAGTTCTTGAAATGCATGTGTTGGAAGCAGGAAAAATGGGCAAGTGAAACGATCTGAGTGACTTTGACAAGGAGGAAGCTGGCTATATCGGCGAAACGCGTCATCTCGCCCTGACATCACATGTACGCACACTGTCAGTAAGCTCCGCCCTCTGAAACGATTGAAGGGGTGAAACTGTACCAAAGGGGAACCAAGTGCATGGGAGATTTACCAGCCTGCTGTTTTTTTTTAGCTGATTGGAAGACAGTCTGAGTTAATTTACCACAGTCCTTGGCATATTATTTGGAGATAATATATTTAGAGCAGACCGTACTGATCAGTATATTTGCTACAAGTTGGACCCACAGGAACAGAAGTTGAGGGCCCTGCTCACATGAGCTTACATTCTAAGGTGAGAGGTAAGGGTAAGATGCATTTCATAGAATAGCAAAGTAGTTTGCTAGAATAGTTCATACATTTTTTTCATGACACATTTGCAGAAGAGGAATCAAGTTGAGTTACCAGGTGCGGGGAGAGAAAGCTGTTAGCAGTTTAATTGATATTAAAAGGCATGGACACAGGGTGTGAGTCTAACTGAGCAGGAAAGGGAGTTCCGTAGGATTTATTTAGGCCTTAAGGATCACTGTCCCTCCCTATGACATTCTACAAAATTTACATTACACACAGGAAAGCTACAGACAGGGGAAGGGTGGAACGTGGTGGCTGATATAGTATACCGCACCTGATAAATTATCATACCTCGTCTGTGTCTTATATGGGTAATCAAGGAGTGAAGGATTAAGATCCCACAGGGCCCTATTCAAGTTGACGGTTTCATTCAAGGGCCCCCTTTCATTCTTCATACAGTGACGGTGAATGACAGAAAGCAAATTCCTGGTCCTGGAGCCCCTCTAATCCCCGGGCAGCTGCCTAGGGTCACCTTTGGTTAATCTTGCTCTGTAATCAAGCTGTGTAGGTAGTGTTTCTTTACTGTTGGAATGACATGACAAGATGCTTATTGAGGTATGTTATATATTGTGTCGGGGGTAGCTCTTATTCTCCAGCCTTACTGGCCATTAATAAGACACATTGTAGTTATCTTAGTTCTGTCCCTTGCTAGTACAGCACAGAAAATGCCACACTAAATATGGTTCATGTGGTACCCTGTACGCAGGCGGCTGTGACTCTCTGCTACCAGCTCGGTGATGGAGTGTCTGCTTTGACATAACAAATCAATAACCAGCCGTATCTGATATTTTCACTGTAAATACGTCTTTATGTACAGTAAATCGGCCAGCTTGCTGAATCTAACACAAGTGTTAGTTCACAGAAAATCGTGCACTGAAATGCCGATTTTAAAGAAAAAAAACAAATATAATTTTATCAATAGCATTTTTCTGTTACAGATACAGTAAGTATGTTTTTTGGAATGTTTTGGGCAATAAGAGATCAAACACAAAGCTCTTTGGACAGTTTAGTAAATGCCATGGATTGTTAACACTTAGTGACACCTAGGGGCAGCTCATGTGATCACCGAGAGAGACAATAAATAATGTCATTGAATGTGCATTCGTGTGTTAGTGTGTCAGGGCCACTGCTAGGGGCATAAATAATAGGGGCTTTAGCCCAAGGGCAAATTAAGATCCTCCTAAACTAGCTTTATCCGTATATCATGCCCTAAGACCATCCCTAATGTGTTGGATAAATCATAACATTTAGAAAATTTCACGAACCTGTATTTATAAACTCTAATAACTGTACACCTGCTGTATTAACCCTTCACCCACTTCATCCAAACCCTGCACACACAGCAGTAACCCACAGCAGGCTGTATTATTAGCCCTGAATACAGTGAATTAAAGCCGCACTGCTACAAACTATATTATTGGTCTTATTTCTCTCTCTATATTAAAGGCGACTCGAGCCTAACAATGAAATAGTGCCAAAGTTAAACTGGGCCTTTCCAGGACCCCACTTGGAGCTCCAGAACCATCAGACCCCTCCCCCTCCCTCGCAATACCACTGATGACTTTGAATGCGTGCTTTGGTGTTGGTTTGGGAATGGGTATGTAGTTGGATGTGTCTATCTCTGTCTGTGTGTGTCTGTGAATGCGTGCTTCAGTGTTGGTTTGGGAATGGGTATGTAGTTGGATATGTCTATATCTGTCTGTGTGTGTCTGTGAATGCGTCCTTTGGTGTTGGTTTGGGAATGGTATGTAGTTGGATATGTCTATATCTGTCTGTGTGTGTCTGTGAATGCGTACTTCAGTGTTGGTTTGGGAATGAGTATGTAGTTGGAAATGTCTATCTGTGTCTGTGAATGTGTCCTTCAGTGTTGGTTTGGGAATGGGTATGTAGTTGGATATGTCCATCTCTGTCTGTGTGTCTGAGAGAGTGCATTCATGTATGTCTGTGAATGGGTGATGAGGTTGGGGAACTATTGCCATGCCATGAAGGGGTTTATGTGGCCTACAACAATCTCTAGGTAGGTGGTATGTGTATAAGTAACATCCATATGATTGCCAGGACCCTGATGCTGGTTCACCAGTTGTCCTTCCTTGCACCAATTTTGGTAGGTACTAACCACTGCATTCCAGAAACACCCCACAAGACTTGTCGTTTTGGAGATGCTCCGACCCAGTCTAGCCATCACTATTCGGCCTTTGTTAAAGTCACTTTGTCCGTTTTTCCTGCTTCCAACACATGAAATTCAAAACTGACTGTTCACTTACTGCCTAATCTATCCCGCCCCTTGACAGGTGCCATTGTAACAATATAATCAATGTTATTCACATCACTTGTCAGTGGTTTTAATGTTGTGATCAGTGTATACACATTGAAATGGTTTCTGAATGTTGAGGTTCATTTGTTAGATTTCTAATGTAGAAAGTTAACAACTTAACTACAACTCCCCGAAACCTTGGGATACTTTTGGATGAAAAAAACCTGCAGGATGACATTAGGATAAGAAAGGGTGGTCTTATGAAGCCAAACCAAGTATTTCCATTTTGGCTTGGCTCTCTAGATGTTGAATCGATTGAACGATGAGTCTAGATATTCACAATGGCAAGTCAACAGCTCAGTAATGTGTGTTCACATGGAAAGTCTGGATGGATTCTGTGTCTCCAGAGTAAGGACACAACAGGACAGTTCTCAAACTTAAGATACAATTGATATAACTGGAGCAAATGCATTGACAGAGACAACTGGAATAAATCAGAGTAGATGGCACATAGCCAGATGGTGTTGATCATTGTGTGCTGTCCAAAATATCAAATTGTGGTGTTAATCATGCAATCCAAGTCTTTCTTCTAAAACCTACCAACTAACGAAAATAACATTCACCCCAATCAAAGCATTCCTAAAGCTTTACAATATAGGTTTCTAGATAATACAGTTGAAGGCAGCTCAAACACCCAAACCAGAGTCTCTCTGTTCTGGTCCAAACAAAAATGCGCATGCTAAAAGAAGGGGGTAGTGCCTTGGTGGGAGGTAGAAGTAGTCTTCGTGGTAATTGCATATATAAAAAAGAAAGAATACAACAAAATATAGTGTAGTATATTCAGTATAAAATAGTTCAGAGTAAGAAGTGCACTTACTAAGTGTAGACCTCGTGTAGCTCTACTATGTAGAACCTGGGCAGTATGATCCCCGTCTAAGGATGGCTGGTCTCTTCTTCCATAAGGTGCATGGTGGCCTTTAGGTAGGCAGGTTAGCTCCGGGTGGTATATGTCCCAGCGGAAGACCTTATGAACTTGTAATCAAATGTTGATTACCCCCTCCTTTTAGCATACGCATTCCTAAAGCTTTAGTGACCCCCTCCCCCCAAGTCATGTAAAATAACAAAATTAAATGTTTAACTCTCTCAACATGGCTTACAGTTTCTCAGTCCATTATGTCATAGGGGAGACATGGCCTCTATCACCAATTTCCAGTTCAATGCTCCTTATAAAGGATCATTAGGGGGCTCAATGTGCACGCTCATCATAGGAAAGAATTTAATCAATGCTTTGCTGTGGGGTCTTCCATGTCACAGGGCCCAGTTTGACAGCCAATAGAGGAGGAATTAACCCTGTAATCGTTCTTCAAAACGTATCCATCAGTGTTTAACATTGAAGGGTTACGAAGACAGGACAAATGTCCCCAGATCAATACAATGAGATGAAGGAGCCTGGGTGACTTTAGTGGTCCTTTAGAGGACCGTGTCAGGATGATTGCCAAATCATCCTGAATGTTTATTGCTGTAGGCTTTTGCAGAAAAGATCTCGTAGCAGTATATCACATTCATTTGAAGCAGAATAAAAAATAAATAAATGAAAAAAATACTTTTCCGTCAGAATAATTTTCCATCCCTTCGGCATATGATTATCTTCATACTGCCAGGAATTTTATTCACTAAATACCACTCAATTGAAAAAACAAGTTGAACACGTAGGCGGCAGCAGCAGCTGATTCAGAAAATTTCTCTAAATAGGCGAAAGTCATTGCCTGGCGGTTGCAGTCTGAATAGTGGAATTTAATTTTGAATAGACATGTGCAATTCGTTTCGTTCCATATGTACACTCGGACGTATTTTATGCAATTTGGATGCTTACGAATGTCCAAAGTTCGAATTGCCGAATTGCCAAACCGAACCGAATTGCTTTGGATTTCTGAAAAGTGGCAAAACAAGAGAGGGATGCTTACGAATGTCCGAAGTGCTGAAGTCCCAAACTGAACCGAATGCCATTGGTTCGAATTGCCGAAGCAGACAAATGCTTTTACTTACCCGAATATCCGAACCTAATTTTGAATTCATTCAATGTAAGCCTTCCTCACTAAGTCAGTGTTTTGGTCAGTCCATAACCCATACATTTTATCTCTCTATCTGTAATCTATGATCATGTGAAGATTCCTCTATTTCCTGTCTATAATAATTTTTACATAGGCTGAAAAGAGACATGTGTCCATCAAGTTCAGCTTTCCTCACATCTGTTGTTGATCCTAAAGAAAGTAAGAAAAAAACCACAGTTTGAAGTACTTCCAATTTTGCAACAAACTAGGAAAAAAACATTTCTTGACCCCAGAATGGCAGTCAGATTTATGCCTGGATTAAGAATCTATTACCCTACAATTGAAACATTACATTCTTGAATATTACGTTTTTTGCAAGTATGCATCTAGTTGCTGTTTAAACATATGTACAGATTATGATAAAATCACTTCAGGCAGAGGATTCCACATCCTTATTGTTCTTATGGTAAATAACAAAATCTCCTTTCTTCCAGTCTAAACGCGTGACCTTGTGTCCTATGTTTAGTCCTGTTTGTGAATACATATCCAGACAATGGTTTGTATTGGCCCCAGATATACCTGTATAATTATTTTATTATTTATATAGCGTCAGCAAATTCTGTAGCGCTGTACAATGGGTGGACTAAAAGACACGTAATTGTAACCAGACAAATGGACGCACATGGGCGGGGTGGGGGAGGTTGAGTGCCCTGCTCAATGAACTTACATGCTAGAGAATGTTATCATATCCCCTCCGAGGTGCCATATCCCCTCTGAGGTGCTGTTTATTAATTTTAAACCAAATGTGCTGTGTCAATGTAAGGCGCTTAAGATTAATTTACATCAAAAGTTTAAAAATGCTGCTCAACACTCGTGTTAGTACCTCTAACTTAACACAGTAACATGTAAACCAGATGGTGAAATATTATCTGAGTGGGGAGAATCCACCACATCAAACAAAAAATCCTCACTACAACTGTGAATAAAGTGTGGTATTCACTGCTCACCTTCTTGAGAGCCAAAGTACTGGGCTCTCAGAGTAATGCGCACTGTGCCTTTAAGAGGGCACAACTCGTCTTTGCAGCAGTGGACAATTGCAAAATATGGGACTTAGATAAATTGAAAAAAAATATTAACCAAAGTATAGGGTATATTAAAACAACAAATAAAAAAATACCACAAATATTCAGTCCCAAAAAATGAAGTAGCCGTCCAAAGCAGTCCGAGACGCGTTTCGCCTGAACCAGCAGGCTTTTTCAATCGGTATCCTCTTGCGCGTTGTGCCGGTTTTATACCTGGCGGTTCGTCCGTGTTTGGTCTCCCAGTGTATCTCCTGTCCAATCAAATTGCCGGTCCGTGGAGGTGTTGGCTGAATCAGCTGTTTGCGTTTATTTTCGTGTACCCGGAAGTGATGTGTCGGAGAGCGTCAAACGTCACTTCCGGTATCGCCATATTGTATACTGGCATGATGTTCGCTGGCAATATAGCTCCAGGCAGTAATTCATAATGTCCATTGCGGTGAATTAGAAAGGTAGACAAAAGTATTAAAAATGCAATATATAACCACGGAGCTTATACATGAAAAAAACACTTAACTCTTACATAATGGGAATTTTAGCTATGGTGATAAGCTGGCAAACAAATGGTATTTGAAAATGTGTTATACACATAATCACCAATAGTAAACAGAAAAAAAATATGTTAGGCTATGTTGTATATACACATACGTAATACGTAAAATAGAGAAACCCAATAAAAACCGTAATCTTCATTCACCTAATCAAAACTATAGATACAGAATGTCACATAACATTAGGGTACAGAAAAATCATCACATAATATTAAAGTGCAAAAAGAATCATCACGCTTTCCAAAAGGACCACATGACCGTACCAGCTATATGAAGAAAAAAAAAAAAATGTTGTATCCCGACTCTGCACTTTTTCTAGTGCCATAATATCCTTCTTTAGAACAGGTGCCCAAAATTGCACAGCATATTCAATATGTGGTCGTACCAGTGATTTATCAAGAGACAAAATTATATTCTTATCCTGAGAATTAATGCTCATTTTGATACATGCCAATACCTTAGTAACTGCAGATTGACATTGCTGCCTAGTTTGTCTATAACAATTCCCAAATCCTCCTTGTGTGTGGTTATCCCTAATTCACTACCATTTAGGGTATAAGTTGCATATCCATTCTTTACCCCAAAGTGCATAACTTTACATTTTTCTACAATAAATTTCCCCTGCCATTTGAGTGCCCAGTCCCCCTGTCTATCCAAATCCCTCTGTAGCAAAGTAATATCCTGCTCACAATGTACTACTTTACAGAGTTTTGTGTCATTTACAAACACTGAAACATTTCAAGATCATTTATAAATGTTACATAAAAACAGTCCCAGACCTGATTCACTGCAACACCATGACCTATACTTCTTCAGAGTAAGGCAATTAAGTTAGTTTGACATGACTTCATAAAACCATGCTGATAACCATATTCTTCTCAATGAATTCCTGAATATTATCCCTTTA
The DNA here is from genome assembly GCF_036172605.1 of Pelobates fuscus. Lineage (NCBI taxonomy): Eukaryota > Metazoa > Chordata > Amphibia > Anura > Pelobatidae > Pelobates > Pelobates fuscus. Next base: position 435,551,881 of record NC_086318.1, read on the forward strand.
TAACCTTTCAAAAACTTTCCCAGTCACAGAAGTTAAGCTCACATGTCTATAATTTCCAGGCAAGGATTGTAAACCCTTTTTGAATATAGGAACCACATCTGCCTTCCTCCAATCCTCTGGTACAATTCCTGAAAGAAAAGAACCTTGAAAGATTAAAAACAGAGGTTCACTTGTTTCCACACTTAGTTCCTTAAATATTCGTGGCGAATACCATCAGGCCCTGGAACTTTGTTTAGCTACTGCAGCAAATTGTCTTGAGTCATCCAATCACACTTTTTCTGCAAGTTTTTTTTTTTTCAGCAACCATTTGCATTTCTATAGTCATAGGTTCTTCCTTAATATGTACTGAGGAGAAATAGGGATTTACATTTTCTGCCTTTTCCTAGTCTTCATTAACGAACACTCCCATCCCAGTTTTTAGTGTACCTACACTTTCATTTTTTATTTTAGAATGTATGTACTTTGTGGTTGGTTTTGCTCTCTTTGGCTATCACTTCATTTTGAAGTTTAGCAAATCTAATCACCTTTTTCATGCATTATTGACTTCCCTATATCTTTTATAATCTGATTTGTTCGATTTAAGTACTTTAAATGCCCTTTTCTTATTTTTAATTTCTTGATTTACTTTCCCACTAAGCTACACTGGTTTTGATTTGTTCTTTTATATTTATTACCCAATGGTACATACTGAGAAATGCACCTAATATTTGTTTGAATATATTCCATTTTTCCCCACTAAATAGTTTACGCCAGTCAATATAACGCTGCCCTTATCTTATTGAAATTGGCCTTTTAAAAATTATATGTTTTAGTATACTCCATGTGCAATTGTTTGTTTGAGTTTATTTCTAGGGGAGCTATATTGTGATCACTATTTCACAAAGGCTGAATGTTGTTTAACCCCTTAAGGACACATGACATGTGGGGCATGTCATGATTCTCTTTTATTCCAGAAGTTTGGTCCTTAAGGGGTTAAGGACCAAACTTCTGGAATAAAAGGGAATCATGACATGTCACACGTCATGTGTCCTTAAGGGGTTAACAGATCAACGTTGTTTGTTAGAACCAGATCCAGACAAGCGTCCTTTCTAGTTGGTGCATGTACCAGTTGTGACATGAAGGTGTCATTTAAGTTCAAAAACCTTATTCCCTTTGCTGAGCTACTAGTCCCTCTATCCGAATTTATGCCCGGGTAATTAAAATCTCCAATAATTAACGTGTTACCCAGATTTGCAGCTTTCTCAATTTGCTAAAACAGTTGTTGTTCCTCATCACTATTCAAATGGTGGTTTAGAACATATCCCATCCAATAATTTATTTCCATTATTTTGCCCCAAGCAGATATTTACCCATAAAGCTTCCACATTTTCTTCATTAAATTCCAGTTGCTTGAGAATTGGCTTTAATGTATGGTTGACATATAAACATACCCCACACCACCTTTCCTTTTTTGTATATCTTTCCTTAAAGGGAATCTCCAGTGCCAGGAAAACAATCCGTTTTCCTGGCACTGGGGGTTCCCTCTCCCTCCCACCCCCCAATCCCCGGTTACTGAAGGTGTGAAAACCTCTTCAGTCACTTACCTGAGGCAGCAACGATGTCCCTCGTTGCTGTCTCCTCCTCCGCGCAGCTCCTCCTACTGTCTCCGTCGGCCGGTGGGCGAGACTGATCCCGCCCACCGGCCGTGGAGACCTAATGCGCAACAATGCCGCGCATGCGCATTAGCGCTCGCCATAGGAAAGCATTGAAAAATTATTTCAATGCTTTCCTATGGGGAAATGAGCGACGCTGGAGGTCCTCACACAACGTGAGGACGTCCAGCGACGCTCTAGCAAAGGAAATCTTTGCTATAATCCAGGAAGTGACCTCTAGTGGCTGTCCAGTAGACAGCCACTAGAGGTGGAGTTAACCCTGCAAGGTAATTATTGCAGTTTATAGAAAACTGCAATAATTACACTTGCAGGGTAAGGAGTAGTGGGAGTTGGCACCCAGACCACAATGGGCAGAAGTGGTCTGGGTGCCTGGAGTGTCCCTTTAATAACATGTAACCATTTAAGTTAATTGACCAGTCATGTGTCTCATCCCACCATGTTATGTCTATTATGTCTCTAGTGCCTCCATTTTGTTATTTAGGCTCTCCACCCCCCTATGGTAAAGCCCAGCTCATTTCTGTCCTATCTCCATTTTGTACATGTCTATGTCCCTCCCCGCACCACTAGTTTAAAACTCATCATTAAAGGGTTAAAATAAGCACCATGATCACTTCAGTGATAGGAAGTGGTCATGGTGCCTGGAGTCCGAATGCACCACATTTTTCTATGAAGCTCTGCACATACAAAGTTTAACCTCTTCACAGCAGGAGGTGTAACTCCACCTCTTGCAGCACCATTGGGGGATTTTGTCAGCCCGGAACAAGAGTCAATGTTATTTACCCAGGTAAAATGGCACCAGGGTTCTCCTACCATCTTAATCGCTAGAGAGGGTTATGACAGTACCATCATGGCTGTATCATTGTGGATGTGTTAGTCACATTATTGCTCTGTGTGCACTAACGTAATGAAACTTCTTGTTTTGCATTTTAAAAAGAAAAATCTGTATCACAAAACATACAAACAACAAAAACAAGTCACACATTCACATGGTATTTTTAATCTTATTTTAGAAACAAGACTACAAACAGAGGTATTTCTAGCATCAGAATTATACAAGATAGAAATAAAATAATGAAAACAAACACTCAACACAACAAAAATATTCACACCAAAAACAAGCTTAATGTCGTAAAGGGATCTATATGGCATATAAACTACAAGCCTATTATAAAAGCTCTGCTTTACAAAGCTTGTGGTTTCAATAAAACAATTTAATCCGAAACGTGTGAAATAATTCAATGTGAATGACGTGAGTAAGGTTCTTTGGAGGCATCCGGGAGACAGTAAGGTTCTTTGGAGGCATCCGGGAGACATGTTAACGAAGAGATGATATGCACACCTGGTGCTCAAAATGCAGCTGTGATCCTAGGTTGACGATGACTATTTTAGCTTTCTCAAAAGCCATTATGTTGTGATCTTAGCAGCTCACATGCATACGTTCTCCACTGAGCTTTGGACCAGCCAGGCTTCAAATCCGGAAATCAGATATCTGTACATGTTATAAGGGGGTTCAAACTTATTTTCTGTACTTGATACAAATCCTATGGTGAAGGGGAAACCAGCCAGAGAATCGGCCAATCCAATTCATGGTTTGAGAAGTATCGACTTTAGTAAATGTATTCCTGCTGTGTGGCTCTATTTTTACTCTATTTCAGGAAGCAATCAGACAGTTATCATGCAGGGCCATACTATTTGTAGATGTGGATATAAAGGCAAAGATATGGGAGAAGACAATTAGGGACACAAAGTATCTTATTGTCCCTAAAACAATCATTCTGTTGTGATCTTCATTGGCTTTGTTAAGCGATCTCGTGCGCTAATCTTGCAAGTGTGGGAGAATGACCCAGAGGCCATTCTAGTTTGGTTAGAAGGGTAGGAGAATTATTCTACATATACTTTGTAGCAATGTGCTGTTTGCACATGGCTTTCAGATTGTAAGTGTCAATTCTGGTTAAATTAAATAGGGCATTTAGTATACCAGCACTTTCCTGGAGCTCAGAGTACAGAGTAATAAGGAGCTTCCTGATATAAATGTGGTTTGTGCAAACCGCTCCCTAGAGGAACACTACTTTTGGGGAGCAAACACTTAGCAAACCCGTAGAATCGCTCCTCTAACCCCCAAACAGACATGGGTAGCACAGCATAACATGACCATTTTCAGTTGCCTTATTGGGTGGCCACCATCAGCTTGTCTTTAAGGACGGATCTCAGTTTCAGTAACCATATTTTTCATTCAGATGCGTTCGTCCATCACCTGTTTGGTCTAAGAGCAAAGACACGAGATTCCAGTAAATAGGCAATTATGTCAATTTCAAAAAATTGAGAACAAACCGTGACTTTTCATGGCATGTCAACTCTAAATTAATTTTTCATTTTAGCCCAAAATAGAACTGGAAGCAAAGAGGATTTACAGAATGTTCCCAATTCAACTTTTTATGGCTTTCTATTCACTGTGCATTAAAGGGACATGTAACACACTCAAAGGAATATGATAGCATTAGGGACACAAATGTGTATTCCCAACACTATAGTGCCCGCGTCTAAAGTAATATTAGTCCGTCAGCCAGTTTTACTCACCTTGTTCTTCTCCCCCGGCAATGTCACAGAGGACGCAGTTGTCCAATCCAAGGCTTCTCAAAGATTTTTACTCCGTAAGTGCAGTGGAAACACTTCAAGTGACTGTCATGCTGACAGCAAATAGATGCAATGTAATGTTTCTCAAAAATATTGCAGGGTTAAGAGGACAGGGAGAATGCACCCAGACCACTTTATTGGAGTTTTTGTGTGTCTGAAACCCAGACACATTTATGAAGGGTTAATAAAAGTGACAATTTTAATAGAAATCTACACTTTTATTTTTGGTAGAAGAATCACCTCCCTGGCTGTCAATGAGACAAAGGTTTTCTTACCTTTCCCTTAGCTCTACAGAACTAATGGAAGTAGCGGGGGCCTGCCTCCCCTCCCCCCTAATGGAAGTAGCGGGGGCCTGACTCCTCCTCCCCCCTAATGGAAGTAGCGGGGGCCTGACTCCTCCTCCCCCCTAATGGAAGTAGCGGGGGCCTGACTCCTCCTCCCCCCTAATGGAAGTAGCGGGGGCCTGCCTCCCCTCCCCCCTAATGGAAGTAGCGGGGGCCTGACTCCTCCTCCCCCCTAATGGAAGTAGCGGGGGCCTGACTCCTCCTCCCCCCTAATGGAAGTAGCGGGGGCCTGACTCCTCCTCCCCCCTAATGGAAGTAGCGGGGGCCTGCCTCCCCCTCCCCCCTAATGGAAGTAGCGGGGGCCTGACTCCTCCCCCCCCCTTCTTTTATTTTATTTTTTTAACAAGCTGCTCATTGAGAAGCATTGGAAAGCAGCGAACGTGTCTGTGAAAGTCTGTGCTGATAAAAAAAAAAAAGGTAGGCCTGGCAAAGTTTGCAGACAAGAGGATTGCAGCTTTTTGCATGCTATTTTAGTTACACTCCCAATAGATGTATATATGTGGGGAGGAGATATCTACTAAATTGTAAAACAAACAAAAAAACACAACAAAGAAAACCAAAAATAAATGAACACATTTTCAATGGAGTGTACTTGGAATTCTAAAATTTAACATTTTTCATTTTAACAAATAACCGTGAAGGAGTTCCAAAAGATTCATTTTTATACTGGGGCCCAAAACCAGACAGATCGAGCATTGGCAAGTAAGCTTAAACCAAAAAGAAAAGGCACCAGCAGTTATACAGTACAAACTGGATTCTTTGTCAGTCTATATTACCATCTATGTATGCTTCAAAAGCACTGGCATTTCATGCATGTAGCAACACACAGAAAAAACTACTCGAATACACTGTTCAGTATCAGAGAAGATAAAAAATACACAACTGTGTGATAATGTTTAAGCAAATATGTAGCAAGCTTACAATGCCGAGAGCTGCTCAGAGGATGTGTAGATTGCTGTTTACATCTAATCATTCGTTTTGATAATAAGATAGAAGGACATCTGTCCTTATTTAAATAGCAGACATTCACAATGCATAATTATACACGTTTACAGAGTATGGATCATTGCCCTACTGAATCATGATATATGATCACGTTCTCACAAGGATTTCCAAACTCCATGCAATCTATGAAACGCACTAGATGATGATTGCCGTTTCTGCTTTTATGAATGTGAAATACATTTTGTAATTTTTAAAGAAGGACCCAAAGCTTCATGCTTGCACACTGTAGAAGCACTGGCCCATGCACTTTTGGTCCACTATCATTCTCTCTAGAAGCACTGGAATGGACTGGACAAAAGTCATTGCATTTGGAGTCTATACGGTGTGACATTACCTGCAGGTGGCGTCCACACAGAGTAATCTGGGTCATCCTCGGGGTAGTGTAATGAAGTCAAGGTTTGTGGAGGCTGTGAGATATAAAAAAAAAGAAAAATGAATATTTTGAGTTAAAACAGAAACTATGGTATAAAAAGCAGACACTATTTTTCAATGCATTACAAATTATAGATAGCACATTAAAAATAAAATTGTTCCATAGTCATCTATTATAAATAAATAAATATGGAAAGGCTGAGCCTGTAGTTGTGGGAGGGGATATTGCTATACACAGGTCGCCCCTTCCTCTGGGCTGAGACGGTCTGGTTCAGTACAGATCCATCTACTTCCAGTTCAAAGGTCATCAACACAAACTGCCGAAACGCCAGACAAGCTGGTCTTTGCCTAGTGCGGCCTCATTTTACCTCACTCTAGTAAGAGCCTCTACCTTAGAAGCTCATGGGGCACCGCTGTGTCTGGCCCAGCCGCGGCTGTTACTGTTCACACATTTTATTTTTTTTCCTCTACAAAACTGTAAGTTTGTTCATTCGGATATGGCGTGTTTCACTACTAATGCAAATTCAGCCTATTTCAATTGTACATAGCATTACTGCGACGCCTCAATTAGGGTAATGCTTTCACTTACTGTATTTGGCCATATCGACTTTTATCATATGCAATTCGGTTGTCACCCTTCTTTTTATGTTTCATTTGTCTGCCCTCTGGGTATTCATGCACTCATTAGGACTACATTGTTAAGTATTTATGTAGCTAGGTGTTGCAACAGTCTACATTTATGTCAGGCCCAAATTTGGGCCTATACATGTGGTAGAGGAAACAGAAATATAAACTTTTATATACATTCTCTGTACACAATGAAACTTAAAAATTCTTCATCCTGTTCAAATGGGAATATCTTCTAAATGTCTAAAAATCTTCTTACTAAACAAACTCACACTCATAAAATGTATCATAGGCATTTCAGTTGCCGCCCTATTTTTAATGTTTTATGTGTCCGCCCTCTGAGTTTTCAGGCACTTATTGGACCTACATTATTTATTAATCATGTGGCTAGGTGTTGCAACTGACTGCCTAAATTTATGTCAGGCCCAAATTTGGGCCTATACATGTGGCTATAAAAAAAAAAAAAAAGGATTTGTTTCACTGTAACAGCCTGTTTGATATGTGTTCGGTTATTGGAATTTGTTTATTGCTTACAAAGTCATCCATGCATATTTAAGCCTCAGGTAATTCTGGCTCGCTAATGTTGTCCTGATTTCTCACATGTTTGCCTGAAGTTACTTTCATATTTTTCTGCAAATAACGAGTTTGCTATTTTAGGTTATTCCAGGGTCATTTTGTATTGCCTACTGCTAAGTGGAAATCCCTGTTTAGTGGATGTGCCCTGAATCACAACATGCATGCATTTATTTATGTAATTTTACATAGGGGTATGATTTAAAACCGCTTGCAAAATCTGCAGTTCTCTTGTCTGCTGCTTCTGCCTGCCCTCCCCTTCTAACCCTGCCCGGTCTTTCTGTGGCTGTCCAATCGCTGACTTCCTGGTCCAGTTCAATGAGAAGTCTCTGCAAGGTGGGTGCTCTGGGCAGTTGCTGCCTCTTGAGTTTGGCTTTGTTGGGCTGATCGGGGGGGTGGGTTAATTATGGAGGTGTCAATTTGTACTGAAGACTGCACTTCTACCCCCGGTATGGGTTTTTAATTCGATAACTGCATTTCATGATTTATTGTCTGCTATGGCCTCATTCGATCACTCAAGCACATCAATTTTCCACCTTCTATAAATTTGGTCCGCATTGGACCGCGCAGGTTTTCCTAATACAGTACAACCTCATCCACTTTTTAGACATGGTTAACATTGCGGCCCACTTAGGCCGCCCGTTTTATCGTTTGCACGAACACGTGTCAATCATATTTAGCCATATTAGGTCAGCTCAGGCAATGTGATTACTTTTACGGTCTTATTTGTAGGGTCTACAAATAATGCATTACGTAAACCTCCGTCATGTTCAGTTTAAGCACGAAGTTATAGCTGATGTTGAGATTACTGAGATATCCTACCATTGTTACAGCATTTGCTGTTGCTTTCAACCCTGTTCTCCCATGGTTGTGTATGCATAAGTGTTTATCCTCCTAAGCATTCTGCATGTATATCTTATATCTCCTGTCTCTTCCTATGTATTGTGTACAGCCTTCACGGCCGCTAGCCAGCTCAGCCACTGTGGCATCCTAGAGGCATGGGCCTTTGTTCCCGTTTTTGATTCTGTCTGCCGACACCCCGTTTTATTTTGCTCCGTGGGTATGTATTCTATGATGCTTTATAAGTGTTTATAAATGGTTTCTATTCTGTTTGCCATTTCATAAACTAGATGATTATTTGTAACTATCAGATTCTCTACTATCTCATCACCAACATGTATTGGTTACATACAACTTCTCCACAACAATTCTCTGATTCACATCCATCCTTCACCTGCATTAATCCCAACACAGCTGCACAACCATCCTGCCTCTCAGAAACCAAATTGGGACACCTTCTGGTATTAAACACAATTACCTACTCATGGCCCTCACTAGGCCTTTACAATGTGTGGTCATATGCCCCACAGTGGGCAACATGCCACGTCCTAACTCGGCACCTCATTTGGACATTTCATTTACATCTGTCTTACAGGATTTGCATACTACCCCATTATATTACATGTTATCGACAACATACCTATCCTTAAAGGGACACTATAGTCACCAGAACAACTACAGCTTATTGAATTTGTTCTGGTGAGTAGAATCATTACCTTCAGGCTTTTTGCTGTAAACACTGTCTTTTCAGAGAAAATGCAGTGTTTACATCACAGCCTAGTGATAACTTCACTGGCCACTCCTCAGATAGCTGTTAGAGCTCCTTCCTGGGTCATGGCTGTCTAAAATGCATCCAAACATTCAGTGTCTCCTCCCTCTGCATGCAGACACTGAACTTTCCTCATAGAGATTCATTGATTCAATTCATCTCTATGAGGAGATGCTGATTGGCCAGGGCTGTGTTTGAATTGTGCTGGCTCTGCCCTTAATCTGCCTCTTTGTTAGTCTCAGCCAATCTTATGGGGAAGCAATGTGATTGGATCATGCTACCACTTCTCATGATGTCAGCAGACTGCTTGTTTTTTTTTTAGGCAAACAGCATGCAGAGTTACAGCTTCAGGCTTGAATACAGTAAGATTTTGCTATATTTATGGAGGAATGAGGGGCCCACGGGGGGCTAGATTGTGGTTTTAACACTATATGGTCAGGAATACATGTTTGTGTTTCTGACCCTATAGTGGTCCTTTAAGACCTGCATTTGGCCAATCTCATGGGGTAATTGCAAGCCCTCATTATGTACATTATCTTTACCTCACATTAAGCCCTTCGGTTCACCAATATCAATTTAGGTGAGTTTATCATATATCTTCATAGATATCATATTGAAACTGCTCAAATATAGCAAGGTTGTGAGTAAATGTTGACCTGGTCTTGTTTCAGGTCCAATGCCTTCACACGCGGCCATACTGGGCCTTTATTTAATTCCCATCATATGGCCCTCTATGTCTAACCAGCATCTTGATATGCCACGCCTATGAGGTGGATGGATTATTTCGGTAAAGGAGAAGTGCTCACTAACACAGATCTAGACAGATTTGTGAACAATATTTGAGAGAATATCGATCTTTGAGCTCAGCTCATAAAAAATGGGGGCAAAAACAAAAGTGTTGCGTTTATAATTTTGTTCAGTGTGTGTGTGTGTGTGTGTATATATATATATTTATATGTTAAGCTAGATATACCAGAATGCAGCATTTTCTATATTTATATCATTAGTACCGGTGGTTTAATGTCACAAACTGAACCAAGTAAAGAAGTAGAGAGTCAGCATCACCACGTTCTAGGTGAAGCCAGGTTATACAGACAAAGTTGTCTAAATCACATTTTGAAACCTTGAGTGCCTTTTTTAAATCTCACAAGAGGTGCTGCCTTGATACCTTTTACAATCCTCTTCTGGATAATAAGCAACACTGTGAGGGCAACAGCCAGAAAGCTGTGACTACTAACACTGGTACCTAAGTGGCTGGCCGGCCACAGGAACGATTGCTACAGTCCCGAATCACCCCTCCCGGCTTCATTACAGATAAAATACTATGGGAGCAACTTTTTTTGACTTTGCACAACATAAATGTATCAGTTAAGCATCATGGATGGCTTGTGCAGCACTCAGATGGTAATGTATAAGTAGCAATGTTAATGTAAGTAATTAGAGGAAGCAAGATGGAAAGCAGAGGTGTAGCTCTAAAAAAGTTAAACAAATCCATCAGCATTAAGGGTAGAACCTAAACCATGGTAACCCGGACAGCAGCTGCCATGAAAACAGGTTTTACTTACTCTGCTTGGACCTTGCACCTTCTTCTGCTTTGCAACATTTGTTTTTTTCTCCTCTTTCAATTCTGGGATTTAACAAAACAAAAAACAAAAATCAATATCTTTAGAAATTTAGCTTTTAAGACACTGATGTAAGGCGACACAGTAGACATCTAACCACCGGCTTATGACTCCATTACCTGTTGATCTGCAGTCGCTAACGCCTGGAAGATCATCTTTAGGGTCTGAACTTCTGACATTCTTTAGTCCTTGAAAGATCAACTTTTTCTCTCCGTGTTCTGTTTCCGCAGCTGGAAAAAACAAATCATATTTATGTGTTCTCTAAAAACTGTTAACTGTCAGGTATTTGTACCTTTAGTCTATAAATTGTACTGGAAAAAACCATCACATAGATTAAAACATTCACAAAAGATCCCTTTATCCAGTAACACTGACAGCACAAGAGGCACAGCTGTGGATGCACATTAGCGCCTCACTGGGAGATGGGGAGTCGGTGGGTGCAGCCACACAAATGAGATCATTTATCAAAGTGTTTTGAAAAGTGATGATTACGTTCTATTTTGATTGTATTTCTTAAAGAGTTCCAAAAGTGATCTAAGAAGCGAATGCCACAGTAAATTCGACCAGTTTTCACAGAAATATTTCATTTCAGAAGACTGCTAAATTTGAGCAGCCAGGGAGAAGGAAGTCAGGCGTGAGCTAGCACTGTGCGCCTGCCCCTTCCGTTAGCTCCACTGAGCAGCCAGGTAGAAGGAAGGAAGACAGGCGTGAGCTAGCACTGTGCGCCTGCCCGTTCCGTTAGCTCCACTGAGCAGCCAGGGAGAAGGAAGAAAGGCAGGTGTGAGCTAGCACTGTGCGCCTGCCCGTTCCGTTAGCTCCATTGAGCAGCCAGGGAGAAGGAAGTCAGGCGTGAGCTAGCACTGTGTGCCTGCCCGTTCCGTTAGCTCCACTGAGCAGCCAGGGAGAAGGAAGGAAGGCAGGTGTGAGCTAGCACTGTGCGCCTGCCCGTTCCGTTAGCTCCATTGAGCAGCCAGGAAGAAGGAAGGAAGGCAGGTGTGAGCTAGCACTGTGTGCCTGCCCGTTCCGTTAGCTCCACTGAGCAGCCAGGTAGAAGGAAGGAAGGCAGGTGTGAGCTAGCACTGTGCGCCTGCCCGTTCCGTTAGCTCCACTGAGCAGCCAGGTAGAAGGAAGGAAGGCAGGTGTGAGCTAGCACTGTGTGCCTGCCCGTTCCGTTAGCTCCACTGAGCAGCCAGGGAGAAGGAAGGAAGGCAGGTGTGAGCTAGCACTGTGTGCCTGCCCGTTCCGTTAGCTCCATTGAGCAGCCAGGTAGAAGGAAGGAAGGCAGGTGTGAGCTAGCACTGTGCGCCTGCCCCTTCCGTTAGCTCCATTGAGCAGCCAGGTAGAAGGAAGGAAGGCAGGTGTGAGCTAGCACTGTGCGCCTGCCCGTTCCGTTAGCTCCACTGAGCAGCCAGGTAGAAGGAAGGAAGGCAGGTGTGAGCTAGCACTGTGCGCCTGCCCCTTCCGTTAGCTCCATTGAGCAGCCAGGTAGAAGGAAGGAAGGCAGGTGTGAGCTAGCACTGTGTGCCTGCCCGTTCCGTTAGCTCCACTGAGCAGCCAGGTAGAAGGAAGGAAGGCAGGTGTGAGCTAGCACTGTGCGCCTGCCCGTTCCGTTAGCTCCACTGAGCAGCCAGGTAGAAGGAAGGAAGGCAGGTGTGAGCTAGCACTGTGTGCCTGCCCGTTCCGTTAGCTCCACTGAGCAGCCAGGGAGAAGGAAGGAAAGCAGGTGTGAGCTAGCACTGTGTGCCTGCCCGTTCCGTTAGCTCCATTGAGCAGCCAGGTAGAAGGAAGGAAGGCAGGTGTGAGCTAGCACTGTGTGCCTGCCCGTTCCGTTAGCTCCATTGAGCAGCCAGGTAGAAGGAAGAAAGGCAGGTGTGAGCTAGCACTGTGCGCCTGCCCGTTCCGTTAGCTCCACTGAGCAGCCAGGTAGAAGGAAGAAAGGCAGGTGTGAGCTAGCACTGTGCGCCTGCCCGTTCCGTTAGCTCCACTGAGCAGCCAGGTAGAAGGAAGGAAAGCAGGTGTGAGCTAGCACTGTGCGCCTGCCCGTTCCGTTAGCTCCATTGAGCAGCCAGGTAGAAGGAAGGAAGGCAGGTGTGAGCTGGCAGGTGTGAGCTAGCACTGTGCGCCTGCCCGTTCCGTTAGCTCCATTGAGCAGCCAGGTAGAAGGAAGGAAGGCAGGTGTGAGCTAGCACTGTGCGCCTGCCCGTTCCGTTAGCTCCACTGAGCAGCCCGGGAGTTCCAGCCCACAATTGTAAAAGTGCCGATTTCTATTGATATTGGCACTTTAATACTGTCACAAATATAACCGGCTCCAGACATATAAAGCACATCAGCAAACTGAAATGCTTTGTGTGTGTGGAGTGTCCCTTTAAAGTAACACAGATTTAGTCTAAAAAAGGCAATAAATAACTTGGCTTTTATAGCCTAAGCTTACAATTTTGATTGCAATTAACTCCAATTTGTTGTTTAATGGATAAACAATCATATCAGGTTTAGTAAGAAATGCACCCTCTGACAGTTTGTGTCTAACAAAAGATTAAAAGTCCAAACAGTGGATAATCTGCATGCATCTATGGAGATACCTGCATTTACATTGATACACAGCAGTCAGTGGGCACGTTTCTCATTGTCAGATGAAATCACAAGATGGAAAATAATTTGGGTCTATCTGATCAATTACTCAGACATGACATGATGCTGCAGATAAGCTTACACTTTAATGGCCATTGCAGTGGTACCAAAAAAAAAGTTTATTTTTTTTCATTGTGCACAGATGATTTTTCTTTTTTGGTTTTGATTCATCTATTTGGGCTGATGAATACTATAACCATTGCTGCCACCCAAGATTAATGGGAGTTTGAGCACAGAGCTAACCAAACACTTTTAAGAAGCATTAAAAAGAGGTTTACTACCTATAAAATGATTCTTAACAAGTTATGTGTTTAGAATAAGACACATCAGCTAATACACAATTTTTTTTACCTACTTTTCACAAAATTGGATAAAAGCCGTTGAACAATAACAATTCACAGTTTAGGGTTGAATTATGTCAACTTAAAGGCACAGCACACAGAAATGTGCTGAAATCAGGCCATTGTGTATAAACACAGTCAGATAAGTCGAATGAGGTAACATCACTGTTTAAAATTACATTCAGAGGAAATCAAATAGGATCCAAAAAGTGGTTTTGTTACCATGTGGGGGCTGGAGAGGACTAGGTGTGTCTGGAGAGCTTCTCATTTCACTGTCTTCATGAGCAGTCTGTTCTCTGCCAGAATCCAGAAGAGTTTGGCTTTCTTTTGTGTGTTTCTGCAGGTCGTCATCTTCCTCCTCCTCTTCTTCCACCACTGGCTGGTTACTGTCATCCTTTGTAGCAAAGAACCTAGCTGGAAGGTCTGCACGTTTCGGAGGCAGTGTCTGTGGAATACACGGTTGTATTAATTTTCTTTCTAAAATAACATTGCAAACCATTTTCAAAAGTGAACAAAACCTACAAACCCAGACACACTAACAATAAGAACACTTACCCCAACAGTTCCAGTTTTCAGTTTAAATTTTCTGCCCCCTTTCATTGCACCAAACATTGGCAATGTTATCTTCTTTGCTGTTGACTCTTGTGTTGGTGTACTGCAAGCGAAAGAAAAAAAAATTAAATACAACTCTTGTAGCATTCGGATGTGCTCCAGATACATACTCAAGCATGTACACACAGAGATAGACCCTCTAACTCTTCCCCCATAAGGCAAGCCGGAGGGTGCCACACAGTAATCTTACATGAGATCTGGCAGTCTGGTGGGCTGTGCAATCTTTATTAGTCCCTTCAGTCGTTCTTGCTCCTTCTTCAGCTCAAATGATTGCAGGTGAAGCTTCTTGCGGGTCACGGCATCCAAGGCGACCCCTGATTTGATGTCAGTCATAAACGCATCAAGGGAATCACCCTGTCCACTCGAGTGTGCTTCATCTGGGTGGTTTGGGAGGGAGCAAAAAGGACAGTGAATCCATAGAGAAAACATAAACCACCAAAGCTGCAGCTAAGGACATTATAAATCTCTGTGCTGCACCAATCAAACGCTCTGGAGCAGCATTTGATTGACAGCAAACTCTGACAGGTGTGTTAACCCTGCAATCATAACACTGCAATGTTTTACATTGCTGGGATAAAGCTACTGCCTCCAGACCACTTCATTAAGATGTAATGTCTGGGTGCCTTTAGTGGTTCTTTAAAATACATACATACACAAGTAACACTATAGAAAGAGATTGCTTAGTTAAGATGCCTTGATAACTGGTCCTTGGACAGGAATCGGAAATTTAAGACCAAAATAGCTAAGCTGAAAAAATGTTCCAGTTTCCCAATTTAAAGGGACATGCCTCATTTTGAGACAAATGTATCATTCAAAAGCTCTAAAAGGAACAGGATTAGTGACACCTCTCATGCCTTTATTCCAGCACTGCAATGGTCTACTTGCGGCTGGCTCCGCCCCCGTTCCAACTCTCTAGCTGAGATAATTAGATTTGATGATCTCAGCCAATCCAATGCTTTCGGACTCTATTGTGCATGGCGCAGCAAAACACAGCCCTGCACAAATCAGCATCTCATCATAGAGATGCATTGAATCAATGTATATGCTTTCCACACCCACTCCCGAAGGGACAATGATCTAACCAATCAGTGTCCGATCCCCAGGAATGCTGGAAAAGTGCACTGGGCATGCCTGACAGGTTTACACAAGTGCAGTTGGAAGATCTCTTCACCTTGCAACATCCTGATAGGGCGAGAAGAGAGGGGGTGTGATGAGTGTTACAATGAAGAGCAGGCTCCGTGTTGGGTTTGTGCTGCACAATGATGCCCTGTTTCTGAGCTGGATAGGTTAGAGGTAGGTTGATGAAACTCCCCTAGCTGAGAGGCGTGGTCAGTAACGCAATCTGACCACATTTATAACCGTTTATTACATTTTTTTTTAAAGTTTCTCTTGCTTTATTTTGGTTTTTATATTTGTTTAAAGATGTTTGCTTGTTGGTTTAAAAAGGAAAAAAAAATGAATGCAGTGTCTGCTTTAGTGAGTAACACCCTCTGAGAAAGCAGTGATCAGGACCACTGAGTGCCATGAGCTGAATTACCTGTTCGCGATGTTTTCAGTTTTGAAGCTATTTCCGCTACCTCCTTCTCTACGATAGCTAATTTAGCAACCTGGATTAAAACAAAAAACAGCAAGAGTATAAAAAAATAAATAAAAATACATTTAATTAAAAAATGTGTTTAAGAAAACATTTTTCTTACATTACAGCCTAGGGACACCTCCAATGGCCACTCCTCAGATGGCTACTAGAGGTGCTTCCTGGGTCAGTGCTGCACACATTCAGTGTCTCCACCCTCTGCATGGAGACACTTAACTTTCCTCATAGATATGCATGATTCAATGATGCTGATCGCCCAGGGCGGCCTTTGGCTGCACTCCCGGCCCACCTCCTTGGCTGAGATCATCAGAATTGACAATCTCAGCCAATCCAAAGCATTGTGATTGCCTGAGATTATCACTTCTGCTGATGTCGACCAAGGAGGCAGATGAGGGGCTGAGCCAGCAGCAGCAGACTGGAATAAAGATATGATTTTACAATATTTAGGGGGAGGGAGGGGGGAAGATAGTGTTTTTAACACTACAGAGTCAGGAATACAGATTTGTGTTCCTGACCCTATAGTGTTCCTTTAAGCTATTACTAAAAAAAACAACAACAATTCCTTGCAAGATTCAGAAATAGTCTCTGATGGCCTCCACGTTCCCTTACCAAGGAGTCATAGGTTTCTGCCTTTTCCTCAATCTTTCCAGCCTTTTTCATGCGATGGAGTCTTTTCTTTTCTACCAACCCAGTACGGTCTAGAAAAGTGTCATCATCGCTGTCATAGAAATCCTCAGCCTCCCACTGTTTCGATTTCCTTTTCCGTGAAACTAAAGAAAAGCAGATATTCCAACTCAACAGAGAACTGCAAAATGACCAATTCAACACCTTACACCACCTCACCCCAGTATCAACAAATTCCCTCTGCTCTTGTCTTGCCTCACCTCCAATACTGCATGTGTAAACTTGTTCTTTTTAATCTAGGAAGCGGTTTGTTTAGCTTACTGCATGCCTAATAAATATTTAACACACCAAACAAACAAATATATATATACAATTTTAAGGTGAAGATGCTTCCCAAAAGTCACCAACTTGTTGTGTATAACTTTTTATTTGCTGATAATAGGAGCTGTAAATAGTACACAGCTTATACTAACCAGTTATAGATTAGAGTTAAAGAGTTATGCCAGATAGGTATTGAGAGCGTTGAAGTGTTCCTTCAATAAACTCACTTTGTTAAGAACCAGGTTCTATAGACTAGAAATTATGTTTCTGATCTCCCAATCAACCAGTTTTATACCAACGTATGGGTTTTAATTTACATGTTACCAAAGTACAATAATAGGGGACAGGAGAGTTAGTTAGCATAGGTAACCTGATCTTTAAAGGAGGGACAGACACGCTGATGGCAGAAAGGCTTGCAGATACAAAAGCTGCCAACCAGGAGAAGTGTTAGAGACCAGTACAGTGTACATGTTCGAAGGGGAATGTAACGGACACCACAAATGGCTTTAATTGATTGTCAAAACCCCATGTGACTATGTGACTGGGTTAAAAAGCTCAGTGAGGTGTTATCTTATCTTGCCAGTCAGATGAATGACTGCAAGTATAGCGACTCTTCCGTTTGTTAAATATATTAGGACTATACATAATTGTGAGAATGCAGATTTATGTGCAGTGTACACAAAGGCTCTCCCTGATCTGCCTTGCTGCTGGATTTACACTATATAGACTCATATTTCTGGCACAGTAGTGTTTCTACTAACCTGCTTCCTGCCGGAACAAGCCTCTCATATCCAACATTCGACAAGCTTCCAATGCACACACTTTGGAGGCATCTTTTTTCTTCCCTGTGTGCAAAACCTCAGCCACCAGTTGCTTTCCAGAGGAATCATCCGCAGGCAGCCTGTGCGTTTCACAATCAAGGTAGAATGAGTTCATGGTATCTTATTAACAATGCACATGGTAAACACGTCACAGGGTGAAACCAGCTGGGAATGTTAGGTCTTGACAAAAATAAACCCAAAATATTAAACTGGAGGTGTAAGTCAAACACCATTAGTATTTGAAGCTGACCATCAGGAATTGGACAGTGCACAACGAGAATGAAAAAAATATTCCAGCTTTTCATGCAACTCACTCACTGGTTCAATAAATGTAATAGTGCAGGGACAAGTCTGTGTATTATATGATCAATACATTTGATAGCGACTTGGTCAGCACTGTGATTTAAATTAACAATATAAAGTTAAACATACTGAATAGATTTTTATTTTCTTGCTCCAATTAAATATACATTGTGTATGAAGGAAAATAGCTGTAATGCACAACAACAAAACAAACATCATACATATGCAGAATAGCTAGAAGAGCATGAACCGGAAACAGCAAATAAAAGACATTATAAAACAAAGCAGAGGAACACTGGAGTACGGGTTACACGCAGAAATGAAACAATGGGCAATACTCAATCTGCAGCCAGTACCCACCCTTAGGGCAAGCAACAGTGCTGGACTGTCGCCAGAGGTGCTGGACCTCCAGCATCACAGAGGCAAGAGAAGACATTATGGCTGTGTGGCTATGGATCAACTTTAAGAAGAAAATGCCATTCTGCAAAGCTGGTATAAAGAGGAATGATACACTGTGGACCACTGCTAAGTATCGTTCCGCTCTAGCCCCAATCCAGAGACAACCAGAGCTGGTAGGCAAGTCGAAGCCATAACTTTCTTTTATAGATTAACTGTATCCGAAGCTCTATTGAGTTAGAGGACTTGTAGCCGCCAACCCTGCATAGTATTAGCTTGCTTAGAGACGCTGTCTCTCTCTTTTGCTCCGGCAACCAGAATGCTACACTGGTTGTGTTCTCCTATGCGGAATCTGGCATAGAAACAACTCAAAAATATGGTCAAGTTTTCTTAGAGTATCGTTTGGATATGATGAGAAGGCCACAGATAGTGCCATCTTGTCCATCACAGGTCTCGTTGGTCGCATATTGGAATATATGCCATTAGGTTAAAAGGTGGGTGGAGGACAAAGGCTTTAAATTCAATAAACTAGTCTACAATCTCTACCGAGCCAACTCAACAAGGATGCTGCCAAGAGTGCAGTGTTGCTAGATGGTAGGAAGGGGTTGCTTGAGTAGTGTCTTTGTAGTCACAAGGGTGTCTCCAATCAAGGGGTGACGGAGATCAGTCGTAGTGGTTGGTTATATCAGGTTTATGAACAAAAAGTCTGGATGTTATAGGACAGCCGCAGCCCTGTGTTTCCTTTCTGTATTTAGTCTAAGTGTGGTTTTTCAGTCACTTTAGATTATGTCTCCTTTTTGCACTGGGGAGCTATGGTGCATGCCAGTAAACTTGTGTTTACAGCCAAATACAAATAAATGGTTACCAGCAAGCCTGCAGGGACCGGGTCTATGCATCAAAACCACTTCACTAAGATGAATTATTTTGGTGCTTAGAGATTCCCTATAAATCCCAGCTATCACAATTTATATATAAAAAGGACACTCTTAGCACCAACAGGTCTGATGAGTTTTATAGCTTTGGTCTAAAATGATTATCTGTATTTTTTGCATTCCTACATTTCTATAGTTTTTGCATATAAACACATTTTGCAGCATCCTGCATGCTAATGCCATCTCCCCCCTCTTCCTTCTTGCTGGTTGCTGTATGTATGTGTGATACATCTGTAACTAATCTATACAATAAGGCCCATTAAACAAGCTGCATGGATAGGAAGTATATTACATTCTCCCCCAGGGGCAATTCAAAAACATTAGGAGCAATGTTACATTACAGTTAGCTATGTTAGCTTTTTTTAAAAACAATAACTAGCCTTGCTCCAGCAAGGATATCATTTTTGTCCCTATGTCCTAACCTGCTACTCTAATGGCACAGTTGAACATGCAGTAAGAGACTTAGAGGATAAGTTCAGCACCTAGCAAAGAAAGTTACTGGAGCATCCTAACTGGCTCATCATTTCCAAATATGTACAGTGCTTGAAAGGATACTATAAGTACCATAACTGCGTCATGTCTATGTCTGTCTCTGGAGTTCCCTGGCATGGCCCTTCCATTTAGTGTAAAAATAGTTTTAATAGTAGCTCATCCCCTCTGTGCGGTTTGGGTTAATGAGGAAGCGGTAGCCTGAACAACAATGAATGTCTGTGATTGGCTGATAGTGTCAGCCGACCGCTTTCAGCCTATCACAGTCATGCATTTAGGTATGAATGCGTATGGCTAGAAGGAAGTATGTAATCTCTGCCTTGGCCACACCTCCAGTGGAGGCGGAGCTATGGGAAACAAGGGGCCCTCATTCAGTATTGAAGTGGTCAAACATGGTTTAACACTGAATGAACAGTGCTAGGGGGCTTCACACACACACACTATAATCACAGTATCTACAGTGTTCCTTTAATTGAAGACGTATAAAGCATTAGAAAGGATTGCAAATATAGCAATTCAAATGGGAGCTCCTTATTTTGGATTGGTTGATTTTGCATTTTTAAAGGTATTATTTATATAAAGTTACTTTCAGGAGTACCTGTATGGGTGCTTTATAAAACTAAAATTAATTATTAAAACAAAAAGAGATTATTAAACCAGTTCAAATATTTTTGTCTATGCCATTCCCTTAAAATTCCGTCATTTTGTTTCTCAAAATATGGTGTGACAAAAATAAAAGGGAGCAACCTGTAGCCTCCCTTTCCTGTAACCACCACAATGAGTTGCTTTCCATTCTCTTGTTTGGTAGCCAGTGAGAGAAGGGCTGATTGACAGATTTCAAAGTTCTCTGTGTACAGCATCCATTCTGCCAAGAACATTTGTGACAGTTATCTTTCTACTTAAAAATATATAGCTGCTAGCTGAGCGACAACTCCCAGAAATGTGAAATAAAACTGAAAGAGTTTTCAAAAGAAAGTGTCTAAATAATCCCCAACAAACCGCAATGCAATACATACCTGACTCGGCAGAGCCAAATGGAAAGTCCTCGATCTTCATATTCATATTCCAACTCCTCCCCTGGATGATACAAAGACAGGAAGCCAATTATATAGGCATTCTCCATAGCAAGACATTAAGGCAGACACAAATACATGAGAAATATTATATATCACTGCCTTACAGTAATAGAAACTCCTTGGGAGGACAATGTCCATAACCCCCTCTACCTCACCCCACAAACACAAACCTTCTCTTTCAAAGAAACCCTTTAGTGCTTTCTTAGGATCCTTCATGTAAAGAGCTTCTCTTTCTTCCTGAAATTCCATCGCAATCGGATTTTCATCGTTTTCTTCTTCAATGGCATCATCACCTGTAACACAAGGAAGAATAGTTTATATCATGGCACCCACTGAGTTTCCAGAACGCTCCTGGACTTATTCCGTACGCTTTGCTTTCTGGGTTCAAAGCATAGATATCTAATTCAGTTGTTAACTTTCTTCAGTAGAAACAGCCGACCTACAGCTCCCAGAAAGCCGAGTCATTAGGCAATGTGCAGTAAAGGGAAACACTACACACATTGGAAAGAAATAGCAGAAATTTTAAATCTACATAAAAAGTTCAGAGACACTGAAAGGGTCTGAATGTATGATAATGCATTGCTATGATTTGTCTAGAACAGCAGATCTTATAATGCAATATACGCATTTGTCATCAGTTTGACCAGTACAACACAAATATAAAAAACATCATCCACACACTGCACAGTGCCATTTTTTTCTTCATCAGGTGTATTTCACACTTAATCCATTCAACACAACTCAAAAGAAGGCTCACAACTTGTGAACTATGTCCCAGGACAAACGAAATTTGTTTTTATTTATAAAATGTTTCCAAGTATGCCCTGGAGAGCACATACAAATATAATGTTACAAATTAAATAGAAGACAATCAGTCCATTCAGTTGTAAACAATCGGTGCAGCTGTTTTTAGAGGATAGGCAGATGGATTCATGGACTTTTATAGTGGAATAAAAACCTCAATGTATTCTGTCCAGGAGTAAAAAACCCACAATCAATGTTTATGCTTACCCATTCCCCACGTGCAACCAGCATCTTGCCCAGAACTTGTCGACTCGTTGCTCTTCTCTGTTTCCTCGGTTACGTCTTCCTCATCGGAGTCATCTCCTAACATTTTCCTCTGAAGGCTCTCCTTTTGTCTACGTGCTTCCTTTATCTGAGTAACTGTAAGTTCAGACTCTTCCTCCTGGTCATCTTCTGGTCCCTAAATAAATGAGACTAGACTGAGAACGGAGCAACAGAACAGAATTCAGGCTATGTACATGTTACACTGACTGATAAATTTACCTCTATGTGCCATTCATGACAGTGTTGGTTCGGTTGACAATGTCGTTTTTAAATTAGTAACAATGTAAATCAGGGGTCGGCAGCCTTCGACACTCCAGATGATGTGGACTACATCTTACGTCATGCTTTGCTAACATTATGTCTGTGAGAGCATTAAGGGAGATGCAGTCCACAACATCTGGAATCTTGGCCAATGCATAATCTAAATCACACCTTTGCAAATATAGCCTGCTTGCAGGATCTGAAAATCATGGGTCAGCTCACACAATGTGGATCCATCAACCACCCATAGTATGTGTATTACAGTACCACCCCTCAATCTCAACCCTTGGAAGGTTAGGATGCATTATTAAAATGCATGATGTTTAAAGGACGGCACATATAGCTTTAAATCAAATGTGTTATTTTGCAACTGGCTCTATGAGTGTGTGTGTGAAGCCTGGAATTGGGTATGTACAGCAAGGGTTTTATTAACTCTTACAGTGCGGGGGGCGTGATGGAGCTATAGTGCTAGGAATACAACTTTGTATTCCTAGTACCATAGTATCCCTTTCATCAGGGACAGTCAGACACACAACCTAAAGTCTCAGGATACCAAACTTTTTCAGAAATAATACAACATCCCTTAGGAACTTGTATGGAGAATTTTTTAAATTATATAATTTGTATAATGTCTACCAGCTTATAAAGTAATCTTCATTATCTGATATATTTATTTTGTATAGGCAATGGCAGCGATCGCGTAAGTACATAGGATTACCTAGGACGTACTAGGTGCGTCCGAGGTCCTGGGGTGGGTTTAAGTTATATATATATATATATATATATATATTTAAATGTATTTAATTCATTTTACTGAGTGGCTCGACCCCTCAGCAGATAGGCAGAGCATCGGCGGCCCGGCAGTGAGGGGGGTTATTGCAGGATACCTCGACATTGAGGCATCACTGCAATACCCTTACAATGGCTGGAAGCGATCATGATCGCTTCCAGCGCACAACTGTGCCGCGGATGTATCAGGTACACGTGAGGTCGTTAACGACCAGTTTTTGGTGATTAACCCCTTAAGGACCAAACTTCTGGAATAAAAGGGAATCATGACGTGTCAGGCACGTCATGTGTCTTTAAGGGGTTAAAGCGCTTTCACATTTTTTGATTTAACAATCAAGAGTGCATAAACTCATTCATAAGATGGAAATTTTAGAAGACAAAACCAAACTAATAAAATGTTACTTCTGATTAATATGTGTTTAATGTAATATTGAAAAGTATTGCGGAAGATGATGGCACTATATAAATGATAACTGCTTCCAAGTTACTATTATTTTGGAAGGCAGAATGTGTTATTTGCTGGACATTAAATTATCAAGAATTACGCAATTTTTTTTTTTTTTTTGAGGAGATACAGCAAGCTAATGGGAAAAAACCCTACAAAAAAGATACAGCTAGTTTTCTAGTTAGGCAATTTTATCTTAAATTTGCATTCTGTTGTCAATTCTCCATGATTCCAAGTTAGTGAAAAAAATTCATTACAGCGATTTTACTAATGATAATGATAACATCTCATTAATGTATACCTTTGTAATAAAATGTATTTTTTTTTACCTGTAAAACGAACAGTCGTGTACTACCACCAAATTTAACCATATGCCCCACTCGAAAACGGCAATATGTCTTAGGCGGTATTCTCTGCTTGTTTAAATATGTCCCATGGGTGCTGTCCAAATCATAAATATAGAAGCCAGGTTCTTGATCTGGTTCGGTACCTGGAATCTGGCGATACTGCAGCACAGCATGGTAACGAGAAACAGAGGGATGCTCCAAAGAAATGTGGCACGAAGGTAGCCTGCCAAAAACTATCCAGTCAAGTTCATTCAGACTTTTAGTGGATACAATATTACCATTTTTTAACATCTCCAGGTTGTAAAGGGCCTGGGGCTGCCCGGACCAGGAAGGCTCCCGATAGGGAATGGCAGGCGAGGTTCGGTAGGCATCAGAGGGAAGCCTGTGGCTGACATCCGTGGACGCTTCCCTAGTGGTGCCTCTAATGCCAAGTGAGGGAGAAATGTGTGAGGTTGCTGGTTTGTCTCGTTGTTCCACTGTCTTTTCATTCCCACTTGAGCGGGCAGGAATGGTGGGCATCTTAAAGGAGTCTGTGATCCTGGCATCAGTGGGCCCCTCAGTGTTGTCCTTGGTGTCATTGGACCCATCCCCATCATTGGGCTCTGAACAGGATTCTGTGCCAGCGAGTTTCTGGCTGGTACTGGTCCTCCCAAAATAGGGCTCCTTACTGCTGCTGGTCCCACTAGTAATGGAGGTCTCATTCCCATTGGACTGGGAAGGATGGAGCCCCTCGGAGTTAGCAGCCCATTGGTTTTCGGCATCTGTTGTGGTAGAATGGGAGGTTTCATGGCTCCTACACCCTGGAGGTTTAAGTTCCTCACAGGTGCTGGTCCTCGAATCCCTGGGCCCCTCATGGCTCCTGGTCCCAAGAGTCCTGGGCCCCTCCCTGTTGCTGGTGTCTGTGCTATTTGACCCCTTAGTGGCCCTTGCATCCCTGGGCCCCTCAACGAACCTGGTCTCGGTATCCCTGGACCCTGCATCCCTGGGGCCCTCAGTAGACCTGACCCCTGCATCCCTGGGGCCCTCATTGGACCTGACCCCTGCATCCCTGGGGCCCTCGGTGGACCTGACCCCTGCATCCCTGGGGCCCTCGGTGGACCTGACCCCTGCATCCCTGGGGTCCTCATTGGACCTGACCCCTGCATCCCTGGGGTCCTCATTGGACCTGACCCCTGCATCCCTGGGGTCCTCATTGGACCTGACCCCTGCATCCCTGGGGTCCTCATTGGACCTGACCCCTGCATCCCTGGGGTCCTCAGTAGACCTGACCCCTGCATCCCTGGGGTCCTCAGTAGACCTGACCCCTGCATCCCTGGGGCCCTCATTGGACCTGACCCCTGCATCCCTGGGGCCCTCATTGGACCTGACCCCTGCATCCCTGGGGCCCTCAGTAGACCTGGCCCCTGCATCCCTGGGGCCCTCATTGGACCTGGCCCCTGCATCCCTGGGGCCCTCATTGGACCTGGCCCCTGCATCCCTGGGGCCCTCATTGGACCTGGCCCCTGCATCCCTGGGGCCCTCATTGCTCCAGGTCCCTGCAGTAGGGGCCCCCTTACCGCCCCCGGGCCCTGTATCAGGGGGCCCCTCAGGTTCCCCCCGATGCCCGGTCTCCATGGCAGCGTCCCCGGGATCATGGGGCCCCTGCCCGCCATTGGGCTCCAGCCGAGCGGCTTCCATGTGTCCAGCGCCACCTTCTCCGGGGGGTTGGGGGCTTTCGGGGCTCTCGGGGCGGTAGTGCTGGGGGAGAGGCTGGCAGTGGCTCCCGCGAGCCGCACACACAGAGCAGGAAGTGCGGGGACAGACCCAGCACGCCGCTTCCGGTCCGGGCGGCCGCGCACACTGATGACGTCACAGCTCGGTCTGACCCCGGAGCTCGGTGAGTGAGTAACCCTCAGCCAGCCAGCCCCGAGTCCCAGCACCCTCAGCCAGCCAGCACCGTGTCACAGGACCCTCAGCCAGCCAGCACCGAGTCCCAGCACCCTCAGCCAGCCAGCACCGAGAGCGATACACTGCTAACTGCTGGCTGAGAGTGATAGAGAGAGGAAATCAGTATTAGTAAGATTTAATAGCAAGGTACAGGAGCTGCTGAAATCCATTAATAGAACTTACAATTACATGGTTAGTGGAAACAATTTTAATCTATTTATCATCCTGGCTCTTTAATCCTCTTTGAATTCTAATGTTTTCCTGCTGACCAAACATATGTGAATGTTATTAAAATATGTTGTTGTTTGTTTGCAACTTAGGTGAAGAAGCTATTTTGAAACAGAAGTTGAATATTTGATGGCTGGACGTTGGGCAATATTTGGTATGGTACATTGTGTCCAAGGCTAACCTGGGCACCTTCTCCTTGTGAACATTGTATGATTCTATGTGAGTTAGCCCACTGCTGACACTATCTTAACATGATGCGCTACTGGGGAGAGATCCCAGATTCTTCTGGACAGGCCAGCAGGAGTTCCTTCGACCTCTTACAGAGGGAGTTCCGCACAGTGGAGATGCAAGAACCCCCTCTACACCAGCCTTCTGCTAACAAACCAAGAACCACTACCATGCTGGATATTCCGTCTGAACCGTGCAGCTTAACCATTCACACAATCCAACTCATTCAGCATAACCGCAGACTGCGCAGCCTGATTGCTACGGCTCAGGTTCCAAACCAGCCGCAGGCTGAAGGCATGAAAGTGGAGGAGAGTGAACCGCTTCCACATCGGCCTACCTCTCCGGTCCTCCCTGATGATCTCCTGCCGCAGGATTGCAAGACCCCCAAGCTACCCTTCCAGATAAGACACAGCGACCCAGAGAGTGATTTTTATAGGTGAGGTGCAAAATCCGACTTACTGTATCGTAATAAAATATTCCACAGCCGATGCACACTACATGCGCATTTTTAAACATTAAATGGATTCATTCTAGAAGTATGATCTGAGACCAGATATTGCTCAGGCCACCTTACAAAATAGAGGTTAAGCATACACTACATATATTGTTTATGTCACAGTTTGTTCTGTTTATACGTCTGGGTCTCTTGTGGAATCCTATGTCTTCTAATGATTGCCTGCAACCTAGATATTTATTGAGGGAGAGCACTTATGCATGTTGAAATCTAAAACAAATAATTTGGCTTTTTACATACTTTTGATATTTTGGCTGCCCATACGTTTGAAATTGTATTGTGTTTGAAAAGTGCATTTTAAAGTTAGGAAACTGTGTTCAGCAATGTGCAGTCTAAAGCAAAAATTAGGCAGTACTAGGAAACCACTGGAACTTTGCATACTTTGGACTCCTTTTTCATTTAATATATTCTTCCATCAGCTACGATGAGAGTTTTCATCCACAGTTTGCTTGTAATCTAATTTTACTATGACACTGGGTCTTCGGGCGACAAGTGTTAAAAAACAAACAAACAGATGTCTTCATATGAAATTCTGAAGAAGAACGTTATTTAAAAAAAAAAAAAAAAAAAATTGTAAATTTGCATGTCATTTTTTTTTGCTTTAGAGGGAAAGGAGAGCCAGTCACTGAACTCAGTTATCATTCATGTCGCCAGCTGATGTACCAGTCCGTGGCCACCATTCTTGCGCACGCTGGATTTGAATGTGCCAACGAGAGTGTCCTGGAGACCCTTACTGATATCGCTCACGAATATTGCCTAAAATTTACCAAGATGCTCAGGTTTAATGTGGATCGAGAAGCGAGGCTTGGACAGACTCCGTTCCCGGATGTCATGGAGCAGGTCTTCCATGACATGGGCATTGGCAGTGTTTTATCTCTGCAGAAGTTCTGGCAGCACCGCATTAAGGATTACCATGCGTACATGTTGCAGGTGAACTAAACTATAAATTATAGAAACTTATACAATGACATTCATGTAGTTTTAGTGTGATGTGCTTTTCCTATTCATATGGGTGCCAGAACCTTACCTGATGTTCCTCAGGATAAAAAAAAGAATGTGATCATGAGTGTTCTTTTAGAGAAAAATATCTTAATCTCATTGTTATTGTGCAAATCTATGTATACATAATTCACACCTTATCTCTTAAGTGCTTAGTTTCAAGAAGTTCAGCAACCTACTTTTCTAACCTTACCTTTTGTTTCACTATACCCCCCACCCTCTAGCATGTAAACTCATTGAGCAGGGCCCTCAACCCCTCTGTTCCTGTGTGTCCAACTTGTCTAGTTACAAATACTTGTCTGTTAGTCCACTCATTGTACAGCGCTACGGAACTTGTTGGCGCTTTATAAATAATAATAATAGAAGATTGTTTGTAGTGGAATAGATCTGCAGAAGGAGCTAAGTTTGAGGAGGAAGGGCAAGCAGTAAACATTAACGTGGAACCATCTGAGCAGAATATAAGCATTGGAAACTCTGTGTATCAATAGCTTGATTTTTATCATTCACAACCTGGAAGAGAGAACCTATAATGGCAGCAGGCCTAAAAGGAGACCCAGTTTGGGAATATTTAATGCAGTTCCGCTTCCTGTGGGTAAGGCAGATGTGTGTGTAGAATGTAAGGCCTGCTTAAAAAGTTATTCTGAAAATCAAACCTTTATCTGGTTTTAAATATTAAGATTGTGACAACAAGCAAGAATGAGTCTTTACATAGAAACCATGTTCTAAATAGAGCCATTGTGACTAATGCTTTAATTCATGATTTAAATAGATTTAATTTAAATCAAATCTATCCTGTGGCAAGCTAACTTTAAGGGAGGTATACAGTTAAATGATGCATTGTGCTGGCTAAATGGCAAATGTGTAAATTAAAATATATACATACCAGACGTTTGCATTTATCTCCACGAAGATATCTGCAGCACACAGTGCATCAATGTGCCCCGAAGGATAGAGGGATGTTGCTTTAAATATTCGAGGTTGGGTGGCTGCAGGTTTAGAGCCAAACGATATTTGTGGATGAAATCTATAAATCGTTAGTGTGTCAGTTGTGTATGACAGGTGTACTTTAATTAGGTAGAAAAGTATACCTTTATAAATAAGTCATTAATTAAAGGGGGTATTTATGCACAATAACCACTACAGCTCAGTTTAGTGGTTATAGTGCAGAGACGCTGTGTGCTGTTCCATGTTTTTTTTTTTTTTTGTCACACAGATTAGCAGCAACTTTATGCATCAATTCGCAATCCTAACAAGTGTGATTTTAACAAATAATCAGTCTGCGTCATCACCCTTTAGTAATCAGACAATCCAGAAACTGCTGGTGTTTCTCACAATGAACCTGTGGAACGGTATATGATTAATGAGTTATTCTATACACTTTTTACCATTCTAGATTAAAGTGTCATGATTTCTTTTTAAGGAAGATCTTGTTCAAGCCTTTTGCTATAAGATATGTTGGTTGTGATAACAAACTGACACTTTACACGTAAATATATGATTTATTCCATTCCCTATACAATAATAAATGTGCCAAGGGCTGCTGTGTACTATATAATGACCCGCATTCTGTGTGTTTATTTGAAGGTCAGCAAGCAGCTGTCTGAGGAGTATGAGAAGATTGTGCATCCGGAGCGAGTCTCGGAGGACACGAAGCCGGTGAAGGTTAAAGAAGAGCCTGTCACTGACATCACCTTCCCCGTCAACGAGGAACTGGAAGGCGACCTGGCGCCTGGTGATCAGTCGCTGCCAGTAGGCGTCCTGGGTGCTCAGAGCGAGAGATTTTCATCAAACATGGAAGTTGATTCTTCGCCCCAGCCATCTGGTATGGAACTGCTCTCTCTGAGGAAAACTTTATTCCAATACAGCTTTTAATAACGCTAAAACGCTAAAGACTGAGGGAGTAATGTTAGAAAATTCATACTACTTGACAGGGTAGTGGATACCTGGTATAGCAATCAAGAGGAAGTAGTAAAGGCTAACGGTTATATAGAAAGGGTAGTAGATACCTGGAATAGCCTTCCAGTGGGAGCAGTAAAGGATAACAGTGATATAGAAAGGGTAGTAGATACCTGGAATAGCCTTCCATAGGTAGCAGTAACGGCTAACAGTGATATAGGAAGAGTAGTAGAAGATACCTGAAATAGCCTTCCAGGGGTAGCAGTAAGGTAGTAGATATCTGGAATAGCCTTCCAGTGGCAGCAGTAAAGGCTCACATTGATATAGAAAAGGTAGCAGATACCTGGAGTAGCCTTCCAGGGAAAGCAGTAACAGTGATAAAGAAAGGGTAGTAGATATCTGGAATAACCTTCCAGTGGGAGTGGGAAAGGCTCCAGTGATATAGAAAAGGTAGCAGATACCTGGAGTAGCCTTCCAGGGAAAGCAGTAACAGTGATATACAAAGGGTAGTAGATATCTGGATTAGCCTTCCAGTAGGAGCAGTAAAGGCTAACAGTGATATAGAAAGGGTAGTAGACACTTGGCATAGCCTTCCAGTGGGAGCAGTAACAGTGATATAGAAAGGGTAGTAGATACCTGGAATAGCATTCCAGTGGGAGCAGTAAAGGCTAACAGTGATATAGGAAGGGTAGTAGATACCTGGAATAGGCTTCCAGTGGGAGCAGTACAGTCTAACCGTGATATAGAAAGGGTAGTAGATATCTGGATTAGCCTTCCAGTAGGAGCAGTAAAGGCTAACATTGATATAGAAAGGGTAGTAGATATCTGGAATAGCCTTCCAGTAGGAGCAGTAAAGGGTAACATTGATATAGAAAGGGTAGTAGATATCTGGAATAGCCTTCCAGTTGGAGCAGTATAGGCTAACATTGATATAGAAAGGGTAGTAGATACCTGGAATAGCCTTCCAGTGGGAGCAGTACAGTCTAACCGTGATATAGAAAGGGTAGTAGATATCTGGAATAGCCTTCCAGTAGGAGCAGTAAAGGCTAACATTGATATAGAAAGGGTAGTAGATACCTGGAATAGCCTTCCAGTTGGAGCAGTAAAGGCTAAAAGTGATAGAGAAAGGGTAGTAGATACCTGGAACAGCCTTCCAGTGGGAGCAGTACAGTCTAACCGTGAAATAGAAAGGGTATGTAACGGACCGTTTCGCTCACAAGAGGATAAAAATCGTTTAGGCAATAATCCCCTTTCCCATAGACCAGCAGCTCCTGCAAGCACCAATCTCCCGAACTGCAAACTGTACAAATCTCCCAACTCCCGAACTGGAAACACACGAACCTGGATTCAGCCGAACAGGAAAAGCATACAATCCGCTTACACTCCTGGCAGTCAGCATACAATCCAATTCCCCCAGTAACGAGACGACACTTCGTTTTGAGGGTCAAGCAGAATCTGGTTTACTGAGGGCTACCTGCCCAGTATTTATGCAGGTCTCCCACCTGGTGGACACTCCCCTAAGGGACCAAATGAGAGACTGAAACAGCAGACAGACATGTATCACTTTAGTACATACAGCCACAATACTTTCCCACAATGCATCCTGGCTTCCTCCCCTCTGTCCTGGAGATAATTAGAGGAGTAATTCAATTATCTCCCAGGACAGAGGCAATACTCCATTATGCACCTGGTGATACAAATACAGTATATCACTTTAAAATATACAATAGGACAAATGGTACAGAAAATATACACATTTAACATATTCCCAGATAGCTCAGGTCTGAGTGCACATTATTAGGTGAATGGCACTCAGACCACACGAATACAGTTTAATTGCCATGGAGCTAAAGTCTTTAATTACACGAACAGGCTCCATGGCATGGCTATCTGGGTTAAAACATTCACATAAAATAAACTACCGAATTAACCTGCATTCGCTCAATCCATACGAATTAGAACCAGGGGCTGGAGGTTCAGCGGTGCCTGCACGTAACAGTGTCCGGGTTTGGTGCATGAAAGCTGGGCAGAACAGCGCTGGCTGCCCGGGGAGCTCCAGAACACCGCCATCGTGTGGCGGCTAAGTGTAACCGCGACCACCCAGTAACAATCAATTAAGCTGCGGTTAACCGCAGCTACTGGGTGGTCAATTGCCGGCACACGCTTGTTAAGCCGCGGTTAACCGCGGCTTCAGGGAGGTAGATGGGAGGCACACGCCAGCTTCTGGGTGGCCCATTAACAACGCCGGCCGGCTTCCCACGGCTCTGGGGAGGTTGAAAAACGGCTGTTTGTTCGGTAGACGGAATCTACCGAACTGCTGTGCAGAAAGGGAGAAATAAATCCTTCTGCACAGTGAAATTAACCCTTTAGCTGCCGATCCATAATCTAAAGGCAGCAGGCGGGCAACCAGGCTTCTCCAGTTCACAGTGGCGAGGTTGGTTTCGCCACAGGGTAGTACATATCTGGAATAGCCTTCCAGTTGGAGCAGTATGAAGGCTAACATTGATATAGAAAGGGTAGTAGATATCTGGATTAGCCTTCCAGTGGGAGCAGTAAAGGCTAACATTGATATAGAAAGGGTAGTAGATACCTGGAATAGCCTTCCAGTGGGAGCAGTAAAGGCTAACAGTGATATAGAAAGGGTAGTAGATATCTGGATTAGCCTTCCAGTGGGAGCAGTAAAGGCTAACAGTGATATAGAAAGGGTAGTAGATATCTGGATTAGCCTTCCAGTGGGAGCAGTAAAGGCTAACATTGATATAGAAAGGGTAGTAGATACCTGGAATAGCCTTCCAGTGGGAGCAGTAAAGGCTAACATTGATATAGAAAGGGTAGTAGATACCTGGAATAGCCTTCCAGTGGGAGCAGTAAAGGCTAACAGTGATATAGAAAGGGTAGTAGATATCTGGATTAGCCTTCCAGTGGGAGCAGTTAAGGCTAACATTGATATAGAAAGGGTAGTAGATATCTGGAATAATATTTTCCATTTCAGCAAATGTCCTTTTTTGGTAAGTAATCTACATCCTCAGCCAATATTCTTTGAATGTGACAAGTATAAGAAATTGTTTATCGATCATTAGGCAGATTTACTGTTTGTTGCATTTTTTGATGACGTAACAGCTTTTGCAATGTTTCCCCAACAGCCAGCAGTGCACTCACTTCATAATCTGACATTTTAATGAAAGGAAATATGTCAGTATCCCTGCACCCAAGCTTAAAAAAATGTGACGTCTCAGATGTTAAATCTGAGTCTATTATTTTATTTGGAAGTAAAATTAATTGAAATGGCAGTCCGGTCCCCTTTGCCACACAGATCTCCAGACGTTGGTTTCAGCCTCTCACAGCTATTGTCAGTGAAGTATTAGTATTACCCTTCTAATGTCCTAGGAATATGTACATAAGCTGAAACCGTGCAGGGGTCTTTCACTAGCACTTTATAGAAGCAGATCTTGCTGATATATGTACACAGATCACCTTGTGCCTTGTTAAATGCCTTTTTTGCCGTTAGATTGTTTTCTGTTTTTAGCTGTTATAATATTCTGTTCTTTTCAGCGTGTACCGACTCTCAATAGGAGCATGTAAGTGAAAGCCAATGAAATACAGGTTAAATGCTATTTTATTGACTATTTCCAGGCGTGTGAAAACATGTTTATTCAGAACTGAAATATACATGTTTGGGCGTGTTTTTGTTCACCCTTTTTGGCCATTATTCTAATATGCCAAGCTCTGTGCGTATGAGAGGGTTCATGTAAGCATGTTTGTGTTCATATAATTATTATTTATACAATAATACCGTGTGGAGAAATAACAAAACAAAAATATCTCACTAAGTGATATTACTCACAGCTACTCCCTCAAGTACCAAATAAACATAACTATTACCAAAAAGAGAATGCACACTAGAACCACCAATGTAAGTAATGCAAGTATTTAATGAACCAATAATAGGCATAAATTGCATACAGCAAAAAATACAAAGTGAGCATATAAAGACATACAAATAACACAGTAATAATTTACCAAACCTCTCACAAGCCTAACCTGACAGAAACACAGGTCCCCAATACCCCCAACATTTCGGCACCAACACCCCCTTGAAAAGGCAGCCAGTTGGTGCTGAAACATTGGGGGTATTGGGGACCTGTGTTTCTGTCAGGTTAGGCTTGTGAGAGGTTTGGTAAATTATTACGGTTTTATTTGTATGTCTTTATATTGTCACTTTGTATTTTTTGCTGTATGCAATTTATGCCTATTATTGGTTCATTAAATACTTGCATTACTTACATTGGTGGTTCTAGTGTGCATTATCTTTTTGGTAATACAAATAATTATTATTAACATTTAGGACTGCCACCATCCTGAAAATTATTACCAGCCTTGTCAACCAGTAAAAAAACAAACAAAACACATTTCCCTTTTTACTAGATGAAACAGTTACTGTTTATGTGTTGGCTGACATAGATGTCTGTGCAGTTTGGGAGGAGGGAGAGTTGGGTCTCCAGTTACAATTCCTCTGAGTACCAGTGCTGGAGCAAAGGTGAAAAATAACTTTAGCTTTATGTTGTAAATGATATTATTGATTGTCTTGCAATACAACTGCTCATGGATACATTAATTTTTATTTTATAGACCGTTTTATCAGGAGGGATACATTGAGAGTTTTCTTGTTTACAAGTATGTTGTAGAGAGCATATAAACTACAGTGTTACACATATAATAAGAGACATAAACTGTTTTATTTTACATACAGTAGATTGTTAAACAGACAATACATTAGTATTATTATGTTATTATTTATATAGCGCCAATAAATTCTGCAGCGAATTTGAATCAGTGATTCTCAGCCATTTTTAGACCAAGAGAACCTTTTCCGAGGTACACCTGCGTTTTTATTTTTTGTATATGTAGCCAAGCGTACTTAGGAATTTAAAGGGTTACTTTACACACCATGTCCACTTCAGTGATTTGAAGTGGTCATGGTGCCTGCAAGCGGTATGTACAGAGTTTTACTATGAAATACTGCACATACAGAGATTAGCGCGTTGGATGTCCTTAGCCCACTGGGAACTCTTCTGGGGTGGCTAAAATCAATTCTGTGCAAATTTGGAGTCTCACGCCAGCATGGAGAGGGGGGAGAACCAGAGAGGGGGCCTTTGTGCTAGATAGTAAAGTGAGTTTAACAATTTACATTTACCCTTTATAAAATTAAATGGTCATATCCTGCGACTGGCACAATTTGCACCTGGCGTTTACAGGTTTGCGATGGGGCTTGTAGCTTAGCCCATTTATCAGTGACTCCAGCTCTAATCCCATCCTATTATGGACAGGAACACTCCTTGTTGCCCAGTTATATATTTATGGGATACTCTGCCTTCTTTTAGAGGTATGTCCTCCTCTTTTGTCCATGACTGTCTTCTTTCTGTCCCTATGCTAGATACATCTTAGGAAATAGGACTTAGATATACCCAGGTATGGCAATGAATTGTGAACATGGGTGCAAATCAAGCGTGAACCACACTTTCTTATATTTTACTAATTTATGGTTATATTAAATACATTTCAAGTAATCTTAAAATATTGCTATTGAAACAATTTTGAGTCAATGTCCTCTGGGTCAGATTGACTTGTAAAAACTAGAAAAATTCGACTACCTTTGCTAAAAGCACACAATGTCCGAGTAACTAACACAGCTGTTAGATATGTGTGCTGTCCAACAGGGCTCAAAGAGGTTAAAGAACAAAGAGTGACTGAGCAGACCAGGCCATCCCATTCCCCAGAGTAATGTCATCTGTTGTCAAGGCTTGTGTGGTAATTTATTACATGCTTTCTAAAAAAGCTAAAAAACATGACACTGACGTATTGCTCGGGGTGTCTGTACATACTCGTTATTACAGAAAGAAAATCCATAGCGCTTCCTTGTAAAAGCAAAACCATCTGACATGCAATTAGATCCACTAGAGCTGCTTTGCACAGACTCCAGCTGTTGAATACAGCTGTGTTGATAAGAACCCTGATTTGTGACGGCATGTGGTTATGGTGTGGGTCCGTTATGTGAACTACTCACATTTCATCTAAAACCATTAGACCTGAGGTGCTGGCCCAGTGAGAGCCACGTGGGAAGCAGGACACGTTTTGAGACCTGCCCAACGTAGATAGCTGTACTGACCCAAGTGTTAACAGGATGGTAGAAATACTAAGACACACATGGGTCGTGCTAAGAAAGGAATGGTGGATGAGTAACTTCAGGGCATGAGACAAGCTTGGTCAGATGGGAATACCGAGGGAAGGACATCCTTAATCAGATGGTCATCCTGAGATAGCCATGGTCAGATGGACACACCAAGGGAAAAGTTTCTGAGATAGGCATGATCAGATGGACACACAGTGGGATAAATATCCTGAGGCAGGCAGGGTCAGATGGGCACACTGAGAAATAGGAATTCTGAGACAACCCTGGTCAGATGGGCACTCTAAGGGATAGGGATCCTGAGGCAGCCATGGTCAGATGTGATTTCTGAGGCAAGCATGGTCCGATAGACACACTGAGGGATTGGCATTATAAGACAAGCATGTTCAGATGGGCACACTGAGGAATAAAGATTCTGAGACCGGCATGGTGAAATGGGCACACAAAAAGATAGGGATTCTGCAATGGCCAGGGTCAGATGGGCACATTGAGGGATGAAGATTCTGTGACAAGCATGGTCAAAAGGGGAAGACCGAGGGATAAAGATTCTGAGATAAGGATGGACAGATGGTTACACTGAGGGATAGCATTCTAATACAAGCATAGTTCGATGGTTACACTGAGGGATAGCATTCTAATACAAGCATAGTCCAATGGTTACACTGAGGGATAGCATTCTAATACAAGCATAGTCCGTTGGTTACACTGAGGGATAGCATTTTAAGACAAGCATGGTCCAGTGGACACACTAAGTGATAGCATCCTAAGAAAAGCATGGTCCGATGGTTACACTGAGGGATAGGATTCTAAGATAAGCATGGTACAGTGGACACACTGAGTGATAGCATCCTAAGACAAGAATGGTCTGATGGTTACACTGAGGGATAGCATTCTAAGACAAGCATGGTCCGATGGTTACACTGAGGGATAGCATTTTAAGACAAGCATGGTCCAGTGGACAGACTAAGTGATAGCATCCTAAGAAAAGCATGGTTCGATGGTTACACTGAGGGATAGCATTCTAAGATAAGCATGGTCCTGTGGACACACTGAGTGATAGCATTCTTAGACAAGCATGGTCCGATGGTTACACTGAGGGATAGCATCCTAAGACAAGCATGGTCCACTGGACACACTAAGGGATAGCATTCTAAGACCAGCATGATCCGATGGTTACACTGAGTGATAGCATTCTAAGACAAGCATGGTCCGATGGTTACACTGAGGGAAAACATTCTAAGACAAGCATAGTCCGATGGTTACACTGAGGGATAGCATTTTAAGACAAGCATGGTCCAGTGGACACACTAAGTGATAGCATCCTAAGAAAAGCATGGTTCGATGGTTACACTGAGGGATAGCATTCTAAGATAAGCATGGTCCTGTGGACACACTGAGTGATAGCATTCTAAGACAAGCATGATCCGATGGTTACACTGAGGGATAGCATCCTAAGACAAGCATGGTCCACTGGACACACTAAGGGATAGCATTTTAAGACAAGCCGGGTCCGATTGTTACACCGAGGGATAGCATTCTAAGACAAGCATGATCCGATGGTTACACTGAGGTATAGCATTTTAAGACAAGCCGGGTCTGATGGTTACACCGAGGGATAGCATTCTAAGACAAGCATGGTCCGATGGTTACACTGAGGGAATGCATTTTAAGACAAGCCGGGTCCGATGGTGACACCGAGGGATAGCATTCTAAGACAAGCATGGTCGGATGGTTACACTGAGGGATAGCATCCTAAGACAAGCATGGTCCGATAGTTACACTGAGGGATAACATTCTAAGACAAGCATGGTTCGATGGTTACACTGAGAGATAGCATTCTAAGACAAGCATGGTTCGATGGTTACACTGAGAGATAGCATTCTAGAACAAACATGGTCCGATGGTTACACTGAGGGATAGCATTCTAAGACAAGCATGGTCCAGTGGACACACTAAGGGATAGGGATTCTGAGACAAGTATGGTAAGTTGGGGCACTGAGTGTTGGACAACCTAAGACGGGAGTCCAGGTATGTGTGATCATACATTAACCCCCCATATGTTTACTAATTCAAATTTTTCTGCCTTTTCGTGTTCTTACATGCTTACTGGGTGTAGAATATTTCAGAAAATAGTTGATGGTAGATTTACGCAGTGTTTTTGCATGGGATGTCCCTAATGTATATAAAAAAAATAGCTCTATAAATCTTTAGATTTTGAGAATGAACTTTACCTCTTTATTTTGCTACATTTTCTCAGATTGAAGTTAAGACTTTTCATTAAAAAAAAAATAACTTACGGTAAGTCTTATCCTTCGGTCTTATGCAAGAAACCATGTAGAGGTTGCAAGGCTGAGTGCTAGATTGCCCTGTAGCAGTTCTATGTTTGATTGTTAGTGTCTTGGAGCTCTGACCATCTGTGATAGGGTTTGCTATCACTGCTAAGTAATGCAAAGTTATCCTGCAAGTCTAGCTGACATTAACAACAGACATCTGTCTAAGACTGCGCTAACTTTATGTGAATGCCTGTCTAATGTTCCCGTCTCCTTTTTTCAGAGCACAATGTTCTTTCTAAGGGTTTAGCTTGATTTCTCCGATAATACTGGTTGTAATAGCATTACAAGCCGAGAAAGCAGTGTTATCTGTGATTTAGCCTGCTTAATAATAGCAGAAATACACACTGTTATTTTTTTTCCATTCGATTATTAGCATTATTAGATGTGAAGAGCAACCACCCTGGATGTCCATCAGAATGGAGCTTGTTATTACTCTGAAACGATGCTTAGTCGAAATTACTATGCAAAGCCACTTATTTCCCTGCTAAAGTGGATTGAAGTTGAAATCAATTTGCTTTTCAATCAGCTAGCCGAATGTTTTTTTGGTTTCCGAAATATTTCTCTCTTTTGCATTCCAATAGGCTAATGAATTGCGAAAAGTAAATAGCACGAAGTGCCGTCTGGCTGATTATTGATTGCATGGAAATGTCCTCAACAGCTGATAGGATGCAGCTCCTGCTGTTATTGTATTAGCGCAAGCAAGAAATGCCTATATAAAATATATATATATAATTTACCAGTTTTAACAAGAGATAATACAGAAAATGCTCTTCGAAGCAATGTCACCTTATCAGGAGTCCTCCTCAATCTATTGAAAAGTATCTCTGCTGGCGATTAGGGCTGGTGGGGGTTTCCGACGCTGGGAGCTGTCTCTTTCATCTCTTATTTAACTTATTCGGTAATCTTGAGCCCTGCCGAAGCTGGGGTACCACTGTGGCTCGCTATATTGGTACGTAATTTCTATTTTTCATTGATGGGTCGCTCGATTCACTGTAGCACTGATTCGCCAATGTATTCTGCATGAGTGTGCATATTTACAAACATACAAATATAAAATGATGTAATGATTACCCCCTGCAATATCTTCTTGCCTCTTGTTGAATTCACATTCTTGACAATTGGGACATCCGTGCACACCTCCAAAGGCCTCCACAGGCCTCTTTAAATTGGAACTGAGGTTTTAATACTTTTAAAAAAATGTCAGCAGTTGGCTGTGCTATACATTTTTAAAAAATCTCACACGTTTTTAGTTTAACACTTTACATACCGTACCAGGCATGCCGGAGACATCATGAGGCGGCAAAGTAACAAAATAAGTGCAGCTGAGGTTAGTATGTTTTTGTTTTTTTTCCTTTGCTGCAATTTGTTCAATCCAGTTAATGTTACATTTAGAAAAAAATAAACCACATTGTAACTCCAGACTCCAATTCTTCCCCGTGGATCTTTATTCAACCAAACATCCAAGAAAATGGACCTGGCAGTGTTTCTCCGACTTAGTGCCTATTGGCAAGGCGGTGACTGATATACGTTGTTGCTTCGATAGAAGTGAGAATTCCACTTTAAAAAGAACATAACCTTCTTTGGCTCAAATTACCGTGTCTATCATTTCTATTAGTCCCAATTGTTTTGTTGTGCCTGAGAGTATATGAAACCTAAAATAAATGGGTCTTTAAACTACAATGAATGTTTAGAAATCAGTCTGTGTAAATTTAAATCGAACATAGGCTTCACCTAAAATGTCAAACACATCACGTAACATAAAGGTGTCCCTCCTTAACCCAATATGGGAGGTATGCTACCATGTTTCCATTCCATTTGGGCATATAGCACAATGTGTAGAGAGGTTTAGTATAATTCGCTTGAACAAAAGTTGATCTAAAGGAGCATTTGTTGCTGTTATGAAGGAATTTAGAAATGTTCCATTTCCTGTCTACTCTCTGAAGATGCACTACGTGTTAATTCCCAGGCCCTGAAAACAGACAGTGTCTCAGTATTGCAGCCAGTCCTCTTTCCTTGTGCCATGTGGGAATTGCAACAGCTAGCAAATCCCCACACACCAGCTCTAATAGAAGTTGCAGAGTACAGAGAGCTATAAATTTCGATGATTCCAACCTAAGTGCTGGGGGAAACCGGTGCTTTGCTAATAATACCATTGTATGAAAAAAACACAGATACAGTATTTATTTTGTTTGAGTGACCTGTAATTCTTAACAAACATATCGATGTGTTAATAGTGTTGAAAGCTGTTCGACAACTTTTGTGCATTTATATTTCCAATCAATCCAATTGCGCTTAGAAATTAGGACACAATTAGCTTCAGATTCCCAGAATTGATGAAGCAGCAGTTTGATGACAATCTGTTTATTTTGGCATGATGGCAAATACGCGACGTTCGTAGCAGAGCGGTAAAGGGGACATCAGTTGGACAGTCTGCAATCTGATCATACTTCACACACTTCGTGCCTACAAGGTTGTTCATTTGCAGTATGTTATACTTTACCGTCGCGTTGCCTCCGGTTTTAATGAAGCCGCAATAATTAAAGACCATTAGAATCAAAAAGTTGTTGCTGCATCATTTTCTGTAACCTGATTCTATATAATGTGGATGTTGAACTATAACTTTAGTAATATACTCATTTGTAGTTTTCATAGAGAAGGTCAGATTCTTTGGGTGTTTTCGCAGATGCTGTATCCTAGGCCGGCATTCTTTGCTTCTTGGAAGGCACGCAGCATCATTCTCTAAAGTATAAATCCAAAGTGAATTTCAAATTTAAGGCCAGAGTAGATTAAGTGAAATCATTGCGGATTTAAAGAATGTTCCCAGTTTGGCGTTTTTGACCTTGAATTTGAAATTCACTTTGCATTCTCACCCTGACAGTTTTGCCTGAACACTAGCTAAAACTGTCGGCCATCGTATTTTCTGATCTCCCGGTGATGGAACACAAGATGTTTATGTGATTTTTTTTTTATCTCTTTAGGATCTGATGTCAATACCTCACCCCTGTGGAGCCTGACACAAGTGAAAATGGAGCCCCAGGAAAACGAGGAGTCGAATGTACATGGACACAGTGTTTTGGGGAATGATGTGTTTGAAGAGCCCATGTCTGGGATGAGTGATTCTGCCCTTCCTGGAAGTCCCAACGGGTCGGAGGGTAGCTATGGGTCACATTCTCCGGATAGCCTCATGGGATCATCTTCCCCAGTTTTCAACCAGCACCCAAAGAAGAAAATGAAGAAAATGTAGACAGTGAATGGTTACATTTGTTATTGTATTATTATTATTTTTTGTTGTTGTTTTTGAGATGGCTGTTCTCCCCGTTTCTGTACATAGTTAATTCAAAGACTCCAGTTGATGTCTATTTCAGGAGATTCAAATCAGTGATCAGATTTAATTTACTGTTAAATGCAAAAAACTACCAAGACCTCATTAAACAGGTTTTTTTTCACTTCTCACGATGTTTAGAGCTCATTAAAGATAAACCTAATTGTGACATTTATTCCGATCTCTGTATAATGAAGGTGCTGAGCACTACAACCAGGCATGCCTGCAGGTAAGTGAAAGATTATTTGGTTGTATAATTTTTACAAGTTGATGGAAGTTAAGTCCATTAAGTTTAACCTTTTCAAGTGGTGTAATTGCAATGATATTCAAACAGAACAAGACAAAGTAAAAATACCAAAACTCAAGATTTTTCATGTAGATAACATTCTGCCATTCTATAACTACTCATACTTTTTCTTAGATTAAAAACCAAAGCACCTGCTACCCCTTTTCATTTTCTCAATTATAGCTGCAGCAGAACCTCCCCCACCATAGTGGCAGCACCATCCGCGTCCTGCGAGTACAAATAATGTGTTAGACCTGACTAACTTGTGTAGGTTTTCTTTGTGCATGAATGATGCTATTCATCAAGCTAATGTAAATTCTGCTTCTTTCTGATTTATTTTTTTAAGTGAATGTAAGGGTCTTAAAGAATGTCTACAGTTGTTTATATAGAGTTTAGGTAATTGTCAATGATGCATATATGTGTGTTTTTTTAAACCTTTTCCTGAGGAACGGATTTGGCTTTTAATTGGTGTGACTGTGACAAGATTGGTTCCTGCACTTCCTGAAGGCATTACAGTAGAACTGCACTGGCTTCTACAGGACATAGCTGGGGCTTGAGGTAGCTAGAGGGATTACATTCTAAGGATTGCAGCCAGAATTATTAACTACAGTCTTTGATTGCATCTCTTGCAAATTTCAGGAAGCCTAACCTTAGTAATACCTTTAATTAAGGCAGTATTTACATTGCTGGCTCGTAACACCTCTAGTGCAGTCACTCAGATGGCCACTAGAGGTGCTTCCTGGATCCATGCGGCGGTGGAATAAAGGTGA
Organism: Pelobates fuscus; assembly: GCF_036172605.1. NCBI lineage: Eukaryota > Metazoa > Chordata > Amphibia > Anura > Pelobatidae > Pelobates > Pelobates fuscus. The sequence continues at coordinate 435,594,055 of NC_086318.1, forward strand.
GTAAAATCACCTATTGCTTTCCTGATTGGGGTGGAAGCGAGAACATTGACATAAATACATATTTGTATTCCTTTCACCATAGTGTTTCTTTAAATTTGCATAAAATGTGTATGGACAGAATTATTTTAACAAAACAGTTCAATATCCAGTCGACTAGGAGAACAAATCCCATACCTACAACCATAGTACAGTGTTCAAATGAATCTCATTCGAACAAATAGCAGGTGGGTCACCTATCAAACATATCAGGCACAGGTAGAATGGTAGAAAGCCTTATTCGTGAGATATTTAAATAATACAGCTATTAGAACCATTAGGACAAAGAAATAAGCAAATATAATAATAATAATAATAGAAAGACGACTTAAAAGAAAACTCCAGATGTTTCTAATCAAAGAAATACAGTGCGTTTTCTTCACTGTGATATTTGTGTTTTGCATGGGCAGAAAAGAACATTGCCTGCATGTTTGTGCAGCTCATGAGTTTCTTGATTTAAGAGCTCACTTTTTAAATGTAAGAGTATAAATGTAGCAAAACAAAAACTATTATTTCAGCAGTATTACACTATCCGGTTTGCTCCACCTTTCTCTTTACATAGAATTTCCTGAAAGCATTGATGGACATCTTTTCCCAGATAATTTGGGTTCTTCCTTCCCCTCTTCCATTACAGCAGCGTACCCAAAGCTGGCGATATAGGATCTGGGTCAAGTGAGTGACATCCTAAAGGGATCACTAATCTTTTGTGGTGCATTTGCTAGAAGAAGATTTGTCTGTATTTTATGTTCTAGATATACCCGAAGTACGTGTATAATTTTAATGGAGAATCTGCACATGTATACGTGTCATTTATTTTGGATTAAGAGATTTGTATAGCACAGCACATTTTGATTTGTTTAGAAAAGAACATTAATGGCCAACCTTGACCCTCAGCTTATTATGGTCTAAGGTGTTGGGTGTCTTGTTGACTGACTGTTTTAAATGCTTGGTTCTAACATGGTCACTACTCTGGAATGGAGCCATGGAATGGTGGGAAACTGGGCATGGCAGGCACAGACACGTGGGCTTTTTTGTGTGCAAAACTCCCAGATCTCATTGTGGATGATCCTGTTGATGTGGTGCATGCAATAGACATACAGTTGATGGATGAATTCTGCAGAAGTTGGATGATGTGCCATAATATATCTCCATCAGGATGGGATATTTATGCCTCGTTTCCACTGAGCGGATCGGTTCGGGTCGGTACATTTTGGAAGGTTTTGAATGGTCCGGCCTATTCCAGCGAGCGTTTCCACTGCAAGTTGGAACGCCTGGAGGCTTGCGGGGTTTACGCCAAATGCGTGTGACGACACACTTGGTCGACAACATACGTGACGCTACAAATAACAATAATGGAGGTCATCCAGCAGCTCGTCTTTGCTCTATTTGGCTTTTGGTTCTTTGAAATCAAAGTACATGCCGCACTTTATGAGAGAAGGTTGCGAGCGGCGAAGAGAAACACAGCAGAAAAGAGAAGAAAACTTATGGCTTGGGTCTTGAGCCGGGAGGAGAAGTACACCTTTGTGCGGCAAAGACAAAGACGGCAGCGCTATAGGGTAAGCAACTTTATGCCATTTGTCATGTAGTTCTACACGTATTAAAAAATAAAAATAATACTGAATATGTTAAAAATCGAATACAAGATGGGAAGGAAATACATTATGTATTTAACAACATCATGTTGCACACATTTGTAAAAATCAAGAATTACACCTTATACATAAATACTCCTTATGTTATTTTTGTTGATCGCTTTTATACATGATGCTATTAATAGTGATATAGTAACATCTGTCCTTTTTTGTTTGTTTATTTTTTTAGACGCTTCTCCTTTTGTCAAAACAGCGCCGCCGACCAGTCATTTGGGCTCTCCGCCGCGCCAATGAGTGGTGGGATGTGACCGTCCCTGGATTCACACACAGTGGGTGCACAATTTCAGAATGTCGGAGGAAACATTTTTATACCTTTGTGCAAAGCTACGTCCAGCAATGGAGAAGCAAACCACCAACTTCAGAGCCTGTTTGCCTGTCAGGAAAAGAGTTGCCATTGCACTGTGGAAGCTGGCTACCAACAGTGAATACAGAAGTATAGGTCATCTTTTTGGTGTCAGTAAATCATCAGTGTGCCGGTGTGTGCAGGACTTTTGTAAGGCTGTATGCACATTGCTAGCTCCTGAAATTATTCATTTTCCGGACTGGCAAAAGCTTAAAGACATGGCTGACTACTTTGAGAACAGGTGGGGCCTTCCACAGTGTGTTGGTGCTATTGATGGGTCACACATACCAATAATAGCATCACAAGAATACCACACTGACTACTTCAACAGAAAAGGGTGGCATTCCATCATCCTCCAAGGAGTAGTGGATGGAAAAGGACTATTCTGGAGTGTGAACGTAGGAAAGCCTGGGAGCTTGCATGATGCTCGGGTTCTACGACTGTCCACATTTTGGGATTAGGTTGGCCAGGGCGGCCTGTATCCTGTTTGCACTAAGAACATTGGGGGGGTGAATGTTGGCTATTATGTGCTCGGGGACTCTGCCTACCCTTTACAAAATTGGCTCCTGAAACCATTTCCTGACAATGGCCGCCTGACACTAGAACAACAAACCTACAACAAGAAAACATCCAGGGCTCGTGTAGTAGTTGAAAATGCATTCGGAAGACTTAAGGGTAGGTGGCGTTGTCTTATGAAGAGGAATGACAGTGACATTGCACTTGTCAAATCCATGGTGCTTACTTGCTGTGCTCTTCACAATCTTTGTGAAAGACATGGAGAAGACTTCCACCAGGATTGGAATACGTCTGCAGAAGAGCCAGGACGGGTAATTACACAGGATAGCGAAGAAGAGTGCAGTGAAATACGTCAGGCTCTCATGCGGCACCTCAACCTTTAATTTCTTACCCTGGTTTTATTAACGTTTTATTACGGTTTTATTACATTTTAGAAATTTTTAATACAGTTTTAAATTTAATCAGACACACACAAAAAGTCTCTCCTGTTTTTTATTCTAATAAAAAAGTGATCTTTCAAAATATACTCACAAGTACAGAGTAAAAAAATATATTTACAAATAAACATTATTTACAAAAATAAATGTAATTATCAAAAAAATAAAATAAAGAAGTGTACAGGTCATGTGCTAGTGGAAACGAACTACTGCCTGGGCGGTGACCTGGGATCACGACTGCCTCCCAGCACTTGAACAAGCTGCCCAAGGACACCAAGGAAGGCCTGGTTGAAGTTAGCCAACTGCTCCATCTGCTGCCGGGCGATTTCTGCCTCCTGGCGCCTCGCTTCCTGGGCATCTTGACGCAGTGCCTGAAAGCGCCGCTCAGAAAGGTTCTCCATCCTTTCCTGCTGCCTTTCCTCTGCTGCCCGCATATCCTCCATGACTGTGTGCAAATCCAGCTGAAACCGTCTCCTATCACCTGGAATATACAAAAGACCATAATAGTGCTTTTTTTTTTTTTAGCAATTGGTACAAAAAACAGGTGGATATCTATCATTTAACATAATGTAAATAAGGAAAATATGTAACACATAAGAACAGTATAAGCACAAAGTACAATAAACACCCTAAACACAATATACTTAAGATAAGCTCAAAATACAATGGAATTTAAATAGCAGTATATACAGACAATGTACAATTATGATTATGGATTTAATTATGCAAACAAACTACATATAGAAGCATTTTGAGTGAGTTCACAGTTTGCTGTAAATTAAAAGTTAGGAAAATGCACAATTACAATGTTCACTCTGAACAGCATGTCTTACCAGTGTGCCGGGGTGCATTGGGCATACTCTGCGGTTGGGTCTGTGGTTGGGTCGGACGTAATCGTACTGGTGCTGCTGAACGACGTTGATGGACCATCGTCAGAAACATATGAAAAGCTTGAGGTATCATTGGAGAGTCCTTCAACTGTATCTGAAAATGCACAGATCAATAGTTCAGTACACTGTACAAATAAAATGTGTTTTTTGGTGCAAATAGTTAATGGTTTTGTTCAGTGAATCTATAAATGGTTAGCAGAGCGAAAGCCAATGCAAATTAAGAAAAAAATAAATCTTACCAACGGGTTCTATCATGGATTCGAGAAGTGTAGATGCAGAGTCCAGACCGCCCTCCCTGCCTTGGTTTGCTGGCCTATGACCGTAAATGGCGTCCATGGCGTCGTACCACTTCCAACTACTTCGACTGTTTCCACTACGGCTGTTGGCATCCTTAATTTTTTTATATTGGCCTTTCAGCTTTTTAAGCTTTGCCCTACACTGACCCGATGTCCGTTCAAATCCCTCAGCAGCCATCCGCTGAGAAATATCTTTATACACCTTTTCATTTCTCACTGATCCATCAAGCTCACTCTGAATAACGCTATCGCCAATTATAGTTAGGAAAGTGGATAGTTCCTGAGCCGACCAGAGCTTGCTGTTGTTTGCAGGCATCCTTCTCCTATTATCTGGACTAAACGGCGACGTGGTGTTTATTTCGCGCTTGCCTTTGACGTGAGCATTGACGTTTTTCTATCCGCCAATCAGTGGAATGTATTGTGTGACGCCAGTAGCTCCGCCCTTACCGTACCGTACCATTTCCTATGGCCCTACATCTAAAGGGGGACCATGAATGGTGCGGTTTGGTTCGGTTGTATGGGCCACTTTCATAATGGAAACACTCAAAATAGCGTACCGTACCGAACCGACCTGAACCGATCCGCTCAGTGGAAACGAGGCATTAGAGACCTGTGCAAATTTAAGACATGCAGACTTTGTTTCCCACTGACTATAGCTATAGCTACTAGTGTCAACTGTATAATGCTTTGTCATGGTCTCATCTCACTCTGCGGTCACTGGCAGACCTTTCCAGGGACATCATACAAACTCAATGTAGTCTGTCAGTCTGGTTAGCCTCTGATACCACAGTCTACCAGGAAATATCCATGTGGGCCAGTGGAGGGCATTGAAAACACCCAAACAGTGCCAGCCTGGCAAAGGTCCCACTACTTCACTTCTGGAAAACTGTGCAAACAGATATCCCAACCCACCTCCCGCTATGTTAATGTTCAGAAGAATGGTTTGAGGCTGCAGCCTACAACTCCATTACCAGTTCTCCCATGCTAGTGGCTTTGGGGCAATTGTCCTTCTGCTCACCTTGCCCTCTCTTCCCATGGTGGAAGGCAAAACTGTAGGTTGGGATGAAGGCAGGAAGGAAGGTGAGGTAGAGAAATTGAGATAGTATGAGGAATGTAATGAAAGTGGACAAGAGAAGCACAAGAGCCTCCAGTACTCTCCGCTATTCACCGCCTACGAGGTTGGATGACATTGATTAGTGATTAGTAACGTTGTGGATTGTAATTTCTGCATTATTCATGTAATTGTGGAGGGGGAGGTGTCTAGGTGACAGGGTGGGCACTTTTTTTTTTACTTTCAATACATTAGAAAAATGGTTTATTAAAAAAGTTGCATTGGACCCAATGCGTTTTTATATAATCACCACTAAATTTAGATGAAGTCTCACCATGCAGAATCTCTCTAGCTTTCTCTAATATGAATCATTTCAGTTCTGCAACAGAATGCAGAGAAAGACTGATAGAAATAAAGTGTTACAAATATTGGTTGTGGTTCTGTAGAACATCTCTAGATTTACAGGGAACGTGTGTTCATCACATTTCTGCGCTGCCTAAGATTCCCCAACTAAAAGTGCTGAGATTGTGAATTGTCTAACGTAAGATCTAGTTGTGCTATGCCAATCATGGAGTATTGTAGGATTCACCTATGTTGGTCCTTGGTGCAATGGAAACATGTTCTGTAAAGAGATGAATCACAACAACTGGCGGTCTTACAACAAAAAGTCTGGGTTATTGAAGTGCAGCAGAATGCTCCCTGACCGCATAGTGCCAACTGTAAAGGGGGGATAATGATCTATAGCCCCCCAGCGAGACTGCATATGAATGATCTAAACATTAAAATTGCCTAATGAAGCTACAGTTGTTTTGGTTATTTTTTACAACTATACATTTTGTTTTATATTCTTAAAACTATGTGTTTGTCTACAAACGCACTTATTGTAGAATAAATACATGCTATATGTCCTACTGAAAAGTGACAAACAAAACGTGTGTTATGACACCAGCAGGTGGCAGTATTTCACTGATTTCTGGAGAAAACCAGGACAGTAACATTTGTGTCTTTACATTGTCATTTTCAGTTGCTATTGAACATTGAAGATTAGAATCTGTTCCATTTGTTTCTATGGGAACGTTGGAGAGAAACAAAGAAACGCTATTGTTTTATGATTATTCAACCTGCTAAATGTTGCCTCCTTGGACTTGTATCAGTGACTGTGACTGTATCGCTTGCACACACTGTCTGTTTCACAGAAAACAACCTCCAATCAGTCCTTTTTTTCATTAAACGATAGTTCAACTTTTTGAGGCTTTAGTGAATTGTTTCTTTTCGTTAATTAGAGAACGGAACCCTCGGATATACCCTAGACAGCTCCTAAATGTCCCAAGCCCAGTCATTTGTCATTATGTCGCTGTTTGGTCTCAAGATAACAACAGGAAATATGTAAGTGTGGGAGTTTTTTCTTCCTTCTGTTTAAAAAAGAACTGTCATCTCAAAGCAATTTTTTAAATATAATAATCATTTCCTTAAGTATTAAAGGGAAATAGATTTTTTTTAAAAATAAAGTATATGAAAAAATTGGAAACTAATCCCTACCTGTAGTATATGAGGATTCTTCAGTCCTATACATACCATGGGTCAGACGGTGTTTGCATTTCACTGTTATTTGGTCTGATGATGTCAATGCACTGTGCAGTAGTGAAGTAGAGTTTGTCGGGAAAAGGTAGTTTTCTGCTTTTCAATTTTTTTTTAACATACACTTCATTTAACAAATTTATATTCTATGAAAACATTATAAAAGGATCATTATATTTAAAAAAAAAAGGTTACGTTGATCGACGGGTTTCTTTTAATCAGAAAATCTAGATGCTAGGTTCTAGAACCAAAGCACTTCTGCCACACTTCTCTAGAATTCAGTCCCAGGCCAGATATGTACAGCCCAAGGCTGGATTTCAAGTGGACTGAGCACTAGGTAAGCTTCGAAACTAGCTTCTGCCTGAGGAGGCCTAAGGGCCAGGGCTAGTTTTTTTTTTTTTTTTTTACTAAGGAAATCTTGGATCTAATTTTTGTTTGAGGAGATCGCAGTGCCCCTTTCTCTGCTCCAGCTTTGGGAGAGCTGGTTTCAGTTGGTCAGCCCTGTAATTCGACCTTCCACTGAAATTAATTCCGAAAAGCATCTATTGCCAGATAGTTCATCTTAAGGAAACCAAAACGTATAAAAAAATACCCCATCCTTTGAATAATAAGTGCTTCTGACAACCTACAGAGCCTCTGTATCTATTTTACATTAAAGGGGCAGCCCTATAGGGTCTGGAATTCAAACATGTATTCCTATAAAAACACTATTTAAGTGGCCAGCCATTCCCCCTTTTCCTCCCTTAAAATGGTCTAAAACGTACCTTTTTTCCAGCTCTGTGCGGAACTGCAGCCATTGGCCCTGCCCCCGATCCGACTCCTTAGCTGAAATCATAAAAATTGACATTCTCAGCGGCAAAACATTGCACTGCGCCAATCAGCATCTCATCATAGAGATGCATTGAATCAGTGCATCTCTATGGGAAGCATTCAGCAAGGAGACGGTGAATGGCAGCACTGACCCAGGAAGCACCTCTAGTAGCTGTCTGAGTGACTGCCACTGGAGGTGTCCCTAGGCAGTAATGTAAACACTGCATTTTCTCTGAAAAGCAGCGTTTACATTAAAATGCCTGCAGTGATAGGCCATAGAACAACTACATTAAACTGTGTAGAATATACATTAACCCCATAAGAAATTTGCTTCCAGACGCTCTAAGGGTATTACACGATGCCTGTATTAAGTGCCTCAAAGGGTCGAAGGTCATTAAAATAAAAATAATTTTAAAAAAAAAATAACCCCTCCCCTCAATCCCTCTCCCTCCCCATGTACTTCCTGATTGCCGCCGTTCCCCCGCCGGCGATCGGTCTTCTTCTGTAAAGAAATGTAAATAAAGTTAATAAATTAACAAATATATATACATATATTATATCTATTTATAATATGTATATATATATATATATATCTAATATATAAAACGTCATACTAAGTGTATTTTTTTATTAATATATACATTTATTAATATAAAAATACACTTAGAGTAAAATTTATATAACTATAAAATTATATGATAACTATATATATAATATTATTTTAAAAATAAATAATAATTAATTAAAAATAAATAAACTGTAAAAATAAAAATGATATATATGTGTGTAATTTTATTCTAACTGTATTTTGATATTTATATATATATATATATATATATATATATTTATATCAAAATACACTTAGAATGAAATTATATATATATATATCTATGTATATCCTCTTATCGATCGTGGACGTTCTAGGTACCTAGTATGTCCGCGGCAAATAGGAGCATTGGACTTACCTGGGCAGCCATCCACGGCGATCACGGTCGGTTGGGGACAGCAGTCCGCCTGCAGCAGCCCCGGCCCTCCAGGGCCATGTGATCACCATGATCACATTACCGTAATAGGACTCTGGGAGCTGCCAGCAGGGGGACTGTCTGAGCTGTCAGGCAGTCCCCCAGGCTGCTAAAAAGTAAAACAAATAAAATAAAATAAATATATTATACATATACAGGTGGTCCTCATTTAGCTTGGTGCCGGGGTGCGCTACGCATCCGAGCGATCTGCCCATCAGCTCGCGCATGCGTACCGCGGTCCCATAGCCCCGATCATGTGACTCTAAATAAATTGTTTTAAATTGCTCCACAAGCCTTGTTTTGAATACCAATATATATTTTATGATTAGTATTACTTTTATTTTAGCTACTATTTAGTTTTAAATTAGTTTTGAAGCGGTTTTAAAAAAAATGTTTGAATTCTGTTTGTAATTGGTGCAACAGATTTTGGCGCCATTTTCAAATATTGTGTACTCCTATAAATACTGTTTTATGCCAGGTATATTCTATAACCCTTTTGATAAAGCCTTAACCCCTTAAGGACCAAACTTCTGGAATAAAAGGGAATCATGACATGTCACATATGTCATGTGTCCTTAAGGGGTTAAAGGTGAAACGCGTTAATGGTTTTAAATTGTGTATTTTAAAACAATAAAAGTTATTTTTTGGTTACCTTTTTTATAGGACCAATTTTATACTTATTTTTATTGTATCCCATATACACTACTATTATTATTCCTGGCATTTTTTATTCTATTTCCTTGTATCCTGCTTAAAGAAATCCATAGGGGGGGCTAATTCCACCAGCGCTGTGAAAATAGAGCAGTAAATTTCTGCTCTACTCTTGTGAGTATATTTTATTTTTATTTTATTTATTTTATTGTTCTTACTGAGAGCACTATTTGCTGTTTCTTATACCTTGATATAAACGATGGAACCCAAGCCGGACGGACGGACCTACCCCTCCAGTATATCCTCTAGTGGGGATTATACCACTAAGTGCCCTTCATCCCAGAGCTGGCCCTAGCTCCACCAAATGTGAGTGAAAAATCCTCCTTTTTATTTACTTTTATCTTGGAGCTACAATATTTCACTATTGGCAGTTTCTCTGTGCTTTTTTATCTTCCCATATACGGATCATCTACAACCTGGACGGATCAACTCCTGAGGATTGTACACACATCCTATCCTATATTAGTGAGACTGTTTTTATTTACTTTATTTAACATTTTTACTATTTGGATTTTTACTGAATATCTGGATGGACTCTGTTTTTTTATATTTTTTTATATTATTGCATAGAGATTACCAATAACCAATAGATTAAGGTTTTATGGTAAATATTCCTCTACTAATAGCGCAGCCCTTAACTCCTTTTTCTTTTTCCTCATTTAGAGACCTACCTGTTTTATGACGGCTCGCACTTACGACCAGGCATAAGTGCGAGCCGTCTTAGGGATTCCCTGCTCTGCTGCCTATGTATATGTTACGGGAACATTTCTCCGAACATAGATTAGAGGGATTCCCTGCTCTGGTGTGTTCACCTATGTTTGAAGAAGTAACACCATAGACAAACGCACCAGAGCAGGGAATGCCTTAACTCCTCACTTACCGACTGATTCATTCTATGACCGGGTCGTAGGAATGGAACCCGGTCAGTAAGTGATTAGTGTCTGTATTATATATGTATAATATAGTATAAAATAATTAAAGCATTTTATAATATATTTTATAATGAAATGATATATATGCAATTATGTATAATATATTATAAAATGCTTTAATTATAATATATTATACATATATAGGAAATAAAAGTGTGTATATATATATATATATATATACACACACGTACACACACACACATTATATGTATATATACACACACACATACATACACATGTATTATATGTGTGTGTGTGTGTGTGTATATAATATAAATTGAAAAAAATAAAAACGCTAACTTTGGCGAGCATTTGTGACTAAGTGGCTACTACAAAAGACTGGATATAACCCATTTTGAATACCCTGGGTTGTCTACATTTGAAAATGGTATGTCATGATGGGGTTATTTAAAATTCCTGGGCTACCATATGGTATCAAAAGGCAACACAGACCAAGCAAACCAATCTGAGAAACTGAATCGGGCAAGCCCTATATTGACCCTGTAACTTTCCAAAACACCATGAAACCTGTACATGGAGGGTATTGTTATACTCGGGAGACTTCACTGAACACAAATATGAGTGTTTAAAACAGTAAAACATATCACAATGATGAAATCACCAGTAAAGGTGCAGTTTTTGTGTAAAAAACAAACGCAAATAAAAAAATATGACCGCTAACTTTGGACAGCGTTTGTGACTAAGTGGCTACTCCAAAAGACTGGACATACCCCATTTTTAATACCGTGGGTTGTCTACTTTTATAAATGGTATGCCACGATGGGGATAATTTTCATTCCTGGGCTGCTATATGGTCTCAAAGGCAACATAAGCCCAGCAAACCAATTTCGCAAATTTCAATGTGCAAACATGGAAAAGGTGAAAGCCCTACATATGACCCCTGTAAGTTTGCAAAAACCCATAAAACCTGTATATGGGCACTGTTGTACTCAGGAGATGTTGCTGAAGACATATTGGGGTGTTTTTTGTCAGTAACACATAACAGGAACTGAGAATCCATGCCTAAAGTACAATGTGAGAGAAAAATAACACAAAAAAATTGACTACCCAAAAGCTTGACAAAAACTGGTGGTAGAATTAGTGCATGGAAAGTGTTAAAATACCACCATCTGAGATACCCTAGGGTGTCTACTTTTCAAAAATATATGGTTTGATAGGGTAAATTACATTGGTCGGCTTCAAAAATGTCCCAAATAGGACACGGTTGCATGATGACTAGTGATGTCCCAAACGGTTCGCCGGCGAATAGTTCCTGGCGAACATAGCATGTTCGCATTCGCCACGGATGGCGAACATATGCGATGTTCGGTCCGCCCCCTATTCGTCATCATTGAGTAAACTTTGACCCTGTACCTCACAGTCAGCAGACACATTCCAGCCAATCAACAGCAGACCCTCCCTCCCAGACCCTCCCACCTCCTAGACAGCATACAATTTAGATTAATTCTGAAGCTGCATTCATTTTTTTTAATTTTTTTTTATTATTATAATTTTTTTTATTTTTTTTAGTTTGTGTTTATTATACATTATCCTCCATAGCCAGTAACCTGTGTTTATTATACATTATCCCCCCATAGCCAGTAACCTGTGTTTATTATACATTATCCTCCCATAGCCAGTAACCTGTGTTTATTATACTTTATTCTCCATAGCCAGTAACCTGTGTTTATTATACATTATCCTCCCATAGCCAGTAACCTGTGTTTATTATACATTATCCTCCCCATAGCCAGTAACCTGTGTTTATTATACATTATCCCTCCCATAGCCAGTAACCTGTGTTTATTATACATTATCCCTCCCATAGCCAGTAACCTGTGTTTATTATACATTATCCCCCCATAGCCAGTAACCTGTATTTATTATACATTATCCCCCATAGCCAGTAACCTGTGCTTATTATACATTATCCTCCCATAGCCAGTAACCTGTGTTTATTATACATTATCCCCCCATAGCCAATAACCTGTGTTTATTATACTTTATCCCCCCCATTGCCAGTAACCTGTGTTTAATATACATTATCCCCCCATAGCCAGTAACCTGTGCTTATTATACATTATCCTCCCATAGCCAGTAACCTGTGTTTATTATACATTATCCTCCCATAGCCAGTAACCTGTGTTTATTATACATTATCCCCCCATAGCCAGTAACCTGTGTTTATTATACATTATCCCCCCATAGCCAGTAACCTGTGTGTTTATTATACATTATCCCTCCCATAGCCAGTAACCTGTGTTTATTATACATTATCCCCCCATAGCCAGTAACCTGTGTGTTTATTATACATTATCCCTCCCATAGCCAGTAACCTGTGTTTATTATACATTATCCCTCCCATAGCCAGTAACCTGTGTTTATTATACATTATCCCCCCATAGCCAGTAACCTGTATTTATTATACATTATCCTCCCATAGCCAGTAACCTGTGTTTATTATACATTATCCCCCATAGCCAGTAACCTGTGTTTTTTATACATTATCCCCCCATAGCCAATAACCTGTGTTTATTATACATTATCCCCCCATAGCCAGTAACCTGTGTGTTTATTATACATTATCCCTCCCATAGCCAGTAACCTGTGTTTATTATACATTATCCCTCCCATAGCCAGTAACCTGTGTTTATTATACATTATCCCCCCATAGCCAGTAACCTGTGTTTATTATACATTATCCCCCCATAGCCAGTAACCTGTGTGTTTATTATACATTATCCCTCCCATAGCCAGTAACCTGTGTTTATTATACATTATCCCTCCCATAGCCAGTAACCTGTGTTTATTATACATTATCCCCCATAGCCAGTAACCTGTATTTATTATACATTATCCCCCCATAGCCAGTAACCTGTGCTTATTATACATTATCCTCCCATAGCCTGTAACCTGTGTTTATTATACATTATCCCCCATAGCCAGTAACCTGTGTTTATTATACATTATCCCCCCATAGCCAATAACCTGTGTTTATTATACTTTATCCCCCCCCATTGCCAGTAACCTGTGTTTATTATACATTATCCCCCCATAGCCAGTAACCTGTGTTTATTATACATTATCCTCCCATAGCCAGTAACCTGTGTTTATTATACATTATCCCCCCATAGCCAGTAACCTGTGTTTATTATACATTATCCCCCCATAGCCAGTAACCTGTATTTATTATACATTATCCCCCCATAGCCAGTAACCTGTGTTTATTATACATTATCCTCCCATAGCCAGTAACCTGTGTTTATTATACATTATCCCTCCCATAGCCAGTAACCTGTATTTATTATACATTATCCCCCCATAGCCAGTAACCTGTGTTTATTATACATTATCCCCCCATAGCCAGTAACCTGTGTTTATTATACATTATCCCTCCCATAGCCAGTAACCTGTGTTTATTATACATTATCCCCCCATAGCCAGTAACCTGTGTTTATTATACATTATCCTCCCCATAGCCAGTAACCTGTATTTATTATACATTATCCCCCCATAGCCAGTAACCTGTGTTTATTATACATTATCCTCCCATAGCCAGTAACCTGTGTTTATTATACATTATCCCTCCCATAGCCAGTAACCTGTATTTATTATACATTATCCCCCCATAGCCAGTAACCTGTGTTTATTATACATTATCCCCCCATAGCCAGTAACCTGTGTTTATTATACATTATCCCTCCCATAGCCAGTAACCTGTGTTTATTATACATTATCCCCCCATAGCCAGTAACCTGTATTTATTATACATTATCCCCCCATAGCCAGTAACCTGTGCTTATTATACATTATCCTCCCATAGCCAGTAACCTGTGTTTATTATACATTATCCCCCATAGCCAGTAACCTGTGTTTATTATACATTATCCCCCCATAGCCAATAACCTGTGTTTATTATACTTTATCCCCCCCCCATTGCCAGTAACCTGTGTTTATTATACATTATCCCCCCATAGCCAGTAACCTGTGTTTATTATACATTATCCTCCCATAGCCAGTAACCTGTGTTTATTATACATTATCCCCCCATAGCCAGTAACCTGTGTTTATTATACATTATCCCCCCATAGCCAGTAACCTGTATTTATTATACATTATCCCCCCCATTGCCAGTAACCTGTGTTTATTATACATTATCCCCCCATAGCCAGTAACCTGTGTTTATTATACATTATCCCTCCCATAGCCAGTAACCTGTGTTTATTATACATTATCCCCCCATAGCCAGTAACCTGTGTTTATTATACATTATCCTCCCCATAGCCAGTAACCTGTATTTATTATACATTATCCCCCCATAGCCAGTAACCTGTGTTTATTATACATTATCCTCCCATAGCCAGTAACCTGTGTTTATTATACATTATCCCTCCCATAGCCAGTAACCTGTATTTATTATACATTATCCCCCCATAGCCAGTAACCTGTGTTTATTATACATTATCCCCCCATAGCCAGTAACCTGTGTTTATTATACATTATCCCTCCCATAGCCAGTAACCTGTGTTTATTATACATTATCCCCCCATAGCCAGTAACCTGTATTTATTATACATTATCCCCCCATAGCCAGTAACCTGTGCTTATTATACATTATCCTCCCATAGCCAGTAACCTGTGTTTATTATACATTATCCCCCATAGCCAGTAACCTGTGTTTATTATACATTATCCCCCCATAGCCAATAACCTGTGTTTATTATACTTTATCCCCCCCCCATTGCCAGTAACCTGTGTTTATTATACATTATCCCCCCATAGCCAGTAACCTGTGTTTATTATACATTATCCTCCCATAGCCAGTAACCTGTGTTTATTATACATTATCCCCCCATAGCCAGTAACCTGTGTTTATTATACATTATCCCCCCATAGCCAGTAACCTGTATTTATTATACATTATCCCCCCATAGCCAGTAACCTGTGTTTATTATACATTATCCCTCCCATAGCCAGTAACCTGTATTTATTATACATTATCCCCCCATAGCCAGTAACCTGTGTTTATTATACATTATCCCTCCCATAGCCAGTAACCTGTATTTATTATACATTATCCCCCCATAGCCAGTAACCTGTGTTTATTATACATTATCCTCCCATAGCCAGTAACCTGTGTTTATTATACATTATCCTCCTATAGCCAGTAACCTGTGTTTATTATACATTAACCCCCCATAGCCAGTAACCTGTGTTTATTATACATTATCCTCCCCATAGCCAGTAACCAGGGCCGGCGCCACCTGTAAGGCGACCTAGGCAGCCGCCTAGGGCGCACCTTAGCAGGGGGCACCGGATCCCTGTGTCCGGAGTCCCCGCTGCGGCTCCTCATGCTGTGTAACAGATTTTGGGGGTCAAAGTTAGAAAAAGTGTGGTTTTTTTTACATTTTTTCATCATATTTTATAATTTTGTTATAGTAAATAACATGATATGATGAAAATAATGGTATATTTAGAAAGACTATTTAATGGCGAGAAAAATGGTATATAATATGTGTGGGTACAGTAAGTGAGTAAGAGGAAAATCACAGCTAAGCACAAACACCGCAGAAATGTAAAAAGAGCCCTGGTACTTAACTGTAAGAAAATTGAAAAACGGTCTGGTCACTAAGGGGTTAAACTGTAGTTGTTCTGATGACTATAGTGTCCCTTTAATTTCCTAATTTCTAGAACTCCATTCCAACTGGTCTGTTACTTCTTTTACTTTTTAATGGGCATTGTTGAATGTATACATTTTTTTGTTGATGCAGTAGTAGTATTATCAATTTTTGCATTTTTTTTTCTTACCAGAAAAGAGTCCTGTTTGACTTCTCTTCTACCACTCTAATTTTGCCATTCTTTTCTGTAAATGAATATGTCGATGAAAAATAGTGGAATTTAAGTAGAGAAAAGGCAACACTTATTACAACATTTTAGAAAGGTTTAAGTACAAACAGATTACAGAACAAATATAAAAGACACTTTTCTGAACATTTTGATAACTCTCCCCCATTGACTTTCTATCTTAGCGAATCCCTTATTTCATGCTGCTCCTTTAATTTCGGATTGTGTTGCCATGGTGACCATTTGGAAACTCAGCCAACTTTCATTTTAAGGAGAATTTGCAGCAGGAATATCAACTAGTCACAATTAGCTTGATAATTTGTGCAACGTTTCTCTGCTTTGTATGTTTTCAAACCTTTCATATATGTACATAAACCACAAAATAATGCCATGTTTCTCCCACTAGACTAAGCTAAACGCCAGCTAAGAGAACTTGATTTCTGTAAAGCAAAATAAAATACCAAAACAAACAAATACGTTTCTTCCTTTTTTTTAATTCCAACTACATTTTACCTTTAATACATAATCATTTATTTTTTGTGCTGCTCGAAACAGCATGTTTAAAATAGAAACATAGAAACATAGAATGTGACGGCAGATAAGAACCATTCGGCCCATCTAGTCTGCCCAGTTTTCTAAATACTTTCATTAGTCCCTGGCCTTATCTTATAGTTAGGATAGCCTTATGCCTATCCCACGCATGCTTAAACTCCTTTACTGTGTTAACCTCTACCACTTCAGCTGGAAGGCTATTCCATGCATCCACTACCCTCTCAGTAAAGTAATACTTCCTGGTATTATTTTTAAACCTTTGTCCCTCTAATTTAAGACTATGTCCTCTTGTTGTGGTAGTTTTTCTTCTTTTAAATATAGTCTCCTCCTTTACTGTGTTGATTCCCTTTATGTATTTAAATGTTTCTATCATATCCCCCCTGTCTCGTCTTTCCTCCAAGCTATACATGTTAAGATCCTTCAACCTTTCCTGGTAAGTTTTATCCTGCAATCCATGAACCAGTTTAGTAGCCCTTCTTTGAACTCTCTCTAAGGTATCAATATCCTTCTGAAGATAGGGTCTCCAGTACTGTGTACAGTACTCCAAGTGAGGTCTCACCAGTGTTCTATACAATGGCATGAGCACTTCCCTCTTTCTACTGCTAATACCTCTCCCTATACAACCAAGCATTCTGCTAGCATTTCCTGCTGCTCTATTACATTGTCTGCCTACCTTTAAGTCATCAGAAATAATCACCCCTAAATCCCTTTCCTCAGATGTTGAGGTTAGGACTCTATCAAATATTTTGTACTCTACCCTTGGGTTTTTACGTCCAAGATGCATTATCTTGCACTTATCCACATTAAATGTCAGTGGATAAGTGCAAGATAATAAAATGTCGCAACTGTGGATGTCACTTTCACTAATCTGGCTGAGGTATCAAGAGAAAGAATGGTAAAAAAAAAATGAGTTGTGCCCCCTAAACGTTCGTCTATATCGGGGCTGTTCGATGCAGGGCAACATTCACCCAGCCTGGTTCGACATACAATGACCTATTGTGAGACTGCTAAAAGACAATGTTGAGTCCTTTCCTCTTCCATTTCATAACTCCAAGTCTCACAAAGTAAGTGACCACCACAAAACTAACAATTTGTGTTAATACATAGCTGACTTGAAGAATATTTTCAGTTCTGCGATTTTCGATATTTCCTAAAATATCAAATTCACTCCGAGTTTACCTTGGATTGCCAATAATACGCATTTTATTGAATAACCCTAGAAGACGCCAAGAATTGCATTAGGATAAAGTGTGGCTGCAGCTTTATTAATTTTTCCATGAAAATATATCAATGCAATATTAGGACAAGTGACAGCTTCACAGAAAAGTAGCGTATCAGGCTGATGTTAAAGGATCACTTAGGGTCAGGAACACAAACATGTATTCCTGACCCTATAGTGTTAAAACCACCATCTAGCCACCATGGGCCCCTAATGCCTCCATAAATATAGCAAAATCTTGCTGTATTCAAGCCTGAAACTGTAGATCTGCATGCTGTTTGCCTCAAAAAAACAAGCAGTCTGCTGACATCATCAGAAGTGGTGGCCTGATCCAATCAGAGTGCTTCCCCATAGGATTGGCTGAGACTGACAAGGAGGCAGATCAGGGGCAGAGCCAGCACGATTCAAACACAGCCCTGGCCAATCAGCATCTCCTCATAGAGATGAATTGAATCAATGAATCTCTATGAGGAAAGTTCAGTGTCTGCATGCAGAGGGAGGAGATACTGAATGTTTGGATGCATTTTAGGCAGCCGTGACCCAGGAAGGATCTCTAACAGCCATCTGAGGAGTGGCCAGTGAAGTTATCACTAGGCTGTAATGTAAACCCTGCATTTTCTCTGAAAAGACCGTGGTTACAGCAAAAAGCCTGAAGGGAATGATTCTACTCACCAGAACAAATTCAATAAGCTGTAGGTGTTCTGGTGACTATAGTGTCCCTTTAAGTTATTTCTCGATTTAGTAAATAACCCTGTCAGTATATTATAGAATATAAGAGATAAAATGCACCATTTATTAAGGGTGATTGGTTTGCAATATTCACTTTATAAATAACTAAATTTATTAAACTTTAATGCGAGAGAAGTAGAAATCTTTGTTAAATAAAGCCCCGTACTGCCATTTAATAGTAATGTGTCTGAGAGAATAGCACATATTGATACGTTTGTCTGCTTCATTATTAATTCAGCGCTAGTTGTTTATATCAACGCCCTATAAAGCCCCATAATGCTACATTACAAAATATTGATCATTTAGTAATTATATAGAATGTGTATTCTACAATGAAAATGCACAGAGAGCAAAACGAAAATACTAAACTGCTATAAATATGTAGAAAAAAGGTCTTTATCCATCTGAAAAAAAGTTGTGATATCCAAATAAAATAATTACTTTTTTGTACTATAGTATAATATCCATAGGCGTGCGCAGCCTATTGCAGCCTAAAGCACAAACACGTCGCGTGTGTATGTATGTATATATATATATATATATATATATATACATACACACACACATACACTGCTGTGTGTGTGCTGTGAGGGTGCTGTGTGTGTGTAAGGGTGCTGTTAGTGTGATGTGTGTGTGAGGGTGCTGGTAGTGTGCTATGTGGGTGAGGGTGTTTGTGTGTGTGTGTTTGTGAGGGTGCTGTTTGTGTGCTGTGTGTGAGGGTGCTGGTAGTGTGCTGTTTGTGTGTGAGGGTGTTTGTGTGTGTGTGTTTGTTAGGGTCCTGTTAGTGTGCTGTGTGAGGGTGCTGTGTGTGTGCTGTTTGTGTGCTGTATGTGTGAGGGTGCTGTGTGTGTGTGTGTGAGGGTGCTGTGTGTGTGCTGTATGTGTGTGGGTGCTGTGTGTGTGAGGGTGCTATATGTGTGTGTGTGCTGTATGTTTGGGTGATTGTGGGGGTGGAGTTGGGGGCAGATTAGTTAATATCCCACCTCCCTTCTTACCTTATGTAGGGAGGGGGGGACGTGCTGCTGCCATCCCTGGTGGTCCAGTGGAGAGTGAACTCTAGCCTGCGGGGCTAGAGTTCACTCTCACAAGATCTGAGCATTGCCGTGGCACACAAGTACAGACTGACAGAGTGCCCAAACTTTTACACATTTCACATTTACTGTTTAATGTCATTCAATTAATTACATTTAGCTAATAAACAGTAATTATTTATTGAAATATGCAGAAATATGTATAGCTTGAGTTTTTACTGGGCTGCCTATATTTGCCTTCTGAGTTAATTGATGAACGTTCCACGTTGATTGAATCGATATAAACCTTAATCGAGTGGAAATGTGCTTTGGATTATGATATCACCATATATTATTTCTTTGTCACTCTGCCGTTTGTTTTTGTGGTAAATTATATTTATACAGACTTGTAGAAATTATTAGCAAAGTCACTTCTAGAAATAATTTTAAACCGACTTGCTAACTGGTTATGTGTAAAAGAAAACGTTCGAAATGCAAACAGAACATGGGAAAAAGTGCATTTATTTCTTGGCTACATATGTTTCATATAGAGAGAAAATATGGTAGATTTGGCCAGGTACTCAGACTGACAGGATTATAGGTTCATAGAAGAAAAATACTTGTAAGAATTTGCACAGGAAAAATGATCGCTAACACAATACATTAACTATATTTTATTAAAATGTGCATAATTAGCATATATTATTTATAACCGTTCTGTCTGTCTTATGACTTGAGTCAGCCTTTTCATGGTCTGTCGGGCCTGGATATGTAGAAACTACCTTTAGATTAATATTATTTTTATCCATCCAAGTTACTGTAGTTTAACTGTAATTTCTATTGGAGACCTGGAAGATTTTCTGTGAAGATTGGGTATATATATATATTGTAGATCATTAGATAATATAAATGATTTAAGAACGAGCAATAATTGTAAATAACACAATCAATTAAGGCGCTAAACATAAAAAACAAAACAAAAACAATAATGTACGCTCTTAGTAGATAAACCTGTCGTTTAATTTGCATAGGTTCTACAATAAACATACTATAATTGATACCTAGCAGAGTTTTATAACACCTAGCAGCTCCGATTAGTATATTATCAATAACTTGCAATAAAAAAATCATAAAATTAGCAGCAGAAGTTTTGACTGAAGATATTTATAAGTATCCAATATCCAGTAGATACAATTATATCCAGACAAATAAAACTAGATTAAAAAATGTTTACATGTTTTATATGTGGATCACTTAGTGCTGGTTACCGCTCGCCCAAGCTCCTGTTGGTACTCGATGTTCGTTATCTGTGAAGTTGAAATTGAGGCAAAAAAATTGAGGTGTGGAATACCGCTACGTGAAGCTAAATGCCTGGTGGCAGATGATTAGCAGCGCCTCATCAACGCGTTTCGCTTGTAGATACCAAGTTAAGTGCGGCATGGACATTCAATATATATATTTAGGATCCAATAAATGGAAATAAGCAAGAAAACGTATCCCAAAACGATGGGAAAAGACATAATAAAAAAATATAACGCCCCAAGAGAGCAAGAGGAGGAATGATGGACTACTGTAACCCATCAAAAGACAAAGGTAAACAACAAAGATTGCAATCAAAAATAGGAACAGCACCAAAACATAACAATAGGTCCACTTCAAATAGATTTACAATATTGAACAGGGATGGAGTTTACTAAATATAAATGTGACCATTTCTTTTTAGGAGAAGAGAACCTATATACAGAAAGATGGCCACTCAGACACAGGTTTGGGGACCAACAAAGAGAATTATTTTAGAGAATGTAGGAGAGGGGGTGAAGAAAATAGGCGTGAAAAAGAGCCAAGTGGTGAACTCAGTATGTATTTTTAACTCAGCTGATTTGGATTTAACGTTAATTCAGATAAAGGACCAAAATATTCTCCCATTATTAAATGAAGTTAATTTTGTTTATTTATTAATAATTCAATTTAACCTGATTATCCAGAACATCTGGATCATTTTATACACGCCTCTTTAAGGAATAAATCCACTTTCTTTCCAAATAGTCAAGTGAGTTTCCCCATGGAAGCTTTTAGATTATGTGCCAGTAATTTTAACACGACTTTGCAAGAGAGAAGTTCACTTAAAGGAACACTGTAGACCAGGAACACAAACGTGTATTCCTGACCCTATAGTGTTAAAATCACCATCTATCCCCCCAGGCCCCTCTAAATATAGTAAAATCTTACCTTTATTCTAGTCTATTTATGATCTATTGCTGCTGGCTCTGCCCCTGATCTTTGGCGGACATCATCAGAAGTGGGGTATTGTAATTATGAATGTCTCGTATTATTATTATGCCATTTATATAGCGCCATCAAATTCTGCAGCGCTTTACAATGGGTGGACGAACAGACATGTAGTTGTAACCAGACAAGTTGCACACACAGGAACAGAGGGATTGAGGGCCCTGCTCAATGAGCTTACATGCTAGAGGGAGTGGGGTAAAATGACACAAAAAGGTAAAGATAGTATTAGACTAGTGACAGTTGCAGAATAGGAATTATGAGGAGAAATGTAATACAATTTTAAGTGATAAAGATACTTATATGCTACTTAAAGCGGAACCTACAATGAAAATTAAAGAGGAACTGCTTTTGCATTCAGAAAGAGGGATACGTTTAGGAATTTTATGAAAACACAAATGTGATTATGTTAATATTTTATATCCACAGAAAACTGTTTTTTTTCTTCCTAAGATAAAAATAGGAAAAATCCCCCAGGGAGACCCATTATTTCAGTTATTGGATCCTTAACTTCCAACTTATCCCATTATGAAGATGTCCTACTACAGCCTTTTGTAAAACAATCAAAATCCAATTTAAAAGACAGTACTAATTTACTAAGATCTACTGAAGTGATTAGTTTTGGCTGGTTACCTATAATGTAACATCCTTATACACAGTAATTAAACATGATTTAGGTATACAGGCAATCAGACAAACCTTATATAGAGAACCAGATATGTATTTAGAACAAATTTAATTTGTTATTGAATCTATAGATTTTTGTTTAACAAATTCTTTTGGAATCAAAATGATTTGTATTTGCAAATTACTGGCACGGCCATGGGGGCTAGATTTGTACCCAGTTATGCCAACATATTTTTGTCCCATTGGGAAAACCAATTTGGAAGTGGCACCCATGGGTAACGAAACTAGTCACCTATAAACGCTTTATTGGTTGTTTGTTGTTTTATTTTATTTATTTAAAGGGATAGTGAATCAAATATTTTGGGAATCTTATCCTATATTAATAGAAATACTGTTAATACTGTTAGATCTTGAATTTTACATAGAGAATAATATTCTTAAATTTAGGACTCATTACCCCTGGCTTTTGAATGTTAATTATGGACAATTTAAAAGCCTTTGCACTGAATCTGCAACATTTAAGCTACAAGCAGAAAAAATAAAATCTCAGTTTATAAAAATTATAATATTGAACTTTTAGATAAATCCATGGAAATAGTAAACAAGAAAATAGAGATAATATATTAGCTCCCTCCAAGAATCAAAAGTAAAGAAAGAGTGATTTTTGCCCTGTTTTTAGTTTTAGTGCCCAATCACAATCTATAAGAAGAATAGTGAGGAAACACTGGCATGTTTTATTACGATATATGACTTAAACCCCTTTTTCACCATATTCTCCAATAATAATATTTAGACGAGCTCCAACTTTGAGGAGTAAATTAGTGAAACCCTATTTAGCGCCTACTTTAAGTATCAAACACTATCATTTTTTTTTTTTAATTCTTAATTTTTCTTGTGCATTTGATTATATAACAGAGAGACCTGTAGCGCCACGACAGCGTATACAGGCGTTTCAATGGCATACATAGTCATGGCATAAATTAATCGCACATTTTTTTTTCAGATAAAACAGGCTAGTAATACATTAAGGTTCAGAAACATACTGAGTACAGGCTAGCTTTGCATGTCTATTGTGTTGGGTCACGGTGGGGTCATCTAGCTTAATACAATAAACATGCTATGATTCCAACATGTATAGTAGTGATTAGGGACGTTTAAACATTGCCTAACTGGCTGAAAATATTGTCGCGGTTATCTGCAAACATGGCATTAAGCCAGCGGCATATTGTTGTTTACTGAGCAAGCAATCTATACAGGCTTATTTAGTTACGTCATGCGACTAACTGCGTGCATCATGAACTACCGCAAGTTATATTTGGCTGATAAGTGATACGAGTGTCCTAGATGGCTCCCTCTATGACTTAAAGTTTTAACATCAAGTCCTTTCACAGTTTGAGATTCTTGCATGGGCGTGAAAGGGTTTTGTAGAGCACCCAGGTGCCGTAGGTAGCGTGGGTAGTTGCACATAGAGGGGCAAAAACAAAACATTTAACCAGGATTATAGTTCTGAGTTCAGTTGGGGGTTTGTACGCTTGTGTCTGCGCTCCGTGGGGGTACCCCTCTGCCTCCGGGCGTGCGCTGAATGCGTCTGGGCTGCTTTTTCTGCTTGGCTCCGCCCCACTATCATTTTTTTAAAATGCGTATACAGACTTTTTTTTTCAAAGCAGAAAATGTAATATTTTTAAAAGTGTGGATCCCCCATGTGAGAGAATAACAAGTTTTGCATCTCTTGGAACTAAAGAAATTTTAGGGATTTAAAGATTGCATTAAGTGTCATAGTAAACAATTAATTGAATTAATTAGTTGTGTGCAGTATGTAGGACTGTCACGGTTCTCACCAGTTAGACAGACGGCCAGATGTGGTCGCTCCTGGAGTTCCCAACATGGGACTTGAACCGGGGAACTTCTCAGTCCTGGTCCTGCTCGCTGCCTCTGAGTCACAGCAGCTTTATACAGTGACTACTGATTCTGGTCCTGTTCATCCTGGCATGGCTACTACTCTGGGGGCTGCACCTTGACTTGGCTCTGTTTCACCTGATCCTGATCAGTCATCAGCAGGGTATTTAAACCCAGCCTCGCCCTGTGCTCAGGGTCAAGTCTTTGATCTTGTGATCCTGTTTCGTACCTGTGTTCCAGTTTCATCTGCTTCGTATTATTGACCCCGGCTTCTGACTACATTTATTCTGACCTCTGGCATCCCTTGACTTCGGCTACTCCTCGTTGTTCCTGACCTCTGGCATCCTTTGACCTTGGCTATCCCTCGACATTCCTGCTGGTTCAGTCCTTGCCTGTCCTGCGTATTGGTACTGCATCCTGCACAGCCACCGTGCACAGACCCACAGGCCAGGTGAATTCTTACCTGACCACCTCGGCCTGTGGCTATCTGCAAGGGTGAGCAACATATCTGCGCTACAGACTTCCAACTCAGGTAAGCCCCTGACAAAAGACTTGACCAATATGGAGTCCGCAGAGATGTGCTCACCCTCGGCCCAGCAAGTGTCCAGCCTGGCCCAGACTGTTTCGGAGCTGCAGCAAGACGTTTTTTTTCTTAAAGGCGCAGTACGTCCAGCCCCGGAACCAGCTTATCCTGAACCGTTTGTCATCATGCCCGACCGTTTTGATGGTAGCTGCACGGCCTTTCAGTCCTTCAAGATGGATTGCGAGGTGTTGTTTTCTTTAAAGCCTCGAACATATGCCACAGAATTCATCAGGGTCAGAGCGGCTATCAACCTGTTGTCTGGACGCATCAAAGTTTGGGCTCACCAAATGTTGCAGACGAAGAGTCCTGTCCTTGTCAGCTGGGAATCCTTTATTACTGCTATGGACTCACAATGCGAGACCACTATGCCCAAGCCAGCTGAAGCGTACTAAAAAATTGCGGAGTCTTCGTAACCAAGGAACCGAGTACCAACACTACACCCCAGTGATGCCCCCTTATGATCCAGTTCCCAGGAAAACTCCAGAGGTATCCTGTGTTCCACTTGACCCTGAGGAACCTATGCAATTAGGACTTGTCCACTGCAAAGTGACACCTGAGGAAAGAGACCGAAGGAGAAGCTATGGCCTATGTTACTACTGTGGAGAAAAAGGGCATTTCATCACGCTTTGTCCTATTCGTCCTCCTAGACCTCCTGCTCTCCGACTGGGTACTACTTTCCTTCGCCCTGTGTACACTGCACACCAGCCTAAAAAGCTACATAGAAGCCGTTGTTCCTGTCCGAAAGAGGTAGAGACTTAGCTGTTCCTCCATCCAGACGGTCTGATGGCTCCCTTCCCCGCGGTCTATCCGGTCATGCTAGGCCGGCCGCGAGGGAGTGACTGCCTTTTACAGCATCTAGGCAGGAAATAGTCATCAGGACACTCCCCCGGAACGACCTGTCAGTCAATTGCTGCAGGACCAATCAGGACGCCTCGGAGGCGTGGTTACTGCTCTGAACAGGGTATTTAACAGAGCTTCTTTCATTAGCTCATTGCCCTGTCGTGGTTCTAGCTTGTTCTAGTCACTCAGTGCTTGTGTATTCTATTATCCCTTTTGGTTTTGACCCGGCTTGTTTACCTTACTCTGCTTATCTCTGTTACCCTTGATTCGGCTTGTCTCTCGCTTACCTGTCTTCTGTTACCCTCGACCTCGGCTTGTCTTTGACCATTCTATACGGTACTACTTACGTTAGTCCGGCCATTCTAAGGTCCGGTATACGTATCTGGCTACTGTTTGTACTCTGTGTGTTGGATCCCTGTCCCGATCCTGACATTACGACAGGGCCAATGGATCCGGCAAGTACAAACAGTCAGCTGGCTGCTCCTGATCCTAGGTTTGAAGCCATGGATCACAGAATGGATCAGATGGCGCTTGCGCTACAGGCTCTATTAGCTGGTGCCAATAACCCACCAGAGGAGATACGTAATATCCCTGTTTCTCCTGTCGGTTCAGGTCTAGAGGTAGCCACAGTGGGTGCTTCTTCTCGCATTACCCCCCCAGTACGCTATGGTGGGGCTCCTGAGAAGTGTCGTGGTTTTTTAAACCAAATTAGTATCCACTTTGAATTGCAACCTCGCTCTTATCCTACAGATAGGGCAAAAGTAGGATTTATTATCACCCTACTCATTGAGAAAGCTCTGAGATGGGCCAACCCACTATGGGAGAACGATAACCCATTAGTTTATAACTATAACGCATTTGTAGCTGCTTTTAGAAGAACATTTGACCCTCCAGGTAGAAAGGTTAATGCAGCCAGATTACTGTTGCGCCTGAGACAGGAGAACCAAACACTGGTGGATTATGCACTAGAGTTCAGGTCTCTGGCGGCAGAAATCAAGTGGAATGAGCAGGCGTATATGGATGTATTTTTGAATGGCCTATCTGATGTAATCCTTGATGAGGTTGCTACCAGAGAACTCCCTGAGAATTTAGAGGATTTAATTTCGTTCATCTCTCGTATAGATGAACGTCTAAGAGAGAGACAGAACACTCGAGAGAGGAACCAGAGACCTTCTTTTAGGTTAGCTCCCGCTGTTCCAAGTCCTGACTCCACGATATCTTTGCTTCCTGAACCTATGCAGATAGGGTATACCCGCCTCTCTGAGGAGGAAAGACAGCACAGGAGAAGAGAGGGTTTGTGTATGTATTGTGGAGCCAAGGGTCATTTACTCTCGAACTGTTCTAACCGCCCGGGAAACGCTCGCACCTAAGTCTCTCTAGAGGACAGGCCTTGGGTGTTTCTATTTTGTCCTCTACTCCTAATTATAAAGATCACAGGCTTCTGCTACCAGTTTCCTTAACTTGGGGGAAGGAAGTAGTAAGGGCTATGGCATTGATAGATTCCGGTGCTGCTGAGAATTTTATCGACCAAGCCTTTGCTAGTAAGAACAATTTCCCATCCCAGCTAAGGGAGACACCTTTGGCCGTTGAGGCCATAGATGGTAGACCACTACTAGACCCTGTTATCTTTCATGAGACCATACCCATTGATTTAAATGTTGGTATCCTACACGTGGAGAATTTATCTCTTATGCTCATTTCGTCTCCTTCCGTTCCCATAGTTCTGGGGTACCCATGGTTGAAAAAACATAACCCTATTATCGATTGGGAGTTAGGAGAGATACTCTCGTGGGGCCAGGGCTGCCAGGATCGGTGTTTGTGCAAGGTTTCTCCATTAGCTAATATTAACATACCGGAGAATCCTACTCAGTCCACAGAAAGACAAATACCAGACCTTTACCTAGACTTAAGGGCAGTGTTTGACAAGAAGAATGCCGATTCTTTGCCTCCACACAGGTCATTTGACTGTAAGATTAAGCTTCTACCCGGCACTATGCCTCCGAGGGGCCATGTATATCCTTTGTCTGTTCAGGAAAACTTGGTTCTAGAGGAGTATATTCGGGAGAATTTAGAAAAGGGATTCACCAGGAGGTCTTCTTCTCCGGCCGGGGCTGGGTTCTTTTTCATTAAGAAGAAGGATGGCACGCTGAGACCTTGTATCGATTACCGAGGCTTGAATAAAATAACTGTCAGAAATGCCTATCCTATCCCACTGATTACCGAGTTATTTGATCGTCTTAAGGGC
This sequence comes from Pelobates fuscus, assembly GCF_036172605.1. Lineage (NCBI taxonomy): Eukaryota > Metazoa > Chordata > Amphibia > Anura > Pelobatidae > Pelobates > Pelobates fuscus. The sequence goes on from NC_086318.1 coordinate 435,622,160, forward strand.
TCCAAAATCTTCACCAAGTTAGATCTCAGAGGGGCTTACAATTTGGTGAGAATCCAGCAAGGTCACGAGTGGATGACGGCATTCAATACCCGGTATGGCCATTACGAATACACTGTTATGCCATTTGGACTATGCAATGCTCCTGCAGTATTTCAAGATTTGATTAATGAGGTACTTAGGGAGTTTCAGCATGATTGTGTTATTGTTTACCTGGACGACATACTAATACACTCTAAGGAGATTGAGACTCACCATAGACAGGTCAGAAAGGTATTACACAAGCTGCTGCAACATGGTCTATATTGCAAATTGGAGAAGTGCAGTTTTGATCAGTCTCAGGTAGACTTTCTTGGATACGTGATTTCTGGGGAAGGTTTTAAAATGGATCCTGTAAAACTCCAATCTATTTTAGACTGGCCCTTGCCCAAAGGACTCAAGGCTATCCAAAGGTTTATTGGTTTTTCCAACTACTATAGGCGCTTCATTAAAGGATACTCCTCTATCATTGCGCCTATTACCAATATGACCAAACAAGGGGCTGATACTAAGTTCTGGTCTAAGGAAGCTCTTGGTGCTTTCAAGACTCTCAAGGAACTTTTTGCCTCGGCTCCCATTCTAGTCCATCCTGATACGACTCTGCCTTTCTTGCTCGAGGTCGATGCCTCTGAGACAGCAGTTGGGGCTGTTCTGTCTCAAAGGTTAGGGGTGGATAAACCGTTACACCCTTGTGGTTTCTTCTCTAAGAAATTTTATGGGCCTGAGAGCAGATATGACATCGGGGAAAGGGAACTGTTAGCAGTCATTAAAGCCTTAAAGGAGTGGAGACATTTGTTGGAGGGGACCCTACACCCTATTACGATTTTGACGGACCACAAAAACTTGTCCTATATTGGGGAGGCTAAGCGCTTATCCTCTAGACAAGCTCGTTGGTCCTTATTCCTGACTCACTTCAATTATGTACTGACTTACAGACCTGGTTCTAAAAACTCTAAAGCCGATGCATTATCTCGCCAATATGAACCTTCTACTGTACCTGAACCAGTTCTTTCTTCTATAGTTCCGAAATGCAATATCATTGCTAATACGAATCTCAGGATTCATTCTCCATTACTGGCCGAGATCATTAAGTTGCAACATCTAGCACCTAAACAGACTCCTGCGGGCCGTCATTTCGTTCCTCCTGCTCTTCAACTGGAACTTTTACAGTGTTTACATAATAGCAAGATGGCGGGACATCCTGGTATTCGCAAAACTTACGCGTTGATCTCTAAGGACTTCTGGTGGCCTGCTTTACGGAGGGATATTGAGGAGTTCATCGCTGCATGTGAAGTTTGTACTAAAACCAAACAACCCCATACGCTTCCATGTGGATTCCTGCAACCCTTGGAGGTTCCAGAAAAACCATGGTCCTGTTTGGCCATGGACTTTATTGTCGATCTACCTATCTCTAAAAGACAGACTGTTATCCTCACCGTGGTTGACAGGTTTACTAAGATGGCACACTTCATTCCCCTGCCTAAACTCCCGTCTTCTCCCGAATTGGCAGAGATATTCGCTAAGGAGATTTTTCGCCTACATGGGATACCCTCTCAAATTGTATCGGACAGAGGCTCCCAATTTGTTTCCCGCTTTTGGAGGTCCTTCTGCTCTCAACTTGGTATTAAATTAAACTTTTCTTCTGCCTATCATCCTCAGTCTAACGGAGCTGCTGAACGTACCAACCAGAAAATTGAACAATATTTACGATGCTTTGTTTCTGAACACCAGGATGATTGGGTCGGTTTGATTCCTTGGGCGGAGTTTGCACACAACAATCTCGTTTGCGATTCTACTCATTCAAGCCCCTTCTTCATGAATTATCGTTTTCATCCGTCTATTCTTCCTTCGGATTCTCCTTCCCAGGGGGTTGATGTTCATGTTGCCAATTTGAGGAAGTTGTGGGATCAAACTCGACAAATCCTTGTGCACAACTCTATGTTGGTCAAGAAACACGCTGATAAACGTAGAAGGGCGGCTCCGGTCTTTGTTCCAGGTGATAGGGTATGGCTGAGCACGAGGAACATCCGTTTAAAAGTGCCCTCCATGAAGTTTGCTCCTCGTTATATTGGACCCTACAGGGTGCTGACCCGTATCAATCCAGTTGCGTATCGTTTAGCTCTTCCTAATACCTTACGCATCCCGAACTCGTTTCACGTTTCATTGCTGAAACCACTCATATGTAACAGATTTTCCTCCACAATAGCCCCTCCTCGCTCCGTTCAGGTGGAGGGTCAGGAGGAGTATGAGGTTAACTCTATTATTGATTCTCGAATCTCCCGGGGGAGAGTACAATATCTGGTTGATTGGAAGGGATATGGTCCTGAGGAGAGGAGTTGGGTACCTCAGGAGGATGTTCATGCTCCCCGTCTCCGCAGGGCGTATCACTCTCGCTTCCCATCTCGTCCCGGTTCATTCCGCCCGGTGGGCGTATCTGAGAGGGGGGGTACTGTCAGGGTACCTGTGGTCTCTACCTCCGAAAGAGGTAGAGACTTAGCTGTTCCTCCATCCAGACGGTCTGATGGCTCCCTTCCCCGCGGTCTATCCGGTCATGCTAGGCCGGCCGCGAGGGAGTGACTGCCTTTTACAGCATCTAGGCAGGAAATAGTCATCAGGACACTCCCCCGGAACGACCTGTCAGTCAATTGCTGCAGGACCAATCAGGACGCCTCGGAGGCGTGGTTACTGCTCTGAACAGGGTATTTAACAGAGCTTCTTTCATTAGCTCATTGCCCTGTCGTGGTTCTAGCTTGTTCTAGTCACTCAGTGCTTGTGTATTCTATTATCCCTTTTGGTTTTGACCCGGCTTGTTTACCTTACTCTGCTTATCTCTGTTACCCTTGATTCGGCTTGTCTCTCGCTTACCTGTCTTCTGTTACCCTCGACCTCGGCTTGTCTTTGACCATTCTATACGGTACTACTTACGTTAGTCCGGCCATTCTAAGGTCCGGTATACGTATCTGGCTACTGTTTGTACTCTGCGTGTTGGATCCCTGTCCCGATCCTGACACCATGCTTGGCTTCCACGGCAAAAACTACATCCCCTGCTCGAGAACCACCTGCATCTACTCCCGAAGTTACTTCCTGTGATACCATCACTACTTCCTGCACGCCCGAAAAGGATTTACCTGTGGATTGTGCCATTGCTTCTAATGGCACTACCGTCTGTACAGAAGACCTTGAAATTTTCGAAAAAGCATTGTTAGCTACGAACACTGCTCCTGCTGAAGTTGTGGAAGTGCTTGCCACCTGTACCCAGATCCTGAAAGACCTGGACAGTTCTTCTGCCGTACCAGAAGCTGATACTGGGAAATCCCAAGCTGTTAAGGGATTCCACACTAGGGACTTTGACTATGGGGACTCTATGGATTCAGATAGTGACCCTGGAGAGGTATACTATGCTGACAGAGATCCTATTTACGCCCGGAGGTCATTTTTAAAGGGGGGGTACTGTCACGGTTCTCACCAGTTAGACAGACGGCCAGACGTGGTCGCTCCTGGAGTTCCCAACAGGGGACTTGAACCGGGGAACTTCTCAGTCCTGGTCCTGCTTGCTGCCTCTGAGCCACAGCAGCTTTATACAGTGACTACTGATTCTGGTCCTGTTCATCCTGGCATGGCTACTACTCTGGGGGCTGCACCTTGACTTGGCTCTGTTTCACCTGATCCTGATCAGTCATCAGCAGGGCCGGCGCTACCATAAGGCGGCCCAGGCGGCCGCCTTAGGGCGCACCGGCCCTGGGGGCGCAAAATCAGGGTGACCGGAAGGAGGGAAGCGCACTGCGCTCCCCTCCAACCGACGACCTATTGTAGCGTGGCCGAGCGCCCGGTTCTGCGGGCGCGCGAGGGAGCACTCTCCCATGTGTGCTTCCTCTTCAGCTCCCTCGCGCGCCGCATACTGATACCGGAGCCGGAAGATGACGTAATCTTCCGGCTCCGGCATCCCTACGCGGTGCGCGAGGGAGCTGAAGAGGAAGCACACATGGGAGAGTGCTCCCTCGCGCCCGCCCGCCAGCCTGCCTACCCGCCCGCCAGCCAGCCTGCCTACCCGCCCAGGAGCCCAGCAGCACCACTGGACCCCAGGGAATCCCTTCAGCACTTCAAAAAGGTAAGGAGGCTGGGGGATTAAATTTAAAAAAAAAAATGTGTTAGTGTGAGTGTTAGTGTGTGTGTGTGTGTGTGTCTGCTAGTGAGTGTCAGTGTGTGTGTCTGCTAGTGAGTGTCAGTGTGTGTGTCTGCTAGTGAGCGTCAGTGTGTGTGTCTGCTAGTGAGCGTCAGTGTGTGTGTCTGCTAGTGAGCGTCAGTGAGTGTGTCTGCTAGTGAGCGTCAGTGAGTGTGTCTGCTAGTGAGCGTCATTGTGTGTGTCTGCTAGTGAGCGTCATTGTGTGTGTCTGCTAGTGAGCGTCATTGTGTGTGTCTGCTAGTGAGCGTCAGTGAGTGTATCTGCTAGTGAGCGTCATTGTGTGTGTCTGCTAGTGAGCGTCATTGTGTGTGTCTGCTAGTGAGCGTCATTGTGTGTGTCTGCTAGTGAGCGTCATTGTGTGTGTCTGCTAGTGAGCGTCAGTGAGTGTGTCTGCTAGTGAGCGTCAGTGAGTGTGTCTGCTAGTGAGCGTCAGTGAGTGTGTCTGCTAGTGAGCGTCAGTGAGTGTGTCTGCTAGTGAGCGTCAGTGAGTGTGTCTGCTAGTGAGCGTCAGTGAGTGTGTCTGCTAGTGAGTGTCAGTGAGTGTGTCTGCTAGTGTCAGTGAGTGTGTCTGCTAGTGTCAGTGAGTGTGTCTGCTAGTGTCAGTGAGTGTGTCTGCTAGTGTCAGTGTGTGTGTCTGCTAGTGAGTGTCAGTGTGTCTGCTAGTGAGTGTCAGTGTGTGTCAGTGAGTGTGTCTGCTAGTGAGTCTCTTACTGAGTGTGTTTGTGTGTGTATTAGTGAGTCTGTTTGTCTGTTAGTGAGTGTGTGTTTGTCAGTGAGAGTGTATGTTTTGTAAGTGAGTGTGTATGTATGTCTGTCGCTGAGTGTGTCTGTCAGTAAATGTGTGTCCGTTAGCTGGTGTGTATGCATCTGTTCGTGAGAGTGTGTGTCTTCAGCACTTACCTTTCTCCCTTGGCGCTGGGGATTCCTCCGCCTCTCAGCTCCGAATGCTCTTGCCGCGCACGCATTCAAACCGCCCATAGGAAAGCATTACTCAATGCTTTCCTATGGACGTTCAGTGTTTTAGAATAGCGGAAGCTCCTCTAGAGGCTGTCAGTGAGACATCCACTAGAGGCTGAATTAACCCTCGGTGAAACATAGCAGTTTCTCTGAAACTGCTATGTTTTCAGCTGCAGGGTTAAAACTAGAGGGACCTGACACCCAGACCACTTCATTGAGCTGATGTGATCTGGGTGTCTGTAGTGGTCCTTTAAGTGTGTGTGCATCTGCATGCACTGGCGTACATACCGCGGTCGCAGGAGTCACAGCCCTGCAACCCCTGCGACCAGGTGCCCGCCACCATGTGTTGCGGCCCCGGCCCGCGCAGAGTAAGCGCGAGAGGGGGGGGGGGGGCACGGATCAATTTGCGCACTGGGGCCCCATGGGTCATGTGTACGCCACTGCACCTACCCTGGTGTCTGCCGCAGGCTGTGTGGAGGGGGCGAGGATATGAATGACATCATATCCCTGCTCCCTGTGTACCACACAGCGTGGCTGGCGCCCTGTGATGGGGCTGGGCTGCAGGACAGGACTCCAAGGAGCCAGACAGCATGCATCCAGGGGACAAGATTGAACTGATGTAAGTATGTAATTGTGTATGTCTATGTATGTATGTATGTCTCTGTATGTATGTATGTATGTAGGTCTCTGTATGCCTGTATGTCTGTACAAAATGTATGTGTCTGTATGTTTCTGTATGCCTGTATGTCTCTGTATGTACAAATGTATGTGTCCGTATGCCTGTATGTCTCTGTATGTACAAATGTATGTGTCTGTATGCCTGTATGTCTTTGTACGTATGTGTCTGTATGCCTGTATGTCTCTGTATACCTGTATATATGTATGTGTCTGTATGACGGTATGTCTCTGTATGCGTGTATGTGTTTGTATGCCTGTATGTATGTGTCTGTATGCCTGGATGTCTCTGTATGTATGTTTCTGTATGTCTATGTATGTATGTATGTGTCTGTATGACGGTATGCCTCTGTATGTATGTCTTTATATGCCTGCATGTCTCTGTATGCATGTATGTCTCTGTCTGTGTCTGTATGTCTCTGTATGATTATTTCTGTGTTTGTATGAACCTTATTTTAAACGAGGGTGGGGGGCACCAAAATGCATCTTCGCCTGTGTAACTAAAAATCCTAGCACCGGTCCTGGTCATCAGCAGGGTATTTAAACCCAGCCTCGCCCTGTGCTCAGGGTCAAGTCTTTGATCTTGTGATCCTGTGTCGTACCTGTGTTCCAGTTTCATCTGCTTCGTATTATTGACCCCGGCTTCTGACTACATTTATTCTGACCTCTGGCATCCCTTGACTTCGGCTACTCCTCGTTGTTCCTGACCTCTGGCATCCTTTGACCTCGGCTATCCCTCGACATTCCTGCTGGTTCAGTCCTTGCCTGTCCTGCGTATTGGTACTGCATCCTGCACAGCCACCGTGCACAGACCCACAGGCCAGGTGAATTCTTACCTGACCACCTCGGCCTGTGGCTATCTGCAAGGGTGAGCAACATATCTGCGCTACAGACTCCCAACTCAGGTAAGCCCCTGACAAGGACAAACTAAAATAATGTTAAAGGTGAGACTAAGTGAACAGGTAGGCAATATAAAAGGAAATGTAATAATAATAATTCACGGAGGGGAGGAAATGTAACTAAAATTAACTCAACAAGAAATGTTTTGGATTTTTAATTTAAACTCTAGTCAAGTGGAAATTAAATGGTTAATTAAAAAGCTAATTAATATATTTTATGGATTTTATTTTCAGTGTTCTAACATTTTGGTGAAGCTTCCATACATCTTGTATATTTTGCTGTACTAAGATTATTGAATGGCTTCCTATTAACTTGTTCCGTTTATTACATATGGGTGATCCTGTCTCTAGCAGGTGCTACCTGTCCCGGGCTGTCTTTCAATCCATGTCCTCTGTCGTCTAAACACCTTGTATTCAACACAATGTACCAGACTCACCTTCCATTCTATTAAGAGCAGTCACTGAATGCATTGAGTGCGCTGTTGTAAAACTGATGCCCCCAGGTGGGTTAACAGAGTGGGTTAACTATTTTTGTGCAGGCTTTATTAGGAACTGCAAGCCTTTGTCTTACTTTGCCAAAACTTTGTCATTTCTCACCTGCAGTTCGTAATAAAGTCTGCATAAAAAAACTTTTTTGAGTGCCCGGATCGTCTTCCATTTTACAAGTATAGTTTGGGGCATGCTATCCCCTCGTTCTGGAGCAGATCTCCGTCACTGGTACTGTGTGGGAACCAGGTGTGCCGTGGCTTTTTTTGGCTGCATGGAATGTTGGCAGCTGAAGCGGGCAGAGCTGTTTTTATCAGCATTACTTGTTCATTTTTCAATTATTTGGTTTACTTTAATTTAATCTTCCAATTTACCCTGAAAATCTGAGCGGCTGAGAATCTGCCCATTCATGCTGAGAATCTGCCAACGATTCAGCAAACAGTCTTTCTCGAGGGAGCCTTCCTCTAGTCTAATTTATTAGTAGCTGGACCTGGACCCGGTGAGTAGTACAATCTATTCACTGAACTGCGACTTTTTGTTCTGCTAAATGCCAGCTCGTCGTTTTTTATAATATCCAAGTGCAAGAGCAATGCTAGGTTTTAGAAAAACTTGGGGCTTCAGTACAAGGCACATCTGATAACCCCTATGTTAAGACACCTTTTGTCTTAATAAGTCCACCTTCCCCTCTCACCGTATCAAGTCTTTGTTCGTATAATGTATAATCCACGAACCATAACCAGGGGAAGCGGTAATCTCCCGAACGGGATCCGTGAATACACTCAGGTTCCCGAACCGAATTCCACGAACTGCCGCTAACAACCGAATAACGATATCCACCAAGCGGCATAAGTTTCCCATAAATAGTCCTTAAGCGTGAATAAGAATCCCCCCAATAACGAGACTGAAGCTCCGTGTTGAGGGTCAAAACAAGATCTGAGGACTGGAACACCCAGCCTGCTTTTTATTAGGAAAAGGCACACACAGGACACTCCCAGGGGGAGGATGAAAACAACCAATTATACACAGGGTAACACCCCCACGTCTCCTCCCCTCAGATAAACACATAACACAATTATAACGTACAACATTTTACCCCAGTTCTGGATGTACCCCAAAACAGGGGGTACACCTTTAAGTCACCGCTTGAAAGGTCTTGGTTAGGGGAACACTCTGTCCAAATTTCAGCCCATTCGGTTGTGGGGTTCGGGAGTTATGGATGTTTGAAGTTTTGACCGACTGCACGGATTTTCTAGCCGAAAAGAGTTCCATACGTTTTGGCCCTGCAGTCGTTCTCCGTTCGCCTGTTAAAACTATACGAAATTCTCCTCATCCACAACTATCTCCGAGTTCGCTGGATTCCCCATAGCTGATTACGTGTAACTACCGAATGGCCCGTCGTTCGGTAGTTCCAGCACGAATTTCTGGGCGCATGGAGGTCTCAGCGGTGTTCGCCTGTTTGTGTATCCGTTTTTAGTTCCATGTGTTTACAGGCAAACACCGCTGTTCGCACGCAAGATGGCCGCGAACACGTGCAAAAGTCCCGAAATGGCGGCCACCTATATGTTATATATGGAAAACACAAAGATAAAGCACCGCGCTTACAGCAGCAGTAGCTTAGTATCCAACAGCTTAAAATACATAGTAAAAACAAAGAGAACGTTACCTGCGCTCTGGCCTAAATCCCCATGTGCGTTTAAACAAAATGGAGGCTCTTTAGTTGTATTCCAATGGCCATTTGAATATATAAGCTCACCAGCCACGTCAAGGCAAGCCTCAATAGGTGAGTCCTACACTAGCCATTAGATATGCTGATATCAGCCAAGAATCTCCAGTGAGACAGGAAGGGGTATTTTAAAAACCCTTTAACATGTAACCCTTTATAGGGCTTCTACACACACAATAAACTTTGCTGGTATCAGACAAAGTGAGACAGAAAGGGGTGTTTTATAAACCCATTAACATTTAACCCTTTATAGGGCTTCTACACATTCAATAAACTCTGCTGGTATCAGACAAAGTTTAAACGTCTCTAATGAGACATGAAGGGGTGTTTTATAAACCCCTACATATTTTACCCTGAATAGGGCTATAACATATACAAATCACCTTGCTTATGTTATATATGGAGTTCGTGTGAAATGATGCGAACGGCTGGAAACAGGCTGGAACGGTAAAACATGCTTCATAATATATCAAATCAGTCATTTAGACGGATGGCACAAAATAGCCGAATCCACCAAAGAAATAGACAGACGGATGGTTCTGTCACACCCTACACTAACAGAGAGATTGGGCTATGTCGTGTCGTGCCCTCTACTCTTTAGGTTATTTCCCTCTCTACCCATGAACGGCTCGCTGCTTCTTCTCTCAGGATATCAATGAATGAATAGTGGAAACAAGCTCACGCTTCACTGACAGATATTCACTTTAATCCCGCCATGCTCCCTGAGTAAAGAAGAGTTTTAATTCCCAGCACACCCTGTTACTTGGTAATCTCGAGGAGCACTATACTAATGATCCCTCTTTTTATATCAGTGATAGTTTGAGTAAAATGAACCCTTGCCCTGCTAACATCCTCGTACCTGGCGAGATCCGTGGCTGAAGAGTCCCAAATATGGCCTCTTGTGGCCATGGCTTAACTATGAATATTAATCTTTTAATTAATATACAATAATTAGGCAATAAGTTGCAACATTAATATTTTTTTATATTTCTTGGTAATATAGTCGAATATGTGGATAGAAAATACACAAAACATTGTAGTATTAAATGTCAATTTACTGAATAAATTATAGCAAGTGACAGACTATGACAGATACTAGCTAACAGTGAATTACAGAACAATACAATACAGAACATGAACAGACTAGAAAATATAACTTACAAATGTCCCCAGCCGTTGGCTGGGCCGAGGAGTCAGAGCTGATGGTGTACATTCTGCTGCACAGTCTAGAGAGAGAGAGAATCTATTTACTCTGGTTTTCATTCCCAGTGGGACGTTTTCTGGAGGTAACTTCCTTAGAGTAGGTTGGCCTGCGATGTCACTGCCAGAAGCACATGGCAAAAGGAAACCTATAATCAAAACTAATCCTACAAATTGCCCCTAGTGGTGCCTCTAAAGCATCTGACTGCTATTTTGGGGTCAAGATGGAATTTTGTCCTAGTTTGTGGCAAAATTGGAAGCGCTTCAGACTGGGTTTTTTGCCTTCTTTTGGATCAACAGCAACAACATATGTGAGGAAGGCTGAACTTGATGGACGCAAGTCTCTTTTCAGCTATGTAACTATGTAACTATGTAACCTTATTATGCTTTATTTAAGACATAAATCATTAATTAAAATCACTACACAGCCCTCTAAGCAATGTCAATGTACAAGTGTCTCCTAAATTTTCTCAGATGTTTCTTCAATGGTTGCATTGAGGGCTCATCTCAAAAACTCAATTTTCCGAATCTGTTAGAATCTCACCACTCGGCAAAAACCTACCTTGTTCTCCCACACTGCATCTCCACTTTTCCTCAGTACATCGTTCCAGCGTATTGTGTCTGGCATTGGATGGTGGAGTCAGACCTCCACAGACTAACGGTGGTAGGCGCTCCTGGGTTCCTGGAAGTTTTTAATGAAATCTAAAAGTTAATTTGCTAAGATTCAGTGATACAAGATATATAGTTATATTTTTCCTGTGATGGCTGATTTGAAATTTTCTAACCCTATAAAGTATAAACAAACATAGCAAGATTAAATGTTTTATCCATTTTAGACGTTACAATGTGTGATTATGATTCTCAATAATCCAAGTGCCTCTTGAAGACAGCAACAATACAGCCAAACAATCCTATCCTAATATTTGCAAATAAATGAAACCTTATTTTAAAGAGTTGTTTTGTGTGCATTACATTTATTCACATAGTCTGCACGAGACTGAAAGCTCAGCTCAAGACCAATATTACATATTACCCTATAATTACTAGAACAGATCTATTTTTTTTGGATGCAAAAATAATACGTCACAAGGGTCGGTTCAAACTCATTTCAATAAAGTGCAGAGCCAAATGAAAATGTATCACACAGTGTGAAAATTCTATGGCAAGCCTAATGTATTTCAAAGTGCTCCTATATTTTAATTATAATGTTTTTACTTTCTTAATTGGGCCTTCTCACAGCAGTACTCGGTTATCATTCAATTCTTACTTCTAAAACCCTAAATTAAACACTCAGTGGCTTCTTTTTGAGCCTATCATTATTAAGATGACCTGACAAAAATAATTACAAAAAAAAATAAAAAAATGTGTGCTCTTGAAAGAACAAGAAAGGAAGAGGTTATGTTATTTATAGAATCATTTAAAAGGCAGATTTATCACCAAATTATTTAACAGTTCAAAAGAAAGGATAAGGACACTCCAAAAGTTCAATTTCAGGCTTTATCAAGCTTGAAAGACCACACTGGTCGAAATGTTGCTTTGCACATTCTGGTGACAATAAATTGCCTGAAATTTAACCTTTGGAGTGCCCTTATCCTTTCTTTTTGAAGTACTACATTTGGGATTTGTTGCCGAACCTGGATCTGGTTGCACCCTGGTTCTAAGGTTGGAAGATTGAGTGCAGTTCCTGTGTTACATTGAGCAAAATATTTAACAGAACACTCCAAGCATCTAAAGCACTTTAGCTTGTGGTAATGCTTTACGTATGAAGAGTGTGTCCTCGTTCATTTAATTTTACAAAGAGCAGATTTCAATGCAAAATGACACTTTTATGAAAGTGTATAGCCTTGTTAACCCCCCCCCTGGCTTTGTCCCTCTATACAATCACTGCAGGTATTTTACAATTATTTTCCCTCCTCATACCTCTCCGCCTGGGGCCAAGAGCTTCACCCACCGCTGCATGTCCTGTAAGTAATACTTACAAAAAAAAATAGGGGGGCGTGTCCGGCAGCCGGAGAACATGGCCGCATAATCCCACAGCTCCTCGTGGCACCCGCGATAAACCGCAACTAATTGCTCACCCTGTACACCAACGAGACAACAAATGGGTCGCAAACGAGGGGCAGATGCCGCCGGTACCCCGGGAACGTCGAGACCGGGCGGCGATCAAACCATCCGGGCCTTCCTACACACCGCGGCCCGCGACAGAACGCCGCAGCGCGAAATAGAGGCCGCAAGCCCGACCAGGGACTCCACGCCGTCTACCCCACTGAGGCTCTCACCACCACCCTCCCCGATACCGGAGCAACCCCCGCAACCGGATGGTGAGTGGAGGGCGATACTGCCCAATCTACTTACAAAAATGGACTTTGAGGCCCTCTCAGACCGCCTGGGCCGTGTGGTCCGGGAAGAAGTGGCCCAATTGAGAGCAGACCTGACAAATGTGGAGGCACGGATGTCTGTGGCGGAGGCCGAAACCAGGGCACTCCGCACAGACTTAGAGCAAGCCAACACCGCAGTAACAACCCAAGAAGCTGACATAGCCCACCTGACCACATGGGTAGACGATTTAGATAACCGCGGACGCAGGATGAACCTGCGAGTCCGTGGAGTCAGAGAGGGGGGCCCGGCTGAAAATAGCCCAGAGCTCCTGAGACAGATCTTTAGCCAGGTATTGGGCAATCAGAATATGCCCAGAATAGGCCTAGTCAGGGCACACTGAGCAATAAGACCACCACCAGCACCGGAAGATCAGCCCAGAGACATAGTGTGCTGCCTAGATAACTTCCAACTAAAAGAAGAAATTTTGCGCACAGCACGGCGCCTGGGCACCATTCGCCTGGAAGGCCAGACCATTGCTATCTTTCAAGACCTATCTCGCTTCACATTACAGGCCAGACGAGCCCTACGCCCGATCACCACCGCCCTGCAACACGCTGGCATACAATACCGCTGGGGATACCCCTTCTCCCTCTCAGCCCGACACGGCCCGGACTACCTGACAATACGGAAACCAGATGACGTCCTCCAGTTTATGCGCACTCTAGGACTCCCATTGGTCACGGTCCCCAACTGGCTGGCGAGGTCGTTCCTCTCACAACCGAACAGACCCCAACCACCGCAAGGAAGAGACCCGGGCCAGCAACGACCCCAGCCACAACACCACCGTGAGGGACGTCCTGGCCAATTCAGACACGAGATGTAAACCAACACCGCACCGTGCAGCCTTGGCGGTAAGACAAAGACCCACCACATAGCAGACCACTACGACAGACCGTGAGTACCCTAGCAAGGGGCGAGTTACAGTTCTTGAACTTAATTTTTGGGGACTTAACTTTTGGGGGTTTGGGTGGGGGAGAGGGGGGTGGGGAGGCGAAATGCACGAGTCACAGAACACACTCCAAGGCTGAGCCTTAATACTGGCCCCGCACATCACAAAGGGGGACCCCAACAGCTCTTATTTTTGGGTGGGGGATGGGACGCAAGACGCACCTTCCAGGAACGGACAAACAGGGGCGGGACGATGGGACGGGTGAAGGCTGATATGGGAGGGGAGAGGGGAGTAGGGAGGGGGGGGGGAAAGCGGAGATACCAGGACGATCTACCTAGGACTGCCAAAGAAAGTAAGCTAACGTGAGAACTGGACACACACAGGGCCGGCCTTAGGGGTGTGCGAGCTGTGCGGCCGCACAGGGCGCCATGGTGCAGGGGGCGCCCAGCGGCCGCATAGCTCACACGGCATGTCTGTTAGCCGCAATGCTAACAAGGCATTTGCCTTGGGCGGCATTTTCCAGGGGGCGGCAAAAAAAGCCGCCCCCAAATGCCCAAGGCAAATGTCTTGTTAGCCTTGCGGCTAACAGACATGCCGGGCTGCTGGGCGGTCGGGCGGCGCTGGCGGGCGGCTGGCGAGGAAGCACTTCCTCTGAGCTGTATGCTCAGCTCCCTCGCGCGCCGCAGAGTGAGGCTGGGAGCCGGAATATGACGTCATATTCCGGCTCCCAGCCTCACTCTGCGGCGCGCGAGGGAGCTGAGCATACAGCTCAGAGAAAGTGCTCCCTCGCCAGCCGCCTGCCAGCGCCGCCCAGCAGCCACTGGACCACCAGGGAGAAATAGGAACCCCCCCAGCATTCCCAAAGGTAAGGAGGCTGGGGGGGGGGGGGGTTGTCTAAACAAATTTAAAAAAATGTGTTAATGTGGGTGAGTGTGTGTGTGTGGGTGTGTGTGTGTGTATGTTAGTGTGTGTCTGTGTCTGTTAGTGTGTGTGTGTATGTTAGTGTGTGTCTGTGTATGTTAGTGTGTGTCTGTGTATGTTAGTCTGTGTCTGTTAGTGTGTCTGTGTATGTTAGTGTGTGTGTGTCTGTTAGTGTGTGTCTGTGAGTGTGTTTGTCTGTTAGTGAGTGTGTGTGTCTGCCTGTGTGTGTGTGACTGTTTGCCTATGTTTGTGTGTGTGTGTGTGTGAGACTGTCTGCGCGTGTGTGTGTGAGACTGTCTGCGCGTGTGTGAGACTGTCTGCGCGTGTGTGTGTGAGACTGTCTGCGCGTGTGTGTGTGTTACTGTCTGCGTGTGTGTGTGTGACTGTCTGCGCGTGTGTGTGTGTGACTGGCTGCGCGTGTGTGTGTGACTGGCTGCGTGTGTGTGTGTGTGTGTGACTGTCTGCCAGTGTGTGTGTGTGTGTGTCTGTCTGTGTGTGACTGTGTGTGTGTGGCTGTCTGACAGTGTGTGTTTGACTGTTTGTCTGTGTGTGTGTGGCTGTTTGCCTCTGTGTGTGTGTGGCTGTTTGCCTCTGTGTGTTTGGCTGTCTGCCTGTGTGTTTGTGTGTGGCTGTCTGCCTGTGTGTGTGTGGCTGTCTGCCTGTCTGTGTGTGGCTGTCTGCCTGTCTGTGTGTGTGTGTGTGTGTGACAGGGTGTGTGGGAAGGGGTAAGGAGTGGGGGAGGGGGGAGGGGGGGGCGCTGTGAAGATTTTTTGCACAGGGCGCCCAAATGCCTAAGGCCGGCCCTGGACACACACCATTTGCATGACCCAACCAGCTACTCGCACACACCAAAAGCCAAATGCACACAGCCTAGAGCCTCCAACACTAGCCCGAACACACGTGTTATCCCGCAGATTCACCACGCAAACGGGGAGGGAGGGGGAAGGGGGAGGGTGGGAGAGGGAGAGGGGAGGGTGGGGGTGGAGGGAGGTAGGGGAGGGAGAATACCAGCCCGAACTTAAGCCCCCCAATAGAAAGTCACCACCATTGCCGATTCTAAACCCCACACAGCTACGGGCACAGCCCTACCCAAGTGTCCCACCACATACGTAGACTTAGTAAAGACACAAAGACAAAAGCACAACTACTTAGACGCACGACACCACACAGACTCGAGGGGTTGGGACCGGACCACATAGATGGAGGGCAGGAAATAGGCGCAGATGGCCGCAGACGGCGAGTTGTTCCCATGGCACCGTACAACGCCACCAGGGCCGCACACGATGACTTGGGTCCACCCCAAGAACCAAGAGACAAACCACGCCCGGACTAACCCACGCAATGCCCTAACACCCACACCACACAGAGCCAACCAACACCCCACCCCCCGTAGGCCCACCGCGCACAGCACACCGGAACAAATGCAGAAACCGATACCTAGCACCCACCCCCAACGAAAGGCTGACAGCCCAAACCACTCTCGAGAACACAGGACAGGATCCATCGGCCCATCCCGACTACCCACCGCCCCCACAGGAACAGGACATAACGCTACCCCACATAGGAGGTACAGCGTCCCTCCCGAATCAGACCCAAGCCCGACACACGGCGGGTGGGGGGTACTTGACACCGGGACTCTTGTCCACTATCCTTACTAAAAACAGGTTCCAACGATACAGCAGGAACCACGACTACCTTGGCCACGCACACGGACACAACCACAACACCACACGGACACTCACACCCACCGTCCTTAACCGGACTAACCCACCTTCCCCCTCCTCCCCACGAAACACCACATAGCCCCCCCTGGCCGCTCCGGAGATGCAGGCCCAGGGGTCGAGCCGATTCGCCCGAGAGGACCTCACCGTAGTCTCATACAACGTTCACGGCCTCAACGTACGTGAGAAACGAACTAGGCTCCTGCGAGATCTCAAACACTATAAGGCATCCATAGCCTTTCTTCAGGAAACACATTTCCAGGAAGGTAGGGCCCCAGCACTGAAAGACCGCTACTATCGCCAGGGATACTTCAGCAACAACCCAGACAGACGAACGTTAGGAGTTGGCATTCTCTTCTCTAGCCAGATTCCATATATTGAACGAGCCACGCTCAGATGCAAACAGGGCAGATATGTCTTCACGAAAGGCACCATACTAGACCAGACCTACACCTTCGCCAGCCTCTATTCCCCAAACTCGAAGCAACACCAATTCATACGCAATACACTAAACACACTTACGAACTTCACGGAAGGCACCTTGATCATCGGCGGTGATCTAAACCTGGCGCTGCACCCTGGGCAAGATTCGACAACCAAACAAGGATCTACACCGGATAACAGACACGCCAACACACTACGCACCATCCACTACCATCAACTCACAGACTGCTGGCGGGCGCTCCACCCCGCGTCCCGCGACTACACTTTTTACTCTGCGACTCACTCCTCATACTCGAGATTAGACTATTTCCTAATACCCCACCGAGACCTCACTTTGCTCAAGGAGGCGGAAATATTGCCCATGACATGGTCGGACCACTGCCCTATCCGTATAAAACTACAATCACCCCTGTACAGGCCGAGACAAACCTCCTGGAGACTGAATGAATCGATCCTCTCTGATGCGCTACTAGTAGACAAGACCAGAGAATCCATACAAGACTACTTCACGGACAACGAGCGGGGGGAGACGACGCCCCTGATGTGTTGGGAGGCCCACAAAGCAGTGATCCGAGGCCAGCTGATAACAGCGTGCTCCACCCGTAAGAGGGAAGCAAAACAGGCCATGATAACCCTCAGCAGGGAGATTGCAACCCTGGAAGCCACCCACAAACGCACACTGGACGCAGAGGTCTACAGAGACCTGGTCAACAAAAGGGACCAGCTCTCCTCGCACCTGAACCGCTCGATACAGCGCTCCTACCAACACTTCAAGCACGTAATATTCGAACACGGGAACAAGTGTGGGAGACTACTAGCGAACCTTCTAAAACAACGCAGGACCCAGCTATACATCACAAAAATCAAAGGCCCGCAACAACAGCACCTGCACCTCCCAGACCAGATCTCGTCCGCGTTCCTCTCTTACTACCAAGGACTATACCACCTGCGCCAAGACGCACCAGGGGAATCACACCGCCAAAAACTCGATGAGATCCGGCGATACCTGGACACCGCAAACGGACCCAGACTGGAAAACGCTGACCAGGAGAACCTGGAAACGCTCATCAAGACTGAAGAACTGACACACGCTCTCAAAAGAGCAAAAACAGGCAAGGCACCGGGACCCGATGGCTTCCCCCTCACCTACTATAAGACCTTCTCCACGGACCTCCTCCGGAAACTGCAAGTGGCCCTCAACTCCATTCTAGAAGGAGCTGCGCCAACGGCCCAGTTCACAGCCGCGAACATCACCCTTCTGCCTAAGGAGGGGAAGGACCCTACGCTATGCCCAAGCTACCGCCCGATCTCCGTATTAAACTCGGACCTTAAACTCTTAGCAAGCGTCCTGGCGGCACGCCTTGCCCCCCTACTTCCCTCAACAATCCACCCGGATCAAACGGGATTCATCCCAGGGAGAGAGGTGAGGGACAACACCATCAGAGCCCTGAACATCATAGCACACGCCAGAACACTGAAGACCCCAACGCTCCTCCTATCCACGGACGCAGAAAAAGCGTTTGACCGGGTGGACTGGGACCTCATGTTCGGCACACTCCAGGCTCTGGGCGTGGGACCACACTACCTCTCCTGGGTAAAGGCATTATACACGCGCCCAACCGCCCGCATTCGGATCAACGGAGCACTAACGGACCCATTCCAGATCCACAACGGAACAAGGCAGGGCTGCCCGCTATCACCCCTGCTCTTCGCACTGACATTGGAACCCTTCCTGAACAGAATACGACAGAATGACGGCATACGAGGGATAACTATAGGACGGACCCACCACAAGACCCTAGCATACGCAGACGACCTCCTATTTATAGTCACAACCCCAGATCTGACCCTACAAGCCATCCAGTCGGAATTTGAAACATACGGCAGAGTTTCGAATCTCCAAATCAATTCAACGAAGTCAGAAATCCTAGGACTGTCAATACATCACGCTCTCAGGCAGACACTCCAGCGAAAGTACCCATACCGCTGGTGCAACCAGCACATGCGATACCTGGGAGTCTGGCTAACACCAAACCCGGCAGACCTATATGTCCATAACTATGTCCCCATCCTCAAGAAGGCGGTTGAGGAACTACAAACGTGGAACACACACTATATCTCTTGGCTAGGAAGGGTGAACGCAGTCAAGATGACGCTACTACCTAAGCTTCTTTTCATATTCCAGACGGTGCCAATATTGGCCCCGGATTCCTTCTTCTCGACCCTGAAATCGGAGGTTCGCAGGTTTGTATGGAAGGGCAGGTCCCCGCGCATAGCCCATTCTCAACTGACACTGCCCAAACTCCGAGGGGGACTAGCGCTCCCCGATTTCGGAAAATATTATCAGGCGACACACCTTAACAGGCTCTTGAGCTGGACAACGGAGAGAAGCACGAAAATATGGGCCCAACTGGAATCAGAAATAACCAACTGCAACCTACGTGCCCTGCCATGGATTACGAAAACCGCGTACCGCCGCATGCGAATACAGAACCCATTCGTAACGGCGACTATGCAGGTCTGGCACAGACACGGCACGAAACACTACTTGACAACGGACCCAGGTCCGCTACTCCCACTGACAGGCAACCCGGATTTCCCGGCCGGGGACCAGAGCCAGCTTCCCGGCCTGACCAAACACATCCCAACCCTGCGTATCAAAGACGTACTCAGTCGACCATTCGCAGTTCGCCCGACGACTGAACTGTTCCCCGACCAACCACTTACATTCACGCATACCCTAGCACGGGCGCAGATCGTGCAATACATTCGATCAATTCCGCAAAGACCCTGCCTACAACGAGAGCTGACGCAGTTTGAAACGTTATGCACGCAGGACCAGGAACCGACCCGGGCCGTATCCCAAATCTATTCAGCCATCGTAGTGAACAGATATATTCTGGCACCACCATGCATCAGACGCTGGGAGGAAGACATTAACGAGTCCCTAACTGACGCAGACTGGGACAAGATCATCACCCACGTACAGAAAACACCGGGCTCGGCGAGACTACAGGAGAATTCATACAAAATCCTAACCAGGTGGTACATCACCCCATCGAGCCTCCACGCTAGAGACAACCAGATCCCCGACACATGCTGGCGATGCGAAACAGAGACGGGCACATTTACCCATATCTGGTGGGAATGCGCCCGTATTCGGCCCTTCTGGGAAGCGATACGCAAAGCAATACGGGACATAACGGACGAGACCATACCGCGGACACCAGCCGCCTTCCTCCTCCATCATACTACCATACCGACGCCGGCTTACACCAGATCAGTCATCCCGAGACTCCTTAACGCGGCCAAGGCCACGATCCCCACGTTCTGGAAACAGACAAGCACGCCACCCTTAAGAAGATGGGTAGAGGAAGTGGAGGACATAAGAAAATACGAGGACATGAAGGCAACTACCCCGAAACAGAGGGAGAACTACACAAACCGTTGGTTCTACTGGCTACGCCACATTAACTCGGACGACTTTCTACCACATCTTGCAGAACCGTAAGCAGGAACGTGAAGAGTGCAAGGGAGGCCCAGAGGACCCCCGAATGCGGCCCCGGGGAGCGGCGGCTCTGGGGCGGCGATGGGGGGCATTACCCTTCCCTACCCCATGGAACCCTCCCCCCCCACCCGAACAGGCACACAACGTAAAAGGACAACACTCACGACCACTTAATATAACCCAGACACACCACGGCATTACCCTGACTACACCACGGCAGACCAGATCACTGAACTCTGCAGACGTGCACCGTCCACAGACGACCCACAGGCCACTGAAGCCGAGACACATATACCCAAAACCCGAGGACGACCACATCACCACACATACACCCACTAAACAGCCCATACACCCACGAGAGACTCGGGCCAGCAGTGGACCCACAAAAGAAACGAATGACACCCAGCTACTCAGACCAGGCGACACGGACACACCAAAATACCCCGCGCACAAAGCTCAAGCACCACACATGGTGCAGGAGCAAACACAGGACTGACCCCAAGACAGCTACTCTTTTAGCACAACACGAGAGACACAGCCCCGCACACACGACCGATACCCACCTCCTTAGCGATGGGACAGTGCCACACAGCAACTCTCGACACCATACTAGATACCATCCCCTCACAGACAGCGGAACGCGGGGGAGAGGGGTAGCCATACACACAAATATACACCAAAAAAGAAAAAGCACGGCACCCACAAAGAGAGCCACGTAACGGACCAGCCACACGCAGCCCAGCTACGGACCTTGCCACGACCCAAAATACAATGAGACAAGACACTGACCGACGCCCAAACGACCACACAATACACCGTGACACACAAAGGCTCAAACCCCCACACACGGCCAGCATAACCCACACCGTTTATCGACCCAGACGAGACAGACACCCTGGACGGATGCATACCACCCACCAGGGACTCTCGAAAGGGATAGAACCTAATGTATTACACAACTTCAGAAGGAGACCTCGTGGCCGCATACCCTCCAAACAGAGGACCCCAAACACCGTGAACACACACTTCAACACATAAGAGCCGACCACAGTACAAGCAGACATAGGCCAAGGCCACAAACAACCAAACCGATTCGCAGATAGCACACACAATGATACAAAACTGAGAAGTATTGCTATAAGTTAGCCTCGACGTAGGCGTAATGTTAGTTACCTTTGTTATATAAGCAGAGCCTCTACATAGGCCTTTTTCTCTTGATGATATTTTGCCATAACAAGCAGAGCCTCTGCGTAGGCGCATTTCCAAGTTCTTGGGATATACGAGCAGAGCCTCTGCGTAGGCGGTTTCCCTCTGATTATATTTTGCCATACCAAACAGAGCCTCTGCGTAGGCACATCCCCAAGTACCTGAGATATACAAGCAGAGCCTCTGCGTAGGCAATGATGCCACGAAAGTATACATATATGCTTTGTGAATGTTTAACATAAGAGAACGTAATAAAAACAATTTAACACAAAAAAAAAATAGTTATGGAGAGGGGCATGTTCCTTACCTACTCCCCTCACCGTATTAATATATGTAAAAAAATAAAATAAAAAGAAGCCCAATTTGCAAAGCAGACATTTGTTGTGTACAATTGACATATTTACCAACCAAATGCTATCAGCAAAATTACTAATAACTACATGCAACTACAAATACAAAATATTACAGTAGTACACTATAGCTAAAAATGGTAGCATTGTTATAGTAAATAAATATTGTGGGCACAAAAGTAAAATAAATCCGGTGGAGGATCTTCAAATCTCAGTTAGTACATTAACGTTGCAGGGAGAGCTAGAGGCATTGTTTTGTTGCTTTGTGGAATTGGGCTTAAACCTATTTTGTCTGTTTGTACACATACCTGCGGGGATTCACACTGGTAAGCCTTGGTCGTGATTGGCTAATAGTTGTCTCTCCTGAGAATCCATTTAATTTCTTATTCTTATTGTTGTCTGACTTCAAGCTTGTTATTTCAGTGGTGTTAATGGACACCTTGTAGTGCACCTCCAAAGCTGGGCAAATTTCAGGCTAACATGGCAATAGTTGGACTATACACAGTCAGCACTTTTTGACTAAATTTAGAAATTCAATTTTGAATTCACTACAATTAGTGTTTAGTGAGGAAATCCCTTGGTGATCTATTCTAATAAATGTTCAGCCTGAGAATTGCCATAAATTACCCTGAATTCTCTTATCTGGATTTACTCGAAAAAAAATTGGAGTTTAATACATAATAATTAATTAATAATAGGACTTAATCTGAACACTTGAACACATGAACAGGCATTGTATTATCTACATTGGAGAAATTCTAGGACAAGGTTTTAATGGTGGCCCAGGGGCTTGGAGATTTGGAGTGGCGATGTCCCTACTGTATCAATATGTTGAAATATCAGCCAAAGGGGTGAAATCTCTTCGAAACTATCCAATGACCCATCGTTAGGCCTGGGATTTCCCACAATGCTCTACATGTCGACATTTAGAAGCATTGATACAGCATTTCCACCTTTCTTTCTCTCTCCTCTCTCTGTATCATTTCCAGCTATTTTATTTTTTTAATCTTTTATTCTGCCTTGTTATGATTCTTCCTGGACTTTATTTGACCTTTGGTGATCAATTCCTTAACTTTCCAAGAAGCATAAATTAAAATGTAAAGTATTTTAGTGATCTTCCTTGTTCTTCTGCCGATGACAATATCAATATTTAATAATGGACTTTAAAATTATATCACATTTTCCAGTGATGTGTTTCAGTGTATTCCACTTATCAGGACACAGAAGTTTAAATTGAAATTGCTTTGCTGTCAGCTGCAGTTTTGCTGCTCAATCTACGCCTTCACTTTATTTTTCGATTCTTGTTTGTATTTTTTTCTCTCATATCCAGCTGATCTCTCCCGTCTTCCCATACATAATACACATTCTCTGCACCTTTTGTTCTGTTGCCAACTCTGCAAATAAATCTGCAATATTCTGTGTACTGATTCTACCTGGGTTCCTCTCGCGCCTATTTTCTCCCGTTATTCTAATTTTTAGGTGAAGCGCTGAGAGCCCCCGCAGGTTATTACCACGAATGACAAAAGGTGCAGACTAAAAAAAAAAGTTTTGAAAATTCCATACAGATTTCATTCTATTTCACCCAGATTCCACATACTTCCTGATGTTTTTGTAATACTCTGTTACTCTGGACATTGCATGCTGTTTCTTTTGAATGTTTAAAAAACAATAATTCTTATAAAAAAAAAACACAAAACACAGAAAAGTGAAACAATTGGAATTTATAATAAAGAGAAGTTAATGTCAGTATATGTCCATTCTTTTTACTTAAAGAATAAACAATATGCTTTGCTACAAACCCCCTACTGCCAACAAAGATAAGAAGATTGTTTGGAGGAAAACACCCAGTAGATTATTATATAAAGTCAGATCAGGGTAAAAAAAAAAAAAAAAAAAAAAAGAAATTCAACAGAACAAAACCAAGTGAACAGAGGAAGATCTCCACTTTCTTAAAAGGACACTCTTGACGCGTAAAGCACTTTATTTTGCTGAAATTCTTTATGTGTGACGAGTGTGTCCTCTCTTTCATTTTGCAAAAAGTGCAGATATCAATAGAGGCAGACAGGGATAGCCTCCTATCACCCAAGAAAGTGGAGTTCTCCACTAAACCACAACCCCCACGCTTGATAGCCACATTCGATTCAGGCTGGGAGGCCGTCAGAACTGTATTTCAAAAGTTCTGGCCGTGCCTTTTGGATGATACTCACCTCAAAAGGGTCTTGGGACCTAGAGTCGAAATGACCGCCCGTAGAGGGAAAAACCTCAGAAACATCCTCGTTCCGAGTCATTTTCACTCCCCCCCTATACGTACCTGGCTACATAATACCACGGTGGGATCATATCAATGTGGCCACTGTGTGGCTTGTAAGTTTATTAAACGTGACTCCAAGATCATCTTCGATAGCACTGGAAAAAGATCGTTTAAGATCAAATCTTTTTTCAACTGCAATACCGCAGGCCTAGTATACCTCGTCACATGCACCTGTCACTTGCAATACGTGGGAAAAACCTTTAGACCCTTTAAGGAGCGTATCAAAGAGCATGTCAGATCACCTAAACTGCTCGTTGATACCCCCATAGGTCGTCATTTAAAAGAGGCCCATGCTGGTAGTCCACAGGGACTTCGGTTCTGTGGATTAGAATTGGTCCGTAAGGATAGACGCAGGGGCAATTATGACCGTTTTCTGAGACAACTGGAAAGTTTTTGGATTTTCCAACTTAAAACATTACACCCAAAAGGTCTCAATGAAGGTTTTTCCTTCGCCCCATTTATCTAAACAATACCAATTCAAAAATCCTGTCACTTTGCAAAATTTACTTTGTAAATACTATGTAAATATTTCGTATGTATATCTACAAGATGATTGGTCGACAAAAACCCCCCCTTTTTCACCTATCTAAGGTTAAGTTATTAACCCTTTAACAATACATGTCAACACAACACGTCCATCCCAACAAATTCTCTGTTTTTCCCTGTATGTTAGAAGCTTATTACTTCTTTTAATCTATAATGAACATTTGTTTATCTTTTTATAAATGTCCATTTACGCCTCTTTGTATACACATCTAGAACTTCCAGTTCGGTCCCTAATCATGGCATTGCATGCCTATTATAGAAAAATATCGTCCTATATAATAACTGGATTCGTTGTACTCTGGTTCATATACTGGAATTTTTCCAGCCTCCTTTAAGTACTAGTTCCATTTGTTCGTATATCCGTTTATTTAGGACGAACTTTATTTCTATAGACTCATAACAGTGTCTTATTATTGCTATCTTTTGGGATTTTCCAGATTATAACAATCAATCCCTTGCAGCTTTCTATAGTGTCCGAGTCATTTGTTTGCTCCATATCGGCACTCTGTTTCCCGTTTAGGGTTAACTGCAATTTGGACCCTGTACCTAGTAAAGGGATTACTCCGCCCCCTCCCGTCCGCACGGATTTTCCGATTGGACAGGGAGCTTTACGTCATATTGGGGGAAGTCCTAAGACTCATTTAAAAAGAGGCGCCATCCACTCTGCAAACGGCTCTTGACAAAGGCGACGTGTATCGCCGAAACGCGCGTTGAGCAGCTCTTAATGAGCGGATTCATCCTATTTTAATTTATCTTTTTGTTTGGACAATTCTGGGGCTGTGACATTTATACGATCCTGAGCACTGCTAAAGACCATTTAAGTATATATGTATATGATATGCACAAGATGCTAGGGATTCCTACCCCCAAATCTCATTTAGCTGTTTAGGCATCTTTGTACATATGGTTACATATTTCATTACCATGCTTTTCTTTATGATTTAATATGGGTCTCTATATACCTTTTGCCTTAAAAATCAAGATTTGTTTTTTGCACTGGATATAAATTTATGGCATTTAAAGGTACATCTCCATTTTGAATTGCATTGTAATCTAACAGCTCTTAAGCTATCTCCAGGTATCCTCACATAAAAAGTGATATGTACTTAGAATATACTTAAAGATGTACTAGATACTATTGAAAAATTCGCTTTATGCACTGGATATAAGTTTATAGCATTCAAAGGTACATCTCTATTTTGAACTGCACTGCAGTCTACAGCCTTTAAGCTATCTCCAGGTTTATACTCCCTGCAATTGCACCTGCTTTTCTCACATAATAAGGGATATTTAATCTAGAATATACTTAAACATGTACTAGGTACTATTGTATTTGTATTTTGCATTTCTGGGTGCACATATTGTAGCCTCTACTAGTTGATACAAAATATAACCGGATGTTTTAGCAACTGTTGCTGCATACTCTGTACCCTTGGTCTCTTTGACACAAATATTCTAGTGGAGTATTCGGCATATGTTTGAAGCCACACTTATATCTCCATAGTTTATGTGTTCATTACAGTAAAGCCAGGCGTAGCTATGACCCTTACCCCACTAGGTCCTCATTTTTAACTTACACTTGTACATATAACACATTTTTTGCTTTCTTTTCCTCAAGAGGGATTATTAAAGAGTTTTTTGTTTTGGCTCACTGCATGCAAAGACTCCCTTCAGTGGGTACCTGCAGTACAAGCCTTTTTGTAACATAAGGATATAAGGTCTATTTGGAGGGCAATCCATTTTCGAGTTGCCGACCAGTAGCCCTATTTCTTTCTAGATATCAATAGAAATTGGCACTTTTATGAATTAGTCTCGTTATAACCGATGGTTGATGGTTGTTGGTTGTCAGGGCTTGCAACGCGGCAGACAAGAGACCTACACATTTTGCAAGCTGTTTTTAGGTATACCCTCAATGAAGAATGTTTAATTGAATACATTCATGTTTTCATTAGGAGTACATATACCAAACAGTGATTTTTATATTTATTTTCTGTATTTGGGCAGCGTAGTATTCTAAAATAGGCAGCCATTTTGAATTTATCTTTGTAATGTTGTATTTCCTGAGAGTTGCATCTTCATCATGGAGTTTTGAATCTTATCATTTAAAGGGACACTCCACCGCCCAAATAAATAAATAAAAATCACAGTTTAGAAGATATGCCACAAATGAAAACTTGCATGCATTTAATTATACATTTTTCCAATTTGAGTTATATCTAAAAACAGTTTGCAAAACCTGCACTTCTCTTGTGTCTATGCTTTGCCTCTTTCTGTGGCTGTCCAATCCCAGACTTCCCAAAGCAGCTCAATGAGAAGTCTTCGCAAGGCAGGTGCTCTGGGCAATTGATGCCTCTTGAGTTTATCTCCACTGAGTTAACCAAACCAGGAAGTAACAGGACACATTGTCTGATTGACAGAAAGGGGGGGGGGGGGGGGGTGTAACCATTTTAATTGTTAAAAGTATCATTTTTTAAATTGAAATCTGCACTTTTAAGAAAACGAAAAAAGAGGACACACTCTTCGCACATAAAGCTTTTTAGCAACCTGAAGTGCTTTAGAGCTCTGGAATGTCCCTTTAAATATACCCCAGTTAAATCATTACCACTCTTAACACACTTGTGCATGTAGTGATAGTGTTAATCTCCCCCCAAAACACACCTTAGAGTTCAATATCTTTTTAGTGCATGGTTTATCTTTATACGCTATATTACTCATTCCTTAATCGTTCAGAAAAGTATTATGCTGCTATAATGAGAGTGCCTAGCCACCAGTTGACATACCCTGCTTATCCATGTTTTATTACACTGTCACTGTGTTATGTTACATCACTCACATGTAGTGCAGCGCTATCTGCAGCACAATCTAGCCGGAGTTTAACTAATGCTATATAACAAGCAGCAATCACCCATGCCTAGAGTTTCTCTGGTCGATGACCTAGCCTGTAGAGAAGCATAATGTACGATAAGCGTATTACTGATATACAAGTGACCTACCCATAACCCTTAACAAGATCTCTTTTACATATAAGCGGAACACTGCTCAGCTTGTTTCTACCCATTGTTTAATGTTCAATTTGTTCCATAATCTGATCCTCAAATCAAAAATGTGCAAAGTTTCTTAATGCCACACAAATGTTAAACTATGTATATATCTTTGCTTGCACCAGCTGTCCTGGCAGTGCAAACGTGTTTGTTCTTCATCTGCACAAATAAAATAAAGATTGACAAAAGATGTTGGACAAAATAAGTGCAGAAAACACAAAGAGAAGGTGTATACTAGCATACATTTTAATAACATATTAATTCCCACGATGCTATGCAAACATATAACCAATTAAGACATAATTGATTTGTATGTGTTTTACATTAATGTTTTTTAATGTTTTGTGAGTGGTTGGGTTAAGGCCTGTCTTAAAATCCAGTCCCTACAGGTGCATGAGGTGTAAATCTTAACGTCTATATTTTAAAATAGGCAGCCATTTAGAATTTCTCTTTGTAATATTGTATTTCCTGAGAGTTGTATCTTCATCATGGTTACACCAGGTTGACCTACTGGACAAATTTGGGTCAAGGAGACGGTGGAATTGTAGGACACTAAAAACCTAACTATCAATAAAAAGTCCAACGGGATAATTTAGTAAAGTGAGAATTGTAGGAAGTTTAACGTTAATTTCATTTTAAAGAACAAACTATCTGAACTGAAATTATAGCTGAATGGGAGAATTTTTCTGAATGTTCAGCTATTTTGAACCTAAATTTGAAGTTCACTTAGAATTCCCTGAAATCCCCACTTTAGCGAATAACCCTGTATCTAAAAGTTGGATACATTCAGCCACAAGTTCACCTTTTATGATAGACGTTAGAGAACAATGGCTTTTTTTATTCCTGACAGGAGCAGAAATTATTTTCCAATCTTTAAATGACATTTTCTTGAATTCTGTCTGTCGTGTGATCCAATTACCATGTAACATACTAAAAAAGCAAAAAACAACAACCCGCCCCTCCCACCTCCCACAAAACAGGACATAGTTTGATGGATCTAAATAGAGAAAATAAATACCAGTTCTCTTCATGCTTCAGAAAATGTCAGGAAAGAATGAGCTGGTCTCGTTGAAGAGCCAAGTTTATTATATTCCGTGCTGTCTGCCTCTGCTTGTCCTCAGGCTTATTGATTCGATTTTTTATGAAATTTGGAAATGTTCCTGCAGACCAAAAAAAAAACTAATTACATCAACCCCACCTTGGACTCAGATTTAATTAATATTAGCCAATACCTTTCTGTGCTACATTGGTTTTAAAAATAGATTGTGACCCCCTAGAGACATTGACCACGATTAAGGTCCGGTATACAGATTTCTCAATGTCTGCTGTTAATAGGAATGTTATACGGAGAGATGTCAGAGATACAATGACAGAGCCAGGGCCGGACTGGGGATACAAAGCAGCCCTGGAAAAAAAATTATGCCAGCCCCATAAGTCACTGCGCCATATATTGTCGCATGTAATATGTAAGGCTATGTCTTGCCATGACAGATGATTGAGTAATATATATATATATATATTGCTTTTTCTAATATAAAATATTGGTCCTTTCAGAGTAAAACGTTTAAATATACAGTAAGCATACTCACATGCAGACACAGACAATCTCACTGACATCTCAATGACACACACAAGCTCACTGATACACAGCCTTATAGACAAACAATCTCACTGATATACATCAGCTCATTGACATAAAAACACAAGCTCACTCACTAGCAGACGCACACACACACAGCTTAATGTAGTGGTACTGGTGTCTATAGCATGTCCCTACAGGCTTTTCAATGTAAACACTGACTATTCAGAGAAAAGGCAGTGTTTACATTGCTTCAAAGTGACACCACTAGTGACAGTCACTCAGACGGTCACTAGAGGCGCTTCCTGTGTCAGTGCACCTACATTCAGGGCCTCCACACTACGTAGGTGCTGAACGTTCCCCATAGAGATACATTGATTCAATGCATCTCTATGATGAGATGCTGATTGGTGTAACGTTTTGCAGCCAATCCAATGGCAAAGCATTGGATTGGCTGAGATCATCAAGCTTGATGATCTCAGCCATAGAGGCAAGGCCAGTCGAGGGGAGACCAGCACGCTGCGTGGGGGGAAAAAAGGTGAGCAAAAACACTATTTTTAAACACACATATACACCATGACAGACACAGAAATACATATACCATGACAGATAGACACCCCATGACAGACACACACACAGACCATGACACAGACAGACCATGACACAGGCAGACCATGACACAGACAGACACACACACACACCATGACGGACAGACACACCATGACACAGACAGACACACACACACACACCATGACGGACAGACAGACACACACACACACACACCATGACAGACAGACACACACCATGATAGACACACACACACACACACCATGACGGACAGACACACACACCATGATGGACAGACACACACACACACCATGACAGACATACACACACCATGACAGGCAGACAGACACACACACACACACCATGACAGACAGACACCATGACAGACAGACGCACATACACACACCATGACAGACAGACACAAACACACCATACAGACACCATGACACAGACGGACAGACACATATACCATGACACACACACCATGACACAGACAGACACACACCCCATGACAGACAGACACACACACCATGACGGACAGACACACCATGACACAGACATACACACACACCATGACACAGACAGACACACACACACACATACACACACCATACAGACAGACACCATGGCACAGACAGACACACACACCATACAGACAGACACCATGGCACAGGCAGACACACACACACACCATGACAGACCATGACACAGACAGACCCACACACACACACCATGACACAGACAGACACACACACCATGACGGACAGACACACACACCATGACGGACAGACACATACACCATGACACAGACAGACGCACACCATACAGACAGACACCATGGCACAGACAGACAGGCACACACACCATGACACAGACAGACACCAATGGCACAGACAGAAAGACACACATACCAGGACACAGACACCATGACACAGACAGACAGGCACCCCATGACAGACAGACACACACACACCATGACAGACAGACACACCATGACACAGACAGACAGACACACACCATACAGACAGACACACACACCATGACACAGACAGACAGACACACACACACCATACAGACAGACAGACAGACACACACCATGACCCAGACAGACACACACACACACACCATACAGACAGACACACACACACCATGACACAGACAGACACACACACCATGACGGACAGACACACACACCATGACGGACAGACACATACACCATGACACAGACAGACGCACACCATACAGACAGACACCATGGCACAGACAGACAGGCACACACACCATGACACAGACAGACACCAATGGCACAGACAGAAAGACACAC
Source organism: Pelobates fuscus (assembly GCF_036172605.1). Classification (NCBI taxonomy): domain Eukaryota; kingdom Metazoa; phylum Chordata; class Amphibia; order Anura; family Pelobatidae; genus Pelobates; species Pelobates fuscus. The sequence continues at coordinate 435,653,105 of NC_086318.1, forward strand.
ATACCAGGACACAGACACCATGACACAGACAGACAGGCACCCCATGACAGACAGACACACACACACCATGACAGACAGACACACCATGACACAGACAGACAGACACACACCATACAGACAGACACACACACCATGACACAGACAGACAGACACACACACACCATACAGACAGACAGACAGACATACACCATGACACAGACAGACACACACACACACACACACCATACAGACAGACACACACACACCATGAGACAGACAGACAGACACACACACCATACAGACAGACACACACACACACCAGACAGACACCATGACACAGACAGACACATACACCATAACAGACAGACAAACTCACACTGACACACATTACTTCTACCTGCCAGGGGGTCGTGCAGTGCAGACGGCTGTGTGTGCTGGAGGCTGCTGGGGCACCCGTGCTGGCGGCTGCTGGGGGGGGGGGGTCTGCTGGCGGCCGCTGGGGGAGGTCTTCTGGCGGCCGCTGGGGGAGCTGCGCTGGCTCTGCTCTCCTGCCCTCGCGCGCTGCTGAATGAGACCGGGGCCGGAATATGACGTCATATTCCAGCCCCGGTCTTATTAAGCTGCACGCTGGGGAGCAAAGCGGCCGCCAGCAGACCTCCCCAGCGGCCGCCAGCAGACCTCCCCCAGCGGCCGCCAGCAGACCTCCCCCAGCGCCGCCAGCAGACCCAGGTGTCTGCCCGGCCCCAGGTGCCAAGGCCGGACTGGCCCACCGGGATACCGGGAAATTTCCCGGTGGGCCATCGGCACCTGGGTCTGCTGGCAGCCGCTGGGGAGGTCTGCTGGCGGCCGCTGGGGGAGGTCTGCTGGTGGCCACTGGGGGAGCTGCGGGGTGTCTGCTCCCCCAGTGCTCCCCCAGTGTGCAGCTTAATGAGACCGCGGCCTTAATGAGACCGCGACCCGGCCCCGGTCTCATTCAGCAGCGCGCGAGGGCGGGAGAGCAGAGCCATGGTGTGTGTGTCTGTCTGTCTGTGCCATGGTGTCTGTCTGTATGGTGTGTGTTTCTGTCTGTCTGTCTGTCTGTGCCATGGTGTCTGTCTGTATGGTGTGTGTATGTGTGGGTCTGTCTGTGTCATGGTGTGTCTGTCCGTCATGGTGTGTGTGTCTTTCCGTCAAGGGGTGTGTGTCTGTCTGTCTCATGGTGTGTGTGTGGGTCTGTGGTGTCACTAGTGGTGTCACTTTGAAGCAATGTAAACACTGCCTTTTCTCTGAATAGTCAGTGTTTACATTGAAAAGCCTGTAGGGACATGCTATAGACACCAGTACCACTACATTAAGCTGTGTGTGTGTGCGTCTGCTAGTGAGTGAGCTTGCTTGCATGTGTGTGCCTGCTAGTGAGTGAGCTTGTGTTTTTATGTCAATGAGCTGATGTATATAAGTGAGATTGTTTGTCTATGAGGCTGTGTATCAATTAACTTGTGTATGTCAGTGAGATTGTCTGTGTCTGCATGTGAGTATGCTTACTGTATATTTAAACGTTTTACTCTGAAAGGACCAATATTTTATATTAGAAAAAGCAATTACGCAATCATCTGTCATGGCAAGACATAGCCTTACATATTACAAGCGACAATATATGGCGCAGTGACTTATGGGGCTGGCATATTTTTTTTATTCCAGGGCTGCTTTGTATCCCCAGTCCAGCCCTGCCAGGTGACGACGGCCCACCGGGAAATTTACCGGTATCCCGGTGGGCCAGTCTGGCCCTGGAAAGAGCTAATACATTTTGTCTTGAATTTACAGTTTATTGTATGTTAGAGGAAATTAAGCATGACTTGAATAGTGTATAGTTTGCTAACAGTTCATAAAAATGTTATATCACATGGATACCATGTCAACATTGTTTGGAATGTTTGATGAGATCTTAGGAGGATCTGTAACATCGAACAACAAAAGTCACCCACATGGTGCATGAGGCGACATGGAGCCATATTGTTTGCCAGCCAGCCAGCCATAAGATCTGCAAAATCTTTGGACCTCATAAATTCGCTTTAAATGGACAATAACGTTTTAAGTCAAATGAATGCTTTATCACATTATATTAGATTGTAATTAGACTTATGGCAATATTCTTACCAATATGTGTGGTCACCTCTTCTCCAGTTCTAGGGTCCAGTCAGTAGACCAAGTCCATGACTTACAGTAAGCTCATTTTACTCAATCTATATGGCCCTCTTCTAATCTCTGTGAAGGGGAACATGTTGGAAAACAGTACAAAGAATCTCAAATTGAGACACATATCTTATTCAGTTGGGTTTTGGCAGAGAACAAATTACATAAGAGAACTAAAGATGCTTTCAATAATCCAAAAATGTGAGCGGTTTATGTGTAATAATGTTCTGCTTGCTGGTATTGTCTATGAATCTGATTCCAGAATGTATGGAGATTCAAGAAAACCTCAAAACTTCTGTATTCTAATTTGATGTTAAGGAGATTTAATACAAACTTGAAAAGATGTTGGACTTGAATTGATGCATAAATGGGAGAACTAGCGGGGAGGGTGCAGAGCGTGGCACTCAGGGAGAGCAGACGCATGTTGGCCGAGCTCCTGCAGCTCTGCAGAAGTGAATTGCATGTTGTACTTACCCACATGCTGGTTTCCCCTGGAATCTGATACCGGAGCCTGGGGGTGACATGGGGAAAAGGGGTAAGAAGCTCAAAGCCCTAGCGGGGAGGTAACGGCGACCTCCTACAGTCATAGCCTAAGCCTAAAATGGTGACTCGGCCGGAACCCAGCCTTTCCTCCTCCAAGGACCAACTTCTGGATGCTCCTGATCACATCCTCAAGATGGAAGGCCTAGGCACTCTGCTACCAAAGGAAGATCTTACAGCTCCAGTTAACAAGGGTGACTTTAAGGTCCTATTGCAAAATATCAGAGCACTTTCAAAAGAAAACCTGTCAGACATAAGGTAAGAAATCATGGCCAGAGTCCAGGTGATGGAGGATGACATCTCTTCTATAACTCACAGGCAAACAGATGCCTTAGAGAAGATGAATCAACTACAGGCCTCCCACCAGGCCATGCAGGCCAGAATAGAAGCCCTCGATGATGTGCAGAGGCGCAACAACATGAAAATCCAGGGCATAGCCGACAGAATCAACGGGCAAGAACTGCCACAAGGCAGTTTTAAGGTGCCTAGTGGCCACTTTCCAGTGCCAAGCCAAAGGCATACAAATCGACCACTGCTTCCGGCTGTCTAAATGGCCAAGGGCTCTGGCCGATGCCCCACAAGATGTCATGGTCCGCTTCCCTCTGTTCCGGGATAAAACAGCGGTTCTGGAGTCTTTATGAGGCAAAACGCCTTATCAATTTGAAGGAAAGCAACTTCTCATCTTACAGGACCTCTGCCAATCCACTTTGGGCTAGAGGAGATCCGTTGCACAGGTCATGAAGGCCCTGCGGTCAGCCAACAGGGCCAGACTGGCCCACCGGGATACTGGGAAATTTCCTGGTGGGTTGTCGGCACCTGGGGCCGGGCAGACAGCTGGCTGACCTGCGGCCGCAGGGGGAGTTCTTCTGGCGGCCGCAGGGAGAGCTGGCTGTTCTGTCTCTGCTCCCCCGCCGTCACGCACTACTTAATGAGACGGGGCCGGAATATGATGTCATATTCCGGCCGCGGACTCATTCAGCAGCGCGCGAGGGCGGGGGAGCAGAGACAGAACAGCCAGCTCTCCCTGCGGCCGCCAGAAGAGCTCCCCCCATGGCCGCCCTCAGAGTTCACCCTGCGGCCGCCCTCAGTTCACCCTGCGGCCGCCAGAAGATCTCACCCTGCGGCCACCCTCAGAGTTCACCCTGCGGCCGCCGGAAGATCTCACCCTGTGGCCGCCCTCAGAGCTCACCCTGCGGCCGCCAGCCCAGACAGCTGTCTGCACAAAGGTAGCAATTATGTGTGTGAGTGTATGTGTGTGTGTCTGTGTCATGGTGTGTGTGTCTGTCATGGTGTGTCTGTGTGTATGTGTGTCTGTGTCATGGTGTGTGTCTGTCTGTGTCATGGTGTGTGTGTGTGTCTGTCATGGTGTGTCTGCGTGTGTGTCTGTGTCATGGTGTGTGTCTGTGTCACGGTGTGTGTGTCTGTGTCTGTGTCATGGTGTGTGTGTGTGTGTCTGTCTGTCATGGTGTGTGTATGTGTGTGTGTGTGGGTGTGTGTCTGTCTGTCATGGTGTGTGTGTGTCTGTCATGGTGTTTGTGTGTGTCTGGGTGTGTGTGTCTGTGTCATGGTGTGTGTGTGTGTGTCTGTCTGTCATAGTGTGTGTGTGTCTGTCTGTCATGGTGTTTGTCTGTCTGTCATGGTGTGTGTGTCTCTCATGGTGTGTATGTGTGTCTGGGTGTGTGTGTCTGTGTCATGGCGTGTGTCTGTCATGGTGTGTGTCTGTCTGTGTCATGGAGTGTGTCTGTCTGTCATGGTCGGTGTGTGTGTGTGTGTGTGTGTCTGTCATGGTGTGTGTGTTTCTGTCTGTGTCATGGTGTGTGTGTGTCTGTCAAGGTATGTGTGTGTCTGTCATGGTGTGTGTGTGTCAAGGTGTGTGTGTCTGTCATTGTATGTGTGTGTCTGTGTTTTTAAAAATAGTGTTTTACTCACCTTTTTTCCCCTCACGTCGTGCTGATCTCCCCTCAACTGGCCCTGCCGCACTGACACAGGAAGCACCTCTAGTGACCGTCTGAGTGTCTGTCACTAGGAAGCAATTAGGAAGCAATTTACATTGAAAAGCCTGTAGGGCTATATACACCAGAACCACTACATTAAGCTGTGTGTATATATATATATATTACTCAATCATATGGGGTGGCAAGACATATTACATGCAACAATATATGGTGCAATGACTTATAGGGCTGGCATAGATTTTCTTTCCAGGGCTGCTTTGTATCCCCAGTCCGGCCCTGTCAGCCAATGTCCCCTACAGATAGGGCCCCTACTGTATATTAATCAACGGCTTACAAAGATGGACAGTCTCACTACATTACATCTGCAGCCGAATCCGCCACATTCCTACAGGCGCTGGGCCTCACTCAACTAAACGTTACCCCGGTCACTCCTTGGATGTGTTTCAAGTTGTCCCTTTCACTCCTCGCAGTGGACACTGGCTGAAGAGAGTATGACTCCCCAGCTCCTCATGAGGAGATGGATCTAACAAGGGACATATCCCACTCATTCCTTGCTATAATGTTTTCATGTTGATTCTGTATATCTCCTGTTATTTTACAATTTATTTATTAATTTTTTTTTTTTGTTGCTATTTTTTTCTGCTTCTATTTTCTTCTTCTTCAATAATAGACAATTTAAGCTACAATTTGCCAGTCGCTCCGATTAGGTATACTGTAGGCTGCACACTACCCACAGTCTAAACACTCGCTGAGCTTCAGCATTTATATGATAACTTGCTTACGACATCCACTTGGTCACTTATATGAGACCCAAGGAGCTTTACTATTAATCACACTCATGATCTCTGCGCAAACTTCGGCGCACTCCCACTGCGGGGATAACCATACTACGAAGGATCTAACAAAATCTCCAAAATCTCTCTGATTATCATTTAATTATACCCAATTATTACAATACTTTTCAGACCAAGCCCTTGCCTTTTATTTCATTCGTCCATATTATTTTAGTGTTTTGTATTGTTCTAGATATAAACTTTGACCCGTGTTTTATAATAATGTGTCTTTATATGCAAATGTTACTCTACTATGCACGACTAAAAATAAAGAATTAAATTATTATTATTATTTTTTATTTTTTTAAAAGCTAGTGACAAATCACCATAGTGCTAAACACATCCATCATTTACATCACTTCCACACTGTCATTTAAGTTTATTTGGGGTTATTGTTTTAATTGTATCTATTTTGTCTTTTTCTAATTTCGTTTTCTTGGCCTGTGCTCTTACACTATCATTTTGTATATCTTGTCTTTCGTTATGAGCCCCGTGGTCCGGTGAGGTTGGATGGAACATGAATTTGTATTATGAGTTGGAGAAAAGAGATGGCAGATTTAATAGACCGCGGTTTTTATTTTTTAGACCAGTTTCAGTACTAACACAAACTGTAAAACACTTTATTTTGTAGCTGAAGAAACTTCCAATTCTATAAATACAAATTCACACGGCATCTCAGGAAGACAACAAAAATAGATGTTGATCGAACAGATCTCGAATGTTGACGGTACTCTGCTATGTAAAGAATTGGAACTTCCCTTACAATAAATGCCGCCCATTCTCATCTAAGATCTGAAGCACTACTTTATTAGTTTAGATTTATAGAGAGAACGATGCAACATGGTATTTGCTATTCATTCCTGCCTTTGAAAGCCATGCGAAAAAAACAATCATTTTTCGATTGTGGATAGAAAATTGCCTACTTGAGACATGTTATGGTTTCCATGTTAATGTTTATGTATTTTGCAAATTTTTTTTTGTGTTTTGTCTTTTTTTCCGCTAGTGTTTATATCACACTTATTACTTTTATACTGTGTTTCAACACTTTTAGGAAATGTGCATTATAGTGCATGATGAGAAATGTATTTTATTTGTAAGTAGGAAAACCAACAACAATCTGAACGACAAACAGAATAGAGATCTTTGCCAGGAACACTTTGTGCTATCAAAGAGATGAAGAGAAATTGTGGATTTTTTCTGTTCGTGGAATGATTGGATTTTTTTTATTTTTTTTATTTTGGCGGAGAAATGAAATTGTCTATGGATTGTGTTTGGGCATCTGATAACATTGCCTGGTGGATTTACTTAACTATTAATGAAATGTAGTGTTAGATGTTATTTAAAGGGGAACTATCATCTAAAAGGAATTACTTTGAATATGCAGTAGGATTATTTATATATAGAATTTTGTAAAGCAGCAATGCCTGCAACTCTTTCTTTTAATATACTATAAATGTAGGGTTTCATTCCGATCCACAGGTCCCATTGATAAAGAGAATTTCAGTATCCTCCTCTAAGCAGTGGGTATCAGGCTGCTGCCACTGATCCAAACGGTTAGACAGACCTACTGCTGTCTGTAGAATACTGAGAGAACACAGCAGCTCACACTGGAGAGGGGACTTAACTAAGACCACAATATATTTTAAACTAAAAGGATACGGACATTACAATGTAACTGCAGTTTGTAGAATACTCAGGGAACACAGCAACTCACACTGGAGAGGGGACTTAACTAAGACCGCAATATCTTTTACACTAAAGGGATACAGACATTACGATGTAACTGCTGACCAGCTGACAATATAGGGGGGACTTAACCAAAACCACAATCTATTTTAAACTAAAAGGATCTGGACATTACAATGTAACTGTCGTTTGTAGAATACTCAGGGAACACAGCAGCTCACACTAAAGGGAGGACACAGCAAAGCTAAGAACCCCAATATTACAACTATGCAGAGTGGCATATATAACGGTATATTTCACTGCAGGGGCAGTATAATGAGCAGGAGAGAATACTAAATTGGCAGCAACATTTTTAAGCATACAGGTGGCAATATTTAACCCATGATTTTTGTGTGATAGAAAATGAACAGGTTAAATACAGAACTATGGAGCAGAATTGTGTCGTAGTCATCACCAATACCTGCTTTGATCTTGTGGCAACAAACTCCTTGCTTCAATAGAAAGAACTGATATAGATAGCACGTTTATATAGTGATAGAATAGATATAACTTTTATTTTTTACTTTTGCTTCTCTGATAGTAGCCAAAGTTAAAACAATGATATGCTCAAAATGGGGGGAAAAACGAACAATGTTGAAAAAAGGCTCCAGTCCATTCAGTTCAAGCTTAGTCCATCAACGTTAACATGGATGGCGTTAGATATGGATGGACTGAGAGAGAGAGATAGATAGAGTTAGGCATGGATAAAGCTATCAAGTGAAGACAGTAATTTGTTTAGATATTGTCAGGATCGGGACAGGGATCCAACACGCAGAGTACAAACAGTAGCCAGATACGTATACCGGACCTTAGAATGGCCGGACTAACGTAAGTAGTACAGTATAGAATGGTCAAAGACAAGCCGAGGTCGAGGGTAACAGAAGACAGGTAAGCGAGAGACAAGCCGAATCAAGGGTAACAGAGATAAGCAGAGTAAGGTAAACAAGCCGGGTCAAAACCAAAAGGGATAATAGAATACACAAGCACTGAGTGACTAGAACAAGCTAGAACCACGACAGGGCAATGAGCTAATGAAAGAAGCTCTGTTAAATACCCTGTTCAGAGCAGTAACCACGCCTCCAAGGCGTCCTGATTGGTCCTACAGCAATTGAGTGACAGGTCGTTCCGGAGGAGTGTCCTGATGACAACTTCCTGCCTAGATGCTGTAAAAGGCAGTCACTCCCTCGCGGCCGGCCTTGCATGACCGGATAGACCGTGGGGAAGGGAGCCATCAGGCCGTCTGGATGGAGGAACAGCTAAGTCTCTACCTCTTTCGGAGGTAGAGACCACAGGTACCCTGACAGTACCCCCCCTCTCAGATACGCCCACCGGGCGGAATACACCAGGGCGAGAAGGGAATCGAGAGTGAAACGCCCTGCGGAGACGGGGAGCATGCACCTCCTCCTGAGGTACCCAACTTCTCTCCTCAGGACCATAACCCTTCCAATCGACCAGATATTGCAGTTTCCCCCGGGAGATTCGAGAATCAACGATGGAATTGATACTCCTCCTGACCCTCCACCTGAACTGAGCGGGGAGGGGCGATCGTGGAGGAGAACCTGTTACATATTAATGGTTTTAGCAAGGAAACATGAAATGAATTAGGAATGCGTAAGGCATTAGGCAACGCTAAACGATACGCAACTGGGTTAATTTGAGACAGTACCCTGTAAGGTCCAATATATCGAGGAGCAAACTTCATGGACGGCACTTTTAACCGAATGTTTCTAGTACTTAACCATACTCTATCGCCTGGAACAAACACCGGTGCTGCCCTTCTACGTTTGTCAGCGTGTTTTTTAACCAGCGTAGAATTGTGCAGAAGGATTTGTCGAGTCTGATCCCACAACTTTCTTAAATTGGCAACATGAACATCCACCGACGGTATCCCTTGAGAAGAAGACTCCGAAGGAAGGATGGAAGGATGAAAGCCATAATTCAAGAAAAAAGGGCTAGAATGCGTAGAATCACAAATGAGATTGTTATGTGCAAACTCCGCCCAAGGAATCAAACCGACCCAATCGTCCTGGTGTTCTGAAACGAAACAACGTAAATATTGTTCAACTTTTTGGTTAGTGCGTTCAGCAGCTCCATTGGACTGAGGATGATAGGCAGAGGAGAAATTCAATTTGATGCCTAGTTGGGAGCAGAATGATCTCCAAAAACGGGAAACAAATTGGGAGCCTCTGTCAGAGACAATCTGGGAAGGTATCCCATGCAAACGGAAAATCTCCCTGGCGAATATCTCCGCTAATTCGGGCGAAGATGGGAGTTTAGGTAAGGGAATGAAGTGAGCCATTTTAGTAAATCTGTCTACCACAGTGAGGATGACAGTCTGCTTTTTAGAGATAGGCAAATCAACAATGAAGTCCATTGCCAGGCAGGACCAAGGCTTTTCAGGAACCTCTAAAGGGTGCAGAAATCCGCATGGAAGCGAATGGGGTAGCTTGGTCTTGGTACAAACTTCACATGCCCCGATGAATTCTTTAATATCCTTGCGTAAGTCAGGCCACCAAAAATCTTTAGAGACCAGCGCATAAGTCTTGCGGATGCCAGGATGCCCAGCCACCTTGCTGTTATGGAGACAGCGTAGCACCTCCAGTTGGAGAGCGGCACGAACGAAGTGTCGATCCCCAGGGGTCTGTTTGGGTGCCAAATGCTGAAACTTCATGATCTCAGAAAGCAATGGAGAGTGAATCCTGAGATTCGTGTTCGCGATGATATTCCCCTTAGGAACTATGGAGGACAGAAGTGGTTCAGTTATAGTGGATGGTTCATATTGACGAGACAATGCATCGGCTTTAGAGTTCTTAGAACCAGGTCTATACGTAAGTACATAATTAAAGTGAGTGAGGAACAAGGCCCAGCGAGCCTGCCTGGCGGACAAGCGCTTCGCCTCCCCAATATAAGACAAGTTCTTATGATCCGTTAGAATAGTAACAGGGTGTAGTGTCCCTTCCAGTAAATGTCTCCACTCCTTTAAAGCCTTAATGACCGCTAACAGTTCCCTCTCCCCGATGTCATATCTGCTCTCAGGCCCAGAAATATTTTTAGAGAAGAAACCACAAGGGTGTAACGGTTTATCCACCCCTAACCTTTGAGACAGAACAGCCCCAACTCCTGTCTCAGAAGCATCGACCTCGAGCAAGAAAGGCAGAGTCGTATCAGGATGAACTAGAATGGGAGCTGAGGCAAAAAGTTCCTTGAGAGTCTTAAAAAGACCAAGAGCTTCCTCAGACCAGAACTTAGTATCAGCCCCTTGTTTGGTCATATTGGTAATAGGCGCAATGATAGAGGAGTAACCCTTAATGAAGCGCCTATAGTAGTTGGAAAAACCAATAAACCTTTGGATAGCCTTGAGTCCTTTGGGCAAAGGCCAGTCTAAAATAGATTGGAGTTTACCAGGATCCATTTTAAAACCTTCCCCAGAAATCACGTACCCAAGAAAGTCTACCTGAGACTGATCAAAACTGCACTTCTCCAATTTGCAGTATAGACCATGTTGCAGAAGTTTGTGTAACACCTTTCTGACCTGTCTATGGTGAGTCTCAATCTCCTTAGAGTGTATTAGTATGTCGTCCAGGTAAACAATAACACAATCATGCTGAAACTCCCTAAGTACCTCATTAATCAAATCTTGAAATACTGCAGGAGCATTGCATAGTCCAAATGGCATAACAGTGTATTCGTAATGGCCATACCGGGTATTGAATGCCGTCATCCACTCGTGACCTTGCTGGATTCTCACCAAATTGTAAGCCCCTCTGAGATCTAACTTGGTGAAGATTTTGGAGCCCTTAAGACGATCAAATAACTCGGTAATCAGTGGGATAGGATAGGCATTTCTGACAGTTATTTTATTCAAGCCTCGGTAATCGATACAAGGTCTCAGCGTGCCATCCTTCTTCTTAATGAAAATGAACCCCGCCCCGGCCGGAGAAGAAGACCTCCTGATAAATCCCTTTTCTATATTCTCCTGAATATACTCCTCTAGAACCGAGTTTTCCTGAACAGACAAAGGATATACATGGCCCCTCGGAGGCATAGTCCCGGGTAGAAGCTTAATTTTACAGTCAAATAACCTGTGTGGCGGCAAAGAATCGGCATTCTTCTTGTCAAACACTGCCCTTAAGTCTAGGTAAAGGTCTGGTATTTGTCTCTCTGTGGACTGAGTAGGATTCTCCTGTATGTTAATATTAGCTAATGGAGAAACCTTGCACAAACACCGATCCTGGCAGCCCTGGCCCCACGAGAGAATCTCCCCTAACTCCCAATCGATAATAGGGTTATGTTCTTTCAACCATGGGTACCCCAGAACTATGGGAACAGAAGGAGACGAAATGAGCAGAAGAGATAAATTCTCCACGTGTAGGATACCAACATTTAACTCAATGGGTATGGTCTCACGAAAGATAACAGGGTCTAGTAGTGGTCTACCATCTATGGCCTCAACGGCCAAGGGTGTCTCCCTTAGCTGGGATGGGAAATTGTTTTTACTAGCAAAGGCTTGGTCGATAAAATTCTCAGCAGCACCGGAATCTATCAAAGCCATAGCCCTTACTACTTCCCTCCCGCAAGTTAAGGAAACTGGTAGCAGAAGCCTGTGATCTTTATAATTAGGAGTAGAGGACAAAATAGAAACACCCAAGGCCTGTCCTCTAGAGAGACTTAGGTGCGAGCGTTTCCCGGGCGGTTAGAACAGTTCGAGAGTAAATGACCCTTAGCTCCACAATACATACACAAACCCTCTCTTCTCCTGTACTGTCTTTCCTCCTCAGAGAGGCGGGTATACCCTATCTGCATAGGTTCAGGAAGCAAAGATACCGTGGAGTCAGGACTTGGAAAAGCGGGGGCTAACCTAAAAGAAGGTCTCCGGTTCCTCTCTCGAGTGTTCTGTCTCTCTCTTAAACGTTCATCTATACGAGAGATGAACGAAATTAAATCCTCTAAATTCTCAGGGAGTTCTCTGGTAGCAACCTCATCAAGGATTACTTCAGATAAGCCATTCAAAAATACATCCATATACGCCTGCTCATTCCACTTGACTTCTGACGCCAGAGACCTGAACTCTAGTGCATAATCCACAAGTGTTTGGTTCTCCTGTTTCAGACGCAACAGTAATCTGGCTGCATTAACCTTTCTACCTGGAGGGTCAAATGTTCTTCTAAAAGCAGTTACAAAGGCGTTATAGTTATAAACTAATGGGTTATCGTTCTCCCATAATGGGTTGGCCCATCTCAGAGCTTTCTCAATAAGTAGGGTGATAATAAATCCTACCTTTGCCCTATCTGTAGGATAAGAGCGAGGTTGCAATTCAAAGTGGATCTAATTTGGTTTAAGAAACCACGACACTTCTCAGGAGCCCCACCATAGCGTACTGGGGGGGTAATGCGAGAAGAAGCACCCACTGTGGCTACCTCTAGACCTGAACCGACAGGAGAAACAGGGGTATTACGTATCTCCTCTGGTGGGTTATTGGCACGAGATAATAGAGCCTGTAGCGCAAGCGCCATCTGATCCATTCTGTGATCCATGGCTTCAAACCTAGGATCAGGAGAAGCCAGCTGACTGTTTGTACTTGCAGGATCCATTGGCCCTGTCGTAATGTCAGGATCGGGACAGGGATCCAACACGCAGAGTACAAACAGTAGCCAGATACGTATACCGGACCTTAGAATGACCGGACTAACGTAAGTAGTACAGTATAGAATGGTCAAAGACAAGCCGAGGTCGAGGGTAACAGAAGACAGGTAAGCGAGAGACAAGCCGAATCAAGGGTAACAGAGATAAGCAGAGTAAGGTAAACAAGCCGGGTCAAAACCAAAAGGGATAATAGAATACACAAGCACTGAGTGACTAGAACAAGCTAGAACCACGACAGGGCAATGAGCTAATGAAAGAAGCTCTGTTAAATACCCTGTTCAGAGCAGTAACCACGCCTCCAAGGCGTCCTGATTGGTCCTGCAGCAATTGAGTGACAGGTCGTTCCGGAGGAGTGTCCTGATGACAACTTCCTGCCTAGATGCTGTAAAAGGCAGTCACTCCCTCGCGGCCGGCCTTGCATGACCGGATAGACCGTGGGGAAGGGAGCCATCAGGCCGTCTGGATGGAGGAACAGCTAAGTCTCTACCTCTTTCGGAGGTAGAGACCACAGGTACCCTGACAGATATATCTACGGATTTATAGACAAAGTTTGACATGATCGAATAGACCCGAATATTGGTGGACATGGTTGGGCGTGGGTGAAGCTAAGGATAGAGATGAAGCTAGATTCTGAAGGCAGTAATGGCAGTAGTGATTGGACACAGCTAAATGTTTTGTGGACAACGCTGGATGCAATAGGATACACCTGAATTTTGAATGACACAGTTGGGCATGGATTAAGCTACGTATGCAATGACTTGGATAGCTCTAGTGTGGATAGAGCTGGTTATTGACTAGTTAACTACTGTTGGATAAAAGAAGAATAGGTTGATAAACATACTTACCTGGATAGAGTTGTGTATGGATCAAAAGACTGGCTATTGGTGGTGAGTAAAGTTGAACAACTGAACTAGTTGGGCAAACATGGGCATATGACAATAGCACTGGTCAAGGAGAGACAGATAAACATGACCTTCACTTCACATGGGTGGAATAAATATTATGTAGAAAATGTAATAAATAATGTAATAAATAATGGCTCCCACGACCTCCTCACTATTATTTTTTTTGTGCATTTAAAGTGACAGTTTGAAAATCAATGCTAGATAGAATGGAAACAATAGGAAAATCTATGAATTCTTTATAAGAACACAATTTAACTTTTTCTTCTTCTCAATTTGACAATAACATGCCTTTGTTCTACCATTTTGAATAAGGTTTATGCTGAAAAAAAGAAAGAAAGAAATGAAAACATGGGCCGATAAGAACCATATGTTTCAGCAAATGCAAGAATCACCAGGATCTGTCAGCAAAACAATGCATAGTTTGTCAAAGTTGCTTACAGGAAAATAACAGTTATCATGCTTTAAACAAGAAATCATAACAGCATAGCAGGCGTAGATCCAAAAAAATGCTATCTCAAGCAAACATATTCAACTCTCAATATAATGTAATCGGAACCTTAACTGACAAATTCCACAGAACGTACAAAGCTTGCGATGTTTTGCTCCCCATGGAATCCTTCAAGAATTCTTTGAAAGGCTATTAAAGATTTTACATATTATCCTCACCACGTATTTTATTCTGTCGCTGTCAGTATGCATGTTTTATTTTTTTTAAATCTTTTTTTGTCTCCACAAAATAGTTGTAAAAAAAAAAAAACTCTTGGAAGTTTTTATTCCTCTTTAAACCAATTCACAGGCAAGTAATCAGGTTTCTAAAAAGGATCTTCAGAAAAAAACTGCCAGTGAAGGGCACAAATGAATATAAATACGTGGACAGGTCAACTATTACATTGACCACCTTTTATCTCGTGATATCAGTACAGTATAGCTTGGTGGAGATACTAGAACAGGAGGATTGCCTAATTTTGAAAAAGCATATAGAGGGGTCTGTTAATTAACCCATCAGGACAAGTGTGAGTCTATGCTGTCACAACAATCTAGTTGTTAAGGAATCTACTGTAAAATATAATACTTTGCTTGTTTAATAACTTCAGGACTGCAAAGAAAGGACCAATCTAAGTAGCCATGCGTAAAGAATGCTGTTGGTCTGTAAAGGCATCTCTTGGAACCAGAGAACCTTTTATTATAATTATTATTGCCATTTATATAGCGCCAACAAATTCCGTAGCGCTTCTATAATAATCTCAACCCCACTTAGGGAGCATACATTAATCCATGCTGTTTTCTATAGGCAAAATGTTTTATTATTACTAGTCGATCAGAAGATTGGAATAATCAACTATTTAACATGTTGCTTTTCTTATCTTTCTTAACAGTGAAGCAAATAATCTTACTGTTTTTTCTTGGGGGAGGGGGAAGGAGGGGAACGGGAGGAGAGAGAGGGGGAAGGGTGTATGTCCCCCATCCTCTTCCAAGTTCCCTCCATTGTATACAATCATGTGAATCAATCATGATAATCAACTTCAATAAATGAAAGTAAATAAAATATACAAAAAATATTTACCTTGTCTGAACTCAAGATTTTATCTAACCTGGCCATGCTAGCAGTTATTTAGCCAACAGATCTCATTATTTAGGGAATACACTTCAAATTGCCTTATAAAAAGGTTAGGTTCGTTGTTAAGTGCTGGATGTGTAAGGGCCAAAAGCTGTGTTACATCAAGAATGCACCTTACAAGGCAGGTTTTACTAATAGTTATTGCTGGAAACTCAATGGCTTTATATGCAGACCCAACTGTTATCATAAAAACTATCATAGTTGTTTATTATCCAGCTTCATTCTCACCAACGGGAGGGAAAAAAGGTATTATCTCTGATTTGAACTAGGAGCTTGTTAACATGCCCAAAAACCAAGTGTACAGCATCCCACAATGCTAAACATAGTGTCTGGTGAGAAAAACAAAGTGCATTCTGTTTTCTTATAATAATTTCTACACAACTGGCTAAAACCCAAAACAAAACGAACGATAAAAAAAACATAACAAAGCAAAATCCAACTTAAAATTGGTTCACTGGTTTATCCAGATTGTTAAAATGCCCCATATGTCTGGGATTTCAATTTGTTTTTGGAAGTTATCGGACAAATATTAAGTGAATTATGGATTTAAAGCTACATCTTTACAAACAACAAACACACTACAATAGTATGTATAGAATAAAAAAACGTTAAAACAAACTTAACTTAGTGACAGCTTCCCAATGGCAACTTATCCACATAGATGCCTGGTTTCACACATGTATACAAAAGGTAGAGGGGAAATCGCTGTCTATACCTATAAAAGAGAAATTAACAGTACATAGTGAAGATCGTTATGAGCATGTATCAAGACACGCTAACAGGTACACTCACAAGATGTCAGGAGTTATGCGCATTCAGAACATCACCCCTTGGTAGCAGAGGGGGAATATGCAACACTGGGACTACTGGATATTATCGGTCCACAGATCCGGAAACCACAGAAGAGCGGGAACAAGTAGTATGATTTAGAAAATTTATTTGGTAAAATAAGGCACTGGTCCAACGCGTTTCGTTCGGTTAGAACTTCATCAGGGACCTCTTAGTAAAAAATATAAATAATCTTCATACAAAATATGATAGCGGGAATTTGTTTTGTATGAAGATTATTTATATTTTTTACTAAGAGGTCCCTGATGAAGTTCTAACCGAACGAAACGCGTTGGACCAGTGCCTTATTTTACCAAATAAATTTTCTAAATCATACTACTTGTTCCTGCTCTTCTGTGGTTTCCGGATCTGTGGACCGATAATATCCAGTAGTCCCAGTGTTGCATATTCCCCCTCTGCCAAAAGGGGTGATGTTCTGAATGCGCATAACTCCTGACATCTTGTGAGTGTACCTGTTAGCGTGTCTTGATACATGCTCATAACGATCTTCACTATGTACTGTTAATTTCTCTTTTATAGGTATAGACAGCGATTTCCCCTCTACCTTTTGTATACAAAGCTACATCTTTGCAAGATCTGGTCTTTAATAGATTTGTTACAGAATGCAAAACTGCTAGACAAAAGTATATATTTGTAAAAAGTAGACCCCCGCCAGGGTATATATCTAGGATCACTCTTTATTTGACCATTTTTTCACCAACCTTTAACAAATCTGCTGGTTGTATTTAGATTTTGTGTGTTTCTACAGAAACATCCACATATAGACATTTGACAGATTTTTTGGACATTACAGGGTCAAATTACAGATATGCCAATTTCAAATTTCTAAATGTTTTCACTTTCACTGAATAGTTTACTGCTGTTTAACATGTGAAAACTGATTTTTTTAATATGGTAATTTCCTCAACAATTCCTTCTGAATTTAGTGATACATTTTATTTTTATTACTTTTCCCATATACAGTGAATATTAACTTTGATTTTCACGGGCGTTCTGTATTGGGGTGTTATGCAGTCCACCTTCAAGCAGATGGCAGTATAGTGAAGTTATGCACTTGTTCTGTTTGTTAGTGTCTCTTGTGATGTGTGTGTGTGTGAGAAGTAAAGAGAAGTCCTATTTTACTACTTGTCTGAGAGCCATTTGTGAATATATAACAGGAAAATACACTAAACTGGCGACGAGATGGGATTTCAGTAAATGGACACCGCAGAATATAAATAAAGGAAATAAAATCAGCCTGAGTGAGGAAGTAAAACTTTTCTTTTGGAATTCTATTATCTACAAATATCTCCAGCATGGCTTCTCTGGGACACATGGAGGAATATGATCTGGCTAATCCAGCCTCATGGGACTCATATGCTGACAGGTTAGTGTTTTTCCTGGAAGCTAATAAGGTGGTGGATGCTATTCAGAAGAGAGCTGTGTTACTGAGTGTTATTGGATCCAAGACTTTTGATACTGTCCGCTCACTGATATCTCCTGCTAAACCACAAGACTACTCATTTAAAGAAATACTGGCACTGTTAAAAAAACATTTAGCACCCACCCCATCTGAAACAATGAGGCATTTCCATTTCAATAGACGAAATCAGAAACCAGGTGAAAGCATTGCAGCATACATTCCAGAACTGCGCAGGCTGTCTGAAAATTGCAATTTTGGTGCCAGTTTAGAATCCTTGTTAAGGGATAGCTTTGTGTGTGGGGTGGAAGATGAAGCACTGCAGAGGAGACTTCGTGCAAGACAGAATTTACCTTTTATTATTGCACAAGAGGAAGCGCTTGCAAATGAGGCTGCATATGTCCATTCAAAAGAGATACAATCCTCCTCCAGCAAAGAGAACTCACCTGAAATAAATCTAGTGAAGAAGACTGATGTAAAATCAAAGGACTTTTCACCACGCACTGATGTCACAGCTCCATTTAACCCCTTAAGGACACATGACGTGTGTGACATATCTTGATTCCCTTTTATTCCAGAAGTTTGGTCCTTAAGGGGTTAAAGGAACTTGTTATAATTGCGGTAGAAAACACAGGCGTAATACATGTCATTTTTGAAATGCAGTTTGCCACACATGTAAACGTACAGGTCACATACAGACAGTTTGCCAAAGTCAAGCCAGTGAAATTCAAACCCAAAAGAAGAATGCAAATACAATACTAACCGCAGCGCACTCTGTTAATACTCCACATACCGTTTCAGATAGGGAAATGACTACAGGTGTTTAAACAAATAACTTTGTGAATAAAGTGGAAAATTCGCCATCAGGACTGAAGATTTACACCGAAATTGTGCTGCAAGATGTTCCGTGCAAAATGGAAGTAGATTCTGGGTGTGCGCATTCTTTTATTTCAGAAGAGATATTTACATTGTTATGGCCTCATAATTCCCCTTCAATAATTCCTTGTGATATTCATCTGGTGGACTACAACAAACAGGCTGTGGATGTTAAAGGGGCTTGTTTTAGACCAGTAAAATAGGGTAAATTCAGAGGACACGTTTAATAATTACTAAGGGACAAAGAGCAAGTTTGCTAGGTAGAGAGTGGTTTGAACCTTTAGGAATTTCATTAACTGGAGCTAATAATGTATCCACAGATATTCTACACAATGTGATTGATAAATTTAGTGCAGTTTTTGAAGAAGGTCTTGGCATGTTTAAAGGCCCTCCTGTTTCTTTTGTATTAGATTCAACAGTACCCCCAATTTGTATGAAGCCTCGCAAAATTGCATTAGCTCTCAGACCAAAAATAGATGCTGAGATTACACATCTTGTGGAACAAGGTATACTTGTACCCGTAACACACCCTAAGTGGTGTACACCCATAGTTCCGGTGATGAAACCAAATGTGGATGTCAGAATCTGTGCTGACTGCTGACTACAAATGTACAATCAACAAAGCATTGCAATTCCAGCTGTTAATCAAATTCTTACTACTTTGGCAAAAGGAAAAGTATTTGCCAAGTTGGATATGGTTCAAGCCTACCAGCAGTTACCTGTGGATGAGGAGGCTGCTGATGCACAAATGATAATAACACACAAATGAGCCTTCCAAGCAACATATTTGCAGTTTGGATTTTCCATTGCTCCTGCATATTCCAGAATTTAATGGAGGGCCTCTTATCTGGACTTACAGGTGTAGTGCCTTATTTTGATGACGTTCCTATTGGAGCAGATTCTATACAGTCATTGGCTGCACAGCTACAACTTGTTTTCTTGATGCTGGTCTAAAACTTAAAAAAGAAAAGTGTGTTCGGTGTAAGCAGCGTAGATTTCCTTGGTTACAGAGTTGACGCACATGGTATTCATCCAACTGATTCTAAAGTTGAAGCTATCCATAGAGCTCTGGTTCCAACAAACAAACAAGAACTATACAAGCTCGCCTAGGGTTGCTTAATTTTTACCATTCTTTCCTGCCTGATAAAGCCACTGCTGTTGAACCTCTGCATCATCTACCAGATAAAAATGCTCCCTGAAGGTGGACTGACATTCATACAACCGCTTTCAGCGCTGCAAAAACTGTTGTCTTCTGCCAGTGTACTTGCACACTATGATTTGGAGAAACCACTCAACCTCACCTGCGATGCTTCTCCGTATGGCATAGGGGCTGTATTGAGCAACACTTTGAGAAATGGGGTTGAGGCTCCTATTGCGTTTTATTCACGGACTTGAGCTACCACAGAGAGGAATTACGCCATAAATTGGCAAGTAGGCTTTAGCTATTGTGTCCGGTATAAAAAAGTTTCATGACTATTTGTATGGGCGGAGGTTTACTATTATAACAGATCATGAACCTTTACTGGGTCTGTTCACCAGCAATACTCCCACTCCTCAAATTATTTCCCCACGCATGCTCAGGTGGTCCCTTGTGCTGAATGTCTATGATTGTGAGTTCAAGTATTGTCCTGGCAAGGATATCACACATGCTGATGGATTAAGCCATTTACCTTTGCCTTTTCCTGATTCCTTGTTCCTCCTATGTCTGAGGTCTTCATGTTGGAATCCATTCCAAACCCTCCGTTACATGTGAGTGACATTGCTTGAATGTCTGCCAAGGAACCTTTGCTATCCTGTGTGCTCAAATGGGTTTGGAGGGGGTGGCCAAAATCAAAAGTGGAAGACAAGTTCAAACCATTTGTAGTGCGTCAACATGAATTATCTGCCAATAAAGGGTACCTAATTTGGGGAAACAGAGGGGTAATTCCAAATGCAGGACAAGCTCGAGTATTGCATTCTCTCCATGAGGGACATCCTGGAATAGTTTGCATGAAAACTTTAGCCAGAAGTTATGTTTTGGTGGCCTAAAATGGATGAAGTTATCGAAAAGTGGTTGAAGAACTGTGTACCATGTCAATCCACTCGTCATGCTCCACCTAAAGCCTCAGTACATCCTTGGGAAGTGACTAGGTCACCTTGGTCCCGTTTACATATTGATTTTTCTGGCCTTTTTTTCATGCACAAATGTTTTTTTAGTTGTTGACTCCTCTTCAAAATGGTTAGAAGTTGTTCCAGTTACATCTGCTACCTCAGTAACAGTCATAAAAATTCTAAGGAGGCTGTTTGCTACACATGGGTTGCCAGATACAATTGTGTCTGATAATGGAACACAATTTATCACATCAGAATCGAGATCACGTGGCTCTGAAGGTCCAGATTGGCTGTAGTGGGGCTGCCTGGGTTGTTAGGCAGTCCTCCAGAACCGGATCGATGTGGAGGGTGGCAGGGCAGAGGAGCTGCGATTAAAGCCCACTTTTTGCAAGGCGGCATGGTATATCCGCTGGCATTAAAGTATTAAGGCTTTTCATCACGTTGGCTCCCAGTATGGTTAGGTAGTCTGGGGGCCATTCAGTAATGATTACTGGGCTGGTAACCCAGTAATAGGTCAGTGAGAGAAGAATCTTTTGCTACCTCCTTCCCACTGATGTAAGTTCCACCTGGAACTGTGTGTCCTGGTTAGTTTATATGGGGATCCTAGTAACAGAATTTGCAGACCTGTTGGCTGGCTGCTTGGTCCCTGTATCCTGGGACAAGTCAAAGAGAGCTAGACCTCAGAGCCACAAGTGCCTTTGTAAAGTCAGTAGCTAGTCTCAGTGTAGATAGCTGCCTGGGAAAGGAGATGAAGAGGCAAAGGCAGAGGGGACGATACCTGCCTGGAAGGAGAGGACTGCAGCCTGGTTGGGTGGAAGAGTTCCTGGGAGTCGGAGACCCCATGCAAGCTTCAGTGACTGGGGCTAAAGTATTTTCAGGGTCCCTGATAACAGCTGGGAAGAGTACCTGGTGGACGTCAGTCGGAGTACGGGATTCCTGCTTGCACTGATTCAGGCGTGGATCAGCTGTTACTAGTAGCCAATAATTGCTGTAAAATGTTGTGACATGAATGCTGCTCACAAATAACAGCTCAATGCTGCATTCATGGTGATCACAACATGTATCATTGAATGATATCATGTGAATCCTATATTTTAGAAACAATTCGAAAATGAAAATTACAGACTTTGGTGGACACTGGGTGGTTCTGAATCCTTTGGTTAAAATAACTGTGTTTCAGTTAGATTCCCCTTTAACCCCTTAAGGACACATGACATGTGTGACATGTCATGATTCCCTTTTATTCCATAAATTTGGTCCTTAAGGGGTTTTTAAAGGACCACTCCACACTAAACCCTAAAAAAATATATAAAAAAAGAATACAATGACTAGTAGATATACTCCCAATGAATACATTCATTTTTCATGCATATATTCATTCGGAGTGGAGTGGTGTGTTAATAAATATGAGCATTACAAATCAGGTCCTGTAACTTGAACTACATTTTGTCCAATTCAGACTTTAGTATTTAACCTGCCAATATTTATAATGCTTTAAAAAAAATAGTGGAAAATCAATAATTTTTTTCAAATCGGTTTATTTAATTTTGACATTTATGATCTTAACAATAAATGCATTAGGTCAATATGAATTAATCAAAGAGAAAAGGAAATTAAATTAACATGACATCACAAGATATAAAGAGTGAGGACTGACATTTGAGGAAGTCTATGTCATACAGCAGTAGTCTGGTAATCTAGATATTGTAATTGTAAGTGACAATTGAAGGTCCTCTTTAATCTTTGGACATGCATTGGCAGATAATGACAATATATACAGTATAGTTTAACGTGGCACCTTGTGAGATATCTCTCTGTTATCCTCTCGCATGTAAGATACTCATGAGACACTAACTATTAGCCCTGAGGAGATCATTGTGACTCTAGCCAGGTAAGTTGGCTGTATCAGGGAAATTAGGTTTGTCTTAAGGGATTTAGGGTTGGGTCTTGCAAATTTGCTCTCTCCGCAGTGAGCAAATCTCATCTGCTTTTAGTCACTAAGGCTCAGTGAAAGTGGCCATAAGTTCATATTTACAATTGGTGTGGGTCTTTTACTCCAATTCTTGAAAGCTTTTTTGGCTTTTCCATTTGAGAGCTATGAGACTTTTTGCTGCCAATATCATATGGTTCGCCAATGCTCTTTGATAAAAGGAGATAGGTTATGGGAATGCTAAGCACATATAAATATCAGCTGACATCGGTAGGGTCAACTTGCTTTAGGAATTCATTAAGTTCCTGAACTGTGCCCAAAATGGCTGGAGGAGTGGACACCAAATATGAACGGGAGTGCCCATCTGCTGGAGACTGTAGTTCAGTAGGGAAGGGAGGGGGATGAAATTGGTAGTGTTCAGAAAACATAAAGCAATTTGGGGCCTGCATTTATGCGGCCTGCCCAGGATATCAGAGATGTTTCCAGGCATGGAGGTCTCTTTTACCCTGTGCAAGCACTGGGAGGAAAATCAATTCTCGAATGTCGCTTTAATCAGTTGTAATTTGTTTAAATCTCTTTAAACTGTTTTAACAATTACACTAATCACCATATATTGAAAACACAAACGTGAGTAATTTCTCATATTTTCCCTTTAAATAAATAAACCCATTATTTAATCAATATCAAATGTATTAAATGCTTAATTATTTCTCTGACGTCAGAGGGACATTGAAAAAAAAAGTTCTGCCTGATAGTAAAGGAATTCAATGAATTGAATAAACTTGACTTTGACTTCAACTCAAAATGTTCCAACTGTGATAAAAAGGATTAGAGAAATTATACCTCGAGGTGATCTGCGTCTGTCAGATTGTATCTCATTCATTTTGTTGATGCACTTTTGATGTAATCAACATTTTCGCCTGCTCTAAGGGGTCTGTGCAACGAAATGTGAACGTCTCTTTTCCTTCAGATAAAAGCAACAAATAAATAAATAAATAAAAATAAAGGGTACTTGTCAGAAATAAAGGAAAAGAATGTTTCCATCACAACACATTCGTGAACTGTCTCAGATTGTTGTGGACATCTGTGCTACAAAGAACACAATTCATGTCTTTAGAATGAAATGCAAAGCTAAATGCCACCGTTAGAGAGACCTCGTCCACAAACTGCGGTATTCACAGAGCGAGTTTAATCAATTAAGATCTGAACGGC
The DNA here is from genome assembly GCF_036172605.1 of Pelobates fuscus. NCBI lineage: Eukaryota > Metazoa > Chordata > Amphibia > Anura > Pelobatidae > Pelobates > Pelobates fuscus. Next base: position 435,676,829 of record NC_086318.1, read on the forward strand.
AAAGTTAAGGTTAAAATGTTCAAGTTGTAACTAATGCTGAGTTGTAGAAATTTTCAGATCTGCGAATTGTGCCTAAAATGTGCCATTTGGAATTGAATTACAGCAATCTGGAATTTAGTGAATAATGATGTAACGTGATAATTGTCAGAAATGCATTTTTATTTTATTTTTCATTTTAGACCAATATAGCCGAAGTGGTAAAGTCAACTGATTTTTCGGTTTGACTGTTTTGAGCTAAACTTGAAATTGGAACTTTGAAAAACAAGGATCTTTTCTTAAATATTTTTTTATGCATATTTAATCATGCATTATTTTTTACAATGCATTAAAATGGCGCCACTTCCATAATTGATTTGCTCTTTATTGTTCAATCAGTGAATAACCCAATAAACCTCTGATTTTCATTCCAAGAGTGGTATCCGCATAGAAGCGTTGTAGAGGCCCATATTTAGTTTGCATACAGTTTGCTAGGGTGCACAGAGCAATGTCAGCTTGTAAATGATGCACAGGATGGTCTCAGTATTTACAATGTCTTTGAGTGGGATCGTGCTATCCACACGCACAGTGTGGTGGGTTCATAGGATACACATCAATAAACCTGATCCTTTCTGGGACAAGCATCACGTGATGTATACCTTCAAATGTTTTATCATAGCATACAGAGCCTGGGAGCAACAGGACATATAGGCAAATTATTTAGGACATTTTGTGACTGTTTACAGTTAAGTTTAAAGTCAGGACCACTAGACTTGGGCACAGCAAAAATTTGGATTTCCAAAATATTTTATATTGGAAGAATCTTGTTTGAAAATATTAGTGATTTAAAGTTAAGTGGCAGTGGCTACAAACAGGAATCAACTGAAACAACGCACCTCTAGTTCTATAAATTTGTTTTGGAATTTGGATAGATTTTGCTTTGTGTCTGGAAATTCGTGGAAACACCCAATCGACCAAAATTTTGCTGAATTTCAATTCAGGATCGAACCAAATCTCCAAGTCTCGGAACCACGAATAATGAGATTCTTTAACACAGTGGTAGTCTAAACATAGTATGACCACAGGGTAAATCCCCATATATCTACCAGAACTGCAAAGTCTCATGGTAACTATGTGTGTCATCTAGTGATGTCCCGAACGGTTCGCTGGCGAATAGTTCCTGGTGAACATCGCGTGTTCGCGTTCGCCACGGATGGCGAACATATGCGATGTTCGGTCCGCCCCCTATTCGTCATCATTGAGTAAACTTTGACCCTGTACCTCACAGTCAGCAGACACATTCCAGTCAATCAGCAGCAGACCCTCCCTCCCAGACCCTCCCACCTCCATACAATTTAGATAAATTCTGAAGCTGCATTCTTTTTTTTTTTTTATTTCTTTTTTTTTTGTGTTTGTGTTTATTATACATTATCCCCCCATAGCCAGTAACCTGTGTTTATTATACATTATCCCCCCATAGCCAGTAAACTGTGTTTATTATACATTATCCCCCCATAGCCAGTAACCTGTGTTTATTATACATTATCCCCCATAGCCAGTAACCTGTGTTTATTATACATTATCCTCCCATAGCCAGTAACCTGTGTTTATTATACATTATCCTCCAATAGCCAGTAACCTGTGCTTAGTATACATTATCTCCCCCATAGCCAGTAACCTGTGTTTATTATACATTATCCCCCAACAACCAGTAACCTGTGTTTATTATACATTATCCCCCCACAACCAGTAACCTGTGTTTATTAAACATTATCCCCCCATAGCCAGTAACCTGTGTTTATTATACATTATCCTCCCGATAGCCAGTAACCTGTGTTTATTACACATTATCCCCCCGTAGCCAGTAACCTGTGTTAATTATACATTATCCCCCCATAGCCAGTAACCTGTGTTTATTATACATTATCCCTCCCATAGCCAGTAACCTGTGTTTATTATACATTATCCCCCCCATAGCCAGTAACCTGTGTTTATTATACTTTATCCCCCCCATAGCCAGTAACCTGTGTTTATTATACATTATCCCCCATAGTCATTTATCGTTGGACCTAGGCAGCATGATGTCTTAGGCCGGCCCAGAGAGTGAGTGAGTGAGTGAGTGAGTGAATAATATAATATATATGTTCAGAAACATATTAGTAATATATGTAAATCGGGTTCATGCAAAGAGGGTGAAAAGGTATTAAAGAAAAACACACTTATTGCATCAAATTTACAAAGCCAAACTTTTAAAAGCTTTCCTCATTTCTTTCTCGGGATGAGGAATATATCGGTTGTAGACTGAGGATTTCCATCTCCCCAATCTTTTAATAATATGCACTGGAGTGTCAGTGTTGAAGGAGACCGAAGCTGCCTCTATTCTAAATGAAAGACCCGAGACATGGATACAACCCAATCTTAGGAGTAGTGTTCTGATGTAAAAGATGAATTTAGCCGTAGTCAGAGGGATTCAGTGAGAGTAGTGGTTAAATGTGTGTGGCATTACTGAGTGTGGGTAAGTAAGAGTCAAGTATTTTAACTGGGCACTAGTTCTAGGTGGGATAAAGTGGTATAGCGGATGGATGAGTAGTTTGGTTCGTTTTAGAGGTTTGTAGAGAAAGTATATAGTGATCATGATTTTTAGCGATATCCAATATTTTTTTGGTGGTCTCAAACAAACATAAAATGCTATATAAAATTTGTGGGAACATCAAATAGTCGTGTACAGTAAATCAGAGAGGGTTTAGAATATCGAACCATCGATCGGTAACCTGGATGAAATAGGGGGTCTATCTGTTTTATTAAATACGCGGTAATATGCTTTTAATGGGATAGGACGTTAGGAAAGGTGTGTGATTGGGATAAGTGGCTGTGGCTGTATTTACCTTATCCTGGGACCGACCTGGCTCCTAAGCTTGAGCCGCGCGTGGCTGGATCACTCCTGCCTCCACACGAGCCGCATGCGGCTTGATCTCCTCTTCTGACTTAGCCGCGTGCACTGACCGCAGTGATCGGTCACGTGGCCCGCCTGGCACTAGGAGCATGGCTCGAGTCACGAGCTCGCTCTTAAAGGGGCAGTGGGAGCCAAAAGTTGATTCAGGCTCCCATTGGCCCAGTTATTCCAGCACCCCCACACACAAACGTTTTGGGGGCACAATAGCTAGCATTTATAAAAAAAAAACACAAAACTTTTTTGACTGTAATATAATAGCAGTCAGTTTCCTTCACACGTGGGCGTTTCAGGGCCTGCCAGGGCACAGTGTCACACCAGTGCAACTCATTTCTGGTGTAACAGTAGTGTACATTAAAAAAAAAAAAATACAGGGGGCTTGTTGTCACCTTTCGGGGACCCTTGGTGTTGTACGTGGCTGGGTGGAGGAAGAGACCTTCAATGACATCAGTGAGGACAAGGAATGGGACATGGCTAGCTTGGTATCCAACCTTGTGCAAATGGGGAGTTTGCGGTTGTGCAAGTGGACTGTTTGCGGTTGTTTGCGGTGCGTTAAATGGGGAGTTTGGTCTGTCACTGTGAAGCGGGCATAACCCTTACACTACCTAATCGATACAACATCATACCTGATGTTTTAAAGCACGTTATTCCAAACAATTTAGGAATGTTAGGTGATTTATGCCCTTTATAGATTAAAACCAGACTCTGCATCAATTATGTAATTTTCCATGGGAGTTTTGCCATGGATCCCCCTCCGGCATGCCACAGTCCAGGTGTTAATCCCCTTGAAACAACTTTTCCATCACTATTGTGGCCAGAAAGAGTCCCTGTGGGTTTTAAAATTCGCCTGCCTATTGAAGTCTATGGAGGTTCGCCAGGTTAGCCCGTTCGCGAACTTTTGCGGAAGTTCGCGTTCGCTGTTCGAGGAAGGAAAATTTTATGTTCGTGACGTCACTAGTGTCATCTGATTTGCTCTTAGTTCTTCCAATCACCCGACAGAAATTGAATAACTCTATCACTGCATGTTAAAAAATGTACAACATTCGAACCTATACATGAAGCGTACAGCATTACTCAGTGTATGGGCAGTCATGACTGACTTCCTCTCATCTTAGGGCACATGGACACTGCTGACATGGCCCCATTAAGGGAGGTCCATTATCGGTGATGATATGGACATGCCCACCAGCAGGCTCTGCCAAAGCTGTGTTTGTTCAAGGTGAGTTCCTGTAGCTTGCAATATTTATTAAGACAAGTCATTCTTTTTGAGTGTTTTGATGCATATTTGTGCATTTTATATAAATCCAGGTAATTTCAGCAGTATTAATATTATGAGATATATGTGTTGGGTATGCTTCCACAAACTCCTCTATGCCACGGCGTAACATCACAAATTCTCACTAGACAAAAACCCTTCTTTTGTTGCACCTCCTAAATCCTGTGGTCAACCTCTGAATACTCTTAACTTCTAGGTTAATAGTGAAATTCAAGTGACAGTTGTCGGGAATTCAAAGTGAATTTCAATATCAAACCAAAGTAGCTAAATCCAAATCACTTTGAATTCCTGACAATTCTGACTTCAGTGAATAACCCATTAATGTAACCAGATAACCATAGGAGATAGTAAGATCGACTAATGACAGAGCTCATGTAGCTAAGCTGAGTTCCAAACACAAGCTATAACTCTGCTAAGCACCTGTGACCTGTTTATGAACCGGCCCTCCATGCTTCTTTTCTAAACTAATTAGAAAATGGTGGGATGGCAATTTCCACACAGGACCCAGAGCATTTATGGGCACTCCCGGCTGCAAGGAAAACTCCTGGAACAGGATATCTATTTAATAACAGCTGGATGCAATGATTTAAATCTCAACTAATGAGATTTAAAGGGACACTGTAGGCGCTATAGCAATATCATCTCATCAAAGTGGTTATAGTGCCTGTTGTCCTCTGACTCTGTCCCTCCATTTAGTGTTAACTCATATTGTAACAGGTACATTGCTAGGTTCCAGACACACCTGGGGCTTGAGTCCAAAACAAGAGTGATAACCCTTGCACTAACAGAGAGATATGTCATGACTTGGTTGTATAGGGAGAGGTATTAGCAGTAGAAAGATGGAAGTGCTCATGCCATTGTACAGAACACTGGTGAGACCCAGGGTCGGCCTTAAGGGTGTGCGAGCTGTGCAGCCGCACCGGGCACCATAGACCAGGGGGCGCCCTGACAGCCAACACAGCTCGCACCTGGCCGGCTGACAGGGGAGCTAAAACAGGTACCCGGGTGGAGGATTAATTATTCTCCACCTGGGTCTATTAAAAAGAAGAAAAATAAATGAATCTTGGCGGTGGGTACGGGGCTTTAAGTGTGGTGGGGCGGGGCCTATACATACCCGAACCCCCTGGTAATACCTACCCAAACCCCCTGGTAATACCTACCCGAAGCTGCACAGGAAGAGGGAAGCAGGAAGGCGCCCCTGCTTCCCCAACGACCAACTGCATCAACTACCCTTTGCAGCCATAATGAAAAGAGGTAAGTCTATGTTTGTGTGACTGACTGCCTGCCTGTGTGTTACTGTTTGCCTGTTCATGTGTCTGCCTTCCTGTGTATGTGTGACTGTCTGCTGTGTATAACTGTTTGCCTGTTCATGTGTCTGCCTGCGCGTGTGTGTGTGTGACTGCCTGCCTGTGTGTGTAACTGTCTGCCTGCCTGCCTGTGTGTGTGTGTGTGTGTGTGACTGTCTGCCTGCCTGCCTGTGTGGATGTGACTGTCTGACTGCTTGCCTGTGTGTGTGTGTTTGTTTGTGTGTGACTGCCTGCCTGTGTGCGACTGTCTGTCTGTGTGACTGCCTGTGCATGTGTGTCTGCCTGCCTGTGTGTGACTGTCTGTCTGTGTGACTATCTGCCTGTGTGTGTGTGACTGCCTGCCTGTGTGTGTGACTGTCTGTTTGACTGCCTGTGTGTGTGACTGCCTGTGTGTGTGTGACTGTCTGTCTGCCTATGTGTGTGTGTGTGACTGCCCGCCTGTGTGTGTGTGTGACTACCCGCCTGTGTGTGTGTGTGTCTGTCTGTCTGTGTGTGTGACTGCCCGCCTGTGTGTGTGACTGCCTGCCTGTGTGTGTGTGACTGTGTCTGTGTGTGTGGCTGTCTGCCTAGCTTTTACAGAACTTTATCTGGCATCAAGAAGTCACATTCGCCTCGTACAAGTCAGATAAACCATTTACAGCGTTGTACGTGACACATACATAAATAAAAAAAAAAATAAGAATTATTATCCTCTGTATATCCAGCATATCAAATATACATCTAAAAATGAATGATTGTTTTTTCTTTTCATTTCTCTTCTAACAATTTATCTATCAAGTCCCAGGTGGCGATGTGTATTGACAGGAGATAGGGAGGCGGCCATCTTGTCATATTCTATCAATGTCATAAGAGGATTTTCATATAAGTGTAGCCGGCTTCAAATAGGGACATTCATTTTTATCAAGGCTCTGTTTGACAAGATGACATTTACCGTTAAACTTATTTTAGCCTCTTATTGCCAGAAGAGAGAGAAAATATTAAAGGACAAGGCGTTGTGGCCTAGAGTGTTCCTCATTTAATTTTTTTTTCCCATTGTAGAGTTCTTACACACATGACAGAGAAATAGAAGGCATCTCTGCATGGCTGCACACGTATTGTGTTTCTAACCTCCATTAACTTTGGCCTGAAAGAGTTTTGGGAAGTACATCTCTATCCCATTACAATGCTTTATATGACAATTATCTGCTATTAATATTGCACACTCCTTCGAAGCACTTCTCTTGTAGATTAGAACCACAAGCAATTTCATCTTCTCCCAGCGTTCAAACCTCCGGGTTAGTTTTCTGAATCACGAAATTGTGATGCACTCATTGCTGGTTCATTAGTTTACACATTAAAGAGGCAGTCTGCAATAAAAAGAGCATTTTGTTAAACAATCAAATGCCACCTTAAATAAAATCAATCGGGCATTAAGCGGCGTTGCTGTTTTTGCTTCTCTGTAACATATTTTTTTTTTCTATTTTAACTTCGATTTAAAGAGACATGTACATGAAATTAGGACAGGTATCCATTTCTCAAAACATTGCCAAGCTACTACATGTGTAGATTTATATGGCCTGATATGCCATCTGGTTCTGCCTTATGACATGTTTCTAATTTTCTAATCACAGAATATTTTGTTGTTGCTAATAACCGTTCAATACTCGTCACATGCAGCCGCCCAAATGCCCTGGCAGGTGCTTTTCAGCCTCTTGTCCTGGGGGCGCAAGAGCTGGCTGGCCACTTTGGGGCCCCCTTGAGGCGGACAGCTTCTCAGGTTGGAGGCGGGCGACGAGGGAGCACTCTCCCTGAGTTCTTCCTGCTCAGCTTCCCTCGGGCACCCGCAGTGGTGCCGGAGCCCGAATATGACGTTACTCTGGGCCCAGCATAACTGTGTGTGTCTGTCACTAAGTGTGTGTGTCAGTGAGAGTGTATGTGTGTGTCTGTCACTGAGTGTGTGTGTTTGTCAGTGAGAATGTATGTGTGTATCCAGAGACATGTCTTCTGCAAGGCAAACAAGGCATCTGCCTTGGGCGGCACTTTTGCAGGGGGCAGCAAAAAAAGCCGCCCCCAAACGCCCATGCAGATCCCTTGCTTGCCTCGTGTCCTGGGGGGGCTTAAGAGTTGGCCGATTGGCCACTTTTGAGCCCCCCCGAGGCTGGCGGCAGGCAGCGGGCAGCGAGGGAGCATGTGTGTGTATGTGTCTGTAAGTGTGTGTGTCTAAGTAAATGTATGTGTGTGTCTGTAAGTGTGTATGTGTCTATGTGAGTGAATGTGTGTGTGTGTAGGTCAGTGAGTGTTTATGTGTCAGTGAGTGCGTGCGTCTGTCAGTGTGTGCATCTGTCAGTGGGTGCGTGCGTCTGCCAGTGAGAGTGTGCATCTGTCAGTATGTGTGCGTCTGTCTGTGTGTGCGTCTGTCAGTGTGTGTCCAAGTAATAGTGTGTGTGTATGTCATTGTTTGTCAGTGTATATGAGAGTGTGTGTCTGTCAATGAGTGTATTCGTCTGTCAGTGAGTGTATTCGTCTGTCAGTGAGTGTGCATCTGTCAGTGAGTGTGCGTCTGTCAGTGAGTGAGCATCTGTCAGTCAAAGTGTGGCCTTGACAGGAAGGGATGGGGAAAATTTAAATTAGGGCGGGGGTGGGTGCCCGAGCAACGTCCTAAATACACCACTGTGGGTGTCTATCACTGAGTGTGTGAGTCCATCAGTGAATGTGTATGTGTGTCTGTCAGTGAGTGCATATGTGTGTCTGACTCTGATTGGATGTGTGTCTGTCAGTGAGTGTGTATGCATTTCAGTCAGGGAATATATATGTGTCTGTCAGTGTGTGTGTCGAGGGTACCCGAGTTTCGTCACGCCTAGGGCAGCACAAAACCAAAATACACCACTGCATGCACACTGCACTTTGAGTTTATGTGTTTTATTCAGTGGAGCTCTCTAATATACTCATACACACTGCACATTATGGTGAGTTTTATTCGGTGGAGCTCTGTGATATACTCATACACACTGCACATTATGGTGAGTTTTATTCAGTGGAGCTCTGTGATATACTCATACACACTGCACATTACGGTGAGTTTTATTCAGTGGAGCTCTGTGATATACTCATACACACTGCACATTGCGGTGAGTTTTATTATGTGGAGCTCTGTGATATACTCATACACACTGCAAATTGCAGTGAGTTTTATTCAGTGGAGCTCTGTGATATACTCATACACACTGCACATTATGGTGAGTTTTATTATGTGGAGCTCTGTGATATACTCATACACACTGCACATTACGGTGAGTTTTATTCAGTGGAGCTCTGTGATATACTCATACACACTGCACATTACGGTGCGTTTTATTCAGTGGAGCTCTGTGATATACTCATACACACTGCACATTATGGTGTGTTTTATTCAGCGGAGCTCTGTGATATACTCATACACACTGCACATTACGGTGAGTTTTATTCAGTGGAGCTCTGTGATATACTCATACACAGTGCACATTACTGTGAGTTTTATTATGTGGAGCTCTGTGATATACTCATACACACTGCACATTATGGTGAGTTTTATTCAGTGGAGCTCTGTGATATACTCATACGCACTGCACATTACTGTGAGTTTTATTCAGTGGAGCTCTGTGATATACTCATACACACTGCACATTATGGTGAGTTTTATTCAGTGGAGCTCTGTGATATACTCATACACACTGCACATTACGGTGAGTTTTATTATGTGGAGCTCTGTGATATACTCATACACACTGCACATTACGGTGAGTTTTATTCAGTGGAGCTCTGTGATATACTCATACACACTGCACATTAAGGTGAGTTTTATTATGTGGAGCTCTGTGATATACTCATTCACACTGCACATTACGGTGAGTTTTATTCAGTGGAGCTCTGTGATATACTCATACACACTGCACATTATGGTGAGTTTTATTATGTGGAGCTCTGTGATATACTCATACACACTGCACATTATGATGAGTTTTATTATGTGGAGCTCTGTGATATACTCATACACACTGCACATTACTGTGAGTTTTATTCAGTGTAGCTCTGTGATATACTCATACACACTGCACATTACGGTGCGTTTTATTCAGTGGAGCTCTGTGATATACTCATACACACTGCACATTATGGTAAGTTTTATTCAGCGGAGCTCTGTGATATACTCATACACACTGCACATTACGGTGAGTTTTATTCAGTGGAGCTCTGTGATATACTCATACACAGTGCACATTACTGTGAGTTTTATTATGTGGAGCTCTGTGATATACTCATACACACTGCACATTATGGTGAGTTTTATTCAGTGGAGCTCTGTGATATACTCATACACACTGGACATTACTGTGAGTTTTATACAGTGGAGCTCTGTGATATACTCATACACACTGCACATTACGGTGAGTTTTATTCAGTGGAGCTCTGTGATATACTCATACACACTGCACATTATGGTGAGTTTTATTATGTGGAGCTCTGTGATATACTCATACACACAGCACATTATGATGAGTTTTATTATGTGGAGCTCTGTGATATACTCATACGCACTGCACATTACTGTGAGTTTTATTCAGTGGAGCTCTGTGATATACTCATAAACACTGCACATTATGGTGAGTTTTATTCAGTGGAGCTCTGTGATATACTCATACACACTGCACATTACGGTGAGTTTTATTATGTGGAGCTCTGTGATATACTCATACACACTGCACATTACGGTGAGTTTTATTATGTGGAGCTCTGTGATATACTCATACACACTGCACATTACGGTGAGTTTTATTCAGTGGAGCTCTGTGATATACTCATACACACTGCACATTAAGGTGAGTTTTATTATGTGGAGCTCTGTGATATACTCATTCACACTGCACATTACGGTGAGTTTTATTCAGTGGAGCTCTGTGATATACTCATACACACTGCACATTATGGTGAGTTTTATTATGTGGAGCTCTGTGATATACTCATACACACTGCACATTATGATGAGTTTTATTATGTGGAGCTCTGTGATATACTCATACACACTGCACATTACTGTGAGTTTTATTCAGTGGAGCTCTGTGATATACTCATACACACTGCACATTATGGTGAGTTTTATTCAGTGGAGCTCTGTGATATACTCATACACACTGCACATTACGGTGAGTTTTATTATGTGGAGCTCTGTGATATACTCATACACACTGCACATTACGGTGAGTTTTATTATGTGGATCTCTGTGATATACTCATACACACTGCACATTACGGTGAGTTTTATTCAGTGGAGCTCTGTGATATACTCATACACACTGCACATTAAGGTGAGTTTTATTATGTGGAGCTCTGTGATATACTCATACACACTGCACATTACGGTGAGTTTTATTCAGTGGAGCTCTGTGATATACTCATACACACTGCACATTACGGTTAGTTTTATTATGTGGAGCTCTGTGATATACTCATACACACTGCACATTACGGTGGGTTTTATTCAGTGGAGCTCTGTGATATACTCATACACACTGCACATTACTGTGAGTTTTATTCAGTGGAGCTCTGTGATATACTCATACACACTGCACATTATGGTGAGTTTTATTATGTGGAGCTCTGTGATATACTCATACACACTGCACATTACGGTGAGTTTTATTCAGTGGAGCTCTGTGATATACTCATACACACTGCACATTACGGTTAGTTTTATTATGTGGAGCTCTGTGATATACTCATACACACTGCACATTACGGTGAGTTTTATTCAGTGGAGCTCTGTGATATACTCATACACACTGCACATTACTGTGAGTTTTATTCAGTGGAGCTCTGTGATATACTCATACACACTGCACATTATGGTGAGTTTTATTATGTGGAGCTCTGTGATATACTCATACACACTGCACATTATGATGAGTTTTATTATGTGGAGCTCTGTGATATACTCATACACACTGCACATTACTGTGAGTTTTATTCAGTGGAGCTCTGTGATATACTCATACACACTGCACATTACGGTGAGTTTTATTCAGTGGAGCTCTGTGATATACTCATACACACTGCACATTACGGTGAGTTTTATTATGTGGAGCTCTGTGATATACTCATACACACTGCACATTACGGTGGGTTTTATTCAGTGGAGCTCTGTGATATACTCATACACACTGCACATTACTGTTTTATTATGTGGAGCTCTGTGATATACTCATACACACTGCACATTACGGTGAGTTTTATTCAGTGGAGCTCTGTGATATACTCATACACACTGCACATTACGGTTAGTTTTATTATGTGGAGCTCTGTGATATACTCATACACACTGCACATTACGGTGGGTTTTATTCAGTGGAGCTCTGTGATATACTCATACACACTGCACATTACTGTGAGTTTTATTCAGTGGAGCTCTGTGATATACTCATACACACTGCACATTATGGTGAGTTTTATTATGTGGAGCTCTGTGATATACTCATACACACTGCACATTATGATGAGTTTTATTATGTGGAGCTCTGTGATATACTCATACACACTGCACATTACTGTGAGTTTTATTCAGTGGAGCTCTGTGATATACTCATACACACTGCACATTACGGTGAGTTTTATTCAGTGGAGCTCTGTGATATACTCATACACACTGCACATTACGGTGAGTTTTATTATGTGGAGCTCTGTGATATACTCATACACACTGCACATTACGGTGGGTTTTATTCAGTGGAGCTCTGTGATATACTCATACACACTGCACATTACTGTGAGTTTTATTCAGTGGAGCTCTGTGATATACTCATACACACTGCACATTACGGTGAGTTTTATTCAGTGGAGCTCTGTGATATACTCATACACACTGCACATTACGGTGCGTTTTATTCAGTGGAGCTCTGTGATATACTCATACACACTGCACATTATGGTAAGTTTTATTCAGTGGAGCTCTGTGATATACTCATACACACTGCACATTATGGTGAGTTTTATTATGTGGAGCTCTGTGATATACTCATACACACTGCACATTATGATGAGTTTTATTATGTGGAGCTCTGTGATATACTCATACACACTGCACATTACTGTGAGTTTTATTCAGTGGAGCTCTGTGATATACTCATACACACTGCACATTACGGTGAGTTTTATTCAGTGGAGCTCTGTGATATACTCATACACACTGCACATTACGGTGAGTTTTATTATGTGGAGCTCTGTGATATACTCATACACACTGCACATTACGGTGGGTTTTATTCAGTGGAGCTCTGTGATATACTCATACACACTGCACATTACTGTGAGTTTTATTCAGTGGAGCTCTGTGATATACTCATACACACTGCACATTAAGGTGAGTTTTATTATGTGGAGCTCTGTGATATACTCATACACACTGCACATTACGGTGAGTTTTATTCAGTGGAGCTCTGTGATATACTCATACACACTGCACATTACGGTGAGTTTTATTATGTGGAGCTCTGTGATATACTCATACACACTGCACATTACGGTGGGTTTTATTCAGTGGAGCTCTGTGATATACTCATACACACTGCACATTACTGTGAGTTTTATTCAGTGGAGCTCTGTGATATACTCATACACACTGCACATTAAGGTGAGTTTTATTATGTGGAGCTCTGTGATATACTCATACACACTGCACATTACGGTGAGTTTTATTCAGTGGAGCTCTGTGATATACTCATACACACTGCACATTACGGTTAGTTTTATTATGTGGAGCTCTGTGATATACTCATACACACTGCACATTACGGTGGGTTTTATTCAGTGGAGCTCTGTGATATACTCATACACACTGCACATTACTGTGAGTTTTATTCAGTGGAGCTCTGTGATATACTCATACACACTGCACATTATGGTGAGTTTTATTATGTGGAGCTCTGTGATATACTCATACACACTGCACATTATGATGAGTTTTATTATGTGGAGCTCTGTGATATACTCATACACACTGCACATTACTGTGAGTTTTATTCAGTGGAGCTCTGTGATATACTCATACACACTGCACATTACGGTGAGTTTTATTCAGTGGAGCTCTGTGATATACTCATACACACTGCACATTACGGTGAGTTTTATTATGTGGAGCTCTGTGATATACTCATACACACTGCACATTACGGTGGGTTTTATTCAGTGGAGCTCTGTGATATACTCATACACACTGCACATTACTGTGAGTTTTATTCAGTGGAGCTCTGTGATATACTCATACACACTGCACATTACGGTGAGTTTTATTCAGTGGAGCTCTGTGATATACTCATACACACTGCACATTACGGTGCGTTTTATTCAGTGGAGCTCTGTGATATACTCATACACACTGCACATTATGGTAAGTTTTATTCAGCGGAGCTCTGTGATATACTCATACACACTGCACATTACGGTGAGTTTTATTCAGTGGAGCTCTGTGATATACTCATACACAGTGCACATTACTGTGAGTTTTATTATGTGGAGCTCTGTGATATACTCATACACACTGCACATTATGGTGAGTTTTATTCAGTGGAGCTCTGTGATATACTCATACACACTGGACATTACTGTGAGTTTTATACAGTGGAGCTCTGTGATATACTCATACACACTGCACATTACGGTGAGTTTTATTCAGTGGAGCTCTGTGATATACTCATACACACTGCACATTATGGTGAGTTTTATTATGTGGAGCTCTGTGATATACTCATACACACAGCACATTATGATGAGTTTTATTATGTGGAGCTCTGTGATATACTCATACGCACTGCACATTACTGTGAGTTTTATTCAGTGGAGCTCTGTGATATACTCATACACACTGCACATTATGGTGAGTTTTATTCAGTGGAGCTCTGTGATATACTCATACACACTGCACATTACGGTGAGTTTTATTATGTGGAGCTCTGTGATATACTCATACACACTGCACATTACGGTGAGTTTTATTCAGTGGAGCTCTGTGATATACTCATACACACTGCACATTAAGGTGAGTTTTATTATGTGGAGCTCTGTGATATACTCATTCACACTGCACATTACGGTGAGTTTTATTCAGTGGAGCTCTGTGATATACTCATACACACTGCACATTATGGTGAGTTTTATTATGTGGAGCTCTGTGATATACTCATACACACTGCACATTATGATGAGTTTTATTATGTGGAGCTCTGTGATATACTCATACACACTGCACATTACTGTGAGTTTTATTCAGTGGAGCTCTGTGATATACTCATACACACTGCACATTACGGTGCGTTTTATTCAGTGGAGCTCTGTGATATACTCATACACACTGCACATTATGGTAAGTTTTATTCAGCGGAGCTCTGTGATATACTCATACACACTGCACATTACGGTGAGTTTTATTCAGTGGAGCTCTGTGATATACTCATACACAGTGCACATTACTGTGAGTTTTATTATGTGGAGCTCTGTGATATACTCATACACACTCCACATTATGGTGAGTTTTATTCAGTGGAGCTCTGTGATATACTCATACACACTGGACATTACTGTGAGTTTTATACAGTGGAGCTCTGTGATATACTCATACACACTGCACATTACGGTGAGTTTTATTCAGTGGAGCTCTGTGATATACTCATACACACTGCACATTATGGTGAGTTTTATTATGTGGAGCTCTGTGATATACTCATACACACAGCACATTATGATGAGTTTTATTATGTGGAGCTCTGTGATATACTCATACGCACTGCACATTACTGTGAGTTTTATTCAGTGGAGCTCTGTGATATACTCATACACACTGCACATTATGGTGAGTTTTATTCAGTGGAGCTCTGTGATATACTCATACACACTGCACATTACGGTGAGTTTTATTATGTGGAGCTCTGTGATATACTCATACACACTGCACATTACGGTGAGTTTTATTATGTGGAGCTCTGTGATATACTCATACACACTGCACATTACGGTGAGTTTTATTCAGTGGAGCTCTGTGATATACTCATACACACTGCACATTAAGGTGAGTTTTATTATGTGGAGCTCTGTGATATACTCATTCACACTGCACATTACGGTGAGTTTTATTCAGTGGAGCTCTGTGATATACTCATACACACTGCACATTATGGTGAGTTTTATTATGTGGAGCTCTGTGATATACTCATACACACTGCACATTATGATGAGTTTTATTATGTGGAGCTCTGTGATATACTCATACACACTGCACATTACTGTGAGTTTTATTCAGTGGAGCTCTGTGATATACTCATACACACTGCACATTATGGTGAGTTTTATTCAGTGGAGCTCTGTGATATACTCATACACACTGCACATTACGGTGAGTTTTATTATGTGGAGCTCTGTGATATACTCATACACACTGCACATTACGGTGAGTTTTATTATGTGGATCTCTGTGATATACTCATACACACTGCACATTACGGTGAGTTTTATTCAGTGGAGCTCTGTGATATACTCATACACACTGCACATTAAGGTGAGTTTTATTATGTGGAGCTCTGTGATATACTCATACACACTGCACATTACGGTGAGTTTTATTCAGTGGAGCTCTGTGATATACTCATACACACTGCACATTACGGTTAGTTTTATTATGTGGAGCTCTGTGATATACTCATACACACTGCACATTACGGTGGGTTTTATTCAGTGGAGCTCTGTGATATACTCATACACACTGCACATTACTGTGAGTTTTATTCAGTGGAGCTCTGTGATATACTCATACACACTGCACATTATGGTGAGTTTTATTATGTGGAGCTCTGTGATATACTCATACACACTGCACATTATGATGAGTTTTATTATGTGGAGCTCTGTGATATACTCATACACACTGCACATTACTGTGAGTTTTATTCAGTGGAGCTCTGTGATATACTCATACACACTGCACATTATGGTGAGTTTTATTCAGTGGAGCTCTGTGATATACTCATACACACTGCACAGTACGGTGAGTTTTATTCAGTGGAGCTCTGTGATATACTCATACACACTGCACATTACGGTGAGTTTTATTATGTGGAGCTCTGTGATATACTCATACACACTGCACATTACGGTGGGTTTTATTCAGTGGAGCTCTGTGATATACTCATACACACTGCACATTACTGTGAGTTTTATTCAGTGGAGCTCTGTGATATACTCATACACACTGCACATTACGGTGAGTTTTATTCAGTGGAGCTCTGTGATATACTCATACACACTGCACATTACGGTGCGTTTTATTCAGTGGAGCTCTGTGATATACTCATACACACTGCACATTATGGTAAGTTTTATTCAGCGGAGCTCTGTGATATACTCATACACACTGCACATTACGGTGAGTTTTATTCAGTGGAGCTCTGTGATATACTCATACACAGTGCACATTACTGTGAGTTTTATTATGTGGAGCTCTGTGATATACTCATACACACTGCACATTATGGTGAGTTTTATTCAGTGGAGCTCTGTGATATACTCATACACACTGGACATTACTGTGAGTTTTATACAGTGGAGCTCTGTGATATACTCATACACACTGCACATTACGGTGAGTTTTATTCAGTGGAGCTCTGTGATATACTCATACACACTGCACATTATGGTGAGTTTTATTATGTGGAGCTCTGTGATATACTCATACACACAGCACATTATGATGAGTTTTATTATGTGGAGCTCTGTGATATACTCATACGCACTGCACATTACTGTGAGTTTTATTCAGTGGAGCTCTGTGATATACTCATACACACTGCACATTATGGTGAGTTTTATTCAGTGGAGCTCTGTGATATACTCATACACACTGCACATTACGGTGAGTTTTATTATGTGGAGCTCTGTGATATACTCATACACACTGCACATTACGGTGAGTTTTATTATGTGGAGCTCTGTGATATACTCATACACACTGCACATTACGGTGAGTTTTATTCAGTGGAGCTCTGTGATATACTCATACACACTGCACATTAAGGTGAGTTTTATTATGTGGAGCTCTGTGATATACTCATTCACACTGCACATTACGGTGAGTTTTATTCAGTGGAGCTCTGTGATATACTCATACACACTGCACATTATGGTGAGTTTTATTATGTGGAGCTCTGTGATATACTCATACACACTGCACATTATGATGAGTTTTATTATGTGGAGCTCTGTGATATACTCATACACACTGCACATTACTGTGAGTTTTATTCAGTGGAGCTCTGTGATATACTCATACACACTGCACATTATGGTGAGTTTTATTCAGTGGAGCTCTGTGATATACTCATACACACTGCACATTACGGTGAGTTTTATTATGTGGAGCTCTGTGATATACTCATACACACTGCACATTACGGTGAGTTTTATTATGTGGATCTCTGTGATATACTCATACACACTGCACATTACGGTGAGTTTTATTCAGTGGAGCTCTGTGATATACTCATACACACTGCACATTAAGGTGAGTTTTATTATGTGGAGCTCTGTGATATACTCATACACACTGCACATTACGGTGAGTTTTATTCAGTGGAGCTCTGTGATATACTCATACACACTGCACATTACGGTTAGTTTTATTATGTGGAGCTCTGTGATATACTCATACACACTGCACATTACGGTGGGTTTTATTCAGTGGAGCTCTGTGATATACTCATACACACTGCACATTACTGTGAGTTTTATTCAGTGGAGCTCTGTGATATACTCATACACACTGCACATTACGGTGAGTTTTATTCAGTGGAGCTCTGTGATATACTCATACACACTGCACATTACGGTGAGTTTTATTCAGTGGAGCTCTGTGATATACTCATACACACTGCACATTATGGTGAGTTTTATTCAGCGGAGCTCTGTGATATACTCATACACACTGCACATTACGGTGAGTTTTATTCAGTGGAGCTCTGTGATATACTCATACACAGTGCACATTACTGTGAGTTTTATTCAGCGGAGCTCTGTGATATACTCATACACACTGCACATTACGGTGAGTTTTATTCAGTGGAGCTCTGTGATATACTCATACACAGTGCACATTACTGTGAGTTTTATTATGTGGAGCTCTGTGATATACTCATACACACTGCACATTATGGTGAGTTTTATTCAGTGGAGCTCTGTGATATACTCATACACACTGGACATTACTGTGAGTTTTATTATGTGGAGCTCTGTGATATACTCATACACACTGCACATTACGGTGAGTTTTATTCAGTGGAGCTCTGTGATATACTCATACACACTGCACATTATGGTGAGTTTTATTATGTGGAGCTCTGTGATATACTCATACACACTGCACATTATGATGAGTTTTATTATGTGGAGCTCTGTGATATACTCATACACACTGCACATTACTGTGAGTTTTATTCAGTGGAGCTCTGTGATATACTCATACACACTGCACATTATGGTGAGTTTTATTCAGTGGAGCTCTGTGATATACTCATACACACTGCACATTACGGTGAGTTTTATTCAGTGGAGCTCTGTGATATACTCATACACACTGCACATTACGGTGAGTTTTATTATGTGGAGCTCTGTGATATACTCATACACACTGCACATTACGGTGGGTTTTATTCAGTGGAGCTCTGTGATATACTCATACACACTGCACATTACTGTGAGTTTTATTCAGTGGAGCTCTGTGATATACTCATACACACTGCACATTACGGTGAGTTTTATTCAGTGGAGCTCTGTGATATACTCATACACACTGCACATTACGGTGCGTTTTATTCAGTGGAGCTCTGTGATATACTCATACACACTGCACATTATGGTAAGTTTTATTCAGCGGAGCTCTGTGATATACTCATACACACTGCACATTACGGTGAGTTTTATTCAGTGGAGCTCTGTGATATACTCATACACAGTGTACATTACTGTGAGTTTTATTATGTGGAGCTCTGTGATATACTCATACACACTGCACATTATGGTGAGTTTTATTCAGTGGAGCTCTGTGATATACTCATACACACTGGACATTACTGTGAGTTTTATACAGTGGAGCTCTGTGATATACTCATACACACTGCACATTACGGTGAGTTTTATTCAGTGGAGCTCTGTGATATACTCATACACACTGCACATTATGGTGAGTTTTATTATGTGGAGCTCTGTGATATACTCATACACACTGCACATTATGATGAGTTTTATTATGTGGAGCTCTGTGATATACTCATACACACTGCACATTACTGTGAGTTTTATTCAGTGGAGCTCTGTGATATACTCATACACACTGCACATTATGGTGAGTTTTATTCAGTGGAGCTCTGTGATATACTCATACACACTGCACATTACGGTGAGTTTTATTATGTGGAGCTCTGTGATATACTCATACACACTGCACATTACGGTGAGTTTTATTATGTGGAGCTCTGTGATATACTCATACACACTGCACATTACGGTGAGTTTTATTCAGTGGAGCTCTGTGATATACTCATACACACTGCACATTAAGGTGAGTTTTATTATGTGGAGCTCTGTGATATACTCATACACACTGCACATTACGGTGAGTTTTATTCAGTGGAGCTCTGTGATATACTCATACACACTGCACATTACGGTGAGTTTTATTATGTGGAGCTCTGTGATATACTCATACACACTGCACATTACTGTGAGTTTTATTCAGTGGAGCTCTGTGATATACTCATACACACTGCACATTACGGTGAGTTTTATTCAGTGGAGCTCTGTGATATACTCATACACACTGCACATTACGGTGAGTTTTATTCAGTGGAGCTCTGTGATATACTCATACACACTGCACATTATGGTGAGTTTTATTCAGTGGAGCTCTGTGATATACTCATACACAGTGCACATTACTGTGAGTTTTATTATGTGGAGCTCTGTGATATACTCATACACACTGCACATTATGGTGAGTTTTATTCAGTGGAGCTCTGTGATATACTCATACACACTGGACATTACTGTGAGTTTTATTATGTGGAGCTCTGTGATATACTCATACACACTGCACATTACGGTGAGTTTTATTCAGTGGAGCTCTGTGATATACTCATACACACTGCACATTATGGTGAGTTTTATTATGTGGAGCTCTGTGATATACTCATACACACTGCACATTATGATGAGTTTTATTATGTGGAGCTCTGTGATATACTCATACACACTGCACATTATGATGAGTTTTATTATGTGGAGCTCTGTGATATACTCATACACACTGCACATTACTGTGAGTTTTATTCAGTGGAGCTCTGTGATATACTCATACACACTGCACATTATGGTGAGTTTTATTCAGTGGAGCTCTGTGATATACTCATACACACTGCACATTATGGTGAGTTTTATTCAGTGGAGCTCTGTGATATACTCATACACACTGCACATTATGGTGAGTTTTATTCAGTGGAGCTCTGTGATATACTCATACACAGTGCACATTACTGTGAGTTTTATTATGTGGAGCTCTGTGATATACTCATACGCACTGCACATTATGGTGAGTTTTATTCAGTGGAGCTCTGTGATATACTCATACACACTGGACATTACTGTGAGTTTTATACAGTGGAGCTCTGTGATATACTCATACACACTGCACATTATGGTGAGTTTTATTCAGTGGAGCTCTGTGATATACTCATACACAGTGCACATTACTGTGAGTTTTATTATGTGGAGCTCTGTGATATACTCATACACACTGCACATTATGATGAGTTTTATTATGTGGAGCTCTGTGATATACTCATACACACTGCACATTACTGTGAGTTTTATTCAGTGGAGCTCTGTGATATACTCATACACACTGCACATTATGGTGAGTTTTATTCAGTGGAGCTCTGTGATATACTCATACACACTGCACATTATGGTGAGTTTTATTATGTGGAGCTCTGTGATATACTCATACACACTGCACATTACGGTGAGTTTTATTATGTGGAGCTCTGTGATATACTCATACACACTGCACATTACGGTGAGTTTTATTCAGTGGAGCTCTGTGATATACTCATACACACTGCACATTAAGGTGAGTTTTATTATGTGGAGCTCTGTGATATACTCATACACACTGCACATTACGGTGAGTTTTATTCAGTGGAGCTCTGTGATATACTCATACACACTGCACATTACGGTGAGTTTTATTATGTGGAGCTCTGTGATATACTCATACACACTGCACATTACTGTGAGTTTTATTCAGTGGAGCTCTGTGATATACTCATACACACTGCACATTACGGTGAGTTTTATTCAGTGGAGCTCTGTGATATACTCATACACACTGCACATTACGGTGAGTTTTATTCAGTGGAGCTCTGTGATATACTCATACACACTGCACATTATGGTGAGTTTTATTCAGCGGAGCTCTGTGATATACTCATACACACTGCACATTACGGTGAGTTTTATTCAGTGGAGCTCTGTGATATACTCATACACAGTGCACATTACTGTGAGTTTTATTATGTGGAGCTCTGTGATATACTCATACACACTGCACATTATGGTGAGTTTTATTCAGTGGAGCTCTGTGATATACTCATACACACTGGACATTACTGTGAGTTTTATTATGTGGAGCTCTGTGATATACTCATACACACTGCACATTACGGTGAGTTTTATTCAGTGGAGCTCTGTGATATACTCATACACACTGCACATTATGGTGAGTTTTATTATGTGGAGCTCTGTGATATACTCATACACACTGCACATTATGGTGAGTTTTATTCAGTGGAGCTCTGTGATATACTCATACACACTGGACATTACTGTGAGTTTTATTATGTGGAGCTCTGTGATATACTCATACACACTGCACATTACGGTGAGTTTTATTCAGTGGAGCTCTGTGATATACTCATACACACTGCACATTATGGTGAGTTTTATTATGTGGAGCTCTGTGATATACTCATACACACTGCACATTATGATGAGTTTTATTATGTGGAGCTCTGTGATATACTCATACACACTGCACATTACTGTGAGTTTTATTCAGTGGAGCTCTGTGATATACTCATACACACTGCACATTATGGTGAGTTTTATTCAGTGGAGCTCTGTGATATACTCATACACACTGCACATTATGGTGAGTTTTATTCAGTGGAGCTCTGTGATATACTCATACACACTGCACATTATGGTGAGTTTTATTCAGTGGAGCTCTGTGATATACTCATACACACTGCACATTACGGTGAGTTTTATTATGTGGAGCTCTGTGATATACTCATACACACTGCACATTAT
Organism: Pelobates fuscus; assembly: GCF_036172605.1. Classification (NCBI taxonomy): domain Eukaryota; kingdom Metazoa; phylum Chordata; class Amphibia; order Anura; family Pelobatidae; genus Pelobates; species Pelobates fuscus. The sequence continues at coordinate 435,699,750 of NC_086318.1, forward strand.
GGTAAGTTTTATTCAGCGGAGCTCTGTGATATACTCATACACACTGCACATTACGGTGAGTTTTATTCAGTGGAGCTCTGTGATATACTCATACACAGTGCACATTACTGTGAGTTTTATTCAGTGGAGCTCTGTGATATACTCATACACACTGCACATTACGGTGAGTTTTATTCAGTGGAGCTCTGTGATATACTCATACACACTGCACATTATGGTGAGTTTTATTATGTGGAGCTCTGTGATATACTCATACACACTGCACATTATGATGAGTTTTATTATGTGGAGCTCTGTGATATACTCATACACACTGCACATTACTGTGAGTTTTATTCAGTGGAGCTCTGTGATATACTCATACACACTGCACATTATGGTGAGTTTTATTCAGTGGAGCTCTGTGATATACTCATACACACTGCACATTACGGTGAGTTTTATTATGTGGAGCTCTGTGATATACTCATACACACTGCACATTACGGTGAGTTTTATTATGTGGAGCTCTGTGATATACTCATACACACTGCACATTACGGTGAGTTTTATTCAGTGGAGCTCTGTGATATACTCATACACACTGCACATTAAGGTGAGTTTTATTATGTGGAGCTCTGTGATATACTCATACACACTGCACATTACGGTGAGTTTTATTCAGTGGAGCTCTGTGATATACTCATACACACTGCACATTACGGTGAGTTTTATTATGTGGAGCTCTGTGATATACTCATACACACTGCACATTACTGTGAGTTTTATTCAGTGGAGCTCTGTGATATACTCATACACACTGCACATTACGGTGAGTTTTATTCAGTGGAGCTCTGTGATATACTCATACACACTGCACATTACGGTGAGTTTTATTCAGTGGAGCTCTGTGATATACTCATACACACTGCACATTATGGTGAGTTTTATTCAGCGGAGCTCTGTGATATACTCATACACACTGCACATTACGGTGAGTTTTATTCAGTGGAGCTCTGTGATATACTCATACACAGTGCACATTACTGTGAGTTTTATTATGTGGAGCTCTGTGATATACTCATACACACTGCACATTATGGTGAGTTTTATTCAGTGGAGCTCTGTGATATACTCATACACACTGGACATTACTGTGAGTTTTATTATGTGGAGCTCTGTGATATACTCATACACACTGCACATTACGGTGAGTTTTATTCAGTGGAGCTCTGTGATATACTCATACACACTGCACATTATGGTGAGTTTTATTATGTGGAGCTCTGTGATATACTCATACACACTGCACATTATGATGAGTTTTATTATGTGGAGCTCTGTGATATACTCATACACACTGCACATTACTGTGAGTTTTATTCAGTGGAGCTCTGTGATATACTCATACACACTGCACATTATGGTGAGTTTTATTCAGTGGAGCTCTGTGATATACTCATACACACTGCACATTACGGTGAGTTTTATTATGTGGAGCTCTGTGATATACTCATACACACTGCACATTACGGTGGGTTTTATTCAGTGGAGCTCTGTGATATACTCATACACACTGCACATTACTGTGAGTTTTATTCAGTGGAGCTCTGTGATATACTCATACACACTGCACATTACGGTGAGTTTTATTCAGTGGAGCTCTGTGATATACTCATACACACTGCACATTACGGTGCGTTTTATTCAGTGGAGCTCTGTGATATACTCATACACACTGCACATTATGGTAAGTTTTATTCAGCGGAGCTCTGTGATATACTCATACACACTGCACATTACGGTGAGTTTTATTCAGTGGAGCTCTGTGATATACTCATACACAGTGCACATTACTGTGAGTTTTATTATGTGGAGCTCTGTGATATACTCATACACACTGCACATTATGGTGAGTTTTATTCAGTGGAGCTCTGTGATATACTCATACACACTGGACATTACTGTGAGTTTTATACAGTGGAGCTCTGTGATATACTCATACACACTGCACATTACGGTGAGTTTTATTCAGTGGAGCTCTGTGATATACTCATACACACTGCACATTATGGTGAGTTTTATTCAGTGGAGCTCTGTGATATACTCATACACACTGCACATTATGATGAGTTTTATTATGTGGAGCTCTGTGATATACTCATACACACTGCACATTACTGTGAGTTTTATTCAGTGGAGCTCTGTGATATACTCATACACACTGCACATTATGGTGAGTTTTATTCAGTGGAGCTCTGTGATATACTCATACACACTGCACATTACGGTGAGTTTTATTATGTGGAGCTCTGTGATATACTCATACACACTGCACATTACGGTGAGTTTTATTATGTGGAGCTCTGTGATATACTCATACACACTGCACATTACGGTGAGTTTTATTCAGTGGAGCTCTGTGATATACTCATACACACTGCACATTAAGGTGAGTTTTATTATGTGGAGCTCTGTGATATACTCATACACACTGCACATTACGGTGAGTTTTATTCAGTGGAGCTCTGTGATATACTCATACACACTGCACATTATGGTGAGTTTTATTATGTGGAGCTCTGTGATATACTCATACACACTGCACATTATGATGAGTTTTATTATGTGGAGCTCTGTGATATACTCATACACACTGCACATTACTGTGAGTTTTATTCAGTGGAGCTCTGTGATATACTCATACACACTGCACATTATGGTGAGTTTTATTCAGTGGAGCTCTGTGATATACTCATACACACTGCACATTACGGTGAGTTTTATTATGTGGAGCTCTGTGATATACTCATACACACTGCACATTACGGTGAGTTTTATTATGTGGAGCTCTGTGATATACTCATACACACTGCACATTACGGTGAGTTTTATTCAGTGGAGCTCTGTGATATACTCATACACACTGCACATTAAGGTGAGTTTTATTATGTGGAGCTCTGTGATATACTCATACACACTGCACATTACGGTGAGTTTTATTCAGTGGAGCTCTGTGATATACTCATACACACTGCACATTACGGTGAGTTTTATTATGTGGAGCTCTGTGATATACTCATACACACTGCACATTACTGTGAGTTTTATTCAGTGGAGCTCTGTGATATACTCATACACACTGCACATTACGGTGAGTTTTATTCAGTGGAGCTCTGTGATATACTCATACACACTGCACATTACGGTGAGTTTTATTCAGTGGAGCTCTGTGATATACTCATACACACTGCACATTATGGTGAGTTTTATTCAGCGGAGCTCTGTGATATACTCATACACACTGCACATTACGGTGAGTTTTATTCAGTGGAGCTCTGTGATATACTCATACACAGTGCACATTACTGTGAGTTTTATTATGTGGAGCTCTGTGATATACTCATACACACTGCACATTATGGTGAGTTTTATTCAGTGGAGCTCTGTGATATACTCATACACACTGGACATTACTGTGAGTTTTATTATGTGGAGCTCTGTGATATACTCATACACACTGCACATTACGGTGAGTTTTATTCAGTGGAGCTCTGTGATATACTCATACACACTGCACATTATGGTGAGTTTTATTATGTGGAGCTCTGTGATATACTCATACACACTGCACATTATGATGAGTTTTATTATGTGGAGCTCTGTGATATACTCATACACACTGCACATTACTGTGAGTTTTATTCAGTGGAGCTCTGTGATATACTCATACACACTGCACATTATGGTGAGTTTTATTCAGTGGAGCTCTGTGATATACTCATACACACTGCACATTATGGTGAGTTTTATTCAGTGGAGCTCTGTGATATACTCATACACACTGCACATTATGGTGAGTTTTATTCAGTGGAGCTCTGTGATATACTCATACACACTGCACATTACGGTGAGTTTTATTATGTGGAGCTCTGTGATATACTCATACACACTGCACATTACGGTGGGTTTTATTCAGTGGAGCTCTGTGATATACTCATACACACTGCACATTACTGTGAGTTTTATTCAGTGGAGCTCTGTGATATACTCATACACACTGCACATTACGGTGAGTTTTATTCAGTGGAGCTCTGTGATATACTCATACACACTGCACATTACGGTGCGTTTTATTCAGTGGAGCTCTGTGATATACTCATACACACTGCACATTATGGTAAGTTTTATTCAGCGGAGCTCTGTGATATACTCATACACACTGCACATTACGGTGAGTTTTATTCAGTGGAGCTCTGTGATATACTCATACACAGTGCACATTACTGTGAGTTTTATTCAGTGGAGCTCTGTGATATACTCATACACACTGCACATTACGGTGAGTTTTATTCAGTGGAGCTCTGTGATATACTCATACACACTGCACATTATGGTGAGTTTTATTATGTGGAGCTCTGTGATATACTCATACACACTGCACATTATGATGAGTTTTATTATGTGGAGCTCTGTGATATACTCATACACACTGCACATTACTGTGAGTTTTATTCAGTGGAGCTCTGTGATATACTCATACACACTGCACATTATGGTGAGTTTTATTCAGTGGAGCTCTGTGATATACTCATACACACTGCACATTACGGTGAGTTTTATTATGTGGAGCTCTGTGATATACTCATACACACTGCACATTACGGTGAGTTTTATTATGTGGAGCTCTGTGATATACTCATACACACTGCACATTACGGTGAGTTTTATTCAGTGGAGCTCTGTGATATACTCATACACACTGCACATTAAGGTGAGTTTTATTATGTGGAGCTCTGTGATATACTCATACACACTGCACATTACGGTGAGTTTTATTCAGTGGAGCTCTGTGATATACTCATACACACTGCACATTACGGTGAGTTTTATTATGTGGAGCTCTGTGATATACTCATACACACTGCACATTACTGTGAGTTTTATTCAGTGGAGCTCTGTGATATACTCATACACACTGCACATTACGGTGAGTTTTATTCAGTGGAGCTCTGTGATATACTCATACACACTGCACATTACGGTGAGTTTTATTCAGTGGAGCTCTGTGATATACTCATACACACTGCACATTATGGTGAGTTTTATTCAGCGGAGCTCTGTGATATACTCATACACACTGCACATTACGGTGAGTTTTATTCAGTGGAGCTCTGTGATATACTCATACACAGTGCACATTACTGTGAGTTTTATTATGTGGAGCTCTGTGATATACTCATACACACTGCACATTATGGTGAGTTTTATTCAGTGGAGCTCTGTGATATACTCATACACACTGGACATTACTGTGAGTTTTATTATGTGGAGCTCTGTGATATACTCATACACACTGCACATTACGGTGAGTTTTATTCAGTGGAGCTCTGTGATATACTCATACACACTGCACATTATGGTGAGTTTTATTATGTGGAGCTCTGTGATATACTCATACACACTGCACATTATGATGAGTTTTATTATGTGGAGCTCTGTGATATACTCATACACACTGCACATTACTGTGAGTTTTATTCAGTGGAGCTCTGTGATATACTCATACACACTGCACATTATGGTGAGTTTTATTCAGTGGAGCTCTGTGATATACTCATACACACTGCACATTACGGTGAGTTTTATTATGTGGAGCTCTGTGATATACTCATACACACTGCACATTACGGTGGGTTTTATTCAGTGGAGCTCTGTGATATACTCATACACACTGCACATTACGGTGAGTTTTATTCAGTGGAGCTCTGTGATATACTCATACACACTGCACATTACGGTGCGTTTTATTCAGTGGAGCTCTGTGATATACTCATACACACTGCACATTATGGTGAGTTTTATTCAGCGGAGCTCTGTGATATACTCATACACACTGCACATTACGGTGAGTTTTATTCAGTGGAGCTCTGTGATATACTCATACACAGTGCACATTACTGTGAGTTTTATTATGTGGAGCTCTGTGATATACTCATACACACTGCACATTATGGTGAGTTTTATTCAGTGGAGCTCTGTGATATACTCATACACACTGGACATTACTGTGAGTTTTATACAGTGGAGCTCTGTGATATACTCATACACACTGCACATTACGGTGAGTTTTATTCAGTGGAGCTCTGTGATATACTCATACACACTGCACATTATGGTGAGTTTTATTATGTGGAGCTCTGTGATATACTCATACACACTGCACATTATGATGAGTTTTATTATGTGGAGCTCTGTGATATACTCATACACACTGCACATTACTGTGAGTTTTATTCAGTGGAGCTCTGTGATATACTCATACACACTGCACATTATGGTGAGTTTTATTCAGTGGAGCTCTGTGATATACTCATACACACTGCACATTACGGTGAGTTTTATTATGTGGAGCTCTGTGATATACTCATACACACTGCACATTACGGTGAGTTTTATTATGTGGAGCTCTGTGATATACTCATACACACTGCACATTACGGTGAGTTTTATTCAGTGGAGCTCTGTGATATACTCATACACACTGCACATTAAGGTGAGTTTTATTATGTGGAGCTCTGTGATATACTCATACACACTGCACATTATGATGAGTTTTATTATGTGGAGCTCTGTGATATACTCATACACACTGCACATTACTGTGAGTTTTATTCAGTGGAGCTCTGTGATATACTCATACACACTGCACATTATGGTGAGTTTTATTCAGTGGAGCTCTGTGATATACTCATACACACTGCACATTACGGTGAGTTTTATTCAGTGGAGCTCTGTGATATACTCATACACACTGCACATTATGGTGAGTTTTATTATGTGGAGCTCTGTGATATACTCATACACACTGCACATTATGATGAGTTTTATTATGTGGAGCTCTGTGATATACTCATACACACTGCACATTACTGTGAGTTTTATTCAGTGGAGCTCTGTGATATACTCATACACACTGCACATTATGGTGAGTTTTATTCAGTGGAGCTCTGTGATATACTCATACACACTGCACATTACGGTGAGTTTTATTCAGTGGAGCTCTGTGATATACTCATACACACTGCACATTACGGTGAGTTTTATTATGTGGAGCTCTGTGATATACTCATACACACTGCACATTACGGTGGGTTTTATTCAGTGGAGCTCTGTGATATACTCATACACACTGCACATTACTGTGAGTTTTATTCAGTGGAGCTCTGTGATATACTCATACACACTGCACATTACGGTGAGTTTTATTCAGTGGAGCTCTGTGATATACTCATACACACTGCACATTACGGTGCGTTTTATTCAGTGGAGCTCTGTGATATACTCATACACACTGCACATTATGGTAAGTTTTATTCAGCGGAGCTCTGTGATATACTCATACACACTGCACATTACGGTGAGTTTTATTCAGTGGAGCTCTGTGATATACTCATACACAGTGCACATTACTGTGAGTTTTATTCAGTGGAGCTCTGTGATATACTCATACACACTGCACATTACGGTGAGTTTTATTCAGTGGAGCTCTGTGATATACTCATACACACTGCACATTATGGTGAGTTTTATTATGTGGAGCTCTGTGATATACTCATACACACTGCACATTATGATGAGTTTTATTATGTGGAGCTCTGTGATATACTCATACACACTGCACATTACTGTGAGTTTTATTCAGTGGAGCTCTGTGATATACTCATACACACTGCACATTATGGTGAGTTTTATTCAGTGGAGCTCTGTGATATACTCATACACACTGCACATTACGGTGAGTTTTATTATGTGGAGCTCTGTGATATACTCATACACACTGCACATTACGGTGAGTTTTATTATGTGGAGCTCTGTGATATACTCATACACACTGCACATTACGGTGAGTTTTATTCAGTGGAGCTCTGTGATATACTCATACACACTGCACATTAAGGTGAGTTTTATTATGTGGAGCTCTGTGATATACTCATACACACTGCACATTACGGTGAGTTTTATTCAGTGGAGCTCTGTGATATACTCATACACACTGCACATTACGGTGAGTTTTATTATGTGGAGCTCTGTGATATACTCATACACACTGCACATTACTGTGAGTTTTATTCAGTGGAGCTCTGTGATATACTCATACACACTGCACATTACGGTGAGTTTTATTCAGTGGAGCTCTGTGATATACTCATACACACTGCACATTACGGTGAGTTTTATTCAGTGGAGCTCTGTGATATACTCATACACACTGCACATTATGGTGAGTTTTATTCAGCGGAGCTCTGTGATATACTCATACACACTGCACATTACGGTGAGTTTTATTCAGTGGAGCTCTGTGATATACTCATACACAGTGCACATTACTGTGAGTTTTATTATGTGGAGCTCTGTGATATACTCATACACACTGCACATTATGGTGAGTTTTATTCAGTGGAGCTCTGTGATATACTCATACACACTGGACATTACTGTGAGTTTTATTATGTGGAGCTCTGTGATATACTCATACACACTGCACATTACGGTGAGTTTTATTCAGTGGAGCTCTGTGATATACTCATACACACTGCACATTATGGTGAGTTTTATTATGTGGAGCTCTGTGATATACTCATACACACTGCACATTATGATGAGTTTTATTATGTGGAGCTCTGTGATATACTCATACACACTGCACATTACTGTGAGTTTTATTCAGTGGAGCTCTGTGATATACTCATACACACTGCACATTATGGTGAGTTTTATTCAGTGGAGCTCTGTGATATACTCATACACACTGCACATTACGGTGAGTTTTATTATGTGGAGCTCTGTGATATACTCATACACACTGCACATTACGGTGGGTTTTATTCAGTGGAGCTCTGTGATATACTCATACACACTGCACATTACGGTGAGTTTTATTCAGTGGAGCTCTGTGATATACTCATACACACTGCACATTACGGTGCGTTTTATTCAGTGGAGCTCTGTGATATACTCATACACACTGCACATTATGGTAAGTTTTATTCAGCGGAGCTCTGTGATATACTCATACACACTGCACATTACGGTGAGTTTTATTCAGTGGAGCTCTGTGATATACTCATACACAGTGCACATTACTGTGAGTTTTATTATGTGGAGCTCTGTGATATACTCATACACACTGCACATTATGGTGAGTTTTATTCAGTGGAGCTCTGTGATATACTCATACACACTGGACATTACTGTGAGTTTTATACAGTGGAGCTCTGTGATATACTCATACACACTGCACATTACGGTGAGTTTTATTCAGTGGAGCTCTGTGATATACTCATACACACTGCACATTATGGTGAGTTTTATTATGTGGAGCTCTGTGATATACTCATACACACTGCACATTATGATGAGTTTTATTATGTGGAGCTCTGTGATATACTCATACACACTGCACATTACTGTGAGTTTTATTCAGTGGAGCTCTGTGATATACTCATACACACTGCACATTATGGTGAGTTTTATTCAGTGGAGCTCTGTGATATACTCATACACACTGCACATTACGGTGAGTTTTATTATGTGGAGCTCTGTGATATACTCATACACACTGCACATTACGGTGAGTTTTATTATGTGGAGCTCTGTGATATACTCATACACACTGCACATTACGGTGAGTTTTATTCAGTGGAGCTCTGTGATATACTCATACACACTGCACATTAAGGTGAGTTTTATTATGTGGAGCTCTGTGATATACTCATACACACTGCACATTATGATGAGTTTTATTATGTGGAGCTCTGTGATATACTCATACACACTGCACATTACTGTGAGTTTTATTCAGTGGAGCTCTGTGATATACTCATACACACTGCACATTATGGTGAGTTTTATTCAGTGGAGCTCTGTGATATACTCATACACACTGCACATTACGGTGAGTTTTATTCAGTGGAGCTCTGTGATATACTCATACACACTGCACATTATGGTGAGTTTTATTATGTGGAGCTCTGTGATATACTCATACACACTGCACATTATGATGAGTTTTATTATGTGGAGCTCTGTGATATACTCATACACACTGCACATTACTGTGAGTTTTATTCAGTGGAGCTCTGTGATATACTCATACACACTGCACATTATGGTGAGTTTTATTCAGTGGAGCTCTGTGATATACTCATACACACTGCACATTACGGTGAGTTTTATTCAGTGGAGCTCTGTGATATACTCATACACACTGCACATTATGGTGAGTTTTATTATGTGGAGCTCTGTGATATACTCATACACACTGCACATTATGATGAGTTTTATTATGTGGAGCTCTGTGATATACTCATACACACTGCACATTACTGTGAGTTTTATTCAGTGGAGCTCTGTGATATACTCATACACACTGCACATTATGGTGAGTTTTATTCAGTGGAGCTCTGTGATATACTCATACACACTGCACATTACGGTGAGTTTTATTATGTGGAGCTCTGTGATATACTCATACACACTGCACATTACGGTGGGTTTTATTCAGTGGAGCTCTGTGATATACTCATACACACTGCACATTACTGTGAGTTTTATTCAGTGGAGCTCTGTGATATACTCATACACACTGCACATTACGGTGAGTTTTATTCAGTGGAGCTCTGTGATATACTCATACACACTGCACATTACGGTGCGTTTTATTCAGTGGAGCTCTGTGATATACTCATACACACTGCACATTATGGTAAGTTTTATTCAGCGGAGCTCTGTGATATACTCATACACACTGCACATTACGGTGAGTTTTATTCAGTGGAGCTCTGTGATATACTCATACACAGTGCACATTACTGTGAGTTTTATTATGTGGAGCTCTGTGATATACTCATACACACTGCACATTATGGTGAGTTTTATTCAGTGGAGCTCTGTGATATACTCATACACACTGGACATTACTGTGAGTTTTATACAGTGGAGCTCTGTGATATACTCATACACACTGCACATTACGGTGAGTTTTATTCAGTGGAGCTCTGTGATATACTCATACACACTGCACATTATGGTGAGTTTTATTATGTGGAGCTCTGTGATATACTCATACACACTGCACATTATGATGAGTTTTATTATGTGGAGCTCTGTGATATACTCATACACACTGCACATTACTGTGAGTTTTATTCAGTGGAGCTCTGTGATATACTCATACACACTGCACATTATGGTGAGTTTTATTCAGTGGAGCTCTGTGATATACTCATACACACTGCACATTACGGTGAGTTTTATTATGTGGAGCTCTGTGATATACTCATACACACTGCACATTACGGTGAGTTTTATTATGTGGAGCTCTGTGATATACTCATACACACTGCACATTACGGTGAGTTTTATTCAGTGGAGCTCTGTGATATACTCATACACACTGCACATTAAGGTGAGTTTTATTATGTGGAGCTCTGTGATATACTCATACACACTGCACATTACGGTGAGTTTTATTCAGTGGAGCTCTGTGATATACTCATACACACTGCACATTATGGTGAGTTTTATTATGTGGAGCTCTGTGATATACTCATACACACTGCACATTATGATGAGTTTTATTATGTGGAGCTCTGTGATATACTCATACACACTGCACATTACTGTGAGTTTTATTCAGTGGAGCTCTGTGATATACTCATACACACTGCACATTATGGTGAGTTTTATTCAGTGGAGCTCTGTGATATACTCATACACACTGCACATTACGGTGAGTTTTATTATGTGGAGCTCTGTGATATACTCATACACACTGCACATTACGGTGAGTTTTATTATGTGGAGCTCTGTGATATACTCATACACACTGCACATTACGGTGAGTTTTATTCAGTGGAGCTCTGTGATATACTCATACACACTGCACATTAAGGTGAGTTTTATTATGTGGAGCTCTGTGATATACTCATACACACTGCACATTACGGTGAGTTTTATTCAGTGGAGCTCTGTGATATACTCATACACACTGCACATTACGGTGAGTTTTATTATGTGGAGCTCTGTGATATACTCATACACACTGCACATTACTGTGAGTTTTATTCAGTGGAGCTCTGTGATATACTCATACACACTGCACATTACGGTGAGTTTTATTCAGTGGAGCTCTGTGATATACTCATACACACTGCACATTACGGTGAGTTTTATTCAGTGGAGCTCTGTGATATACTCATACACACTGCACATTATGGTGAGTTTTATTCAGCGGAGCTCTGTGATATACTCATACACACTGCACATTACGGTGAGTTTTATTCAGTGGAGCTCTGTGATATACTCATACACAGTGCACATTACTGTGAGTTTTATTATGTGGAGCTCTGTGATATACTCATACACACTGCACATTATGGTGAGTTTTATTCAGTGGAGCTCTGTGATATACTCATACACACTGGACATTACTGTGAGTTTTATTATGTGGAGCTCTGTGATATACTCATACACACTGCACATTACGGTGAGTTTTATTCAGTGGAGCTCTGTGATATACTCATACACACTGCACATTATGGTGAGTTTTATTATGTGGAGCTCTGTGATATACTCATACACACTGCACATTATGATGAGTTTTATTATGTGGAGCTCTGTGATATACTCATACACACTGCACATTACTGTGAGTTTTATTCAGTGGAGCTCTGTGATATACTCATACACACTGCACATTATGGTGAGTTTTATTCAGTGGAGCTCTGTGATATACTCATACACACTGCACATTACGGTGAGTTTTATTATGTGGAGCTCTGTGATATACTCATACACACTGCACATTACGGTGGGTTTTATTCAGTGGAGCTCTGTGATATACTCATACACACTGCACATTACGGTGAGTTTTATTCAGTGGAGCTCTGTGATATACTCATACACACTGCACATTACGGTGCGTTTTATTCAGTGGAGCTCTGTGATATACTCATACACACTGCACATTATGGTAAGTTTTATTCAGCGGAGCTCTGTGATATACTCATACACACTGCACATTACGGTGAGTTTTATTCAGTGGAGCTCTGTGATATACTCATACACAGTGCACATTACTGTGAGTTTTATTATGTGGAGCTCTGTGATATACTCATACACACTGCACATTATGGTGAGTTTTATTCAGTGGAGCTCTGTGATATACTCATACACACTGGACATTACTGTGAGTTTTATACAGTGGAGCTCTGTGATATACTCATACACACTGCACATTACGGTGAGTTTTATTCAGTGGAGCTCTGTGATATACTCATACACACTGCACATTATGGTGAGTTTTATTATGTGGAGCTCTGTGATATACTCATACACACTGCACATTATGATGAGTTTTATTATGTGGAGCTCTGTGATATACTCATACACACTGCACATTACTGTGAGTTTTATTCAGTGGAGCTCTGTGATATACTCATACACACTGCACATTATGGTGAGTTTTATTCAGTGGAGCTCTGTGATATACTCATACACACTGCACATTACGGTGAGTTTTATTATGTGGAGCTCTGTGATATACTCATACACACTGCACATTACGGTGAGTTTTATTATGTGGAGCTCTGTGATATACTCATACACACTGCACATTACGGTGAGTTTTATTCAGTGGAGCTCTGTGATATACTCATACACACTGCACATTAAGGTGAGTTTTATTATGTGGAGCTCTGTGATATACTCATACACACTGCACATTATGATGAGTTTTATTATGTGGAGCTCTGTGATATACTCATACACACTGCACATTACTGTGAGTTTTATTCAGTGGAGCTCTGTGATATACTCATACACACTGCACATTATGGTGAGTTTTATTCAGTGGAGCTCTGTGATATACTCATACACACTGCACATTACGGTGAGTTTTATTCAGTGGAGCTCTGTGATATACTCATACACACTGCACATTATGGTGAGTTTTATTATGTGGAGCTCTGTGATATACTCATACACACTGCACATTATGATGAGTTTTATTATGTGGAGCTCTGTGATATACTCATACACACTGCACATTACTGTGAGTTTTATTCAGTGGAGCTCTGTGATATACTCATACACACTGCACATTATGGTGAGTTTTATTCAGTGGAGCTCTGTGATATACTCATACACACTGCACATTACGGTGAGTTTTATTCAGTGGAGCTCTGTGATATACTCATACACACTGCACATTATGGTGAGTTTTATTATGTGGAGCTCTGTGATATACTCATACACACTGCACATTATGATGAGTTTTATTATGTGGAGCTCTGTGATATACTCATACACACTGCACATTACGGTGAGTTTTATTCAGTGGAGCTCTGTGATATACTCATACACAGTGCACATTACTGTGAGTTTTATTCAGTGGAGCTCTGTGATATACTCATACACACTGGACATTACTGTGAGTTTTATACAGTGGAGCTCTGTGATATACTCATACACACTGCACATTACGGTGAGTTTTATTCAGTGGAGCTCTGTGATATACTCATACACACTGCACATTATGGTGAGTTTTATTATGTGGAGCTCTGTGATATACTCATACACACTGCACATTATGATGAGTTTTATTATGTGGAGCTCTGTGATATACTCATACACACTGCACATTACTGTGAGTTTTATTCAGTGGAGCTCTGTGATATACTCATACACACTGCACATTATGGTGAGTTTTATTCAGTGGAGCTCTGTGATATACTCATACACACTGCACATTACGGTGAGTTTTATTATGTGGAGCTCTGTGATATACTCATACACACTGCACATTACGGTGAGTTTTATTATGTGGAGCTCTGTGATATACTCATACACACTGCACATTACGGTGAGTTTTATTCAGTGGAGCTCTGTGATATACTCATACACACTGCACATTAAGGTGAGTTTTATTATGTGGAGCTCTGTGATATACTCATACACACTGCACATTACGGTGAGTTTTATTCAGTGGAGCTCTGTGATATACTCATACACACTGCACATTATGGTGAGTTTTATTATGTGGAGCTCTGTGATATACTCATACACACTGCACATTATGATGAGTTTTATTATGTGGAGCTCTGTGATATACTCATACACACTGCACATTACTGTGAGTTTTATTCAGTGGAGCTCTGTGATATACTCATACACACTGCACATTATGGTGAGTTTTATTCAGTGGAGCTCTGTGATATACTCATACACACTGCACATTACGGTGAGTTTTATTATGTGGAGCTCTGTGATATACTCATACACACTGCACATTACGGTGAGTTTTATTATGTGGAGCTCTGTGATATACTCATACACACTGCACATTACGGTGAGTTTTATTCAGTGGAGCTCTGTGATATACTCATACACACTGCACATTAAGGTGAGTTTTATTATGTGGAGCTCTGTGATATACTCATACACACTGCACATTACGGTGAGTTTTATTCAGTGGAGCTCTGTGATATACTCATACACACTGCACATTATGGTGAGTTTTATTATGTGGAGCTCTGTGATATACTCATACACACTGCACATTATGATGAGTTTTATTATGTGGAGCTCTGTGATATACTCATACACACTGCACATTACTGTGAGTTTTATTCAGTGGAGCTCTGTGATATACTCATACACACTGCACATTATGGTGAGTTTTATTCAGTGGAGCTCTGTGATATACTCATACACACTGCACATTACGGTGAGTTTTATTATGTGGAGCTCTGTGATATACTCATACACACTGCACATTACGGTGAGTTTTATTATGTGGAGCTCTGTGATATACTCATACACACTGCACATTACGGTGAGTTTTATTCAGTGGAGCTCTGTGATATACTCATACACACTGCACATTAAGGTGAGTTTTATTATGTGGAGCTCTGTGATATACTCATACACACTGCACATTACGGTGAGTTTTATTCAGTGGAGCTCTGTGATATACTCATACACACTGCACATTACGGTGAGTTTTATTATGTGGAGCTCTGTGATATACTCATACACACTGCACATTACTGTGAGTTTTATTCAGTGGAGCTCTGTGATATACTCATACACACTGCACATTACGGTGAGTTTTATTCAGTGGAGCTCTGTGATATACTCATACACACTGCACATTACGGTGAGTTTTATTCAGTGGAGCTCTGTGATATACTCATACACACTGCACATTATGGTGAGTTTTATTCAGCGGAGCTCTGTGATATACTCATACACACTGCACATTACGGTGAGTTTTATTCAGTGGAGCTCTGTGATATACTCATACACAGTGCACATTACTGTGAGTTTTATTATGTGGAGCTCTGTGATATACTCATACACACTGCACATTATGGTGAGTTTTATTCAGTGGAGCTCTGTGATATACTCATACACACTGGACATTACTGTGAGTTTTATTATGTGGAGCTCTGTGATATACTCATACACACTGCACATTACGGTGAGTTTTATTCAGTGGAGCTCTGTGATATACTCATACACACTGCACATTATGGTGAGTTTTATTATGTGGAGCTCTGTGATATACTCATACACACTGCACATTATGATGAGTTTTATTATGTGGAGCTCTGTGATATACTCATACACACTGCACATTACTGTGAGTTTTATTCAGTGGAGCTCTGTGATATACTAATACACACTGCACATTATGGTGAGTTTTATTCAGTGGAGCTCTGTGATATACTCATACACACTGCACATTATGGTGAGTTTTATTCAGTGGAGCTCTGTGATATACTCATACACACTGCACATTATGGTGAGTTTTATTCAGTGGAGCTCTGTGATATACTCATACACACTGCACATTATGGTGAGTTTTATTCAGTGGAGCTCTGTGATATACTCATACACACTGCACATTACGGTGAGTTTTATTATGTGGAGCTCTGTGATATACTCATACACACTGCACATTACGGTGGGTTTTATTCAGTGGAGCTCTGTGATATACTCATACACACTGCACATTACTGTGAGTTTTATTCAGTGGAGCTCTGTGATATACTCATACACACTGCACATTACTGTGAGTTTTATTCAGTGGAGCTCTGTGATATACTCATACACACTGCACATTACGGTGCGTTTTATTCAGTGGAGCTCTGTGATATACTCATACACACTGCACATTATGGTAAGTTTTATTCAGCGGAGCTCTGTGATATACTCATACACACTGCACATTACGGTGAGTTTTATTCAGTGGAGCTCTGTGATATACTCATACACAGTGCACATTACTGTGAGTTTTATTCAGTGGAGCTCTGTGATATACTCATACACACTGCACATTACGGTGAGTTTTATTCAGTGGAGCTCTGTGATATACTCATACACACTGCACATTATGGTGAGTTTTATTATGTGGAGCTCTGTGATATACTCATACACACTGCACATTATGATGAGTTTTATTATGTGGAGCTCTGTGATATACTCATACACACTGCACATTACTGTGAGTTTTATTCAGTGGAGCTCTGTGATATACTCATACACACTGCACATTATGGTGAGTTTTATTCAGTGGAGCTCTGTGATATACTCATACACACTGCACATTACGGTGAGTTTTATTATGTGGAGCTCTGTGATATACTCATACACACTGCACATTACGGTGAGTTTTATTATGTGGAGCTCTGTGATATACTCATACACACTGCACATTACGGTGAGTTTTATTCAGTGGAGCTCTGTGATATACTCATACACACTGCACATTAAGGTGAGTTTTATTATGTGGAGCTCTGTGATATACTCATACACACTGCACATTACGGTGAGTTTTATTCAGTGGAGCTCTGTGATATACTCATACACACTGCACATTACGGTGAGTTTTATTATGTGGAGCTCTGTGATATACTCATACACACTGCACATTACTGTGAGTTTTATTCAGTGGAGCTCTGTGATATACTCATACACACTGCACATTACGGTGAGTTTTATTCAGTGGAGCTCTGTGATATACTCATACACACTGCACATTACGGTGAGTTTTATTCAGTGGAGCTCTGTGATATACTCATACACACTGCACATTATGGTGAGTTTTATTCAGCGGAGCTCTGTGATATACTCATACACACTGCACATTACGGTGAGTTTTATTCAGTGGAGCTCTGTGATATACTCATACACAGTGCACATTACTGTGAGTTTTATTATGTGGAGCTCTGTGATATACTCATACACACTGCACATTATGGTGAGTTTTATTCAGTGGAGCTCTGTGATATACTCATACACACTGGACATTACTGTGAGTTTTATTATGTGGAGCTCTGTGATATACTCATACACACTGCACATTACGGTGAGTTTTATTCAGTGGAGCTCTGTGATATACTCATACACACTGCACATTATGGTGAGTTTTATTATGTGGAGCTCTGTGATATACTCATACACACTGCACATTATGATGAGTTTTATTATGTGGAGCTCTGTGATATACTCATACACACTGCACATTACTGTGAGTTTTATTCAGTGGAGCTCTGTGATATACTCATACACACTGCACATTATGGTGAGTTTTATTCAGTGGAGCTCTGTGATATACTCATACACACTGCACATTATGGTGAGTTTTATTCAGTGGAGCTCTGTGATATACTCATACACACTGCACATTATGGTGAGTTTTATTCAGTGGAGCTCTGTGATATACTCATACACACTGCACATTACGGTGAGTTTTATTATGTGGAGCTCTGTGATATACTCATACACACTGCACATTACGGTGGGTTTTATTCAGTGGAGCTCTGTGATATACTCATACACACTGCACATTACTGTGAGTTTTATTCAGTGGAGCTCTGTGATATACTCATACACACTGCACATTACGGTGAGTTTTATTCAGTGGAGCTCTGTGATATACTCATACACACTGCACATTACGGTGCGTTTTATTCAGTGGAGCTCTGTGATATACTCATACACACTGCACATTATGGTAAGTTTTATTCAGCGGAGCTCTGTGATATCCTCATACACACTGCACATTACGGTGAGTTTTATTCAGTGGAGCTCTGTGATATACTCATACACAGTGCACATTACTGTGAGTTTTATTCAGTGGAGCTCTGTGATATACTCATACACACTGCACATTACGGTGAGTTTTATTCAGTGGAGCTCTGTGATATACTCATACACACTGCACATTACGGTGAGTTTTATTATGTGGAGCTCTGTGATATACTCATACACACTGCACATTACGGTGGGTTTTATTCAGTGGAGCTCTGTGATATACTCATACACACTGCACATTACTGTGAGTTTTATTCAGTGGAGCTCTGTGATATACTCATACACACTGCACATTACGGTGAGTTTTATTCAGTGGAGCTCTGTGATATACTCATACACACTGCACATTACGGTGCGTTTTATTCAGTGGAGCTCTGTGATATACTCATACACACTGCACATTATGGTAAGTTTTATTCAGCGGAGCTCTGTGATATCCTCATACACACTGCACATTACGGTGAGTTTTATTCAGTGGAGCTCTGTGATATACTCATACACAGTGCACATTACTGTGAGTTTTATTCAGTGGAGCTCTGTGATATACTCATACACACTGCACATTACGGTGAGTTTTATTCAGTGGAGCTCTGTGATATACTCATACACACTGCACATTATGGTGAGTTTTATTATGTGGAGCTCTGTGATATACTCATACACACTGCACATTATGATGAGTTTTATTATGTGGAGCTCTGTGATATACTCATACACACTGCACATTACTGTGAGTTTTATTCAGTGGAGCTCTGTGATATACTCATACACACTGCACATTATGGTGAGTTTTATTCAGTGGAGCTCTGTGATATACTCATACACACTGCACATTATGGTGAGTTTTATTCAGTGGAGCTCTGTGATATACTCATACACACTGCACATTACGGTGAGTTTTATTATGTGGAGCTCTGTGATATACTCATACACACTGCACATTACGGTGGGTTTTATTCAGTGGAGCTCTGTGATATACTCATACACACTGCACATTACTGTGAGTTTTATTCAGTGGAGCTCTGTGATATACTCATACACACTGCACATTACGGTGAGTTTTATTCAGTGGAGCTCTGTGATATACTCATACACACTGCACATTACGGTGCGTTTTATTCAGTGGAGCTCTGTGATATACTCATACACACTGCACATTATGGTAAGTTTTATTCAGCGGAGCTCTGTGATATCCTCATACACACTGCACATTACGGTGAGTTTTATTCAGTGGAGCTCTGTGATATACTCATACACAGTGCACATTACTGTGAGTTTTATTCAGTGGAGCTCTGTGATATACTCATACACACTGCACATTACGGTGAGTTTTATTCAGTGGAGCTCTGTGATATACTCATACACACTGCACATTATGGTGAGTTTTATTATGTGGAGCTCTGTGATATACTCATACACACTGCACATTATGATGAGTTTTATTATGTGGAGCTCTGTGATATACTCATACACACTGCACATTACTGTGAGTTTTATTCAGTGGAGCTCTGTGATATACTCATACACACTGCACATTATGGTGAGTTTTATTCAGTGGAGCTCTGTGATATACTCATACACACTGCACATTACGGTGAGTTTTATTATGTGGAGCTCTGTGATATACTCATACACACTGCACATTACGGTGAGTTTTATTATGTGGAGCTCTGTGATATACTCATACACACTGCACATTACGGTGAGTTTTATTCAGTGGAGCTCTGTGATATACTCATACACACTGCACATTACGGTGAGTTTTATTATGTGGAGCTCTGTGATATACTCATACACACTGCACATTACTGTGAGTTTTATTCAGTGGAGCTCTGTGATATACTCATACACACTGCACATTACGGTGAGTTTTATTCAGTGGAGCTCTGTGATATACTCATACACACTGCACATTACGGTGAGTTTTATTCAGTGGAGCTCTGTGATATACTCATACACACTGCACATTATGGTGAGTTTTATTCAGCGGAGCTCTGTGATATACTCATACACACTGCACATTACGGTGAGTTTTATTCAGTGGAGCTCTGTGATATACTCATACACAGTGCACATTACTGTGAGTTTTATTATGTGGAGCTCTGTGATATACTCATACACACTGCACATTATGGTGAGTTTTATTCAGTGGAGCTCTGTGATATACTCATACACACTGGACATTACTGTGAGTTTTATTATGTGGAGCTCTGTGATATACTCATACACACTGCACATTACGGTGAGTTTTATTCAGTGGAGCTCTGTGATATACTCATACACACTGCACATTATGGTGAGTTTTATTATGTGGAGCTCTGTGATATACTCATACACACTGCACATTATGATGAGTTTTATTATGTGGAGCTCTGTGATATACTCATACACACTGCACATTACTGTGAGTTTTATTCAGTGGAGCTCTGTGATATACTCATACACACTGCACATTATGGTGAGTTTTATTCAGTGGAGCTCTGTGATATACTCATACACACTGCACATTACGGTGAGTTTTATTATGTGGAGCTCTGTGATATACTCATACACACTGCACATTACGGTGGGTTTTATTCAGTGGAGCTCTGTGATATACTCATACACACTGCACATTACGGTGAGTTTTATTCAGTGGAGCTCTGTGATATACTCATACACACTGCACATTACGGTGCGTTTTATTCAGTGGAGCTCTGTGATATACTCATACACACTGCACATTATGGTGAGTTTTATTATGTGGAGCTCTGTGATATACTCATACACACTGCACATTATGATGAGTTTTATTATGTGGAGCTCTGTGATATACTCATACACACTGCACATTACTGTGAGTTTTATTCAGTGGAGCTCTGTGATATACTCATACACACTGCACATTATGGTGAGTTTTATTCAGTGGAGCTCTGTGATATACTCATACACACTGCACATTACGGTGAGTTTTATTATGTGGAGCTCTGTGATATACTCATACACACTGCACATTACGGTGGGTTTTATTCAGTGGAGCTCTGTGATATACTCATACACACTGCACATTACTGTGAGTTTTATTCAGTGGAGCTCTGTGATATACTCATACACACTGCACATTACGGTGAGTTTTATTCAGTGGAGCTCTGTGATATACTCATACACACTGCACATTACGGTGCGTTTTATTCAGTGGAGCTCTGTGATATACTCATACACACTGCACATTATGGTAAGTTTTATTCAGCGGAGCTCTGTGATATACTCATACACACTGCACATTACGGTGAGTTTTATTCAGTGGAGCTCTGTGATATACTCATACACAGTGCACATTACTGTGAGTTTTATTATGTGGAGCTCTGTGATATACTCATACACACTGCACATTATGGTGAGTTTTATTCAGTGGAGCTCTGTGATATACTCATACACACTGGACATTACTGTGAGTTTTATACAGTGGAGCTCTGTGATATACTCATACACACTGCACATTACGGTGAGTTTTATTCAGTGGAGCTCTGTGATATACTCATACACACAGCACATTATGGTGAGTTTTATTATGTGGAGCTCTGTGATATACTCATACACACTGCACATTATGATGAGTTTTATTATGTGGAGCTCTGTGATATACTCATACACACTGCACATTACGGTGAGTTTTATTCAGTGGAGCTCTGTGATATACTCATACACAGTGCACATTACTGTGAGTTTTATTCAGTGGAGCTCTGTGATATACTCATACACACTGCACATTACTGTGAGTTTTATTCAGTGGAGCTCTGTGATATACTAATACACACTGCACATTATGGTGAGTTTTATTCAGTGGAGCTCTGTGATATACTCATACACACTGCACATTATGGTGAGTTTTATTCAGTGGAGCTCTGTGATATACTCATACACACTGCACATTATGGTGAGTTTTATTCAGTGGAGCTCTGTGATATACTCATACACACTGCACATTATGGTGAGTTTTATTCAGTGGAGCTCTGTGATATACTCATACACACTGCACATTACGGTGAGTTTTATTATGTGGAGCTCTGTGATATACTCATACACACTGCACATTACGGTGGGTTTTATTCAGTGGAGCTCTGTGATATACTCATACACACTGCACATTACTGTGAGTTTTATTCAGTGGAGCTCTGTGATATACTCATACACACTGCACATTACTGTGAGTTTTATTCAGTGGAGCTCTGTGATATACTCATACACACTGCACATTACGGTGCGTTTTATTCAGTGGAGCTCTGTGATATACTCATACACACTGCACATTATGGTAAGTTTTATTCAGCGGAGCTCTGTGATATACTCATACACACTGCACATTACGGTGAGTTTTATTCAGTGGAGCTCTGTGATATACTCATACACAGTGCACATTACTGTGAGTTTTATTCAGTGGAGCTCTGTGATATACTCATACACACTGCACATTACGGTGAGTTTTATTCAGTGGAGCTCTGTGATATACTCATACACACTGCACATTATGGTGAGTTTTATTATGTGGAGCTCTGTGATATACTCATACACACTGCACATTATGATGAGTTTTATTATGTGGAGCTCTGTGATATACTCATACACACTGCACATTACTGTGAGTTTTATTCAGTGGAGCTCTGTGATATACTCATACACACTGCACATTATGGTGAGTTTTATTCAGTGGAGCTCTGTGATATACTCATACACACTGCACATTACGGTGAGTTTTATTATGTGGAGCTCTGTGATATACTCATACACACTGCACATTACGGTGAGTTTTATTATGTGGAGCTCTGTGATATACTCATACACACTGCACATTACGGTGAGTTTTATTCAGTGGAGCTCTGTGATATACTCATACACACTGCACATTAAGGTGAGTTTTATTATGTGGAGCTCTGTGATATACTCATACACACTGCACATTACGGTGAGTTTTATTCAGTGGAGCTCTGTGATATACTCATACACACTGCACATTACGGTGAGTTTTATTATGTGGAGCTCTGTGATATACTCATACACACTGCACATTACTGTGAGTTTTATTCAGTGGAGCTCTGTGATATACTCATACACACTGCACATTACGGTGAGTTTTATTCAGTGGAGCTCTGTGATATACTCATACACACTGCACATTACGGTGAGTTTTATTCAGTGGAGCTCTGTGATATACTCATACACACTGCACATTATGGTGAGTTTTATTCAGCGGAGCTCTGTGATATACTCATACACACTGCACATTACGGTGAGTTTTATTCAGTGGAGCTCTGTGATATACTCATACACAGTGCACATTACTGTGAGTTTTATTATGTGGAGCTCTGTGATATACTCATACACACTGCACATTATGGTGAGTTTTATTCAGTGGAGCTCTGTGATATACTCATACACACTGGACATTACTGTGAGTTTTATTATGTGGAGCTCTGTGATATACTCATACACACTGCACATTACGGTGAGTTTTATTCAGTGGAGCTCTGTGATATACTCATACACACTGCACATTATGGTTAGTTTTATTATGTGGAGCTCTGTGATATACTCATACACACTGCACATTATGATGAGTTTTATTATGTGGAGCTCTGTGATATACTCATACACACTGCACATTACTGTGAGTTTTATTCAGTGGAGCTCTGTGATATACTCATACACACTGCACATTATGGTGAGTTTTATTCAGTGGAGCTCTGTGATATACTCATACACACTGCACATTATGGTGAGTTTTATTCAGTGGAGCTCTGTGATATACTCATACACACTGCACATTATGGTGAGTTTTATTCAGTGGAGCTCTGTGATATACTCATACACACTGCACATTACGGTGAGTTTTATTATGTGGAGCTCTGTGATATACTCATACACACTGCACATTACGGTGGGTTTTATTCAGTGGAGCTCTGTGATATACTCATACACACTGCACATTACTGTGAGTTTTATTCAGTGGAGCTCTGTGATATACTCATACACACTGCACATTACGGTGAGTTTTATTCAGTGGAGCTCTGTGATATACTCATACACACTGCACATTACGGTGCGTTTTATTCAGTGGAGCTCTGTGATATACTCATACACACTGCACATTATGGTAAGTTTTATTCAGCGGAGCTCTGTGATATCCTCATACACACTGCACATTACGGTGAGTTTTATTCAGTGGAGCTCTGTGATATACTCATACACAGTGCACATTACTGTGAGTTTTATTCAGTGGAGCTCTGTGATATACTCATACACACTGCACATTACGGTGAGTTTTATTCAGTGGAGCTCTGTGATATACTCATACACACTGCACATTACGGTGAGTTTTATTATGTGGAGCTCTGTGATATACTCATACACACTGCACATTACGGTGGGTTTTATTCAGTGGAGCTCTGTGATATACTCATACACACTGCACATTACTGTGAGTTTTATTCAGTGGAGCTCTGTGATATACTCATACACACTGCACATTACGGTGAGTTTTATTCAGTGGAGCTCTGTGATATACTCATACACACTGCACATTACGGTGCGTTTTATTCAGTGGAGCTCTGTGATATACTCATACACACTGCACATTATGGTAAGTTTTATTCAGCGGAGCTCTGTGATATCCTCATACACACTGCACATTACGGTGAGTTTTATTCAGTGGAGCTCTGTGATATACTCATACACAGTGCACATTACTGTGAGTTTTATTCAGTGGAGCTCTGTGATATACTCATACACACTGCACATTACGGTGAGTTTTATTCAGTGGAGCTCTGTGATATACTCATACACACTGCACATTATGGTGAGTTTTATTATGTGGAGCTCTGTGATATACTCATACACACTGCACATTATGATGAGTTTTATTATGTGGAGCTCTGTGATATACTCATACACACTGCACATTACTGTGAGTTTTATTCAGTGGAGCTCTGTGATATACTCATACACACTGCACATTATGGTGAGTTTTATTCAGTGGAGCTCTGTGATATACTCATACACACTGCACATTATGGTGAGTTTTATTCAGTGGAGCTCTGTGATATACTCATACACACTGCACATTACGGTGAGTTTTATTATGTGGAGCTCTGTGATATACTCATACACACTGCACATTACGGTGGGTTTTATTCAGTGGAGCTCTGTGATATACTCATACACACTGCACATTACTGTGAGTTTTATTCAGTGGAGCTCTGTGATATACTCATACACACTGCACATTACGGTGAGTTTTATTCAGTGGAGCTCTGTGATATACTCATACACACTGCACATTACGGTGCGTTTTATTCAGTGGAGCTCTGTGATATACTCATACACACTGCACATTATGGTAAGTTTTATTCAGCGGAGCTCTGTGATATACTCATACACACTGCACATTACGGTGAGTTTTATTCAGTGGAGCTCTGTGATATACTCATACACAGTGCACATTACTGTGAGTTTTATTATGTGGAGCTCTGTGATATACTCATACACACTGCACATTATGGTGAGTTTTATTCAGTGGAGCTCTGTGATATACTCATACACACTGGACATTACTGTGAGTTTTATACAGTGGAGCTCTGTGATATACTCATACACACTGCACATTACGGTGAGTTTTATTCAGTGGAGCTCTGTGATATACTCATACACACTGCACATTATGGTGAGTTTTATTATGTGGAGCTCTGTGATATACTCATACACACTGCACATTATGATGAGTTTTATTATGTGGAGCTCTGTGATATACTCATACACACTGCACATTACTGTGAGTTTTATTCAGTGGAGCTCTGTGATATACTCATACACACTGCACATTATGGTGAGTTTTATTCAGTGGAGCTCTGTGATATACTCATACACACTGCACATTACGGTGAGTTTTATTATGTGGAGCTCTGTGATATACTCATACACACTGCACATTACGGTGAGTTTTATTATGTGGAGCTCTGTGATATACTCATACACACTGCACATTACGGTGAGTTTTATTCAGTGGAGCTCTGTGATATACTCATACACACTGCACATTAAGGTGAGTTTTATTATGTGGAGCTCTGTGATATACTCATACACACTGCACATTACGGTGAGTTTTATTCAGTGGAGCTCTGTGATATACTCATACACACTGCACATTATGGTGAGTTTTATTATGTGGAGCTCTGTGATATACTCATACACACTGCACATTATGATGAGTTTTATTATGTGGAGCTCTGTGATATACTCATACACACTGCACATTACTGTGAGTTTTATTCAGTGGAGCTCTGTGATATACTCATACACACTGCACATTATGGTGAGTTTTATTCAGTGGAGCTCTGTGATATACTCATACACACTGCACATTACGGTGAGTTTTATTATGTGGAGCTCTGTGATATACTCATACACACTGCACATTACGGTGAGTTTTATTATGTGGAGCTCTGTGATATACTCATACACACTGCACATTACGGTGAGTTTTATTCAGTGGAGCTCTGTGATATACTCATACACACTGCACATTAAGGTGAGTTTTATTATGTGGAGCTCTGTGATATACTCATACACACTGCACATTACGGTGAGTTTTATTCAGTGGAGCTCTGTGATATACTCATACACACTGCACATTACGGTGAGTTTTATTATGTGGAGCTCTGTGATATACTCATACACACTGCACATTACTGTGAGTTTTATTCAGTGGAGCTCTGTGATATACTCATACACACTGCACATTACGGTGAGTTTTATTCAGTGGAGCTCTGTGATATACTCATACACACTGCACATTACGGTGAGTTTTATTCAGTGGAGCTCTGTGATATACTCATACACACTGCACATTATGGTGAGTTTTATTCAGCGGAGCTCTGTGATATACTCATACACACTGCACATTACGGTGAGTTTTATTCAGTGGAGCTCTGTGATATACTCATACACAGTGCACATTACTGTGA
Source organism: Pelobates fuscus (assembly GCF_036172605.1). Taxonomy (NCBI): domain Eukaryota; kingdom Metazoa; phylum Chordata; class Amphibia; order Anura; family Pelobatidae; genus Pelobates; species Pelobates fuscus. The sequence continues at coordinate 435,727,889 of NC_086318.1, forward strand.
GTTTTATTATGTGGAGCTCTGTGATATACTCATACACACTGCACATTATGGTGAGTTTTATTCAGTGGAGCTCTGTGATATACTCATACACACTGGACATTACTGTGAGTTTTATTATGTGGAGCTCTGTGATATACTCATACACACTGCACATTACGGTGAGTTTTATTCAGTGGAGCTCTGTGATATACTCATACACACTGCACATTATGGTGAGTTTTATTATGTGGAGCTCTGTGATATACTCATACACACTGCACATTATGATGAGTTTTATTATGTGGAGCTCTGTGATATACTCATACACACTGCACATTACTGTGAGTTTTATTCAGTGGAGCTCTGTGATATACTAATACACACTGCACATTATGGTGAGTTTTATTCAGTGGAGCTCTGTGATATACTCATACACACTGCACATTATGGTGAGTTTTATTCAGTGGAGCTCTGTGATATACTCATACACACTGCACATTATGGTGAGTTTTATTCAGTGGAGCTCTGTGATATACTCATACACACTGCACATTATGGTGAGTTTTATTCAGTGGAGCTCTGTGATATACTCATACACACTGCACATTACGGTGAGTTTTATTATGTGGAGCTCTGTGATATACTCATACACACTGCACATTACGGTGGGTTTTATTCAGTGGAGCTCTGTGATATACTCATACACACTGCACATTACTGTGAGTTTTATTCAGTGGAGCTCTGTGATATACTCATACACACTGCACATTACTGTGAGTTTTATTCAGTGGAGCTCTGTGATATACTCATACACACTGCACATTACGGTGCGTTTTATTCAGTGGAGCTCTGTGATATACTCATACACACTGCACATTATGGTAAGTTTTATTCAGCGGAGCTCTGTGATATACTCATACACACTGCACATTACGGTGAGTTTTATTCAGTGGAGCTCTGTGATATACTCATACACAGTGCACATTACTGTGAGTTTTATTCAGTGGAGCTCTGTGATATACTCATACACACTGCACATTACGGTGAGTTTTATTCAGTGGAGCTCTGTGATATACTCATACACACTGCACATTATGGTGAGTTTTATTATGTGGAGCTCTGTGATATACTCATACACACTGCACATTATGATGAGTTTTATTATGTGGAGCTCTGTGATATACTCATACACACTGCACATTACTGTGAGTTTTATTCAGTGGAGCTCTGTGATATACTCATACACACTGCACATTATGGTGAGTTTTATTCAGTGGAGCTCTGTGATATACTCATACACACTGCACATTACGGTGAGTTTTATTATGTGGAGCTCTGTGATATACTCATACACACTGCACATTACGGTGAGTTTTATTATGTGGAGCTCTGTGATATACTCATACACACTGCACATTACGGTGAGTTTTATTCAGTGGAGCTCTGTGATATACTCATACACACTGCACATTAAGGTGAGTTTTATTATGTGGAGCTCTGTGATATACTCATACACACTGCACATTACGGTGAGTTTTATTCAGTGGAGCTCTGTGATATACTCATACACACTGCACATTACGGTGAGTTTTATTATGTGGAGCTCTGTGATATACTCATACACACTGCACATTACTGTGAGTTTTATTCAGTGGAGCTCTGTGATATACTCATACACACTGCACATTACGGTGAGTTTTATTCAGTGGAGCTCTGTGATATACTCATACACACTGCACATTACGGTGAGTTTTATTCAGTGGAGCTCTGTGATATACTCATACACACTGCACATTATGGTGAGTTTTATTCAGCGGAGCTCTGTGATATACTCATACACACTGCACATTACGGTGAGTTTTATTCAGTGGAGCTCTGTGATATACTCATACACAGTGCACATTACTGTGAGTTTTATTATGTGGAGCTCTGTGATATACTCATACACACTGCACATTATGGTGAGTTTTATTCAGTGGAGCTCTGTGATATACTCATACACACTGGACATTACTGTGAGTTTTATTATGTGGAGCTCTGTGATATACTCATACACACTGCACATTACGGTGAGTTTTATTCAGTGGAGCTCTGTGATATACTCATACACACTGCACATTATGGTGAGTTTTATTATGTGGAGCTCTGTGATATACTCATACACACTGCACATTATGATGAGTTTTATTATGTGGAGCTCTGTGATATACTCATACACACTGCACATTACTGTGAGTTTTATTCAGTGGAGCTCTGTGATATACTCATACACACTGCACATTATGGTGAGTTTTATTCAGTGGAGCTCTGTGATATACTCATACACACTGCACATTATGGTGAGTTTTATTCAGTGGAGCTCTGTGATATACTCATACACACTGCACATTATGGTGAGTTTTATTCAGTGGAGCTCTGTGATATACTCATACACACTGCACATTACGGTGAGTTTTATTATGTGGAGCTCTGTGATATACTCATACACACTGCACATTACGGTGGGTTTTATTCAGTGGAGCTCTGTGATATACTCATACACACTGCACATTACTGTGAGTTTTATTCAGTGGAGCTCTGTGATATACTCATACACACTGCACATTACGGTGAGTTTTATTCAGTGGAGCTCTGTGATATACTCATACACACTGCACATTACGGTGCGTTTTATTCAGTGGAGCTCTGTGATATACTCATACACACTGCACATTATGGTAAGTTTTATTCAGCGGAGCTCTGTGATATCCTCATACACACTGCACATTACGGTGAGTTTTATTCAGTGGAGCTCTGTGATATACTCATACACAGTGCACATTACTGTGAGTTTTATTCAGTGGAGCTCTGTGATATACTCATACACACTGCACATTACGGTGAGTTTTATTCAGTGGAGCTCTGTGATATACTCATACACACTGCACATTACGGTGAGTTTTATTATGTGGAGCTCTGTGATATACTCATACACACTGCACATTACGGTGGGTTTTATTCAGTGGAGCTCTGTGATATACTCATACACACTGCACATTACTGTGAGTTTTATTCAGTGGAGCTCTGTGATATACTCATACACACTGCACATTACGGTGAGTTTTATTCAGTGGAGCTCTGTGATATACTCATACACACTGCACATTACGGTGCGTTTTATTCAGTGGAGCTCTGTGATATACTCATACACACTGCACATTATGGTAAGTTTTATTCAGCGGAGCTCTGTGATATCCTCATACACACTGCACATTACGGTGAGTTTTATTCAGTGGAGCTCTGTGATATACTCATACACAGTGCACATTACTGTGAGTTTTATTCAGTGGAGCTCTGTGATATACTCATACACACTGCACATTACGGTGAGTTTTATTCAGTGGAGCTCTGTGATATACTCATACACACTGCACATTATGGTGAGTTTTATTATGTGGAGCTCTGTGATATACTCATACACACTGCACATTATGATGAGTTTTATTATGTGGAGCTCTGTGATATACTCATACACACTGCACATTACTGTGAGTTTTATTCAGTGGAGCTCTGTGATATACTCATACACACTGCACATTATGGTGAGTTTTATTCAGTGGAGCTCTGTGATATACTCATACACACTGCACATTATGGTGAGTTTTATTCAGTGGAGCTCTGTGATATACTCATACACACTGCACATTACGGTGAGTTTTATTATGTGGAGCTCTGTGATATACTCATACACACTGCACATTACGGTGGGTTTTATTCAGTGGAGCTCTGTGATATACTCATACACACTGCACATTACTGTGAGTTTTATTCAGTGGAGCTCTGTGATATACTCATACACACTGCACATTACGGTGAGTTTTATTCAGTGGAGCTCTGTGATATACTCATACACACTGCACATTACGGTGCGTTTTATTCAGTGGAGCTCTGTGATATACTCATACACACTGCACATTATGGTAAGTTTTATTCAGCGGAGCTCTGTGATATCCTCATACACACTGCACATTACGGTGAGTTTTATTCAGTGGAGCTCTGTGATATACTCATACACAGTGCACATTACTGTGAGTTTTATTCAGTGGAGCTCTGTGATATACTCATACACACTGCACATTACGGTGAGTTTTATTCAGTGGAGCTCTGTGATATACTCATACACACTGCACATTATGGTGAGTTTTATTATGTGGAGCTCTGTGATATACTCATACACACTGCACATTATGATGAGTTTTATTATGTGGAGCTCTGTGATATACTCATACACACTGCACATTACTGTGAGTTTTATTCAGTGGAGCTCTGTGATATACTCATACACACTGCACATTATGGTGAGTTTTATTCAGTGGAGCTCTGTGATATACTCATACACACTGCACATTACGGTGAGTTTTATTATGTGGAGCTCTGTGATATACTCATACACACTGCACATTACGGTGAGTTTTATTATGTGGAGCTCTGTGATATACTCATACACACTGCACATTACGGTGAGTTTTATTCAGTGGAGCTCTGTGATATACTCATACACACTGCACATTACGGTGAGTTTTATTATGTGGAGCTCTGTGATATACTCATACACACTGCACATTACTGTGAGTTTTATTCAGTGGAGCTCTGTGATATACTCATACACACTGCACATTACGGTGAGTTTTATTCAGTGGAGCTCTGTGATATACTCATACACACTGCACATTACGGTGAGTTTTATTCAGTGGAGCTCTGTGATATACTCATACACACTGCACATTATGGTGAGTTTTATTCAGCGGAGCTCTGTGATATACTCATACACACTGCACATTACGGTGAGTTTTATTCAGTGGAGCTCTGTGATATACTCATACACAGTGCACATTACTGTGAGTTTTATTATGTGGAGCTCTGTGATATACTCATACACACTGCACATTATGGTGAGTTTTATTCAGTGGAGCTCTGTGATATACTCATACACACTGGACATTACTGTGAGTTTTATTATGTGGAGCTCTGTGATATACTCATACACACTGCACATTACGGTGAGTTTTATTCAGTGGAGCTCTGTGATATACTCATACACACTGCACATTATGGTGAGTTTTATTATGTGGAGCTCTGTGATATACTCATACACACTGCACATTATGATGAGTTTTATTATGTGGAGCTCTGTGATATACTCATACACACTGCACATTACTGTGAGTTTTATTCAGTGGAGCTCTGTGATATACTCATACACACTGCACATTATGGTGAGTTTTATTCAGTGGAGCTCTGTGATATACTCATACACACTGCACATTACGGTGAGTTTTATTATGTGGAGCTCTGTGATATACTCATACACACTGCACATTACGGTGGGTTTTATTCAGTGGAGCTCTGTGATATACTCATACACACTGCACATTACGGTGAGTTTTATTCAGTGGAGCTCTGTGATATACTCATACACACTGCACATTACGGTGCGTTTTATTCAGTGGAGCTCTGTGATATACTCATACACACTGCACATTATGGTGAGTTTTATTATGTGGAGCTCTGTGATATACTCATACACACTGCACATTATGATGAGTTTTATTATGTGGAGCTCTGTGATATACTCATACACACTGCACATTACTGTGAGTTTTATTCAGTGGAGCTCTGTGATATACTCATACACACTGCACATTATGGTGAGTTTTATTCAGTGGAGCTCTGTGATATACTCATACACACTGCACATTACGGTGAGTTTTATTATGTGGAGCTCTGTGATATACTCATACACACTGCACATTACGGTGGGTTTTATTCAGTGGAGCTCTGTGATATACTCATACACACTGCACATTACTGTGAGTTTTATTCAGTGGAGCTCTGTGATATACTCATACACACTGCACATTACGGTGAGTTTTATTCAGTGGAGCTCTGTGATATACTCATACACACTGCACATTACGGTGCGTTTTATTCAGTGGAGCTCTGTGATATACTCATACACACTGCACATTATGGTAAGTTTTATTCAGCGGAGCTCTGTGATATACTCATACACACTGCACATTACGGTGAGTTTTATTCAGTGGAGCTCTGTGATATACTCATACACAGTGCACATTACTGTGAGTTTTATTATGTGGAGCTCTGTGATATACTCATACACACTGCACATTATGGTGAGTTTTATTCAGTGGAGCTCTGTGATATACTCATACACACTGGACATTACTGTGAGTTTTATACAGTGGAGCTCTGTGATATACTCATACACACTGCACATTACGGTGAGTTTTATTCAGTGGAGCTCTGTGATATACTCATACACACAGCACATTATGGTGAGTTTTATTATGTGGAGCTCTGTGATATACTCATACACACTGCACATTATGATGAGTTTTATTATGTGGAGCTCTGTGATATACTCATACACACTGCACATTACTGTGAGTTTTATTCAGTGGAGCTCTGTGATATACTCATACACACTGCACATTATGGTGAGTTTTATTCAGTGGAGCTCTGTGATATACTCATACACACTGCACATTACGGTGAGTTTTATTATGTGGAGCTCTGTGATATACTCATACACACTGCACATTACGGTGAGTTTTATTATGTGGAGCTCTGTGATATACTCATACACACTGCACATTACGGTGAGTTTTATTCAGTGGAGCTCTGTGATATACTCATACACACTGCACATTAAGGTGAGTTTTATTATGTGGAGCTCTGTGATATACTCATACACACTGCACATTACGGTGAGTTTTATTCAGTGGAGCTCTGTGATATACTCATACACACTGCACATTATGGTGAGTTTTATTATGTGGAGCTCTGTGATATACTCATACACACTGCACATTATGATGAGTTTTATTATGTGGAGCTCTGTGATATACTCATACACACTGCACATTACTGTGAGTTTTATTCAGTGGAGCTCTGTGATATACTCATACACACTGCACATTATGGTGAGTTTTATTCAGTGGAGCTCTGTGATATACTCATACACACTGCACATTACGGTGAGTTTTATTATGTGGAGCTCTGTGATATACTCATACACACTGCACATTACGGTGAGTTTTATTATGTGGAGCTCTGTGATATACTCATACACACTGCACATTACGGTGAGTTTTATTCAGTGGAGCTCTGTGATATACTCATACACACTGCACATTAAGGTGAGTTTTATTATGTGGAGCTCTGTGATATACTCATACACACTGCACATTACGGTGAGTTTTATTCAGTGGAGCTCTGTGATATACTCATACACACTGCACATTACGGTGAGTTTTATTATGTGGAGCTCTGTGATATACTCATACACACTGCACATTACTGTGAGTTTTATTCAGTGGAGCTCTGTGATATACTCATACACACTGCACATTACGGTGAGTTTTATTCAGTGGAGCTCTGTGATATACTCATACACACTGCACATTACGGTGAGTTTTATTCAGTGGAGCTCTGTGATATACTCATACACACTGCACATTATGGTGAGTTTTATTCAGCGGAGCTCTGTGATATACTCATACACACTGCACATTACGGTGAGTTTTATTCAGTGGAGCTCTGTGATATACTCATACACAGTGCACATTACTGTGAGTTTTATTATGTGGAGCTCTGTGATATACTCATACACACTGCACATTATGGTGAGTTTTATTCAGTGGAGCTCTGTGATATACTCATACACACTGGACATTACTGTGAGTTTTATTATGTGGAGCTCTGTGATATACTCATACACACTGCACATTACGGTGAGTTTTATTCAGTGGAGCTCTGTGATATACTCATACACACTGCACATTATGGTGAGTTTTATTATGTGGAGCTCTGTGATATACTCATACACACTGCACATTATGATGAGTTTTATTATGTGGAGCTCTGTGATATACTCATACACACTGCACATTACTGTGAGTTTTATTCAGTGGAGCTCTGTGATATACTCATACACACTGCACATTATGGTGAGTTTTATTCAGTGGAGCTCTGTGATATACTCATACACACTGCACATTATGGTGAGTTTTATTCAGTGGAGCTCTGTGATATACTCATACACACTGCACATTATGGTGAGTTTTATTCAGTGGAGCTCTGTGATATACTCATACACACTGCACATTACGGTGAGTTTTATTATGTGGAGCTCTGTGATATACTCATACACACTGCACATTACGGTGGGTTTTATTCAGTGGAGCTCTGTGATATACTCATACACACTGCACATTACTGTGAGTTTTATTCAGTGGAGCTCTGTGATATACTCATACACACTGCACATTACGGTGAGTTTTATTCAGTGGAGCTCTGTGATATACTCATACACACTGCACATTACGGTGCGTTTTATTCAGTGGAGCTCTGTGATATACTCATACACACTGCACATTATGGTAAGTTTTATTCAGCGGAGCTCTGTGATATACTCATACACACTGCACATTACGGTGAGTTTTATTCAGTGGAGCTCTGTGATATACTCATACACAGTGCACATTACTGTGAGTTTTATTCAGTGGAGCTCTGTGATATACTCATACACACTGCACATTACGGTGAGTTTTATTCAGTGGAGCTCTGTGATATACTCATACACACTGCACATTATGGTGAGTTTTATTATGTGGAGCTCTGTGATATACTCATACACACTGCACATTATGATGAGTTTTATTATGTGGAGCTCTGTGATATACTCATACACACTGCACATTACTGTGAGTTTTATTCAGTGGAGCTCTGTGATATACTCATACACACTGCACATTATGGTGAGTTTTATTCAGTGGAGCTCTGTGATATACTCATACACACTGCACATTACGGTGAGTTTTATTATGTGGAGCTCTGTGATATACTCATACACACTGCACATTACGGTGAGTTTTATTATGTGGAGCTCTGTGATATACTCATACACACTGCACATTACGGTGAGTTTTATTCAGTGGAGCTCTGTGATATACTCATACACACTGCACATTAAGGTGAGTTTTATTATGTGGAGCTCTGTGATATACTCATACACACTGCACATTACGGTGAGTTTTATTCAGTGGAGCTCTGTGATATACTCATACACACTGCACATTACGGTGAGTTTTATTATGTGGAGCTCTGTGATATACTCATACACACTGCACATTACTGTGAGTTTTATTCAGTGGAGCTCTGTGATATACTCATACACACTGCACATTACGGTGAGTTTTATTCAGTGGAGCTCTGTGATATACTCATACACACTGCACATTACGGTGAGTTTTATTCAGTGGAGCTCTGTGATATACTCATACACACTGCACATTATGGTGAGTTTTATTCAGCGGAGCTCTGTGATATACTCATACACACTGCACATTACGGTGAGTTTTATTCAGTGGAGCTCTGTGATATACTCATACACAGTGCACATTACTGTGAGTTTTATTATGTGGAGCTCTGTGATATACTCATACACACTGCACATTATGGTGAGTTTTATTCAGTGGAGCTCTGTGATATACTCATACACACTGGACATTACTGTGAGTTTTATTATGTGGAGCTCTGTGATATACTCATACACACTGCACATTACGGTGAGTTTTATTCAGTGGAGCTCTGTGATATACTCATACACACTGCACATTATGGTGAGTTTTATTATGTGGAGCTCTGTGATATACTCATACACACTGCACATTATGATGAGTTTTATTATGTGGAGCTCTGTGATATACTCATACACACTGCACATTACGGTGAGTTTTATTATGTGGAGCTCTGTGATATACTCATACACACTGCACATTACGGTGAGTTTTATTATGTGGAGCTCTGTGATATACTCATACACACTGCACATTACGGTGAGTTTTATTCAGTGGAGCTCTGTGATATACTCATACACACTGCACATTAAGGTGAGTTTTATTATGTGGAGCTCTGTGATATACTCATACACACTGCACATTACGGTGAGTTTTATTCAGTGGAGCTCTGTGATATACTCATACACACTGCACATTACGGTGAGTTTTATTATGTGGAGCTCTGTGATATACTCATACACACTGCACATTACTGTGAGTTTTATTCAGTGGAGCTCTGTGATATACTCATACACACTGCACATTACGGTGAGTTTTATTCAGTGGAGCTCTGTGATATACTCATACACACTGCACATTACGGTGAGTTTTATTCAGTGGAGCTCTGTGATATACTCATACACACTGCACATTATGGTGAGTTTTATTCAGCGGAGCTCTGTGATATACTCATACACACTGCACATTACGGTGAGTTTTATTCAGTGGAGCTCTGTGATATACTCATACACAGTGCACATTACTGTGAGTTTTATTATGTGGAGCTCTGTGATATACTCATACACACTGCACATTATGGTGAGTTTTATTCAGTGGAGCTCTGTGATATACTCATACACACTGGACATTACTGTGAGTTTTATTATGTGGAGCTCTGTGATATACTCATACACACTGCACATTACGGTGAGTTTTATTCAGTGGAGCTCTGTGATATACTCATACACACTGCACATTATGGTGAGTTTTATTATGTGGAGCTCTGTGATATACTCATACACACTGCACATTATGATGAGTTTTATTATGTGGAGCTCTGTGATATACTCATACACACTGCACATTACTGTGAGTTTTATTCAGTGGAGCTCTGTGATATACTCATACACACTGCACATTATGGTGAGTTTTATTCAGTGGAGCTCTGTGATATACTCATACACACTGCACATTATGGTGAGTTTTATTCAGTGGAGCTCTGTGATATACTCATACACACTGCACATTATGGTGAGTTTTATTCAGTGGAGCTCTGTGATATACTCATACACACTGCACATTACGGTGAGTTTTATTATGTGGAGCTCTGTGATATACTCATACACACTGCACATTACGGTGGGTTTTATTCAGTGGAGCTCTGTGATATACTCATACACACTGCACATTACTGTGAGTTTTATTCAGTGGAGCTCTGTGATATACTCATACACACTGCACATTACGGTGAGTTTTATTCAGTGGAGCTCTGTGATATACTCATACACACTGCACATTACGGTGCGTTTTATTCAGTGGAGCTCTGTGATATACTCATACACACTGCACATTATGGTAAGTTTTATTCAGCGGAGCTCTGTGATATACTCATACACACTGCACATTACGGTGAGTTTTATTCAGTGGAGCTCTGTGATATACTCATACACAGTGCACATTACTGTGAGTTTTATTCAGTGGAGCTCTGTGATATACTCATACACACTGCACATTACGGTGAGTTTTATTCAGTGGAGCTCTGTGATATACTCATACACACTGCACATTATGGTGAGTTTTATTATGTGGAGCTCTGTGATATACTCATACACACTGCACATTATGATGAGTTTTATTATGTGGAGCTCTGTGATATACTCATACACACTGCACATTACTGTGAGTTTTATTCAGTGGAGCTCTGTGATATACTCATACACACTGCACATTATGGTGAGTTTTATTCAGTGGAGCTCTGTGATATACTCATACACACTGCACATTACGGTGAGTTTTATTATGTGGAGCTCTGTGATATACTCATACACACTGCACATTACGGTGAGTTTTATTATGTGGAGCTCTGTGATATACTCATACACACTGCACATTACGGTGAGTTTTATTCAGTGGAGCTCTGTGATATACTCATACACACTGCACATTAAGGTGAGTTTTATTATGTGGAGCTCTGTGATATACTCATACACACTGCACATTACGGTGAGTTTTATTCAGTGGAGCTCTGTGATATACTCATACACACTGCACATTACGGTGAGTTTTATTATGTGGAGCTCTGTGATATACTCATACACACTGCACATTACTGTGAGTTTTATTCAGTGGAGCTCTGTGATATACTCATACACACTGCACATTACGGTGAGTTTTATTCAGTGGAGCTCTGTGATATACTCATACACACTGCACATTACGGTGAGTTTTATTCAGTGGAGCTCTGTGATATACTCATACACACTGCACATTATGGTGAGTTTTATTCAGCGGAGCTCTGTGATATACTCATACACACTGCACATTACGGTGAGTTTTATTCAGTGGAGCTCTGTGATATACTCATACACAGTGCACATTACTGTGAGTTTTATTATGTGGAGCTCTGTGATATACTCATACACACTGCACATTATGGTGAGTTTTATTCAGTGGAGCTCTGTGATATACTCATACACACTGGACATTACTGTGAGTTTTATTATGTGGAGCTCTGTGATATACTCATACACACTGCACATTACGGTGAGTTTTATTCAGTGGAGCTCTGTGATATACTCATACACACTGCACATTATGGTGAGTTTTATTATGTGGAGCTCTGTGATATACTCATACACACTGCACATTATGATGAGTTTTATTATGTGGAGCTCTGTGATATACTCATACACACTGCACATTACTGTGAGTTTTATTCAGTGGAGCTCTGTGATATACTCATACACACTGCACATTATGGTGAGTTTTATTCAGTGGAGCTCTGTGATATACTCATACACACTGCACATTACGGTGAGTTTTATTATGTGGAGCTCTGTGATATACTCATACACACTGCACATTACGGTGGGTTTTATTCAGTGGAGCTCTGTGATATACTCATACACACTGCACATTACGGTGAGTTTTATTCAGTGGAGCTCTGTGATATACTCATACACACTGCACATTACGGTGCGTTTTATTCAGTGGAGCTCTGTGATATACTCATACACACTGCACATTATGGTAAGTTTTATTCAGCGGAGCTCTGTGATATACTCATACACACTGCACATTACGGTGAGTTTTATTCAGTGGAGCTCTGTGATATACTCATACACAGTGCACATTACTGTGAGTTTTATTATGTGGAGCTCTGTGATATACTCATACACACTGCACATTATGGTGAGTTTTATTCAGTGGAGCTCTGTGATATACTCATACACACTGGACATTACTGTGAGTTTTATACAGTGGAGCTCTGTGATATACTCATACACACTGCACATTACGGTGAGTTTTATTCAGTGGAGCTCTGTGATATACTCATACACACTGCACATTATGGTGAGTTTTATTATGTGGAGCTCTGTGATATACTCATACACACTGCACATTATGATGAGTTTTATTATGTGGAGCTCTGTGATATACTCATACACACTGCACATTACTGTGAGTTTTATTCAGTGGAGCTCTGTGATATACTCATACACACTGCACATTATGGTGAGTTTTATTCAGTGGAGCTCTGTGATATACTCATACACACTGCACATTACGGTGAGTTTTATTATGTGGAGCTCTGTGATATACTCATACACACTGCACATTACGGTGAGTTTTATTATGTGGAGCTCTGTGATATACTCATACACACTGCACATTACGGTGAGTTTTATTCAGTGGAGCTCTGTGATATACTCATACACACTGCACATTAAGGTGAGTTTTATTATGTGGAGCTCTGTGATATACTCATACACACTGCACATTATGATGAGTTTTATTATGTGGAGCTCTGTGATATACTCATACACACTGCACATTACTGTGAGTTTTATTCAGTGGAGCTCTGTGATATACTCATACACACTGCACATTATGGTGAGTTTTATTCAGTGGAGCTCTGTGATATACTCATACACACTGCACATTACGGTGAGTTTTATTCAGTGGAGCTCTGTGATATACTCATACACACTGCACATTATGGTGAGTTTTATTATGTGGAGCTCTGTGATATACTCATACACACTGCACATTATGATGAGTTTTATTATGTGGAGCTCTGTGATATACTCATACACACTGCACATTACTGTGAGTTTTATTCAGTGGAGCTCTGTGATATACTCATACACACTGCACATTATGGTGAGTTTTATTCAGTGGAGCTCTGTGATATACTCATACACACTGCACATTACGGTGAGTTTTATTATGTGGAGCTCTGTGATATACTCATACACACTGCACATTACGGTGAGTTTTATTCAGTGGAGCTCTGTGATATACTCATACACACTGCACATTACGGTGAGTTTTATTCAGTGGAGCTCTGTGATATACTTATACACACTGCACATTAAGGTGAGTTTTATTATGTGGAGCTCTGTGATATACTCATACACACTGCACATTACGGTGAGTTTTATTATGTGGAGCTCTGTGATATACTCATACACGCTGCACATTACGGTGAGTTTTATTATGTGGAGCTCTGTGATATACTCATACACACTGCACATTACGGTGGGTTTTATTATGTGGAGCTCTGTAATACACTCATACACACTGCACATTACGGTGGGTTTTATTATGTGGAGCTCTGTGATATACTCATACACACTGCACATTATGGTGAGTTTTATTATGTGGAGATCTGTGATATACTCATACACACTGCACATTACGGTGAGTTTTATTCAGTGGAGCTCTGTGATATACTCATACACACTGCACATTATGGTGAGTTTTATTATGTGGAGCTCTGTGATACACTCACACACACTGCACATTACGGCGAGCTGGGTTGTTGTGGAGCTCTGTGATATACTCATACACACTGCACATTATGGTGAGTTTTATTATGTGGAGCTCTGTGATATACTCATACACACTGCACATTAAGGTGAGTTTTATTATGTGGAGCTCTGTGATACACTCATACACACTGCACATTATGGTGAGTTTTATTATGTGGAGCTCTGTGATATACTCATACACAGTGCACATTATGGTGAGCTGGGTTGTTGTGGAGCTCTGTGATATACTCATACAAAATGCACGACAGAAGATAGAATTATTTGCTGTAAGAACAACAAGGATGTGGAATTATTTGCCTAAAGAAGTTGGTTTGTAAGATTCTCTAGACTCTTAATAAGATTTCGATTGTTTTTAAACCTAGAATATCACACAGTACAATAATCAATGTAAGAGGTAACAGTGTGTTGATCCAAGGGGATATCTGATTATAGAATATCATTATAGAACAAGGGAGGAATTATTTGCTTGGTGATACAATTGGAAATGGAAATGGCTTTTGGCACAGCAGCAGAAACAGATGTGTGGGCGGTTGGACTTGATGGACTTGAGTCTTTCTTTAACCTAGATGACTATGCTACTATGTTACTATGCACATTACTCTACATTCTGTGGCTTTACATCTCTCGGATGTCTAGCAGAATTCCTGCTCTCCCAGCCAAAATATCCCCAAATTACAGACGAGACAAACGGCGCAATGCTGAATGTATGTGGGAGGGAAGATATCAATATTCTGAATTCCGCTATTGGAGCCAAAAAAAAAATGATTGGTTGGAAAAAATATGATTGATGGGTACGGATTGGTCACTAAATGTTTATTTTATTTACAGATCAACTGATAAGTGAGCAATAGAGGGGAAAACTAAATAAGAAATCTAGACATTTCATGTCACTAGGAAACATTCTAAAGACATCTTAATGTTAAAAAGCAAACTGAGGTGGCTCATACGGTAATACTTACAGTGTTCAGAACTGCAGCCTTTGCATGCCCTCCACCTTCTCACAAAAGGAGACTTTCAGTCTCTAGTCAAAAGTAACCAGAGGCTTCTTATTTAGATGGGGTCTGTGGAGGAGCAGGCACATTCACCCACCTGCACCCCAAAACGCGCTCATGGAAACATGTGTGACTGAACAGGTGGCTGAGAGGACCATGATACAATGGGGGAGAAGGCTCAAGAGAACCTCCCCAGCTGTTTGACATGGTGGGGTTTCAGAACGTATTGATTAAAGTGACAATTTCTCATGGAAATCTGCACTTTTATAATGCGCATTAAAAATGGGATAATACGGGGGCGGGGCCGGGCCGCCGAGCAGAGCGGTCGCAGGATGGCTGAGCTCCTGCAAATGCAGACATTTTAAAGCTTATGGAACATACCTCTAAGCACCCAACTCACCCACTACTGCGGCCCTCGATGGACACAGGTTACCGGAACCAGGGAGAGGCTTGCTCCCCGAGTTTTAGTCCCCTGGAGGGGAGATATCTGCAGCAACGAGCGGATCCTTCCCTGGCGGTGAGTGGAGTGGACGGCCGCCGCTCCACTATCCCGCCTAACGGAACCTGACAGCAACTCTACACCTGTGCGGCCCCGGTCCCGTTCCCCCCCCCTCTGGACCGGGGGGGTGATCCCGGTCCACACCCGGTGACCGCGAGCGTGAGGCAGAGGGGCCCGATTGCTGCCTCCAAAATGGCGGGCGCCATGAGGTAATCATCTCCCTCCCAAGATTCCGGCTAAAATGGCTCCTACCTCCTGATCCCAGCCATCGCGGCCACTTAAGCCAGCAAGGAGAGGCACAGATGACCCGTACCAGCCGGAAACAGCGGCTGCATGGGAGAGACGGAGCGGTGGGCAACAACCTTCCCTGCCAGGAGCGAGTGTGCCAGCTGCCGGTGCGACAACTGTACTGGAGGACCGATCGGGCGCTCCCACAACACCCAGCCTGCAACAAGTCTGCCCGACCTGCGGACTCTCACGGTCTGTACTCCACGACACACCAGATGACAGTCTGAAAAGCCACCCACTATTGTGGAGCCGACCAGGCCTGGTTGCCACGGGCATAGGCTTAGGACAGTATTAACACCTGTGAAGCTGAACAGCCATGTATATGGATCAGTGCCCAGGGAAATGAGCCACACATGCCAGCATAGAGACTCTCGCAACGCCACAGGACACCGACTAAAAGAATCCAACACCCGAGAGACTCACACATAGCGACAGCAGCTCAGCAGAGCAGACACCGGGCAAGCACTGGCGAATCCACATGCAGAGATCTAGACTCCACTTCCGAGCACCGGAGAGGTCTCGTGAGCAACGGAACAGTGCGGACTCCTGGGGAACCGAGCTGTATTCTCCACAGGACTCTCATTATACGTATGGTCCTAATGTCTTAGCTAATTGCATGTACCTCTACTCTATGCCTGATATAAATATGTGTCCACATACCCATTGGCTTGCCCCTTGACAGCATGCACCCGGCGGGGACTCTTACTCATAAAGTAGCCTGCTCATATGCTTTATACACACTACCACTGAACCATAGCCTGCTACTCTGCTGACCACATCTTACAATAGGATGTTCTCATGTTTAGTAAAAACTCATAGTAAACGTGATTTCCTGCCTACATGTAGCTCAATATTCAGAACCAACATATCTATACATTAAGCCTACAAGTCCTATATACCAACATATCTTTTCCAGCTTGTCCAGCCTGCAATTTACACTGTGTCGGTTTCTGTTGGAATTATTACCTTGGCCTCCCAGCTACTAACCATATAGACTTAGCTTAACGCAACACGCAGTCATGTATACTATGCATAGGCAGACTAGGCGCATGTCTCACCACATTGCTAAACCGTGTACCTACACGAACAGCTTTGTTCACATAATGTTACTATCTGCCTTGTTGCACCATTTTGTCGATCCTTGACTAATCCTACTTAACAAGACCATATGTCATACCAGCAAGATCAATCTGATGTTATTCTAATGTTAAACTATACCTTTTATAAAAACAAAAAAGTGCTGTTCATCTGACATGTAATATATGCTGCTGGATAATCTTTACTGTTGCCAATTACAATGTCTATGTAAACCTGTAAGTTAATGCAAAGCACTACAAAAATAAAGAATTTAAAAAAAAAATAAAAAAAAAATGGGATAATACGCGCACAAAAACAGAAGTGTTTCTGTGTGTGAAGTGGCCCTTTAGTAATGAACACATTATCAGTGTGGGCGCAGAGGTTGGCTATGGCTGCACGGACAGCCCTGTTTTTGTTAAACTGCTTGTTTTGTTAGAAAACTTGGAGAAGGCATCCGAAGACTCATTGCACCATAACCTCTTCAATGAGCTGTAGTGGTTGTTGTTTTTAGGGTGGCTGTTGATTTTTTTAGTTCTTTAATAACCCACACATGACATTTCTTTGTTGCAATCTACCAATGGTCATAACAGAATGCTTCTAACAAGAGTACTCTTGGGGCCATAGCCTCCTTCAGTAATTATATATGTAACGGAATGCAGTATAATAATACACGATATCCGTCGGTATCCTCAGGAAATCCACAGTCAGAGTAGAAAGCAAGGCAATATCCCCAATCCTCCCAATAACCGGACGAAACACAGTTTGGGAGTCAACTAACTCGGTTTATTCACAAGCAGCATATTTATACAGTTCCCCATGCAAGGGGTTTCCACACAGATAATCCAGGGGATTTCTCCCAACATGCATTGTGACTTTCCCAACAGGCATTGCTGCACGAGAAGGATACTCCCACTAAAATGGACGATTAAGTGGATTATCCCCTCGTGCAGCAAAACCGACAATTGACTTTAAAATATATAATTCACACAATATTCGGTACTTTGGAATAACCGAACGTTCGGTAGATAGCTGGGGTCGGAGCGCACACTTTGTGAGAATACCGCTCTG
Source organism: Pelobates fuscus (assembly GCF_036172605.1). NCBI lineage: Eukaryota > Metazoa > Chordata > Amphibia > Anura > Pelobatidae > Pelobates > Pelobates fuscus. Next base: position 435,746,466 of record NC_086318.1, read on the forward strand.
ATCCCAGCTGAATTGACCGAACGCCGCACATAATACATTTAAACATGGAAGTTGGTCTAAAAGTACCGAATAAGTACGGGACACATAATGTACCGAACGCGGAACTCCCGAACGCTCTGGAAGTCCAGCGGTGTTCGGATCATTGAGTAGCCGTTTCCAGTTCCAGGCTCTCGACGACCGAACACCGCTGCAGAGACAAAGGATCCAAGATGGCCGACCGCCGCATGGTCGGTAGTCGAACGACCGCCACCTAGGAGAGCCCTTAATTACCGATTGCAACAATGTTGCAATCGGTTAATTGGTACCACACGACTTGTGAATGTGTGGTCGACCTGGGGAGCCCGTATTCGTACGGCGAACGGCCACGATAGCCGTGTTTCGTCGTACGAATGCTTGTATGCTGGCAGCGTACGGCTGTCAGCATGCGAACGGCCATAACATAACACATATACATTTAACGGAACACATTATACATTCAGCCTACGGACAACCTATACTGCATATAGCTCAGAAGTGGCTAGGTTTGCCACAATGCTCCCCCAGAACCAAGCCGGCATACACAGTCTGATCCCAACGGACCGGCTTGGGGATGTCCGGGAGAGTACTCACAGATCACTTCTCGAGTTCAGTCTGTCTGGATAACCCGTCAGCGTTACCATTTTGTTTTCCGGGCCGATAATGAATGGTAAAGTCAAAGGGCTGCAGCGCCAAACTCCAGCGCAGCAGCCGGGCATTGTCTCCAGATACACGGTTTTGCCACACTAACGGGTTGTGATCTGTGAGTAAGGAAAAAGGTTGTCCGTACAAATATGGCTGTAACTTTTTGAGGGCCCACACCACGGCCAGGCATTCTTTCTCAATGGCAGCGTAGCTCCCTTCACGCGGCAGCAACTTGCGGCTTAAGTAGGCTACGGGGTGTTCTCCGCCATCGGCTCCCACTTGGCTCAGTACTGCCCCCAATCCAAACATTGAAGCGTCTGTGTGAACAAGAAATCTTTTAGTTGGATCAGGAGCAGTTAACACAGGAGCATTAGTTAGAGCCGTTTTGAGTTGCTGGAATGCCTGCTCACACTCTGGGGCCCAGACAACCTGTCGGGGTAGGTTCTTTTTAGTCAAGTCCGTTAGGGGTTTGGCCAGGGTGCTATAGTCTGGAACAAACTTCCGGTAGTAGCCGGCCGTCCCTAAAAACGCCAGTACCTGAGTCTTAGTCCTGGGGGTAGGCCACTTTGCTACGGCCTCAATCTTGGCTGGCTCGGGTCTCTGCTGCCCACACCCTACTCGGTGTCCCAGATACTGCACCTCAGCCATACCTATGTGGCACTTGCTAGGCTTTAACGTTAACCCAGCCTCCCCAATACGATCTAGGATCGCCCCTATATGGTGTAGGTGGTCTTCCCAGGTCTGGCTAAAGATGGCTATGTCATCTAGATAGGCACAGGCATACTCCTGGAACCCGTCCAGTAGCCGATCTACCATCCGCTGAAAGGTAGCCGGAGCGTTTTTCATTCCGAAAGGCATGACCTTGAACTGGTACAGGCCAAACGGAGTGACAAACGCCGACTTGGGGATGGCGTCATCGGCTAGCGGAATTTGCCAGTGTCCCTTACACAAGTCAATGGTAGTGAGATACTGGCCCCGTGCCATCTTGTCTAACAGCTCGTCTATCCGGGGCATCGGGTAGGCATCAGACACCGTTTTGTCATTTAGCCTCCGGTAGTCGACACAGAACCTGGTGGTGCCATCCTTTTTAGGTACCAGGACTACCGGCGATGCCCAGGGGCTATCGGAGGGTTCGATAACCCCTAGCTGTAACATTTCATCGAGCTCGGCTTTCATATGGGTACGGACTGATTCCGGAACCCTATATGGAGCCTGCCTCATAGGTAGCTGTCCCAGGGTGTCTACTCGGTGGGTGGCTAGCGGAGTGTAACCAGGTAAATTGGAGAAGGTAGCTCCTTTGGCTTCAATCAGCGCTTGTACCTGGGCACGCTCCTGGGGGCTGAGCCGCTCCCCCAGTTGAACTCCCTGGGAGGGCTCTATCGGTGCCTCGGGTTCTAGTAGGTCAGGTAAGGGTAAGTTCTCCTGATCCTCTAAGGAGGAGGCACATATTGCCGTCACATCCTCGATCCTCTCATGGTAGGGTTTGAGCATGTTCACGTGGAGCATGCGTCTCTTCCCTACCCCTGAGCAGGGGCCGATCACATAGGTAGTGTCGCATCGCTGCTCCACTACCTGGTATGGGCCTTGCCAGATGGCCTGCAGCTTGTCTGTGCGGACGGGTTTTAAAATTAAAACCTTCTGTCCCACCTGAAAGCTGCGGTCTCGGGCTCCTCTATCGTACCAGCGTCGCTGTCGTTGCTGGGCCGCCTGGAGGTTGGTGTGTACAGCCTGAGTGAGCGCCTCCAGACGGTCCCGGAACTCCAGTACGTAGGATATGATAGGGGTTTCGTTAGTAGTACTCTCTCCCTCCCAGTGTTCCCTAATCAAGTTCAAGGGTGCCCGTACCCTTCTCCAAAATAGTAACTCAAACGGGGAGAATCCTGTCGACTCCTGGGGAACCTCTCTATAAGCAAAGAGTAGGTGAGGCAGAAACCTCTCCCAGTCTTTGTGGGTCTCCCCGAACGTCCGAAGCATCTGCTTCAGCGTCCCGTTGAACCTCTCACATAGCCCATTGGACTGGGGGTGGTAGGCGGAATTAACTATTGGCTTAATGCCACATACCTTCCACATATGTTGGGTAACTTCGGCCATAAATTGGGTACCTCGGTCCGAGATTATCTCTTGGGGGAACCCTACCCGGGAAAACACTTTCATTAACGCTTCCGCTACGGTCTCAGCATGGATATTAGTGAGGGCCACAGCTTCGGGGTACCTGGTGGCGTAATCCACCACAGTTAAAATGTATCTTTTGCCAGAGGGACTGGGTTTTGGCAGGGGCCCTACGATATCCACCGCTACTCTGCTGAAGGGTTCTGCGATAATGGGTAGGGGACATAGCTTGGCCTTGTGGCGATCCCCTCGTTTACCTACTCGCTGGCAGACGTCGCAAGAGGTGCAATACTGGCGCACATCCTGAGAGATCCCGGGCCAGAAGAAGGCATGCGTTAAGCGGTATCGGGTACGGGTCATCCCTAGGTGTCCTGACAAGGGGATATCATGAGCAATTCTAAGCAGCTCCTGCCTGTATTTCTGCGGTACCACTAGCTGTTTGTTAGTCAGGGTGACAGACCCCCCCACATCTTTTGTCGTGACACGGTATAACAACTCTTTCTCCCAGATGTACCGCTCCCCCTCTAGCCCTGCTTGGTCTGTTTGTGCCCGGTCCCTATATACTTGGAGGGTGGAATCGGTCTGGACTTCGGTCGCAAAGGTAGTCGGGTATCCCAGGGCATGGGGGTCGGTTGGGGAACATGGTCTCTTACCTGAGCCTCAGAGTGTATCGGTGTAGCCGTGGTGCGAGCCTGTTGCCGGGTGGTTACGGGGTGTGCCTCCTGGTAGGGAGCCTGGGGAATAAAAGCGGAAGTCATTTGGCCTAAGTCATTCCCCAGTACAACATCTGCAGGTAAATTCTGCATAAGCCCCACTTCCACAGTCCCCTCTCCCACACCCCAATCCAAGTGTACTTTGGCAGTAGGTAGCCGGTATACTGCTCCCCCGGCCACCCGTACTGCCACTGAACCGCCAGTGTGGGTTGCGCCTGGTACCAAATGTGGTGCAACCAAAGTTAAAGTGGCTCCCGAATCCCGGAGCCCTTGTACCTCCTTCCCCTCTAGGGTTACTAGCTGCCGATGATGTTGTCGGTTGTCGGTGGCTCGGACCGACATTACTTCGTGGAGCACCCCTAGAGGCTCCTCAATTTGAGCGCTCAGCAATTCTTGGGTGGCGGGTGCTACCTGGTAATGGTGCGCAGCAGCCCTTGGTGCCAAATTTTGTCGCTCCTGATTCCAAGCTTGCCGGCTCCGGTTTTGGGTGCACTCCCGAGAAATGTGTCCCCACTGCTTGCAGGTGTGACACTGAATGTTAGCCCGGCCGTTGTATCGGGAGGGGGGTGGTGGAGTATTCAGTGCTGGCCTGTGCAGGGGTACGGTGGGGCCGGTAGGAGTAAAATTATTGGGTGGCCCTGTAATCCGAGGGAGAGTCTTATTCTGTGATCCGTGATGCCTCCTGGCATCAAAATGCTGATCCGCCAACCTAGCGGCTTCGGGTAGGGTGAGTGGTTTACGGTCTCTCACCCATTCTTGTGCTTCTGGGGACAAACCATTATAAAACTGTTCCAGTAGCATAAGCTGTCGCAACTCCTCCATATTAGTAGCGTTGCTGGCCTGTATCCAGCCTAGCGATGCTTGATCCAGCTTGTGCGCCCACTCTGCGTGAGAATCTTTCTCCGGTTTGCGCAAGCCCCTGAACTTGCGCCGGTATGCCTCTGGGGTAATAGCATACCTCTCCAAGATCGCCCTCTTTACTTTAGGGTAATCTTTGCTGTCCTCTCGAGGTACAGCACGGTAGGCTTCAGCTGCCCTACCCGATAATTTGCCTGCCAGCAGCGGCACCCATACTGCGGGTTCCAAATCGTGCAAATCGCACAGCCGCTCAAAATCCTGTAAGTACCCATCAATTTCGTCCTTTTCTTCACAAAACGCTCTAAATGCGTGATGTGGGACTTTGGGCTTTACCTGTCCGTAGGTGGAGGCAGTAACAGACTCCGCCCTAGGCGGTGTTGCTGGTGGGTTGGTTGCCATCAGATAATCCTGTACATCCGATACCATCACGGTCAATATTTCCAACGGTACTGGTTGCGGTAGAAACGCCAACCTGGTTCGTAGCTCTTTCTGGAATGGGGTCTCTTCCATGGCTGGTGGAGGTGTAGCGCTGCGGGCTCTGTCTCCCTCCATCAGTTCAGCGATCAGCACAGCCTTAGATTTGTTGCTGGCTATCTTGCCCCTGGCTTCCAGTAGCTCTTTTAAAGTCTGTCGTTTCAGTATGGTATAGTCAATCTCCATACGAATTGCCCTTGCTTTCCTTGTTCGGTAGTTCCAGTTTACACGAACGCTGCTTTTCGGCTGTAAGGTTCGGATCCCGTCGCTTGCCACCAATTGTAACGGAATGCAGTATAATAATACACGATATCCGTCGGTATCCTCAGGAAATCCACAGTCAGAGTAGAAAGCAAGGCAATATCCCCAATCCTCCCAATAACCGGACGAAACACAGTTTGGGAGTCAACTAACTCGGTTTATTCACAAGCAGCATATTTATACAGTTCCCCATGCAAGGGGTTTCCACACAGATAATCCAGGGGATTTCTCCCAACATGCATTGTGACTTTCCCAACAGGCATTGCTGCACGAGAAGGATACTCCCACTAAAATGGACGATTAAGTTGATTATCCCCTCGTGCAGCAAAACCGACAATTGACTTTAAAATATATAATTCACACAATATTCGGTACTTTGGAATAACCGAACGTTCGGTAGATAGCTGGGGTCGGAGCGCACACTTTGTGAGAATACCGCTCTGATCCCAGCTGAATTGACCGAACGCCGCACATAATACATTTAAACATGGAAGTTGGTCTAAAAGTACCGAATAAGTACGGGACACATAATGTACCGAACGCGGAACTCCCGAACGCTCTGGAAGTCCAGCGGTGTTCGGATCATTGAGTAGCCGTTTCCAGTTCCAGGCTCTCGACGACCGGACACCGCTGCAGAGACAAAGGATCCAAGATGGCCGACCACCGCATGGTCGGTAGTCGAACGACGGCCACCTAGGAGAGCCCTTAATTACCGATTGCAACAATGTTGCAATCGGTTAATTGGTACCACACGACTTGTGAATGTGTGGTCGACCTGGGGAGCCCGTATTCGTACGGCGAACGGCCAGGATAGCCGTGTTTCGTCGTACGAATGCTTGTATGCTGGCAGCGTACGGCTGTCAGCATGCGAACGGCCATAGCACAACACATATACATTTAACGGAACACATTATACATTCAGCCTACAGACAACCTATACTGCATATAGCTCAGAAGTGGCTAGGTTTGCCACAATATAATTTACCACCTTACAATATCTGTGTCTTCTGCATTCCCTTTCTTCTTCCTCAAGACCTTCTTGTGTCCTTCAAATGCAGAGATTATTAACCACGACAAGACGTATTAGTGTTGATCCAATATAGTGGAGACATGCAGCGCCTACTCTTACCTCATTACAGTACATGCGCGTACTTTCCACAGGTACCATGTTGTTGTGGTTGGTTATTTGGTAGAAGTACTTATTTCGGTAATTAATAGGCATGTGCATGGGAAAAAAATTCGGTTCGGTTCGGTATTCTGAAATTCGGGATTTTCACAATTTGGGACTTCGGCAATTCGGCACTTCAAGACTTCGGAACTTCGGCACTTCGACACTTCGGAAATTCGGCAACTTCGGCACTTCGGAACTTCGGCACTTCGGAACTTCGACACTTCGGCAACTTCGGCACTTCGACACTTCGGAACTTCGGCATTTTGGAATTTTGGGACTTCGGCACCTCGGGACTTCTCTTGCAGCCACTTGGTAGATAACTCCCTAATTCCCACAGTATCAGGGAGTTATCTACCAAAAGGCTGAAAGACCTAAATTGGTCTTTCAGCCAAATTTACTAATACTAAGTAAAAATTACTTAGTATTAGTAAATTTTGCCCCTACTCACTATACCGCGAGTAGGGGCATGTCTAGTAAACAGTGAGCAGCCTGTGACTGCTCACTGTTTAAAAAAAAAAAAATAGTGCCCCCCGGCCCCCATCCCTGAGTGGTGGGTGGGGGCCCTAAAATCTAATAAAGGGGGACATAATGTCCTCCCCCCTGGCCCCCACCCCTGAGCGGTGGGTGGAGGCCCTAAACAAGAATAAGGGGGGGACCTAGTGTCCTCCCCCCGGCCCCCACCCTTCAGCAGCGGGTGGAGACCCTAAATACTAATAAGGGGACCTAATGTCCTCCCCCCTGGCCCCCACCGCTCAGCGGCGGGTGGGGGCCCTAAATACTAATAAGGGGGGGACCTACGGTCCTCCCCCCTGGCCCCCACCCCTGAGCGGCGGGTGGGGGCCCTAAAAAAAATATCCCCCCCCAGGTGACTAGGCCCCAAAAAAGGCCAAATAAAAAACCATAATAACTGACGCAATTATAAAAAATAAATAAATAAAATAAATAAATAAATAATCCATCTTCACCCATGGAGGGCTCCGCGCAGACTGAGCTCTGCAGGGTGGGGGAAGGCTTATAAAGCCTTGCCCCGCCCTGCAATTAGGCTCAGAGCACTCTGATTGGTGGGTTTAAGCCATCCAATCAGAGTGCTCTGATAGGTAAATGAAGAGACTGACAGGTAAGTCTCTACATTTACCTGTCACAACACTCTGATTGGTTGGTTTGAAATCCACCAATCAGAGTGCTCTGTGTCATTTTACACAGCATGGGAAAGTTGTTAGAATTTGACTCATAACTCTCTGATTGGTTACTTAATCCACCGATCAGAGAGTTATGAGTCAAATTACACAGCGTGGGAAAATTCCAAAGAACTTTTTTTTTTATAATTGCGTTGGTTATTATGGATTTTTATTTGGCCTTTTGTGGGGCTGAAAAAAGAAGATTTTAGAAAAAAGAAAACATCGAATGGTAAGTTTATTTTTTTTTTTTTACAGGTTCTTAGTTAAAGGTTTCCCCTCATTATTTTTAGGGTGATGGGGGTAAGTAGGGGGATAATTTTTATTGTGGCGAGGGGGTGACTAGGGGTTTGGGGACCCCTAGTCACCTGGGGGGGAGGGGACATTTTTTAGGGCCCCCACCCGCCGCTCAAGGGTGGGGGCCAGGGGGGAGGACCTTAGGTTCCCCTCCTTATTAGTATTTAGGGCCCCCATCTGCCGCTGAGGGGTGGGGGCCAGGGGGAGGACACTAGGTCCACCCCCCTTATTTTACTGTAGGGCCCCCACCCACTGCTCAGGGGTGGGGGCCAGGGGGAGGACATTAGGTCCCCCCCTTATTCCAATTTAGGGCCCCCACCCGCCGTTCAGGGGTGGGGGCCACGGGGAGGACATTATTCTTGTTTAGGGCCCCCACCCACCGACATTATTCTTGTTTAGGGCCCCCACCCACCTCTCAGGGGTGGGGGCCAGGGGGAGGACATTAGGTTCCCCCCGTTATTCTGATTTAGGGCCCCCACCCACCGCTCAGGGGTGGGGGCCAGGGGGGAGGACATTAGGTTCCCCCTCTTATTCTGATTTAGGGCCCCCACCCACCGCTCAGGGGGGGGCCAGGGGGGAGGACATTAGGTCCCCCCCTTATTCTGATTTAGGGCCCCCACCCACCGCTCAGGGGTGGGGGCCAGGGGGGAGGAGATTAGGTCCCCCCCCTTATTCTGATTTAGGGCCCCCACCCACCGCTCAGGGGTGGGGGCCAGGGGGAAGGGCATTAGGTCCCCCCCCCTTATTCTGATTAAGGGCCCCCACCCACCGCTCAGGGGTGGGGGCCGGGGAAGGACAATACGTCCCCCCGTTATCCTGATTTAGGGCCCCCACCCACCGCTCAGGGGTGGGGGCCAGGGGGAGGATATTAGGTTCCTCTTATTCTGATTTAGGGCCCACACCCACCACTCAGGGGTGGGGGCCCGGGGGGAGGACAATAGGTCCCCCCCATTATTTTACATTAGGGCCCCCACCCGCCGCTCAGGGGTGGGGGCCGGGGGGGCTTATTATTTTTTTTTGGTTACAGTGAGCAGCCTGAGGCTGCTCACTGTTTAATAGACATGCCCCTACTCGCGCTATAGCGAGTAGGGGCATCATTTACTAATACTAAGTAATCTTTACTTAGTATTAGTAAATTTGGCTGAAAGACCAATTTAGGTCTTTCAGCCTTTTAGTAGATAGCTCCCTAATACCGTGGGAATTAGGGAGTTATTTACTTATTCATTCCTGTCATTAAACTGACTGGCCAAGTAACTTACATTTGATATGAATGTATGTTACTTGATTGTTGTAAGTGTTGCAAATGCTTACAGGTGAATCCTGGCTATGTCTGTATACTTTTTATTTAAAATTGTATACAATGTAACATTCTTCTTCTTTCACTGGGTAAGTATATTAGTACTTAGGCAATACTGTGCTTCGGCACTTCGGCACTTCGGAACTTCGGCACTTCGGAACTTCGGCAACTTCGGAACTTCGGCACTCCAGCACTTCGGAACTTCGGCACTTCGACACTTCGGCACTTCGGCACTTCAGCACTTCGGCACTTCGGCACTTCAGCACTTCAGCACTTCAGCACTTCGGAACTTCGGCACTTCGACACTTCGGCACTTTGGTAATTTCGGAACTTCGGGACATCGGCAATTCAGCAGTTCGGCAATTCGGCACTTCGGACATTCAGAAGTACCCGAATGTCCGAAATTCGTCCGAATTCCTATTCGGACCGAAACGAATTGCACATGTCTAGTAATTAAATAGTAATTTGACAATGCTTGGAAGTAGTCCATGGGCAGTATTTCTGTATTAAAGACTTATATTCATCAGAGAATGTGAACTGCGCTATCAGCTAAGAGGGAATATTTCAAAACTCCAGCATGAAAATATTATCGCTCCTGTTTAGCATCTTAATTGGGTCTCAAGTGACATGAATATTTTTAGATTTTGATGATCACAGGTGTTGCTTTCTAAAGGCTAATTTAATGCACAGAACTTTAAAAAAAATTACCATTTATGGCAGAAATGTAATATGACAATTTCAGAATTTCTCGAGAAACTCGATTGTTTAATAAAAAATGTAATTATAGAAATGTTAATCATTGATGACACACGTAAAGGTGTAAGAAATTGATATGCCAAACTGCAATATTGTATATATCTTTCTGTGTATGTGACTGGTTTCACAAGTTGGGGTCATTTCCTTGATAACAGTGTGATAAGGATCAAAGCTTTCAGTTGCATTTTACAACATCCAGCTAAAACAAAAGCTTACATCCCTCCAGCAGTTCTCCTGCCAACCAGTTTTCCATACATGTTATCAGAAGACCAGTAATGAACATCTAGGTGTAACCTTGGTAGTATGTGTTTTCCCAAGCCATCTTCCCAGAAACCAACCGTACCTGGTCACTTTTTACAGAGTGTTGGAGTGGAACTGGAGGGAAGAGATCAAAGGGAAAGACTTGTGTAAAAACAGAACTCTATGGGAAAAGAGGGCAGGATAAACCACTTTTGGGAGTGAAAAGGGATTCTGGGACTTGTAGTTAATTAAAGCAAGAATGAGTCTTTAAAAGGACAACAGCCAAGGAGGTTGGGATCCTCTCCTCTCCTCTCTCTTTGTCTTTTTTGGGGAGGACAGCGCAGCAAGCAGGTGCCATGGTGAACTGAGAGAGGCTGTCCCAGATTACCCAAGATGAAGGCGCAAGGGGAAGACCTCCATTTAAATGTTTAAGTATTGCCCTTTTATTATGTATATTTTGATTATGTACTGTATATAATGTATAATGTGTAATGTGTATATCCTTTTTAAATCTGTAACAGTATCCTAAATCAATATTAACAATACATTTTATTATACACTTGTGTTTGTGTCTTATTTGTCACACATTTCCTCAAAAAATATCCTTGTAAGAGGGTCATAATTTCTTACAAAGGGAAACCATCAACTTCCAGGATTTTTAATATAATGATTTTTTTTAATCACCTATGTTTAACTAATACATTTTGTAAAATCTTCGAAAAAATTAAATTTAATGTAAGAATCCTACATTTATCCTTCAATTAAGCGTCTCCATTTTGGATCCCAGTCAGTCAGGGATCGCTTCCTGTCTCTGCCCCTTCCTGTCACTGAGCATTATAACTGGATCGATTAGGTCAGGTTGTGGACTAATGCGTGAATTATTGGGAATTTAATGTGAATTTCAGCCTTTAGTACAAAACAGGTGATCTGAAAACAAAGCTGACTGGTACATTTTTCAATTCAGCTTTTGTGGAGTAAAATGTGATATTCAACCTGAATTGCAGAAATCCACACTTTAGTGAATAAGCCATAATGTTTTTGTTTCTCCTCTTCCAATACCCTTTTACCTAATCGCATTGTGATATCCTTCGCCGAATCTTGAACACAGATTTAAAAAATAAATGTTTTGAATAAATGTACAATTTCCAGAAAGGTGATGGTTTCCTCTTAGCCGTGGACCATCTTGCAGGAGACATTTGTGTAATCAGAAAATCATCCTGTGTCTTTCTTTGCTCGGCCAGGCCCAAATGCCCTGTTCTACAAGTAGCAAGTCCCAATGGCAATTTATTAGGCATGTGCACAGCAAAATAAATACATAAATTGATTCATCTTGAAAAAGAATTCAGTTATCGTCTGAAATTCGTTCATGTGGCGTTTTGGTTACGGACAAATTTCATCCATGCAATCATTTCGGAAAAATTATTTGGACAAACCAAAAAGGGCACAAAAAATTGGCCAGTCAGTGGACTGCAACATAGAATTCTGGATACATTTTGGTATTTTTTCCCACCATTTGGGTAACAGATCAAATCAGATGACTTTTCTTTACAGTTCCTCCTTTTCTTACCTTTATTAATTACTTTTCAGTTGATTTGTGAATAAAATTAACATTTAGTGACTCTTCCTTATCCAACAATCATATTTATTTCCTTGAATCATCTCTTATTTTGGTACCATGGACTGAACTCTAGACTTATGCAAAAATTAGTTTGAAGCAGTTAGTCAGAATACAATTCCTGTTAATCGATACCAAAAAAAATTATTTTTGATTCAATCTCACGTGCAAACTCCTCAGGTGAACCTACAGGTAAAGCAATTTTCTTGATAATTACTAGTAATTTTATTGGGAAGAAATGCTTATAACTACTTTTTGCACATATCTCCGGAGCTCAGAATCATGAAGTCTTCCATATAAATACACACCAGAAAAATGTATTCGAGATTCCGATTGGATTAACTTAAAAAAAAACAAAAAAAAAACAAGAGATGGATATCGAAATTTAGGAATTTGCCGAAAAGAAAAAGTTGAGATCAGTGGAACAAATCATTGTATCGATATGTATAATGGAGTTGTATGAAATACTTGAATTGATACCAATGGCTAATTGGTGGACAATATTAAAACCTTATTCTGACACAATGTTCTTACACAATGTTTCTTGGAAGTTTCGTGTCCCATGCTTTCTGAACTCACCACAGAACCATCCCTTAAGTTGACTCTTTTATACCCCATCACATGCCACATCTGTTTTGGCCATTGTGCTCTCACTTCTTGTAAATAGTATTTGTAGGTTGGTAGCTAACTTTAACCTCCTGGAAACCAAGGAAAAAAATTGTGTTCCAATTTCTTTCCATTTTTGATGAAAAGGAAGAGGACGTTCCCAGCATCCCAGCCTATCTGCTGACATATCACTGCAAAGCCCAGGATGTCCTCTTTACAATACAGCAGGAATTGTAGAGAAGCTCAAAAAAAATAAAAGTAGATGCACATGGACGAAATGTCCAGTACAGAGGACACAAGTTAATGGGCTCGATCTCAGGAGGCTATAAGACCTTGCCACAGAGTGAGCACCTCACTTACCTTCTTCAAATACATTAATTTTACCGTTCTTGTCTCATCCAATGCCATAAAATATCCCAATAGATTTTTCCTATGGTTTTAGATGTTGCAATCTACACTGAAACTGTTCCAGCTTTTCAAAATAACTGTAGGTTTGAGATGGTTTGGCTCAGTGTTTGGCAATGAAATGTCTATTGTCTGTAATGTCAGGGGAACTCTGAAGAAAAATTGCTTGAGGTTTCCACTAAAAAATAATGGTCTCCACAGTACAGAAAGCAATATCTGTCTGTAACCCAGACATGTTGAAATAGAAGATGCAGAGAAGGAATAGTGAAGGCATGAAGATGACATACTTAGATGATGTTGACACTTATCCCCGAAAGATCTTTTGTCATTATTTGTCCAAAGAACTCAATTTACAATTTTCCTTTACTTACAAAATGTGATGTATGTTTGAGCATCTATTTTTTTTTTTTAAGTGCCAGGTATAGCCAAAAGTATTTCCCCATATCTGTACATAACGATACATATCCATAGAATAATTTATCTCAGCGCAATGTTTTGTGTCGAGACTTGCTATGATATATGGCGAATATAAAAAAAACACAAAGGTTTTTGTAGAAATGTTGCAATAGCGATAGGACAGGTAAAACAGTTTTATGCTAGTCTATATTTCTTTTATGAATATATGATTTACAAATCCATAATTATGTCAAACCAAACTATAAATATACACAATTGATTACTACTTTGATATGGTATCATTACTCCTAAATAACTTATTGTTCAATAAACATGATGCGATTGTCAAACATAGATCTATTTTGTTTCATGGTATTAACAAACAGAACATGCTTACATTTCCTAAATACACCATACTTCATTTCTGTGTTTCATTGCCAATTTTTTTTCCTACCTTTTGCTACCTTCACAACAACAGATTATAAAAATCGTTGTAATGTCAGTTCGCAGTACTCAGGTCGATGAAATATAATGTTACCAAAAAAATCCTAATTTATGGTTGCATAAAAAACGCTGGAAACTTGTTAAAATCCCAAGAGGGAAAACAAATGACAAGTAAGAACAATCTGATTTGTTTTCACCATTTCTGTCCTTCTATAACTGTGTGAACATTTTCCCGTGATAGAAGTTACTTACAGGATTGTGGTTTGAAGGTTGAGATTTCATTGAGGTAGTCACTCTTGTGGTTGAGGTGAAAAGAATATTAACGTGGGAATTATTGATCAACGCAAAAATGCCAGTTGTTTCAGAGTATTTTTCAGAACATTTACTGGAAATGATCTTTCTTTAGACTCGTATTATTTAGTGAAAAACTAAAATAAGTCCAGACTGTACGTTTGTTTGAAAGGTGTCTTCATCACCTCTTTATTCTTTTTATCTTAATTTAAGTTTTTATTAACTTAAATAATTTGCTGATTACAGGTGCCAAAGAATATTGTGATTAGTAAGAAGAATCAACGGAACATTGGTACAATATTGGGATGTTGTGCTAAACGAAATGCTATCACCATGGAATGTAGAATGTTTCTGTTGATTGTGTCGGAATTATCACCTTTTCCCGAATTGATATCAGTTTCACTTGACGAATATAGCCTCTTGTTTGTACATTTTAATGTAGCCCACTCATTTTATTCAGATATAATTTTTTTTTTTTTAGCTAATTTCACTAGCCCACCTTACTAACAGCCAGGGGGATTAAACACAAAAACACAAAATATGAAAAAAAAACTTTTTTATAAAATAAACCTAGGATGAGGAGGACATTTCCTGTGCGGAAAGCATATAAATAAGGATAGATTAACCTGCAGAGAGAGAACACTCAATAGCACAGCTGGACGTAGCGTGATGTGCTGGATACTCGCTAGATAAACCTGTAGCCAATACATTGAAATCGATAGATTTAGTATAGCATAGTTTGGGAAAGCAACACAATTGATTTTTTGCAATAAGCAGGATCCATGCAAAGTGAAAGCTCTGAAATCCGTGGCATGTTTGAACAATAATCTTTATATGACAGTTATCCACAGTTATATTGATAAAGGCTATGCCAATCAATACAAATGCAGTGTATAGTTAATTCACAAATTCCGCAGTTCTGTACAATAGGTGGACCAACAGACAAGGGTTTGTAAGACAAGATGGACTTACAGGAACAGAGGGTGTTGAGGCCCCTGTTCAAATGAGCTTGGATATATCCCCCACATACAGAGACAGGGGAAATGTATACACAGAACAGGGCTTGGTAGCTTCATGTGTTGCTTCTAAGTGTGTGTGTGGTTGGAGATATTCTGGAGAGTTTTACAGAAGCTTCAACTGTCTAAGAGTTGTGCTAAGAGTTTTCTTTTTTACTGTTACAGGTAAGATTCATCTGTAGGAAAAGGTTACTGATTGCACAAGGTTTGATTTCCTGTTGGTAATTATAAGGCATTTGATTTGATTAGGTAGCTACTTGCTATTGATTGCTGTGTAAATTAGCTATTGTTTGCTAATAAGCAGAGGCCTGCCCAGGTGTTAAACATTCATAGTGGGAGGTGATTTGAGGAGTATATAAGGGCTGTTGTCATTAGCTTGGCTAATAGAGCTTGGTTGCTTCTTTTTTGCCATTCAATGGTTGTTAACAATAAGAAAGGTATATTTTATTCCGAAAAATACATAGTAACCTCTGTGTGATGGTTCTTTCATTCGATTGGTTGGAAAAACCCTTTCTTTTCAGGGACCGACAAAATGATAGGGCTAGATACACCTTTGCCAGTGCCACAAATATAGCAATGTCTTTCTCAATCAACGTAAATGCAATTCTGTGTAGATCTCCTTTCTGTTGCAATAATTACATTTGTGTTGCTAGATAGGCAAATGTCCATTATATGATTATTATTTATTTCTCTCTTTGATATGCAAAAACAAAAAAATGCCAAAATATATGTTATACCAAGTCAGTTGCCTATTATCCACTCCTTTCTTTAGACTTTTGATTGAAATATTCAAGAATTGCCAGATGCCTGGGACACCATTTAGGGTTCTCTGAAGTCTGAAGAGTACTTTAGGCCTTGGTCACTAGGATATTCCACTTTCAACTAGTCACTACTTCGGCAAACCTTCAATACTTTGAGCCAATGACATTCTACTGTCAACTAGCCAATACTTTGGGCCTAGAACTCTAGGACATGCTAGTGGCAAAGAGTCAGTACTTTGGACCAAGGACATTCTATTGCTAACTAGTTAATATTCTTTATATATTTGGTGACATTGTGAATTCAGATGATACAGGGTGCATGATTGCCTCAGAATTTTCCTTGATACATAAATGACTCCAAATTACTTATGCCACAATTTGACTTCTCCTCAGGAATAAAAGCTGCTTTCTCATAAGGATCCTGGTCAATACTCACTATTAGAGGCACAGTATTTAATCCTTCTGTACGCTTTTCATTGTCTTACACACAGGCCGAGGGTCTTTTGCTAGACAGTATAGCAGGCCTGCCTCTGTTGTTCATAGCATGCCATGCTATTCTTCATAGCTTTCCCCAAACCCCTATGCTAATACTTGGATCTAATTTCCTGCCAGGAACATTGAAGGGAGCTCATTTTTCAAGAAACTGACTTATAGCCATAGCTGTTTACTTTGTTCG
Organism: Pelobates fuscus; assembly: GCF_036172605.1. Classification (NCBI taxonomy): domain Eukaryota; kingdom Metazoa; phylum Chordata; class Amphibia; order Anura; family Pelobatidae; genus Pelobates; species Pelobates fuscus. The sequence goes on from NC_086318.1 coordinate 435,762,687, forward strand.
CGTGTCAAAGATAGCTGTCAAGGCAGTGGGCAAGGCCTCAAACACGCTCATATTTATCGAAGCATTTGTGAGAACTTAGATAAGCTTCTTATTAAGGCTGTCCTCAGGTTCATTAATCTCAATTTCTCCAATTACCTCAGTAGATGGAAATGTATTAATCCCTTGAGCTTTCGTAAGCAGTCACAATTCTGTATATTACATATTCTGAGGTAACATTTAATTCCAATATAGGGAAAATGGAAAAAAAACAAATGAATATATTTCTTAATAAAAAAGAATTAACACGCTATACATACTTGAACTTTAATATAAATGAACAAAATTAGTAATTAAAAACCCCATGGATCAAATCGGTTTTACGGAAGTAGAAGTAAATAATTAAATAGTTAAATAAATAATGAGTGTGTGTAAGTCATTGAGTTACATTTCTCACTCTCAATATTTAGTGATATTAGTGGGTGACAAGACATGTGGCACTTACCTCCTATTAGTACATAATAATTATCCTGTGCACTTACCGCCTATTGTTACATGATAATTATTCTGTACAATTACCTCCATTTTTGACGTAACAATTTTCCAGTGCACTTACCTACTATTGTTACATACCCTGAACAAAATTATAAAAGCAACACTTGTTTTTGCCCCCATTTTCACGAATTGAATGCAAAGATCTAAGACTTTTTCTATGTACACAAAAGGCCTATTTCTCTCAAATATTGTTCAAAAATCTGTCTAAATCTGTGTTAGTGAGCACTTCTCCTTTGCCGAGATAATCCATCCACCTCACTGGTATGGCATATCAAGATGCTGATTAGACAGCATGATTATTGCAAAGGTGTGGCATATCAAGATGCTTATTAGACAGCATGATTATTGCAAAGGTGTGCCTTAGGCTGGCCACAATAAAAGGCCCCTCTAAAATGGGCAGTTTTCTCACACAGCACAATGCCACAGATGTCGCAAGTTTTGAGGGAGCGTGCAATTGGCATGCTGACTGCAGGAATGTCCACCAGAGCTGTTGCCCATGAATTGAATGTTCATTTCTCTACCATAAGCCATCTCCAAAGGCGTTTCAGAGAATTTGGCAGTACATCCAATGGCCTCACAACCGCAGACCACATGTAACCACACCAAGCCCAGGACCTCGACATCGAGCATCTTCACCTCCAAGATCATATGAGACAAGCCACCTGGACAGCTGCTGCAACAATCGGTTTGCATAACCAAAGAATTTCTGCACAAAATGTCAGAAACCATCTCAGGGAAGCTCATCTGCATGCTCGTCGTCCTCATCAGGGTCTCGACCTGACTGCAGTTCGTCGTCGTAACCGACTTGAGTGGGCAAATGCTCACATTCGATGGTGTCTTGCACTTTGGAGAGGTGTTCTCTTCACAGATGAATCCTGGTTTGCACTGTACAGGGCATATGGCAGACAACGTGTATGGCATTGTGTGGGTGAGCGGTTTGCTGATGTCAACATTGTGGATTGAGTGGCCCATGGTAGCGGTGGGGTTATGGTATGGGCAGGTGGGGGTATGGGTGGTGGTAGGGGTATGTTATGGACAGCGAACACAGGTGAATTTTATTGATGGCATTTTGAATGCACAGAGATACTGTGACGAGATCCTGAGGCCCATTGTTGTGCCATTCATCCACGACCATCACCTCATGTTGTAGTATGATAATGCACGGCCCCATGTTGCAAGGATCTGTACACAATTCCTGAAAGCTGAAAACATCACAGTTCTTACATGGCCAGCATATTCACTGTACATGTCACCCATTAAGCAGATTTGGGTTGCTCTGGATCGGCTTTTACGATAGTGTGTTCCAGGTCCTGCCAATATCCAGCAACTTCGCACAGCCATTGAAGAGGAGTGCACCAACATTGCACAGGCCACAATCAACAACTTGATCAACTCTATGCGAAGGAGATGTGTTGCACTGTATGAGGCAAATGGTGGTCACACCAGATACTGACTGGTTTTCGGACCCCACCGGGTCCACCCAATACAGTAAAACTGCACATTTTAGAGTGGCCTAAGGCACACCTTTGCAATAATCATGCTGTCTAATCAGCATCTTGATATGCCACACCTGTGAGGCAGATGGATTATCTCGGCAAAGAAGTTCTCACTAAAACAGATTTAGACAGATTTGTGAAAAATATTTGAGAGAAATAGGCCTTTTGTGGACATAGAAAAAGTCTTAGATCTTTGAGTTCAGCTCATGAAAAATGAGGGCAAAATCAAAAGTGTTGCGTTTATAATTTTGTTCAGTGTAGTTACATAGGCGGAAAGGAGACATGTGTCCATCAGGTTCAGCCTTCCTCACATTAGTTTTTGCTGTTGATCCAAAAGAAGGCAAAAAACCCCAGTTTGAAGCACTTCCAATTTTGCAACAAACTAGGAAAAAAAAGAAAGACTGTCAGATTTATCTTTGGATCAAGAAGCTATTACCCTACAGTTGAAAGATTAAATCCTTGAATATTCAGTTTTTGCAAGTATGCATCTAGTTGCTGTTTAAACATGTGTGATAATGTCAGGGGGGCGGCGGTGCTGGACCGGGACCCAGTATGCCTGAAGTTCAGAGTAGGAGTCACAGCGTGGAGGTGGATTAGCAGGGTCTGGTGCAGGGTAACCGCACGCCCCCTGGTGTTGAGCACCAGCGTTTGTGTAGCCACATACCAAGACCCTGAATCAGCTTCAGCGGATACCAGAAACTAGGAGCATGGAAATTAGCAGACCTCCCAGGAGCTGAATAAGGAGGCTCTGCAGCAAGATTGTATCCAGTACTAGAAACAAGGCAAGACTAGAGATAGGCACCAAACATGAAAACAAGACAGAACTAATAGAACCCAGAACCAGAGAAGGATAGTAAGCTAAACCCAGAACATATACACAAGACATGAGGAAAACATGAACATAACATGGGCATGACTGGACAGGACTGTACATGGACTGGGTATGCAAACTAAAACAAGACAAGATAACATAGGCAAAACAAGAGGAGAAATAACTAAGTACTACATATGAAAATCATGGGGATTTAGTCACACTATATGATCATACATTGCATAAGCCTGCCAACAACGCCAATGTACCCCATATCTGGCAGGTCCTACACTGCCTAATGTATGCTAAAACAACCAAAAGACATATATAGCACTTACCTGCAAGAAAGGGCAGAAGCCTTGAGGAGCTGCCTGCAGGGACACTGAAACAGAGAGAATGATGGAAAACACATGGGTGTGGCAACATAAAACAAACATTTAAATGAAACCTGGAGACTGGGAATCCCAGGGATGGAATACAGGAATGAACCCAGAAATCCCAGCATAAAGAAAACCAGACACAGACTAGAAAACCAAAAACCAAGAAAAACTAGAATTGTAACAAGAGTACTGGATACCAGAAGCCAAGGCCAGACATCTCCACAGAACAGAGCAGGACATGACAGATAAAACCACTTCTTCAGGCAGAGAATTCCACATCCTTATTGTTCTTCCAGCAATATCGATTCCAGCTTTGAATTCATCCACAATGGTTTGTATTTGCCCAAAATATATTTGTATAATATTATCATATTATTGATGTGTTCCTGTAATTGTACTCTCCTACAAGATGCACATGCCCCAACATGTGGGGCAACCTGTGTGTTACATTATTATTAGTGTACGCATATATATATATATATATAGGCAACATATTCAGCAGCGCTTTACAATGTAGCCGGGATAATTGACATGTTATTTACATATACAGAATATAACAGAGACAAGATGGGTAGAACGCCTTGCTCAAACAAGCTTACAATCTACGTTTCTATCTATGTGTTTTTGTGTCAGCACTAAAGTTTAGCAAGTTACAATTATTGATTAAGAGTTATATTTTAATGTATCATGACCTATGGTACCTGAGTTAAACCCAATTGAGTAATTAAGAGAATAATAAATCATGACTTTTACTCAAACAAGCTCATAAAGGCTCGCTGGAATTACGCAAACCACCAGCCCCACAAAGAAATAAAATATTAACAGAAACACAAAAATGGAAAGTAAAATTGCCGTATTATATATGGAGCTAATAGCATATATACAGAGCATCTACAACGAGTCGTATAAAGAAGAGACCTTGAATAATGAATGAGTGCCAAGCATTGGGTCAATGGTAACCGAAACTAATGGATGATAATGGGACAAAACATAGAACGCTGCTCATACCAGATCGGGTTATCAAGATCTGTAAATAAATGATACATAGTATTAAGAATTAAAGAGCATTAATGCACAGGAACACCGTGATAATGGTGCAGCCAGCCACATTAATATGGGGAAGGTGCCAGGAGTGTCAGCAATGGCTTTACATGAAAAGTATTATTGAAAGATGGAAGTGAACCTTTAATTTTATTGTAACAACAGAGAAGACACTGAAATGAATAAATATTAGCTGTATTCCAGAAACTATAAAATACTGGATAAACAGTGCAGATATGTCACAGGATTTATTTAAAAACGATATTAAAAGGGTAATATGCTCTGTAGAAAGAAGGTATGCTAAAAATGGCACATAATTGTCAGGGTTGGCTATAGGATCCTCGGCAAGGTGAGAGGCAGCGACCTAACAAAGGAAAATACAGAGGGAAAGGAAGTGGTGTATTACGTGTTAACTAACAGGTAGAATTATGACGTAATAGGACAGACACCGGCAATGGTCAGGAACATGGAGAAAAAAATGTAAGAATGAACTCAGGCATTAGCAAAACAGGCTGCGTTAGGTACACAAGGGTAAGAGAGCAGAACACAGCCAGCAGTGGCAGAACTAATGTGTAGAGGGCCCTGGTGCAAGATTTTTTTTGGGTCCCATCTAGCACAAGGGTGGCCAGAAGGTAGATCCCCATCTATCGAACTCCCTCCATCCTACCTTGGACTCCTTCAGATGCTGGCTGGACCTGATGGACGTGTGAGTCAGGAGCTGTCTCTTTCTTTGGTCTCCCCACTCCTGTACTTCCTCTTTGTCTCCTGTGTGGCTCCCTTTTATATGTGGTGGAAGGGACCTTGTGTCACTTCCTCCTGGAATTGCAGCTAGTTTCAGCTACAAAACGTCTTCCATATTAAACAAATTAATTGGGATAAAGTAGTATAATTAACACCCTGAGGCAAGTGTAATGGATCCAGGAGCTAGTTCACTAGGAAAGGCTATTTATTGGAATATCACTAGTGTTGACATATATTCGGATGCAAATAGATCAAGTAATCCAGGATAAATTGCAGCACTTATATATATGGGGTGTATGTCTTTAAATCTGCTAAAGACAGAGTCAATTTGATACACGCCAAATGCTATACTTTGTGCAAAAAGATTTAAACCACATAAAAGGTATAGAAAGACAGTATAAGGAGCTGTTTCCTATAGCATAATAAGATTGATGGTATATAATATCACAGTTATATATGGTATATAGGTCTTTAAATCTGTTAAAGGCAGAATAAGTAGAGTATGTACCAGATGTTATACTTTGTAGCAAAAAGATATAAACCTTATGGAATAGAAATACAGTATATAGAACTGTATTCCATAATGCAATAAAATTAGGTATCGCTTTAAAACACTTACATCAAATAAATTGAGGAAAATAGATACAATTAAAAAAATGAATACAAAGTTTATTAAGCATAATAATTGTATCAAATGTATAAAAATACTAAAAGTACTAAAAATATAAAAATATAAGCCAGGAACGGTTGGCAAGAATATTACCAGCAATGAAGTAGTTCTTATTCCAAGTTAACCACAGAGACCGGCTAGGACTGATGTAGATAGTTTGTTGCTAAAAAAAGAAATCTCTAGCCGTCGGCCGTTTGTGAGGTTGGCGTGCGTCCCAGACCTCACTCTGAGTGATGCACGCTGCTGGCCGATCGGTCCCCAGATCTTGGGATGTTTTTTTCTCGGTAGATGTAGAACCCTTGTTGCTGGTTTCAAAGTCTGCATCCGTATCCTGCTTAGTCTGTTGCTGTCTAACGCGTTTCGTAGGTGTCAGCCCCACTTCTTCAGAGACGGGATGGAGATTCATTGATCCACAGTGATTTAAAAATACATCTGGCTAATTGCAAATGAATTACAATACTTTTGCACAATGATTACTTATGAGAATTGTATATTAAATCGTTAAATCTTGATGCACAAATAAAAATTCTAATTCATTATTTTGGTGTACAAATAAATCAATAAAATTACAAATACAAATATTAAAAACATTAGGAATATTTATAAAACATATCTGTAGAAATATACATACATAAAACAAAATATCTATAAGAATATATATATATATAAATAACAATGAGTATATATAAAAAAGAGTATGTAAGTATACAGAAATGCTAGGATTGTTTCTATTTCGGATACCTACAATTTATAACGATACTACGCAATAATAATAAATTGGTTTAATTTGTGTGTACATAAATTGAATATCTCAGAAATGGTGTATAGTTATATAACAGACCTTAGACCTTAATATGGGTAGCACAACAATAATTACACCTGAGGAACAGTACATTGAGATTTTAAAATTGAAGTTCTGGTATAGAAAATTAATTCATCAAAAAATATTTTAAATTAATTAAAAATAAATAAATAAATAAATAAATAAAATAAAAATAAAATAAAAATATATATATATATTTTTTAAAATAATCAACCAAGATGGAGGGCAATTTCATTATTATGATCAATGCCTAACGTTGGGAAACAGGAGAGGAAAAGGAAGCTAGAGAAAAAGACAAAATTGGACAAAATTGATTGGATGTTAGTCATAAATTATTATTATAAATGTATCAACCGATCTAGAGGTAGAAAAAGATATTGAGGACTTGTGCAAATTGGTGCAATGAGATGAGATACAGTAAGATATGATAAGATAGTATAATAGAATACATTAGGATATAGAACATGTGAACATGTAAAACGTGTGACATAATATAGTGTGTCATACGTAGGGGGTTGGTTTACCTCTATGTTGCAACCGTATCTCGGATAATTTATAAATTATTAAAAAACAAGGTAGGAATGACTGAAGTGTAATCTAATAGATGAATCAACTAGTGATAGTGCTCTTTCTAGGTTCCGTCTGTGTATCGTGGACGGATGGGTATAGGTGTATATAGATGAACATATAAATAGCATGGTGAACTCCTAGATTCTCAAAACCAATTTTAAAATAGTAATAAAATAATATAATAAAATAATATAGTATTGGAAGTGATGGCGTGTGATATATATACACAGAGTCAAATGGTGTATATGGATCTAGGAGTGTGCAAATAGATATATGCATAATTATGAATAAATATAAATAAATATGAATCTAGAAAAATGATTGAATAAATATGCTAGGTGTGTGTTTGTAAATTTACATGGGAGAGTGAGGACTATAAGTGTTGAGAGAACCGTGTCTAATTTGGTAAAGTGCAGCTGCATACAGTAAGAAAAAAACTAAAATCTATAAAAAGGCACATTCTATAGAAAGGCGTTGAGTTCAAAGTCTATGTTTAGACCTTTGGGGACTAGAGTCTCTAAGTTGAATATCTACCTTGCTTCAATTTGATCTAAATTTCTTTCCATGTCCCCACCTCTCCAATGTACATTCACTTTCTCGATGGGTAGGAATTTCAGTCCCGTAGGGTCTCCTCCATGAAATTCCTGAAAGTGTTTGTAAAGATTATGTGTTTGGAGTCCCCTCTTGATGTTGCGGATATGTTCTGCTATTCTGGTTTTCAGAGGTCTTTTTGTTCGTCCTACATATTGTTTGGAACAAGGACATGTGATGAGGTAGATTACTCCTACTGTGTCGCAATTCATATTTGTTTGCAGATTGTATTCTTCAATGTTATTTGTGGATTTGAATTTCGTAATTTCCAATTCCACAGAAGGATTGTTCTTACATGCTATGCATTTAGTACATCTTCTGAAGCCCCTGGTTATTGTTCTGTCCTGGATGTCGTGAGAAGATTTCAGAGGTGGGGCCAACATGAGTTGTAGGTTCGGTGCTTTGGTGAAAATGATTTGTGGTTTGGAGTCTAAAATGTTGGTGAGTGTGGGATCACTTCTAAGGATATTCCAATGTTTCTTTAAGATCTTCTCTATGATACGAGATTGGTGGTTGAATTTAGTTATGAAAACAGGTGCTGATTTGTATGTATCGATGGTCTTAATCTTATTCTTCAGAGTGTCCTCTCTTGGGATAGTCAAGGCTTTTTTTCTGGCTTCAGTCAGTAATGCTGTAGGGTATCCTTTGACTAGGAATCTCTGTTCTGTTTCTTCCATTTGCTCTTCGCATGTTTCCATTTTTGAACAGTTTCTTCTGATCCTCCTAAATTGATTGTGTGGGATATTCTTCAGCCAGGTATGTTTGTGATGACTATTAAAAGGGATAAAACTAAATTAATTGGGATAGACTGTGATTGCCCAGTCATGCTGTTAAAGGACCATCGCGCCCAACTGGGCTCATGTTCAGCAATACTTATCAGTTGGCCCTAAATGCATGGGATACCCGATGGGCCCGCTGATCTTTCGGGCCCTAGTGCATCCGCACTGGCTGAACCGGTGGTAGTTCCGCCACTGATAGTCAGGTAGACTGGGTAAAAATAATAGTGAAACAAGATCAGGGCAAAATATCCCCAAGGATTCTGGAACCATGAATGGGCCTCAATGAGCCTGGGAACTCTCTTTAACCCCTCAAGGACCAAACTTCTGGAATAAAAGGGAATCATGACATGTCACACATGTCATGTGTCCTTAAGAGGTGGTCCTGATTAATTGATTCTGGTTCCTGAAGGTGATTAATACTTAAAATATAAACACACCCCAAACTCAGGTAGAAAAAAAGGGAGCGAATAACCAGAAAGGCAGCACCTGGGCTACCCACAGTCAATCTCATAAGAAACCTTCTGGAGTCCTCCCAGGAGAGCAGGCCTCACAATGGCATGGTGAGCTGAGCAGATAATCAGAAAGTGGGAAACACGGGTTCAAGATGATAAGTTAACACGTGGACCGGCAGGGTTACCCATGTAATCAGGAATTGGGGAGCATTGACAATGTTTGGACCAAAATAGCCATGTTGAACTTGCAACGCTTCTATTCTCTGTTTAGGAAACTAACCCCCAAAAATGGAAATCGTAGGCTAAAATAGTCGAACGGATACCATTTTCCAAATGTTCTCCATCTCAAAATTTTTAAAGCTTCAATATTTTTCTCCTAAAATTTACATTTCCTGTCTGTTTTTTCCACAAATTACAGTTTATTGAACAAATCCAATGCTTTTTGTTATTTTCACAAAAGAATTGTAGATGCATGAAGCTGGCTCCAGGAGAGACGTAATAGACAAAGTGAAGAAATGCTAAAGAGAAGTCTGGGATACAGAGTCCCTGGTGTAGATATAGGAAACAAAATCACAAATTATGCCTTTAATAAGAAATAGGCAGATCTGACTGTTCAATCTGCTGGTAGAATCCAAATTGACTCTCTCTTGGTTTGTACACATGACCGTACCGTACAGTAGAATGGTTTGTAAAATTGTATGTAGCTTGTTTAAATTAACACAACGTGTGTGAAGATCCATAAAGTAATAAATCCTGCACACGGCAGCTTACTGGTAGATGAGCATCGGAAATGTACATGCCGTGTAAATGCCGTGTAAATGCCGTGTGACAATCTCTGGCTGTGCCATCCTCCTGTCCTCATGGTGAAGAGACCAAACAAGCCTATAAATGAAGGACTTCAGACTGGTTAAGTTGAGCAGATGTTTGGCAGTGGAATGCTGCTTTTTGGTTTATTTTCCCAAATGAGCCAGTACACCTCAGATCTGTCTCTACCACAAGCATCTGAAGCTAGATTCTATTAGATAAATTTCCATCAAAGTAAATAGAGAACTGCTGTATTTTTAACAAATTTGAGTTTATCTCTGGTAATAAAATCCAGCCTTAAGGTCTTTGCTACCCGTGGTTGAACATGCCTGCTGTATACAGGGTATATCAAATTAGTAAATGATGATGATGATGATGATGAAGGTATAGACCTATGATTACAAAAAGAGAAGTCCTGCGCTCACTCCCATCACTCCTGGGCGGCAGCAATGACCAGAGTACACATCAGCGAGTCCTACACTGACCCTTTACCTTGCTTCCTTGAGCTTCTGGCAAAGATATCTCTAATGAGACAGAAAGGGGCATTTTTTTATATATACCCCTATATACTTATTAACCCTTAATAGGGAACACATGGGATGGGCGGCAACATTGTAACCAGGCTGTGTGATACAAAGTAAATACAAATACAAAAAGAGAATTCATGCACTCACTCCCATCACTCCTGGGAGGCAGCAATGATCACAGTACACATCAACCCCAATATATAGTCAGGGCCGCCATCAGAAATTTTGGGGCCCCTGACAAAGCACAAGGTCTGGGGCCCCCGGGCCCGCCCACGCCCTACCCAGTCCGCTGACAATGATGCGGGACTGAATGTGGTGTGTATAGTGGAAGTGAAATGTAGTAATGGGTGTAGTGTTTGTGTGTATTAGATACTGTTTGTGCAGTGAATGCAGAGTGTGTGTTTGTGTAGCGGATGCAGTGTGTATACGGAATGCAGAGTGTGTTTGAGTAGTGGATGTAGTGTGTGTACAGTGATGTAGTGGATGTGTTTGTGTGTACTAGATGCATTGTGTTTAGGTGATGCAGTGTCTGTAGTGGATGTAGGGTGTGTATTAGACGCAGTGTCTGTGTATAGTGAATGCAGAGTGTTTCAATGTGTGGTGGATGTAGTGTGTGTACTGTGAATACAGGATGTTTGTGTAGTGGGTGCTGTGTGTATAGTTAATGCAGAGTGTGTGTCAGTGTAGTGAATGTAGTGTGTGTAATAAATGCAGTATGTGTTAGTGTAGTGAATTCGGTGTGTGTTAGTGTGTAATGAATGCAGAGTGTGTGTGTTAGTGCAGTGAATGTAGAGTGTGTGCCAATGTGTAGTGAATGCAGAGTGTGTGTGTGTTGTACTTGTGAATGCAGAGAGTGTGTTAGTGTGTAGGCAATGCAGTGTGTGTGTCAGTGTAGTGTATGCAGTGTGTGTCAGTGTAGTGGATGCAGTGTGTGTCAGTGTAGTGGATGCCGTGTGTGTCAGTGTAGTGAATGCAGTGTGTGTCAGTGTAGTGGATGCAGTGTGTGTCAGCGTAGTGGATGCAGTGTGTGTCAGTGTAGTGGATGCAGTGTGTGTCAGTGTAGTGGATGCAGTGTGTGTCAGTGTAGTGTAAGCAGTGTGTGTCAGTGTAGTGGATGCAGTGTGTGTCAGTGTAGTGGATGCAGTGTGTGTCAGTGTAGTGGATGCAGTGTGTGTGTCAGTGTAGTGGATGCAGTGTGTGTGTGTCAGTGTAGTGAATGCAGTGTGTGTCAGTGTAGTTGATGCAGTGTGTGTCAGTGTAGTGGATGCAGTGTGGGTCAGTGTAGTGGATGCAGTGTGCGTCAGTGTAGTGAATGCAGTGTGCGTCAGTGTAGTGAATGCAGTGTGCGTCAGTGTAGTGGATGCAGTGTGTGTCAGTGTAGTGGATGCAGTATGTGTCAGTGTAGTGGATGCAGTGTGTGTCAGTGTAGTGGATGCAGTGTGTGTGTCAGTGTAGTGGATGCAGTGTGTGTCAGTGTAGTGGATGCAGTGTGTGTCAGTGTAGTGGATGCAGTGTGTGTGTCAGTGTAGTGGATGCAGTGTGTGTCGGTGTAGTGTAAGCAGTGTGTGTCAGTGTAGTGGATGCAGTGTGTGTCAGTGTAGTGGATGCAGTGTGTGTCAGTGTAGTGGATGCAGTGTGTGTCAGTTTAGTGGATGCAGAGTGTGTGTCAGTGTAGTGGATGCAGAGTGTGTGTCAGTGTAGTGGATGCAGAGTGTGTGTCAGTGTAGTGGATGCAGTGTGGGTCAGTGTAGTGGATGCAGTGTGTGTGTCAGTGTAGTGGATGCAGTGTGTGTGTGTCAGTGTAGTGAATGCAGTGTGTGTCAGTGTAGTTGATGCAGTGTGTGTCAGTGTAGTGGATGCAGTGTGGGTCAGTGTAGTGTAAGCAGTGTGGGTCAGTGTAGTGTAAGCAGTGTGGGTCAGTGTAGTGGATGCAGTGTATGTCAGTGTAGTGGATGCAGTGTGTGTCAGTGTAGTGTAAGCAGTGTGGGTCAGTGTAGTGGATGCAGTGTGGGTCAGTGTAGTGTAAGCAGTGTGGGTCAGTGTAGTGGATGCAGTGTGGGTCAGTGTAGTGTAAGCAGTGTGGGTCAGTGTAGTGTAAGCAGTGTGGGTCAGTGTAGTGTAAGCAGTGTGGGTCAGTGTAGTGGATGCAGTGTGTGTCAGTGTAGTGGATGCAGTGTGTGTCAGTGTAGTGTAAGCAGTGTGTGTGTGTAAATGTGCAATCTGTGGAGGGGGAGGGGTGGGGAAAGTGGCATTTTTACATTAATTTTATAATTGTATATTAAATTAATTAAATGTTTCTCCCCCCTCCCTGCTTCTTACCTGTGTCCAGGGAGAGGGGAGATTCCATCCTTGGTGGTCCGGTGGCATGAAGGGGCCCCCGGCCCCCAGTTACCGCAGAGGGGGCCCAGCACACAGCTTCTTCACATTCTGCTCATTGCCTCCAATAACTCTCGCGAGACCCGCGGAGCGTTGCCATGGCAACCGGGTCTCGCGAGAGTTAATAGAAGAGAGAAGAGGAGAAGCTGTGTGCTGGGCCCCCTCTGCGGTAACAGGGAGCCGGGGGGCCCGCGGCTGCACACATAGATAGCGATATTCGCTATCTATGTGTGCAGAGAATGAAAGAGGGGCCCAGGACTGCCAGAGCAGTCCGGGCCCCCCAGGGCCGCCGGGCCCGTGACAACCGTCATGGTTGTCACCCCCTGATGGCGGCCCTGTATATAGTTAATAACCAAAGAAAAAAAAGTTACCTGCGCTCTCTCCTTAATCCCTATGTATATTTAGACAAATGGAGGTCATTTAATTACTCCAATGGCTACTGGAGGGAATGCCCACCTGCCAACATCAAAGCAGACCCCCCCTAGACGGGTCCTACTCTGACCCTTTACCTTGCTTCCTTGAACTTCTGGCAAAGATATCTCCATTGAGACAGAGGGGGTACATTTGAGTTTATCTCTGGTAATAAAATCCAGCATTAAGGTGTTTGCTACCTGTGGTTGAACATGCCTGCTGTATACAGGGTATATCAAATTAGTAAATGATGATGATGATGATGGTCTAGATACCTATTATGCCACTTTGGCAATCACAGTCTTCCCCAATTAATTTGCTTAATATGGAAGAAGGTTTGTAGCTGAAACAAGCTGAATATTTTACCTAATTAAGAGGAAAATGTTTGTTTTTAGGCTCTTTATGGAGACGGGATTGAACAGTGAAAAGAACAGAGGTAACTGTGACGTAACATTGTTTGCAGGGATAAACAGGATCCCTGTAGGGAAATGTTAAAATACTAGAAATCGTGTTATAGATAACCGAAAAAATAAACACATTTCTGGATTAATAATAAATTCAATATTCATCTTATAAATAGCTAAACAATACACATTCCTCCACATTTTACATTTACTGATGTTTTCTACCTGGATAGAGCAACACAAACAAAAACTGCTTAAAGTGACACTAGAGACACCCAGACCACTTCAGCTCATTGCTCCTCCCCACTCCTAACCAATACTGGGAAAACAGGGGTAGTAAAAAAATAAATAAATCTATATTTATATATCATATATTTATTAAATATATTTTTTTTTTTACTCCTCTTCTTTCCTCTATTGGTCACTTCTCACTTGATCTTTGAATACAGTAAATATTTGCTTGCCATTTCACATTTTGTTAGGTTCGTGACTCGGCTACAGTTTGACACAAAGTTTGAGAGATCCACCAATTCAATCAATCTCCCGTTCGGCCCAAATGTGGACGCATTGCGTTCGGTAAGAAACAAATCTCCAAGTCTATCACTTATTGTTCATTTCTGGGGTACCGATTTAACACCAAGTTACGTGAAGTGAACCTGTTTCCAATCTCCCTTCTTTTGCTCAGCGTGTCCAACACTTAGACAATAATGCATTGCAGTGTTTTTTGTCTATCCTTGTCAGTGAGCTTCAATTGAAAGTACTAGTCAAACAGACATCTCCATTCCTTGCTATTTAATCAAAGTGTTTTGGATGAGAAGAAAGCTACCTACCTGTACCAAGACAGATAGTGTTGGAATACAAACCTACCAAAAACCTAGACAGAATAACGTAATAAAGGTGCAACGTAGAATGCCCTTTGAATAGAATTAAGAAAAATCTCACCTGTTAACCAGAATGTATCTAGAGAAAGAAATTTGCTGTTAGAACTTTCATTAGAAACATTTTTGCGAATTGTGTAGATGGATAGGTGGTTTTATAAATGATAGAAGCTCTAGAGCTGGTCTAGGGTGGAATATGCAGCATTGTATCTATTGTATGTGTACATTCTAAATATAAGTATAATAGAATGCTTTGACCATTCGCATACTGCTTCTGGAGAAATCCGAACCTAATCCAAAGTTAGATATTTTATGAAATGTTAAATGTTTAATGTGCCAAAAAGCACATTATCAGGCAGAGGGTACACAGGTCAGATAGACAGCATTAATGTTTCAGTTGGAGAGAGCCGATATTTTGCTTTAATAATTTTAATGGGATGAGAGGTAAAGAATATGGAACGGAGGTGATGATGCTTGTTAATACTGAGCAGTGTGTCGTTTTGCACAAGGCAAAGCTCCCAAATTTGTGTTAGAAGCAAATTACATTCCCTTACATAATTCGCCTTTAATCTAAATATAAGCTTCTCTAACGGCCGCTTTGAAACAAAAATGGAAATGTTTACAAAATGTGACGAATGATGCCAGGACTGCAGATTCTCAATTATGCAAATCGAACTACTTTATTGTAAAGTGAGGAATGTTCCAGGGTGCAAATGGCAAATTCCTCTAGAAAATGCTGCACAGAACATTAATTAGCTTCTCGCATTATAGGTATAATCACAGCCTCCAACTGAGAGCTACCATTATACTTGGAAGACCCGAGCACGTATTACGATATTAATATTTGCAGTGATTATTGTTAATGTTCAATGCCATTCTTGTCTATTATTTCAGTCAGAGCATCACTTTACTTTCACTTGAAATTCCGCATCATATTGCTCGGCAACAGTAATAATAGAAAAACAAAAACAAAAGTGAAAAGTACTTAAATGTTACATAATTAAAAAAAAGAAACATTTTTTAAAGTACTTAGTTGCAAAATGTAACGTTAAAGCAATAAAACATCATTAGCAGATCGTGATTTGACAATTTTTTTGACAAAGGATGCCGTAGTTTTACACGTTATATTCACACACATCTTGAATAGACTATTCTTAAAGGACCACTATAGTGCCAGGAAAACAAACTTGTTTTCCTGTCACTATAAGGTTATTAGGTCCCCCCCAACCCTCAGGGCCCCCTCCCGCTGGGCTGAAGGACTTGAAACCCCTTCAGCCACTTACCTTTCTCCAGCGCCAGGCTTCCTCAGCGCGGGTGACCTCTCCTCCTCCTGCCGACGTCTTAATGCCTTCCTGCGGACGTCCAGCGTCTTCTCAATGTGATTTTCACAGTGAGAATCGCAGTAGCGCCTCTAGCGGCTGTCAATGAGACAGCCACTAGAGGCTAGATTAACCCTAGTGTAAACATAGCAGTTTCTCTGAGGGGTTAAAATTAGAGGGACCTGGCACCCAGACCACTTCATTGAGTTGAAGTGGTTTGGGTGCCTATAGTGGTCCTTTAAGCGTCATGATCACCCCTGACAGTATGCCCTCAGTGCTAGGAACCATGTTCTATTGGAGTTTGCTTCTTTCAGTACCATCAAGTTTGCAAGCAGACTGGACCTTCTGATCTGAAATCTCAGCAATTCTGCACTTTTTGGTTTGATTTGTGAAATTTTATTTGTGAGGTTTATTAATTTTTTTTTTCCATGATCCTTGTTTTTAGATTTTACAGTTTGTAACATCTTGCCATATTGTTTTTGTTTTCTTTTTCTCCTACATTTGCTGTGAATTGTCTACTTTACAGATTTCTACTTTATATATATATTCATGTTTCAATTTTTTTTATTGACTTTTTCATCAACATAAAAAAGAATTAGACATCAACAATCACATTGTGCATCTCATACCTTTTTAATACAAAGCAAAGTAATAGCCAGGTCATATTTACATATGTTTCACACATGACCGAGGTGGAAGTAAATTGTATTCATCAGGATATAACAAATGTAAGCAGTATCAAGGTATAACAATATATAATACTGCAACAAGGTATTGGGGAACATATGTGCAGAATTCTGTGGCACTAGATACCACCTCATATTGAAGTTTGGAGTCCGTTTCCCAATGGTCAATGTTTCTAGATACCTCTATAAATTGCAAAGCGACCTTGTGCAATTGTGTGTCATCACCTTTTTTTTCTCTCCTTAAGTGTAAAGGGTAATCCAGACGTTGACCCCTTGCTCACGGTGCCTAGAGTGATATTGGCTATATCTCACTGATGATACCTTACAAGGTTGAAACGATCGTCTGGGGTTGCCGTATCTCTCGTGCAGAGGGAATTGATAAGCTTCAGAGTATAGGTGACGGTCTGGCGAGTATAGATGGAGGGAATTCAATGGGGCCAATTTTTATTTATGAAAATGGGCTATGAGTTGGTCTACTCAACAGACAGAGAAATTGGTGGTTTGTGGCTCTTTAACTGCCGGTGGTGCAAATATGGTGGGACCCACATCAGTTGATGAGTGGTAAATGGGGCAACAAGCCACCAAAACCTTGGCACATAGCTTTGTGTCTATATTTGGTAGGGAGATGGACCTGAAGTTGGCTCTAGTATTGGGTGTTTTTCCCAGTTTGGGAAGTACAATTATATGCGCTTCTAAAATCTCCCGGGGGGATCTTCCAAGATGCAAATATGTTGTTGAATAAGTCGGTAAGGTGTGAGATTGTTTTTGGGTCATGGAGAGAATCGTTTTGTGAACCTCCTCTTAAGTGAATGGGTTTTACAATACTGATTTTTGTACCTTAGATACTTGAGTTATTTCTGCCAAGAAGGTATTTACTTCTGGTTCAGTTGGTTGGTGGATTCCTTTCTCTACAGCTAGGTTCTTTGGAATTTCCCCACGCTGTGTAAAATGACTCCAGGATTCCAAGCCAACCAATCAGAGTGCTGTCACAGTTAAATGTAGAGACTTACCTGTCAGTCTCTTTATTTACCTGTCAGAGCACTCTGAATTGAGATCAACCAATTAGAGTGCTCTGAGTAAAGTTGCAGGACGTGGGAAGGCTTTATAAGCTTTTCCCCATCCTGCGGAGCTCAGTCTGTGCGGTGCCCTCGCTGGATGAAGATGGATTATTTTTTGGGGGCATCTGGATTTTCTTCTTCTGTGTGTTTTTTTTTTTGACGCTCCGTTTTTTTGTTTTTTTCGATGGGAATTATGACTTTTTATTTGGCCTTTTTTGGGGCTGAAAAAAAAGGTTTAAGAAACAATAAGACATCTAATGGTAAGTATATATATTTTTTTATTTACAGGTATTTAGTTTTTTGTTCCCCCCTCACTATTTTTAGAGTGAGGGGGTAGGCACGATTTAATTTTATTGAGGGGGGTCGAGGGGGGGTGACTAGGGATTTGGGGACCCTTAGTCACTTGTGGAGGGAGTAATTTTTATATTTAGCCCCAACCTGCCGCTCATGGGTGGGGGCTGGTGGGAAACAATAGGTCCCCCCCCTTATTTTCATTTAGGGACCCCACCCGCCAAGCCATGGGTGGGGACCTGGGGGGCATTAGGTCCCCCCCTTTTATTTAAATAGGGTCCACACCCGCCGCTCATGGGTGGGGACATTAGGTCCCCCCCCACTTTATTTAATTATTTCAAGTCCCCACACGCCGGTATGGGTGGGGAACTGGGGGGGACATTAGGTCCCCCCATTATTTATTTAATTAAGGTCCCCACCTAACGGTCATGGGTGGGAGCCTGGGGGAAACACTAGTATCCCTGTTTATATTAATAGCCCCCACCCGTGGGTCATTTTAGTTTAATTTGGGTTCCCCACCACTAGCAATTGTTTTAAATGACAGCAAGCAGCCACTGGCTGCATGCGGGAGGGGCAGTAGGGGCATGTGGGATGATTTAACCTCCCTTTTTTATAGTGACCCCATAGATTTTAATGCAGGGGAGGGTAGGAATTAATATTATTTATTACAAAGAGGGAGCTGGTTTTCGGACGAAATTCGGAATGGAAGAATTACAATTTTTTTGTATAAATTTATGTGTACGAAACGAAAATTTCACTGGTGCACATGTCTACTTAGTACTAAGATTTTTTTTCTAACACTATCTTCTGGCAATCTGAAAAATAGAAAAAGAAATTATATTCTCAAATCAATATTATGATGCATAAATTATGTAACGGACACCTTCCGTTGACGGATGCTCCTAGCGTTTCCTGAGGACTCCCAGCACTGCAGACGACACCACAACCACCGCAGACTCCACACCCACCATAGCTTAACTGGAGCCGCGCCGTCTTCCTTCCACCCTGTATGAACCTCCAGCATCCAGGACCGTGTGGGGAAGACCTCTCCTCCAAGGAGAGCGTAACTGGAACCAACTCTCAAAAGAGCTAAGTGATTAAAGCTCCAGGGAATATGCAGCGCAAAGTAATCCCCAGTGTGAATATAGCTGTACCCTCCAAGCACGAGACAAGACTACGTGTTGAGGGTGAAGAAGAACTCTGTTTTAATTACACACACTCGGCTTTTATGCAATTCTCCCCTGCAAGGGAGACGTCCACAAACAATTATGCATTACCCAATCACACAATGGTTACATCCCACAGATTCCCTCCTCTTAGCCTGAGAGGTAACCCAATTATAAGTACAGTTTAAACATACATTTTACCCAACTTTCATAACTCTAAAACCATACATCCAATATTAATAACAGTTACATATTATTAATCAGCACATTCCAAATACAAACATACCCAAAAATCATTTGAATCCGTTCAGGCGATAGGTATAAGTCCTTTATGACTGACCGCAAGCACATTTTCATGCCCAAAACAGTTCCATGGATTTGGGCTGTGCGGTCGGTCTATTTTACACCGAGAAAACGACTAAGTCCCATTCGAACGAGCGTTCGAATCTTTGAACGGGACTTAGTCTCCAGCCGCAGTGTCGAAGTAGGTACGGGTCCATAGATTTGACTGCACACACCGCTGACCGCGTTCGAACAAGTTAAAATGGCCTCCGCCACGTGTTCGTTTGTCGATTGGCGGCCACTTCGACGACTTCGGCACTTCGACGGCTTCGGCACTTCGACTGCATTCGAAGTGCCAGTTTAAAAGTTGTAAATCTGCTCCAAAGCATTTAAAGGGCCAGGAACAGCATACAAAAATCCATTATGCCCAAATGTAAGTCTTAAAGGGCAATACATTCCAGGGCCATAGTCGCAGGGCAGGAGGCTAGCGAAAAGTCCTCTCCAATGCCCAGTGGTAAATGGCAGTTTGTCACAAATTACATATATTTTAAATTGTTCCTCTTTTATGTGTAATTACTCTATTAGGATTTAGTTATTTTTTTTTTTTATAATAAATCCATATAATATGTACCATAATGATATACAATATAATTACATTGTTTATTAAAATACCTATATAATGTATTATTTTTATGTATGCAGCTTTTTTTAAAACTTACTATCAACATTTTTTTCTTTTTATCGTTAATGACTCTATCAATTTGTGTTCATTCCAGATTACTCTAGGACTTACATGCGCGTTCTCCTAATGGACTCATTACCAGTTCATAGATGGGAGTTATTAAAGTGAACCTGTCACTCCAGGTGCAACATTAGCTATAACATCTCCCACGGCAGTATATAATTTATCATGAAAATAAAGTTTACATTTAATGGCTTTGAGAAATGTTACAGTGTTACTTACCTCCGGCCATTGCTTCAGTGCCCCCATTCCAGAGCAATCCATGTATGTAACACTCCTATAACCCCCACCTTCTACACCACCTCTCTCTGTAGAATTTGTTTGAGAACACTTCTGCAAGCAACGCAATACTCATTGATGACACAGATATTCCATCTCGTTGTATCAGAACATCTTAGATATCTCCTGCAGACATAAATGTTCCGTCCAGGAAAGTAACAGGGAGCAAAGAACCAGGAGGTGCGAGTTCTCTTGTCTTGCATGTCACCTTCTGCACCACTAGCTCTAATGCAGAGAATCGATTGACAGGAATGAAGAATATGAAGAACAGGTCTTAATTCTTAAGGACACATGATGGAAATGTTACTGTAATCCTGGCCTCTTATTTCTGAAGCTGTGTCCTTAATTAAGCAGGAAGTGCCCGTAGTGGCTGTTTTGTATTTAATTCGTTATCTGCTTCTGAAGTGTTGGGAGGGAAATGTTAGGTTGAAGGCTGTTCATATTCCAGGTTATCGTAATGACATTTTGGATTCACGTTCCCTGTGGTGCTGTTTTCTAGAAGAGGCTTTGAAGGCAGCATTGGACTGGGAAGCGTGTCCACTGGGAATTCTCATGGACCCTTGCATCATGAATCTGATGGCATTGGTGTTCCTTGGTTCCTTCCACCCAGATAACATATATTAAGATGTGGGATAGCTGATTTTCTGTGGCTCTGTTTGGAGGTGGCTTTGCAGATGGTCAGAGTAGGATTGTGTCCACATTGTCTTATTTATCAAAGCTCATGGACTCACAGCTTTCTGGGGCTCTGAAATCTATTCTGTTCTTTGTTTTGGGTCAGTTTGTTAGATGCATTGTGGTGCTTACTGTCAGGCCCCCTGGCCTCTCGCGGCTGCTCCTGTTGCCGCGGGTCCTGACGGCACTTGTCCTGTCAGGCCCCCTGCCCGCTGGCACTGATCCTGTCAGGCCTATTAGCCACTCGCCGCTCCTGGCAGCTCCTTTTTGTGTTTGTCCCTTCGTCATTCCTTCTGATGCTGCATGCTTGTGGGCAGCATGCTTAAAGGACCACTATAGTGCCAGGAAAACATACTCGTTTTCCTGGCACTATAGTGCCCTGAGGGTGCCCCCACCCTCAGGGTCCCCCTCCCGCCGGGCTCTGGGGAGAGGAAAGGGGTTAAAACTTACCTTTCTCCAGCGCCGGGCGGGGAGCTCTTCTCCTCCGATCCTCCTCCTCTCCTCCCATTCGGCTGAATGCGCGTATTCAGCCGGTCTCATAGGAAAGCATTATCAATGCTTTCCTATGGACGCTTGCGTGCTCTCACTGTGATTTTCACAGTGAGAATCACGCAAGCGCCTCTAGCGGCTGTCAGTGAGACAGCCACTAGAGGATTTTAGGGCTGGATTAACCCATTTATACACATAGCAGTTTCTCTGAAACTGCTATGTTTATAAAAAAATGGGTTAACCCTAGCTGGACCTGGCACCCAGACCACTTCATTAAGCTGAAGTTGTCTGGGTGCCTAGAGTGGTCATTTAAATATGCGCCCGAGTCAGCCACCTGACACGGCGCATAATGATGACATCAGGGCTCAAACTGGAAGGGTCAAATACCTTCCACGTGTTCCAGAAGTAGTCTCAGAATATTTAAACTTACCTCCTCCGTGCCTTGCTACCCCGTTGTGGTCTTCTGATAGCCCAATAGTGCGTTTACTCTGTCTGATCGTTGGTTACCGAATTTTGGCTCTGTCTCTTATTTACTCTCTCTTCTCTGATCCATGACCTATTGTTGTTCTGTATCTCTATACTCATTTGACTTTGGCTTGTACATGGAACTCTCTCCTTTTGCATAGCCCGGCCACTCTAAGGACAGGTATTGCAATTGCTCCTCTTGTGATCTGTCCTTGTGTCTGGTTCCGGAACCGTGGCACTTACAAGAGGATGTATAAGAGGAAGCTTTGCGCTAAGAACCTTACTTGGACATTTTTGGATAAGCTTTTCAAACAATGTGATATTTAGAAAAAATATTTTAACATTTTAATATGTTTTGATACATTAATATATTTTTTATATATAATACATTTTTTGATATTTTGGTATTTAACATTTTTTTTTTCAAGTTTAGAAGAAAATATTACATTTAGGCCATAGTTGTGACCGGAACAGAACTCTGGTTAATGTGCACTAGCCTATAGATTTGCATCCCATAACTGTCAGGAGTTACAAATGGTTCAAAGTGTTATGATAGGATATAGACACTTTCCCAGAGTTAAATCTCGTATTGATGGGAACAGGCTTGGGGGAATTACTTGTAAAGAGAAGCATGTTTAGGCATTCATATAATCCTACAAATAAAAGCAA
This sequence comes from Pelobates fuscus, assembly GCF_036172605.1. Taxonomy (NCBI): domain Eukaryota; kingdom Metazoa; phylum Chordata; class Amphibia; order Anura; family Pelobatidae; genus Pelobates; species Pelobates fuscus. Next base: position 435,785,090 of record NC_086318.1, read on the forward strand.
AATTATGCAACAATGAATCACTGCTTACAATAACTGAATGCCTCTGCGTACTTTAGTGAGGACTAAAGGCATGTGTCTTATCTCTGTAAAAAACAAATGCTGACCTTTCATTGCCTATAGGGTTATTTTTCAAATGCCCATAAATAAACCCATAAATGCTCTTTGATCCATCTGTAGACCTCTATTAGGAATTGATTAAAAAGGTATTACCCAAACGCATAAAAACAGAAATTGTAAGGTTAGGAATTATTAATAAGCCAGATACAAAAATATATTTTCGAATTGTAAATGATATATATGTTTCATATAGCAGGTATCACAAGTGAAATGTAAAAATCACACTAGTAATGAAACCAAAGCAGAGTATGTTCAAAGCAGTTTTTTGTCCAGAACGGATATATGATTCAGTCAGTGGGCTGTAATGTTGACACGTTAGAAGCTAGTGACAGCTGATTCCATCGAGGGACTGGTGACATCCATAAATGATTAATCTTCCTCTGCAAAGTAATCTACCAGAACTGCTTTTTGTATTTTTTTTTGTTCTGAGCTGGTGCATGTTTGTCTTTTAATACATTTGCAAGCTATGTATTCTACACATACGCGTCTCCGCGCAGTACATCCATCCATCCTGAAAAATAATGGCGGTGACAAGCCTTTAATGAATTCTACATATAATGCTTTGTAGCAAACGCTGTGTTGCTGGGCTTCCCATGTGGGAGGCTGTCTATGTTAGAGAACGCAGGTGTCACCGTCCCCTCAGCCTCGGGAGTGATATAAATGAATATTTTAATAATAATGAATCTGTTCAATCAATGGCTGATTTATGAATTAGTGAGTAGCGAGAAACCTATGGCATAGTGTGGGGAAAAATGTATTGATTCCAGTCTGCATGTTCCTTGTGATATCATTTTTGTTGGTATTTACAATGACCCCTGGGTTGTCTCTGACAAATGTATTGGTGAGATTCGTTGATAGTATACATTGTCACACTGTACTAAAGGATGAACGGCGAACAAGTGAATTCAATGGCAAAACAATTCTGACATTTGCTCTTGCGCACCTCTGTATCCCATGGCGATATCTAGAAATCGTCTCCCTCAGACACAGCAGCAATAAATTGTGTTTTTACAATTCTTCCACAATGCCATGTTGTATATGGGAGTAAGCACCGATTGGTATAACAGCAATGACGATCACATCATTATTCATTTAGAAAAATTGTCTTCAGTAAAGATGCGCACTCAGTATAAACTCTGTATTTGTAAAAAAAAAAAACTAACAAATAAACGAAAAGCAAAAGTGGAATGCAGGTAATTTTGACTTCTTCCTGGAGGTTCGCAGGATGCCGTACTCACCTTCACTACAGCTCAGTAAGAGCCAGAAGCTGTCTTTGCTGAGCTAAGCATTGCAAAGCAGGATTAAACTTATGGCCTAAGATTGGTCAGCTGAAGCTCTCAGCAAACGAGAGAGCTCTGCCCTGCAGGGCTTACAGCTGTGCTGAAACGTTTGCATGCCATGGCAGAAATTGTGAAATTTTGACAATGATTTTGAAAATATGACTGATCATACAAAATAAATTATTTTATTGAAGGATAGTGATCATATGCAACCATTTATTATCACAGTTGTTTGGCTCCTTTTAAAATCATAATAATAACAGAAATCACCTAAATGGCCCTCATCAAAGGTTTACATACCCTTGAATGTTTGGCCTTGTTACAGACACACAAGGTGACCCACACAGGTTAAAATGGCAATTAAAGGTTAATATCCCACACCTGTGGCTTTTTTAAATTGCAATTAGTGTCTGTGTATGAATAGTCAATGAGTTTGTTAGCTCTCACGTGGATGCACTGAGCAGGCTAGATACTGAGCCATGGGGAGCAGAAAATAACTGTCAAAAGACCTGCGTAACAAGGAAATGGAACTTTATAAAGATGGAAAAGGATATAAAAAGATATCCAAAGCCTTGGGAATGCCAGTCAGTACTGTTCAATCACTTATTAAGAAGTGGAAAATTCATGGATCTCTTAATACCAAGCCAAGGTCAGATAGACAAAGAAAAATTTAAGCCACAACTGTCGAAATAATTATTCAGGATACAAAGAAAAACCCACAGGTAACCTCAGGAGAAATACAGACTGCTCTGGAAAAAGACAGTGTGGTTGTTTCAAGAAGCACAATACGACAATACTTGAACAGAAATGAGCTGCATGGTCGAGTTGCCAGAAAGAAAGAATGCCACAAAAAAAGCCCAGTTACAATATGCCATACGACACCTTGACACACCTCACAGCTTCTTGCACTTTGTAATTTGGAGTGACGAGACCAAAATAGAGCTTTATGGTCATAACCATAAAGCCCATGTTTGGAGAGTGGTGAACAAGGCCTATAGTGAAAAGAATTCCATCCCCACTGTGAAGCATGGTGGTGGCTCATTGATGTTTTGGTCATGTGTGAACTCTAAAGGTATGGGGAATCTTGTGAAAATTGATGGCAAGATGAATAGACCATGTTATCAGAAAATACTGGCAGACAATTTGCATTCTTCTGCACGATGGCTGCGCATGGGATGCTCTTGGACTTTCCAGCCTGACAATGACTACAAGCACAAGGCTAAGATGACCCTCCAGTTGTTACTGCAGAAGAAGGTGAAGGTTCTGAAGTTGCCATCACAGTCTCTAGACCTTAATATCATTGAGCCACTCTTAGGAGATCACCAACGTGTGGTTCATGCAAGACATTGCATGACCTGGAGGCATTTTGCCAAGACGAATGGGCAGCTATATCACCTGCAAAAATTAGAGGCCACACAGACAACTATTACAAAAGACTGCACACTGTCATTGATGCTAAGGGGGACAATACACAGTATTAAGAACTAAGGGTTTGAGGACTTTAGAACAGGGATGATTTCATTTTTTTTTTTTTTATTTGTTGCCATGTTTTGTTTTATGATTGTGCCATTCTGTTATAACCTACAGTTGAATATGAATCCCATAAGAAGCAAAATACATCTATTTTGCCTGCTCACTCACGTTTCCTTAAAATGGTACATATATTACCAATTCCCCCAGGGCATGAAAACTTTTGTGGAAAGTTAAGGAAAGTCAACTCACTGTAGACGGGGAGTGATGCCAAATGAACACCAGGTTAGAAGTAAAATAATTCTTAAATGTCTAGACTCCTTATGATGGGGGCAGCGCCAGGACACTACAGGGACCATAAACACTACATCATGCTGTAGTGGTTATGGTGCTTGGAGTGTTTCTTTAACTTCATTAAATCTCCATCATGAATAAAAGCAGTTTGAAGATGTCATCAGTAATATGATATGATGAAGCTTGGAATATTCCTAAACATTAAACACATTCTGTCTGAGTGCAATGCACCTATTAAAATGATAAAATAAAGGGCAAAACATAATTAAATATATTAAATTAAAATCAGTTACACTCAGAAAGATCTGTGGTATTCGCTACGATGGGTCTCTGAACAGCGCACACTTAAAAATAGATTTAACAGCCAACTCAAAATCACTTATCTCACCAAACAAATATGGGGGTTCCTATCCGTGTTAGTATATTGGATCTGGAGACGGCCAGTATCCTGATTCCCTAAAGCCGTCTTTTAGGCTGTCCTGGCCACTCTTCAGCAATGCAGGAGTTAACTTATTTACTAAGGTAACCCCCTATAGTGCCAGGAGAATGATCATCTCATGGCTCTTCATTAACATTGAATGAATTAACCTCTTGTTGGCCATCACAGGACCGAGAGACTGACCATCTCTTAGCCCAGTATAGTATTACTTTCTACCTTGCAGTCTATGAGAGGAGGAGGAGAGCCCTGCCAGGCCTCTCTTGGCAATGGGTTCTGGAGAATCTCACATTGTATTAAGTATTTCTTTATTTTGTAACAGAGAGATATGATTGGCTCTGTCTAATTACATGCTGTGGTCTCCCAGACCCCCGCATGTATTACTCTATTACTTTTATGGTGCATTTAAGTGCCATGGGGAATAGACAATACAGACGTAGGTATCCACTTATAAAGTCCTATAAAACCTATATATAAAACGAAATATATGAAATATAAAAAAGACTGTAAATACTCCAGACAAAGTATATCAAGAAAAAGAAGAGATTTGTGGCTATCCGTGGTTTGCAATACCAACGTACCTTAAAAATAAAAGATAACCTGCCAGAGTCTCATATTTCTCAGAAAACTTAAATCTCAAAAGATTTGTAACAGATTTTTTTGTAGCTATGTGTGGGTAGATATTGGCAAATGATAATTCTTAGCACATCTGTGGAACAAACTGCTAAGATCTGGTGCCTGTATTTTTAGATTTACAGATAATTTCATTGACAATTTAAAAAATACAAAAACCTAATTTGTTTGAATGCAATATATTTTTTAATAATTTTAAATCACTGAGAGATCTGTCTTTCTGTCTGTCTGTCTGTCTCTCTCGGATTGGTTCTTTGGTGCACCTTGGAATAATATCTGGCTACACTTTTGAAGCTTCAATTATTTTTTCCTTTTGTCATACAGAAAATATATATGTCAAGGAAAGCATAGAACTTTATTACACCTTTAATGTGACTCGTGACATATTACCAGTTACTGAAATGTCTATCTGTTGGCTGAAAAGGGGGCATCTTACAAACTGTCACACACAACACTCAAAGTAAATCCTGTTGCATTGAACATTCCTGTTTTATCAATATAGCTTTTCATACTTCTTCATGAATGATGAATTGTGAGGAACTGAAATAAGAATTAGTCAAATTTAGGCTAAATTCTGCTGTCCTGCTAAATGATGTCCCATTGGGTTTTTATATCCCACCCCCTCTAGATTGTAAGCTCTTTTGTGCAGGCAGTGGCGTACACATGACCCATGGGGCCCCGGTGCAAAAATTGATCCGTGGGCCCCCCCCCCTCGCGCTTACTCTGCGCGGGCCGGGGCAGCAACACATGGCGGCAGGCACCTGGTCGCAGGGGTTGCAGGGCTGCGACCGCGGTATGTACGCCACTGCATGCAGATGCACACACACTTAAAGGACAACTACAGACACCCAGATCACATCAGCTCAATGAAGTGGTCTGGGTGTCAGGTCCCTCTAGTTTTAACCCTGCAGCTGAAAGCATAGCAGTTTCAGAGAAACTGTTATGTTTCACTGAGGGTTAATCTCACTGACAGCCGCTAGAGGCGCTTACGCCATTTTAAGACACTGAACGTCCACAGGAAAGCATTGAGTAATGCTTTCCTATGGGCGGTTTGAATGCGTGCGCGGCTCTTGCCGTGCATGCGCATTCGGAGCTGAGAGGCGGAGGGATCCCCAGCGCCAAGGGAGTCCGGCGCTGGAGAAAGGTAAGTGCTGAAGACACACACACACACACACACTCTCACAAACAAATGCATACACACTAGCTAACAGACACACACATTTACTGACAAAGACACACTCAGCGGCAGACATACATACACAGTCACTTACAAAACATACACTCTCACTGACAAACACACACTCACTAACAGACATCAAACAGACTCACTAACACACACACACACAAACACACTCAGAAGCAGACACACACAGTAACACACTCACTGACACTCACTAGCAGACACACACACTCTAACACAAACACCAACACACACACTAACACACACACACACTAACGCACACACACACTAACACTCACACACACACACACACACACTAACACTCACACACACTAACACACACACACACTAACACACACACACACTAACACACACACACTAACACTCACACACTAACACTCACACACTAACACTCACACACTAACACTCACACACACACTAACACACACACACACACACACTAACACTCACACACACTAACTCATACACACACTAACACACACACACTAACACACTAACACTCACACACACACACTAACACACACACACACACACACACTTACACATGTTTTTTTTTTATTTACTCCCCCCAGCCTCCCTACCTTTTGGAGTGCTGAGGGGATTCCCTGGGGTCCAGTGGTGCTGCTGGGCTCCTGGGGGGCCGGTCACCCGGCGGCCGGTCAGGCTGGCTGGTGCGTGAGGGAGCACTCCCCCCTGAGTGCTTCCTCTTCAGCTCCCTCGCGCGCAGCGTACTGATACCGGCGCCGGAAGATGACATCATCTTCCAGCTCCGGTATCAGTGCGTTGCGCGAGGGAGCTGAAGAGAAAGCACTCAGGGGCGAGTGCTCCCTCGCGCACCAGCCAGCCTGACCGGCCGCCGGGTGTAAGCAGGGCCAGCCTCGGGGGGCCCGGAGGTGGCCGGCTCCTGGGCCCCCCAGGAGAAGAGGCTGGCCCAGAGCGTACATACTGGGTCGCAGGGGCGGCCGGGCCCCCTGGTGGGCCGGGCCCGGTCGCAGCCGCGACCCCTGCGACCCTGGTATGTACGCCACTGTGTGCAGGGTCCTCATCAACCTACTTTTCCTGTAATATTTTATAATTGACTTGTTTATTGTTACATTTCCCACTCAATAATAAATAGCAGTTGATGTATTCTGTTGTCTCTGTAAAATGTGCTATGCTGTCTGCTACTGGTAATTTAATTTCAGTTAATGTATTCTGCTGCCCCAGCCAGATTATAATGTGTTACCTGCAACTAAGAATGTAGCAGTTGCTTAATATTGCAGTACCTTCTAAATTAATATTATTATTGGTATTTATATAGCGTCAACTAATTCTGCAGCGCTTTACAATATTATGAAAGGGGGGAAATTTACAATAAATGAGACAATTACACAGGAACAATAGGTAGATGAGGACCCTGCTCAAACGAGCTTACAGTCTAGAGGAGGTGGGGTACAAATACACAACAGGGCAGCAAGGGTGGCAGCCACCAAACAAGGTGGACAAGTAGCAGAGCTGGAGGTGAGAGTGGAGTGTGGCTCTTTAGGAGAGCAAGAGAGACAGATTTGGATAAGTATAGATAAGTTACTCTGGGGGTCCATAAGCATTTCTGAACAGATGTGTTTTGAGGGACTTCTTACACAATTGAAGACTAGGGGACAGTCTGATGAGGGTAGGCAGACTGTTCCAAAAGAGGGGAGCCACCCATAAGAAGTCCTGCAAGCGCAAGTTAGCAGTAAGGGTGTGAGAAGCAGACAGGAGAAGGTCAACGGCAGAGCGGAGAGACAGAGAAGGGGCATATCTACAAATCAGGGAAGAAATGGGGCTAGAGGGGGCTAGAGTTGGTTAGAGCTTTATAGGTAAGGGTTAGTATTTTGAATTAGCACCTATATGATACAGGAAGCCAGTGTAAGAATCGAAAGAGGGGCGAGGTATGGGAGGAACGATGGGTGAGAAAGATCAGCCTAGCGGCAACATTCATTACCAATTATAGCGGGGCAGTTCAGCTTTTGAGGGGACCAACTAAGAGACAATTACAGTAATCCATGCGAGAAATTACCAGAGCATTAACAAGCTCCTTGGCAGCATCTTGCGTGAGAAAGGGGCGGATGTGGGCAATATTTTTAAGGTGGAATCGACAGGTTTTAGCAACATACTGGATATGTGGGGCAAAGGTGAGACCAGGGTCAAAGAGAACACCAAGACAATGAGCTTGCAAGAATGTACTGATGCAAGCACCGTCAACTTGCAGGTGAGTGAAGGAGGAGGATCAGCATTATGAGGTGGAAAAATAAGAAACTCAGTTTTAGAGATTGAGTTTCAGAAAGCGGGAGGACATCCAATCAGAAATAGAAGAAAGGCAAGCAGTGACACGTTGCAGGATTGCGGGGGAGAGATCAGGGGAGGAGAGATATATCTGGGTGTCGTCGGCATACAGATGGTAGTGGAATCCAAAGGAATTAATGAGTTTGCTAAGAGAGGCAGTATAAAGAGAGAACAGAAGGGGACCAAAAACATATCCTTGGGGGACTCCAACTGAGATGGGGCGAGAGGAGTAGGTGTCATTGCAAAAGGAGACACTGAACGGACATTGGGAGAGATAGGAGGAGGACCACGAGAGAACAGTGTCTCAGAGGCTGGGGGATGGAAGAGTTTGGAGGAGGAGAACATGATCAACACCGTCAAAGGCAGCAGAGAGATAAAGAAGAATTAGTATAGAGTAGTGGCCTTTAGATTTTGCTGTGATTAGGTCATTGTAACTTTAATAAGAGCAGTCTCAGTAGAATGGAGAGGGCAAAAGCCAGATTGAAGAGGATCGAGGAGGGAGTTGGAATTTAGGAAGTGAGTACGAGTAAAGACAAGTTTTTCTAGAAGTTTTGAGGAAAAAGGAAGCATGGATATGGGACGATAGTTAAAAGGGGAAGATAGGTCTAGGGATGGCTTTTTTAGGATGAGTATGGTAGTAGCATAATTAAGGGGAGCAGGGACAACACCAGATGAAAGAGAGCAGTTTACTATGTGTGTTAAGGATGGACAAGACAAGGGGAGAAAGATCTGATAAAGTGGGAAGGTACTGGATCAAGCGGACAGGTGGTGGGACAAGAGGAGAGGAGAAGTGACGCCACCTCCTGTTCTGTAGCTGGGGAGAAAGCCTGTAGGGGAGTGAAGGTATGGTCCATGTGTGGTTGTGAGAGGGAGAAGCAAAGGGGGGAGAATTCTTTCCTTAACTGTTCAATCTTGTCGGTAAAGTAGCATGCAAGGCTATCTGCTGAAAGGTCAGTTTGAAGGGTGGCTTGAGGTGGGCAAAGGAGAGAGTTGAAGGTATTAAAGCGATGTCTGGGATTGCATGAGCATGAACTAACAAGAGAGGAAAAGTAGGATTGTTTAGCAAGGGTAAGGGCTATGCTTTATGAACACAAAATGAATTTATAATGGAGTAAGTCTGTCAAGATGCGGGCCTTCCTCCAGTAGCGTTCAGCTGACCGGGAGCATCTCTGCAGGTAGCGGGTTGATTTAATGTGCCAAGGTTGGAGGCGCGTCTTCCTTGAGGTGCATCTTTGGAGTGGGGCTGCAGCATCCAGGGCAGAGGTGAGGGTAGCATTATATGAGGAGATAGCCAGAGAGGGACAGGAGAAAGTGGGGATGAATGGAGATCAGCTGAGAGTTGCTGGAGGTCAAGAGAATTCAGGTCCCTTCTGAGTTGCGGCGGCTAGGGTGAGGCTGTTGGGTGAGGGGTCTTTCAAGAACAAATGATAAGAGGTTGTGATCTGAGAGAGGAAATTAGAGTGTTGTGGAGCTTGTGGAATAGTGCATGCATTAGAAAATATAAGATCAATGGTATTGCCAGCTACATGTGTGGGAGTATTTACCCACTGTGATAGACCAAGGGAGGAGGTAATAGAAAGGAGTTTGGAAGCTACTGAGGTCAGGGGTGGGTTAATGGGAATGTTTAAATCTCAGAAAGTTAGGGAAGGGATATTACTTAAAAGGAAGTAGGGAAGCCAAGCATAAAAATGGTCAAGAAACAGACTAGGGTAACAGGCTAGGGGCGATAGATGACAGCTATGTTAGCAGAGATGGGTTTGAACAGACAAATTGAGTGAATTTCAAAGCTAGGGAAGGGGGGTGCAGAGTTTTAAAGGAGCAGTGGGTTGAAAGCAGAAATCCTACTCTGACACCTTTACTCTCAGCCTTTCTTGGGTTGTGGGTAAAATGAAGACCACCAAAGGATAGTGAGGCAGGGGTAACAGTATCAAAAGGAGACTGCCATGTTTCCGCTAGTGCAAGTAAGTTTAGGGAGTGTGAGATAAATAGGTCATGGATGGAAGTTGATTTAACGGTGCATTCCAGAGGGCAGCTTTGAAGGAGGAATTTTAATGAGAGTTACAAGGAATGGATTTGAGATTGTTGTGGTTTCTGGTGTTAGCACCAGGTGGCTTAGTAGAGGAGGAACCAGGGCTGGGAGAGACATCACCAGCTGCCAGGGGCAGTAGAATGGAAAGGAAGAGAAGGTGGGAGTAAGATTTAAATGTTTGGGATGAGAATGTGTATTTAGGGGATTTAGGAGGGATCTGTGGAGAAAGGTTGGATAGGTATCAGTAAAGTGCATGTGATGAATACAGAGATAAGGGAAGTAGAGAGGGAGCAATGAAGATGGTGTCAGCAGGAACAGGTAAGTAACAGGATAGAGAGATTTTAATAATGAGGGAAGTGAGGGAGAAAGTGAAAAATACAAGGGAGAACATTAAATGATGGCAGCTTACCTGCTGCTGCTAAGGATGTAGGTGGTAGGTCCTGTTGCGCCTGATAACTGATCGTGAGGTTTTTGCCACTATGAATGTAGCAGTTGGTGGATTCCGTGATCCCCGTACATAATGGTACGTTACCTTTCCATGACCCTTAACCCCTTAAGGACCAAACTTCTGGAATAAAAGGGAATCATGACGTGTCACACACGTCGTGTGTCCTTAAGGGGTTAAACATAAGTGTCAATACTGCTATGTATCACCCCATTTACACTTAAATCGTACAATGATGGATCGCTAACTTTCAAACTGTTTTTACAGAATTTTTTTTAACAAATCCCATTTTATATTTAGTGATCAAAGCAGTGACCATTTTATAAGAAGAAGGAATGATAACAATTACAGCAAATAGAGTTCAGCCAGCAAATCAAATTATAGCAAAAGGTCAGAACATAAATATAATCATTACGATAAAACGAAGCACTAGAATCCATCATCATAAATATGCGGGAAAACAGCACAACACATACACACAGCTCGTTACCAAATGCCAGGGTGTCGAGGTGGAATGTGATCTTTTAAAAAAGTAAAAGTTATTAATTTGTGAGATTGGGAAAGAGACGAAACTCGGCTAAAAGCAGTAAAATAGATTAATGTGATTGATTTGCATTGCTGATGCATATCATGACACTAATAAGATATGTTACAGTTAACATAAAGATTAATGTTCTTTATGATATTACTAATGTTGCTCGTCGCTTTGATTAGAAAGCATCAGTGAGTACCATATATTTCTCAGTACAGATGAAATTTGGGGCAAGAATCCCAATTACAGCACATTAACTCGTTGCAGCTGGAAGGCGTTGAGGATTGGATGCAAATATTGAGGACATGAATCTAAGAGAACTCTAAGAGAACTCAGGGGCAAAAAGCAAAGAGTTGGTCATTGTTTTGACCATTCTGCTTCTACAAGATATGTTTGCCCCATCACCTCTACCAAGTGCTATTTATTGTTTTTTTAATAATCCACCATTGGCTATTTCCATGGCCTTCCCTTCTAGCTGACGTATGAAGGTATTAGTCGGGTATCGGGAAGCCAGATAAGTTTAAGTTTGTTTCTGGCCTGTTGACCACTCTTGCTTTCTGCATTGCCAAAGTTCATAATGTTCGTTTCTTAAGTACACAATGCTAGAAGCTTTTCTAGAACCTAGAAGTATTCTAAGACAACACGCAATTTAAGAAAACAAAATATAATTAGCGGGTACCATACTACAAGCTTCCATTGCACTGGTTGTAGCTGTCAAAATACTGGTCAATAGACTTGTGCTTTCAATATCAAATGCATCATAATTTGTCCGAATTTTGTGTGATTGTTTTTTTTTGTCCAAATTCTGTAGTTCAAAATTGCTGTATGTATGAATCACAATGCAAAGAAACAAGGAATGAGCTGTTTCATTCTGGGTTATTCAGTAACGTGAGAAGTCAGAGAATTTCACATTTAAGGCCACATTTGATAGCCGCACTGGGAAACCTCAGCTAGCCAGCTTTCAGTTTGGCTACTCCAGCCTTTAATTTGAAATTCACTCTGAATTCTCAATTTAGTAAATAACTCTGATTGTTTTGTGATTTTGAGTTCTGTCTGTGGTGCCAAAAAAAGAAATTATTGATGGAAAAATAGATGATGGATCACTAGGGGACCGTCACTAAATGTTGATGTTATTCACAGATCATGAGATGTGAGTAATAGAGAGAAAAACAGCAGAAGCTGTAAATAAAATCTGTATTTATACATTTTTATTTTCATTTTATCTGGAAATCTATTCATAAACAGGGCTATACATAGGACACAAGGTCACACATTTAGGCTGGGAGAAAGGAGATTTCATCTAAGGTAAAGAAAAGTGTTTTTTTTTTACAGTAAGAGCAATACGGATGTGGAATTCTCTGCCTGGAGAGGTGGTTTTGTCAGAGTCCATTCAGATGTTTATACTGCAATTGGATAAATACTTGCAAAAACATAACATACAGGGATATAATTTCTAATTAGTGAGGTAATAGCAGCTTGATCCAAGGAGACATCTGACTGCTATTATGGGGTCAAGTAGGAATTTTTCCTAGTTTATTGCAAAATTGGAAGTGCTTCAGACTGGGATTTTTGCCTTCTTTTGGATCAACAGCAAAAACATATGTGAGGAAGGCTGTACTTCAGGGACGCAAGTCTCTTTTGATCTATGTAACTATGTAACTGCCCGTCCTGCTTTTCCTTTTATTGGTTAACTCTTCTCACTAGTAGATGTATTTTTGAGCCAATTTGATTCATCAGAATAGTTTTACCCAAAATGATTGCATAGACGAAGTTCGTCCGAACCGAAATGCCACATGGATGAAACTATTTTTTTCCCCACAATTTGTTTGAATGGAATTTTTGAGCATGTCTACTGGTCATTTTAGCATAAAAAGGTAACTCGCTCTAAATTGCAAACATCAATTCTTAATTTTTTTTCCAAATTATACATTTTGTTAAATTATTTTTTTTTTACGACTGTTCTACAACTAGAGCTCTAGGCCAGTGGCCATGTAATTCTATCATACATGTGGATAGTAAAATCGAGGCATGGCTTACTGTGCACTATGAACAGCCATGTTACTGTGCTCATTTGGTCTTTTTTATTATTTATTTTTTCACTGGAGTCCTGGAGACTTACGGCAGGGGTTGGATAGAAAGGGAGTGAAACGTGTAGGAAGTAAATTCTAACATGATTCTCCTTGTCGCTGCTTAGAAGCCTTTTTTTCCCCCATTGTAACTTTAACCTTATAATTGGATTTTTTACTTTTTTGTCATTGCTAATGATCACTAGAACTGCTTGAAACTAGATTAACAATGCTGAAATTGTACTTAAGGAATGGTAAAACGTTCTAGATTTTATTGTCTGATATTCTGTTACCTGTAAGTATTCTGTGATTTTCTCCTTCAGCTGTGTTTATTAATAAAAAACACTTAAAAAAGCTTTGGATGGCTCTTATCGTTTTCATGATTTCCCCCACCGTAAGATTATGTAAATGTTGCTACATTTAGGACAAGATCAAGGTCAGGTCTGTAATAGATAACCAGTAGGGAGTTCATCCACTGACCTGAGAATTGTAATTCAAAATAACTTAGTTTCCAAATTTCAAGTCAAGAAAAGGGCATTGGAAACACGAATGTGATTTTTGTTGTCTGACGTTCGCAAGTTTTTCTTAGGTAGTGAATGAACCAGACTGTGTGTGTTTTATATATAGAAAAAACAACTAGTAATAGATATCAGTCCTGCCAGCGTAACTACTTGAAGGACAGAATTGCAAGATGCGGAAGTCTAACCCAGCGTGTGTTCTAATTAAATCAGAAAAAAACGGAATGAATTCAGAGTACTAATGTTCTCACGGATGACAGAAAGTGCGTTTCAGAATAAAAAGCTGGAGCCTGTGAATGTTCTGCTTAATCTGGGGCAGTGATGTAAGGAAATTAATTTACATTTTCAGATTCCTAATGCGATGCTTATTGCAGGAATGTCATTGGCTGCGTTGGACGGATATGTGTGTATGTGTACATATATTTTTATTAGACACACACACACACACACACACACACACACACACAAACTGTGATGGCTGCTAACTCTGGGCTCGTCTCTGTGCTCATCGACAGGTCGGTTATCGCTAAAATGGCTGCCGCTGTCATTAGAGATTACCTGCTGAATCCATGCTGCCGCGTAATCTTTAATGACTGGCAATTAGTGACTGCTGAAACTTTAACATCTCCTATAGAGGTTAATAGGAGCCACTAAACACTAAGTAACATCTGTTTTCCATTTTAAATGACAAAAATTCACCGCCTGTCGCTATCTGAATAAACATTACGCTTGCCTTATCTGGGTAAAAAAAAAAACAGAAGACATTCAGTGACTGCAAGCTCTCAATTCATCCTATATTATAAAAATACATTTACCCAATACTGATGCACATTTAAGCATTAAAGGGACACTCTAGTCACTAATACATCTTTAATACATGTGATCGGTTTTTGCCTATGTGCATGCTCAAATCTTTATAGTTTTTGCGCAATCAACCAATGTTTTCCAGAATCCTACACCATAAGCCTGCCCCTTTAGCCACACCCTCTTACTCCATAAAAATACTTCCTTATAAAAATGTATGCACACAGCTCAGCCACTTTTAACACTAAATGCTTTGAACTTTAAAACAAACTTGCATTAGAAGGACATGACACTCAGAAAGACATATTAGAAAACTTCGACAAACACCGGCCCATTGTACTATTTTTACTCTGATATAACTTGCCACAGGAATACGTTTGTGCGTATATTTATATATTTTTATTTCGTTTTTTTCAGTGGTTTGAATTACTGGCAGTCCATAAAACATTTAGGGATGTAACAAAAACTCTGAGCCAGGTTATGGATGAGCCCCTTGTTTACCCACCTATGCAAGACAGATTCCTTCCTGGAAAGCAGGGTAGTTGTACGTGGAAGCACATTCCAGAATGATGTAACCGCAATGGTCTAGAGGGAGATTTTCAGATTGAACCTGACGTGTACTACTTCCAGCAGCAGCACAATCCCAATGCAGAAGATAAGCATCTGCAATTTGGACTAAGACATTTGACTATTTGAGGGGCAACACATGAAGCAGCAAGCAGCCAGAAGAAGACTAGTGCCTTTGGACATAGCTTACCTGTCTGACCCTGATTTGCCTTTGCTGAGCTACAGGGATGAAAAGACGAGTATGTGACTTGCTCACTACCTGGTTGACCAACAGCTATTGTCATGTCCGCAGACCACTGTTCAAAATGGTAAAGTGTTTCTGTTAATGTAACATTCTGAATCTATAACGATCACAAATGTCCCCACTACTGATGAAGCAAATAGCCTTCCTCAAGTTCAATCTCCCCAAGTTGGGTTACCCTACACTCCGCTTTGATATTTGAGGCATCATCCTCTCCTAGCTGATAAACAGTTGACCAGTGGCCAACTCTCCCTTCAAAGATGTTTTAAAAGAAGTAAAAATATTCCAAAAGTGGTGGTAAAAAAACAAAAAACAAAAATTCAAATGAAATTTCAACTTCTGCTGCAGCTCCCCCTTTTTTCACTTGTCTTTCATTGTAGAGTTTTCACTCTTCCTGGCTAAGCCTTATAGTGTGGCTCCACCTAGTAGCTCTGAAGACGTAGTTGGGAGAGTCTGGCAGGAAACAGTTTTTTTTTCTCAGGAAATGTGAGAAGAGACACACTCATGTGTTCAATCCTGAGAAGAACAAAGCTTCCCATGCAGCCAGTCTGTAGTGTCACTAAACGTTCTTCAGTGTTGGGAAAAAACAGCGCCCTCTAAGCTTCTCTCAATCGCATCTGGTCTGAGGAGGTGGCAGGCACCACAAAACTCAGCCAGACAGGGCCAAACCACTACAATGAAAGGCATGCAAAATAGGTGGAGCAATTTAATTTTTAATCAGGGGATTTAAAAAAAACCCCAATGAAATAGTGAGTGGGCAATTGATGACTCACTCACCCGCTCCATCCACTCATTTTTGGAAAAATGCTCTTAGATAGAGGAGGGAAAGTGTAGCTGCTGCTCATTTGATAGGGAAATTGATAGCTAGGCTAGGGTATTCAGTGTCCACTACAGTCCTGAAGGACTCATCTGATCTCTGCTGTAAGAACAGCACCCCAAAAAGCCCTTTTTAGGGCTAGAACATCAGTCTGCTTTTTTTTTCTCTGTGTAATGTAATTGCAGTTGCCTGCCTGCCAGCTTCTGTATCAGGCTCACAGTGGATACTGTGCCCACTTGCCCAGTGCCACCACTCATATCTGGTGTCACAATAGCTTAAGCTTGCACCCAATCTTCTACAGCTTCCGCTCGGAACCTTGACGCACCATCCTCCTCCAGCTTAGCTTTGGGCACCTCTCAAGATACCACTCACTCGCCTGCCGCCACCACCAACACTAGCACCACAGCCGCTTCACTTGGTATGTCAGAGGAGTTATTCACACATCCGTATGAAGAAATGAGTGATGCGCAACCATTATTGCCAGAGGATGTAGATAACAAGGATATGTCTCAGGCAGGCAGCATTACACACATGGACGTACGGTGTGATGATGATGTTGTACCGGCTGCTGCTTCCTTTGCTGAGTTGTCAGATACAAGTGAAGCGGTTGATGATGACGATGCGTCCATGGATGTCACGTGGGTGCCCGCTCGGCAAGAAGAAGAATAGGACAAAAGTTCATATGGGGAGACAGAGAGGAGGAGGAGGAGACGAGTTGGAAGCAGGGGGAGGTCGTCGCAAGGAGCAAGTGGCACAGTCAGACAGCATGCATCGGCACCCGGGGTCAGCCTGACAGCACGCCAATCAACGCATGCTGTGTCCACCACCAGAATGCCGTCATTGCAGAGCTCAGCAGTGTGGCATTTTTTTTGTGTCTGCCTCTGACAACAGCGATGCCATTTGCAACCTGTGCCAAAAGAACCTGAGTCGTGGGAAGTCCAACACCCACCTAGGTACAACTGTTTTGCGTAGGCACATGATCGCACATCACAAACGCCTATGGGATCAACACATGACTACAAGCAGCACGCAAACTCAAAGCCGCCATCCTCCTCCTGGTCCAGCATCTTCAGCCACGTCAACCACTGCTGTCCTCTTTGCCCCCTCTTAACCATCCGCCACTCCGTCTCTCGCCTTGAGCAGTTCCCGCTCATCTGCCCACAGTCAGGTGTCTGTCAAGGACATGTTTGAGCATAAGAAGCCAATGTCAGAAAGTCACCCCCTTGCCCAGCGTCTGACAGCTGGCTTGTCCAAACTATTAGCCCGCCAGCTTTTACCATACAAGCTGGTGGAGTCTGAGGCGTTCCAAATTTTTTTAGCTATTGGGACACCGCAGTGGAAGGTACCAGGACGAAATTTCTTTTCACAAGAGGCAATCCCCAACCTGTACTCGATTGTGCAAAAGGAAGTAATGGCATGTCTGGCACACAGTGTTGGGGCAAGGGTCCATCTGACCACTGATACCTGGTCTGCAAAGCATGGTCAGGGCAGGTATATCACCCAACCTGCTGACGGCTGCCAAGCATGGAATGCGTAGCTCTGCAGAGGAGTTGGTGACACCGCCACGACTTGCAGACAGGCCTGCTGCCACCTCCTCTACTCCTCCTACTCCATCCTCTTGCATAACCTCCTCGGCTGAGTCCTCTTCTGCTGCTGCGTCTTGCTCCACATCACTGGCACCCCCCCAGCTCCCCAGGTACTATTCCACATCCCGGATACGGCAGTGTCACGCCGCCTTGGGTTTGACTTGCTTGAAAGCAGAGAGTCACACCGGACAAGCACTCCTGTCCGCCCTGAACGCACAGGTGGAAAAGTGGCTGACTCCGCAGCAACTGGATATCGGCAAAGTGGTTTGTGACAATGGAACAAATTTGTTGGCGGCATTGAAGTTGGGCAAGTTGACACATGTGCCGTGCATGGCACATGTGTGTAATCTGATCGTACAACGCTTTGTGCATAAGTTCACAGGCTTACAGGATGTCCTGAAGCAGGCCAGGAAGGTGTGTGGCCATTTCAAGCGTTCCTACACGGCCATGGCGCACTTTGCAGATATCCAGCGGCGAAACAACATGCCAGTGAGGCGCTTGATTTGCGACTGCCCGACACGTTGGAATTCAACACTCCTAATGTTCGACTGCCTGCTCCAACAAGAAAAAGTCGTTAATGAATATTTGTCTGACCGGGGTGCTAGGACAGCCTCTGGGGAGCTGGGAATTTTTTTGCCATGTTACTGGACGCTCAAGCGCAATGCCTGTAGGCTCATGCGTCCTTTTGAGGAGGTGACAAACCTAGTCAGTCGCACCGAAGGCACCATCAGCGACATCATACCATTTGTTTTCTTCCTGGAGCGTGCCCTGCGAAGAGTGCTGGATCAGGCCGTAGATGAGCGTGAAGAGGAAGAGTTGTGGTCACCATCACCACCAGAAACAGCCTTATCAGCATCGCTTGCTGGACCTGCGGCAACGCTGGAAGAGGATTGTGAGGAAGAGGAGTCAGAGGAGGAATGTGGCTTTGAGGAGGAGGAAGAAGACCAACCACAACAGGCATCCCAGGGTGCTCGTTGTCACCTACCTGGCAATACCAGGGTACTCTTTATATAGAAAAGACAGGGAAGGCAAGAAAGGGGGAGGGGTGGCCCTGTATGTAAAGGATAGCTTAAAATCTAGCCTAATAAAGGTTAGTGAGGCGAACATAGAGTCCGCTTGGGTTACGTTAGAATTTGGTAATCACACAGTAACTCGTGTAGGTGTGATTTATAGGCCCCCAGGACAAATTGAAGAGTTAGATAATCTACTAGTTGAAGAAATAGCTAAAATGACAATGAAGGGGGAAGTTATCAGCATGGGTGACTTTAATCTTCCTGATGTGAATTGGAAAACAAAAATAGCTACTTGTGCCAGGAGCACACATATTCTAAACTCCCTACTGGGATTGTCTCTAAAACAAGTCGTTGAGGAGCCAACTCGTAAAGAGGCCATACTAGATTTAGTGTTAACAAATGGAGATTTGGTATCAGATATTACTGTAGGTGAAAGTTTAGGATCCAGTGATCATCAGTCAGTGTGGTTTAATATAAGAACAGTGACTGAGTCACACCACACAAAAACAAAAGTTTTAGACTTTAGAAAAACAAACTTTTCTAAAATTAGAATATGTGTAAAGGAGTCATTATCAGACTGGAGCAATTTATATGGAGTCCAAAAGAAATGGGATTATTTAAAAGTTGCACTACTGAAGGCAACAGAAAATTGCATTAGGCTTGTCAGTAAAAGCAAAAAATTCAAGAAACCACTGTGGTACTCTGCAGATGTGGCCAAAATAGTAAAAAACAAAAAGTTAGCATTTAGTAATTATAAAAAAACCCAGAGTGAGGAAGACAGAATGACCTATAAGATTAGGCAGAAAGAGGCTAAGCAAGTTATAAGAGCTTCCAAATCCCACACAGAAGAGAAAATAGCACAGTCAGTAAAAAAGGGGGACAGAACTTTTTTTAGATACATAAATGAGAAAAGAAAAGTAAAACAAGGATTAGTTAGATTAAAAACAAAAGAAGGAAGGTATGTAGATGAGGATAAAGGTCTAGCTGACTGCCTCAATGAATATTTTTGTTCGGTATTTACAGATGAAAATGAAGGAAAGGGACCTCAGTTAAGAAAAAGGATAAATGAGTCATTTATTACACGTGAGTTTACAGAGGAAGAGGTTCTATTTCAACTGTCAAAAGTAAAGACAAATAAGTCAATGGGACCTGATGGAATACACCCAAAGCTATTAAAAGAGCTTAGTGGTGTACTAGCAAAACCATTAACAG
Organism: Pelobates fuscus; assembly: GCF_036172605.1. NCBI lineage: Eukaryota > Metazoa > Chordata > Amphibia > Anura > Pelobatidae > Pelobates > Pelobates fuscus. The sequence continues at coordinate 435,804,655 of NC_086318.1, forward strand.
ATTTATTTAACCAATCATTGATAACAGGAGTAGTCCCAGAAGATTGGAAGTTAGCGAATGTTGTGCCCATTCACAAGAAAGGTAATAAGGAGGAGTCGGGCAACTATAGGCCAGTAAGCCTTACTTCAGTAGTGGGGAAAGTGATGGAAACCATGTTAAAGGATACGATTGTTGAACATCTAAAAACACATGGATTTCAAGACCAGAGACAACATGGGTTTACTTCAGGGAGATCATGCCAAACTAATCTTATTGATTTTTTTGATAGGGTAACTAAAATTATAGATCAGGGTGGTGCAGTAGACATTGCTTACCTAGATTTCAGTAAGGCTTTTGACACTGTTGCACATAGAAGGCTTATCAATAAACTACAATCTTTGAGTTTGGATTCCAATATTGTTGAATGGGTAAGGCAGTGGCTGAGTGACAGGCAACAGAGGGTTGTAGTCAATGGAGTATATTCGAAGCTTGGGCTTGTCACCAGTGGGGTACCTCAGGGATCTGTACTTGGACCCATTCTCTTTAATATTTTTATTAGTGATATTGCAGAAGGTCTTGATGGTAAGGTGTGTCTTTTTGCGGATGATACTAAGATATGTAACAGGGTTGATGTTCCAGGAGGGATAAGCCAAATGGAAAATGATTTAGGTAAACTAGAAAAATGGTCAGAGTTGTGGCAACTGACATTTAATGTGGATAAGTGCAAGATAATGCATCCTGGACGTAAAAACCCAAGGGTAGAGTACAAAATATTTGATAGAGTCCTAACCTCAACATCTGAGGAAAGGGATTTAGGGGTGATTATTTCTGATGACTTAAAGGTAGGCAGACAATGTAATAGAGCAGCAGGAAATGCTAGCAGAATGCTTGGTTGTATAGGGAGAGGTATTAGCAGTAGAAAGAGGGAAGTGCTCATGCCATTGTACAGAACACTGGTGAGACCTCACTTGGAGTACTGTACACAGTACTGGAGACCCTATCTTCAGAAGGATATTGATACCTTAGAGAGAGTTCAAAGAAGGGCTACTAAACTGGTTCATGGATTGCAGGATAAAACTTACCAGGGAAGGTTAAAGGATCTTAACATAGCTTGGTGGAAAGACGAGACAGGGGGGATATGATAGAAACATTTAAATACATAAAGGGAATCAACACAGTAAAGGAGGAGACTATATTTAAAAGAAGAAAAACTACCACAACAAGAGGACATAGTCTTAAATTAGAGGGACAAAGGTTTAAAAATAATATCAGAAAGTATTACTTTACAGAGAGGGTAGTGGATGCATGGAATAGTCTTCCAGCTGAAGTGGTAGAGGTTAACACAGTAAAGGAGTTTAAGCATGCGTGGGATAGGCATAAGGCTATCCTAACTATAAGATAAGGTCAGGGACTAATGAAAGTATTTAGAAAACTAGGCAGACTAGATGGGCCGAATGGTTCTTATCTGCCGTCACATTCTATGTTTCTATCTGGTACCCGTGGTGTTGTACGTGGCTGGGGGGAAGAACATACCTTCATTGAGATCACTGAGGAGGAGGAATGGGAAATGAGTAGCTCGGCATCCAACCTTGTGCAAATGGGGTCTTTCATGCTGTTGTGCCTGTTGAGGGACCCTTGTATAAAAAGGCTGAAGGAGAACGACCTGTACTGGGTGTCCACGCTACTAGACCCCCGGTATAATCAGAAAGTGGTGGAAATGTTACCGAATTACAACAAGTCGTAAAGGATGCAGCATTTGCAAAATAAATTAAAAAGTATGCTTTACACAGCCTATAAGGGTGATGTACAACAACACAGCACAACGGGAATCTAACAGGGGAAGAGGTGAAAGTCATCCCCCTCCTCCCACGACCACGCCGGCAAGGACAGGACGCTTTAAAGACATGTTGTTGATGGAGGACATGCTGAGCTTTTTAAGTCCTACGCATCGCCACAGCCCTTCGGGATCCACCCTCAGAGAACGACTCGACCGGCAGGTAGCAGACTACCTCGCCTTAACTGCAAATATCGACACTCTGAGGAGCGATGAACCCCTTGACTACTGGGTGTGCAGGCTTGACCTGTGGCCTGAGCTATCCCAATTTGCAATATAACTTCTGGCCTGCCCCGCTTCAAGTGTCCTGTCAGAAAGGACCTTCAGTGCAGCAGGAGGTATTGTCACTGAGAAGAGAAGTCGCCTAGGTCAGAAAAGTCTAGATTACCTCACCTTTATTAAGATGAATGAGGGATGGATCCCGAAGGGACTGAAACTGGGCGATACATTCGACTAAAAAAAGGCCTGATGAGATGAGCTGCCTTGGGCTAAAAATGGTCCACACGCTGCTGTATTTTAGCTCTGAATGCCGGTTGACGTGCGTGACTAGGGTTTAAGCCGCAATGTTTTAGGGCACTTTCTGCCTGTGAAACAAACATCAATTTTTATGGCCGCTGCTACAGCAGCGGCTGCAACAATACCTAATTTTTCAGACATGTGTACATGCCTAATTTTTCGGCCCTCTGGTGCTGCACTGTGGCTTCAAAAAACAAACAAAAAAAAGGCACATAACAGGGATTAAACTGATAGGAATAGTACTACTTAACACACCACTCCTATCTGGTGGCACATTAGATTGCACGCGCAGTGCCCCAAATTTGAAGTAGGAGGACCGACAAAGCATCTTTTTCCATCTCCCGGTTCCTAAAATCGATGCCATAAACACGTCCCCTGATAGTGAAAGAAAGAAGTGTAAGGGGGGTGCAAGCAAAATATACACAAACTGGTATACTTAGTATGATGAGTAGAACACCTCCTGATTTTCCTATAATAAAAACATATATATATATAGTGTAACACTGTTTTAAAAGGAAATTCAATAAAAAGAGGGTAATGGGTCACTCACAGTATGCAGAGCCACATAGAGCTGGCTCTGACTTCAATAGCAGGTGAATAATAAGCTTATTCAGGCTTTCAGACTCCCCACCAGGATAGCTCTTTTTCCAGCCTCTCAATAATTCATGATATCCAATTGGGTAAAGGTAAATAAAGCTTTACTGGATACAATGCAAGAAATAAAATAAGCTAAAATAGCATAAATAGGTTTCCACAGCACTAACGCGTTTCGACCTCCAGGTCTTTGTCAAAGTGTGTGGTTGCTGTTGTCTTTCTTTGGTTTAAATAGTGGTCCTTCTTTTAAATTTGGCGCCGTTTTCGCGGCGTTTTTCTTTACTTCCGGTTTCGTTGTGTGTCCCTGTCATGTGACCAATCGTCCGGTCATGTGATTCTGACGTCATACGCATTGACGTCACTTCCGGTTTTTCGGTCACAACTTGATTGCTGACAGGCAATGCTGGCAATTTCGCCATATTGGAAGAGGGAAAAGAGCCACTACATACAGAAAACTTCAATATAAAATATCATATACATTTAATTATACATTTCAGTGTAAGAATATACTTAAAAACATGTTTATACATAAATAGTGCTACATATAGCACATTTTCATCACAAATAACATATCCATAATATTAGGAGGATAATCCCCTTAAAGTGAAACACACTTCTACAGGGGAATAGTGGATGTCAAATTTAAAAGGAGATTATACCTAAAGGGAAGATGTATGCTACATCTGTAAGAGAGGAGATAAAGATTATTAGTAAAAAATCATTAATATTGCTGAAATTCATATTAGATAAAAATTATTAAAAAAAAATTATTAAAAAATTATTAATAAAAAAATTATTAATAAAAAAAATATTTTTATATTAATAAAAAAGGGATTTTTATTTACTTTTAAGAAGCTGGAGAATAGAAAATATAGAAGTGGAGTTTATAAAGTCAAATCAGTGCTGTCATCTCGAAGTCGACGTTGAGTCCGCTGGGAGACAAAGTGTCCAGATTAAATATCCACTTCATCTCGCAGCGGCTCAACGTCGATTCCAGACCCCCTCCTCTCCAATGGGCTTCCGTCCTTTGTATGCCAACAAATTGAAGTCCGGAGGGGTCTCACAATGATACATTGTGTTTTAAAAAGCCCCTCCTGATATTATAAATATGCTCACGTATCCTTGTCTTTAGGCACCTGGATGTTTTCCCAACATATTGGAGCCCGCAAGGACACGTGAGCAGATAAACGACACTTTTTGAATGGCAGGAAATAAACGAATCGTCCCCTGATAGGGCGCCAGCTCGTTATTCTCTTGGGCGCCAGCTCGTTATTCTCTTTTTCACTTCACTAGGGACACTTTACTGCACTATGGGCACTTAGACCTACTCTTTGTCTTGCACACTGTTATTCCTAGCCAGCATCTGTGATGGGAAATCAGGCTGTCATCTAAACGTTTAGATTGAGCTTTAGCTTAGAACACCCTTGAAGATGTTTAAGGAGATTAGGGCTAGTTTAGAGGATTCTTCTTAGACCTCTCTGAGTCTTTATAGCCCTTCTACCTATCCAGCATTTCTGGAAACTAGCTAAGAGAAAGGGTGGCTGTTTGTCTGTGATACATTTAACTTTATATCACCTTATTGACACTTTATCACTCTGGTATCCATACTCTCTGCCTATACCCATCTATTTAGAGGGAATTTCCTTGCCCCTGCCAATTTTATATAATAGGTAATTACCATTATTACACAATTAGGTCTCTGAGGACAGGTGTCAATCCATATCTGCCAAGTGACCCTATGTAGGAGGAACAGTCCCTATTCTGCTCTGTGTCAGTGTGTATCAGGGATCCTTAGGACAGGTGTCAATCCATATCTGCCAAGTTACCCTATGTAGGGGGAACAGTCTCTATTCTGCTCTGTGTCAGTGTGTATCATGGTCTCTGAGGACAGGTGTCAATCCATATCTGCCAAGTGACCCTATGTAGGGGGAACAGTCTCTATTCTGCTCTGTGTCAGTGTGTATCATGGTCTCTGAGGACAGGTGTCAATCCATATCTGCCAAGTGACCCTATGTAGGGGGAACAGTCTCTATTCTGCTCTGTGTCAGTGTATATCATGGTCTCTGAGGACAGGTGTCAATCCATATCTGCCAAGTGACCCTATGTAGGGGGAACAGTCTCTATTCTGCTCTGTGTCAGTGTGTATCATGGTCTCTGAGGACAGGTGTCAATCCATATCTGCCAAGTGACCCTATGTAGGGGGAACAGTCTCTATTCTGCTCTGTGTCAGTGTGTATCATGGTCTCTGAGGACAGGTGTCAATCCATATCTGCCAAGTGACCCTATGTAGGGGGAACAGTCTCTATTCTGCTCTGTGTCAGTGTGTATCTGGGATCCTTAGCATAGGTGTCAATCCATATCTGCCAAGTGACCCTATGTAGGAGGAACAGTCCCTATTCTGCTCTGTGTCAGTGTGTATCAGGGATCCTTAGGATAGGTGTCAATCCATATCTGCCAAGTGACCCTATGTAGGACAGGTGTCAATCCATATGTCAAGGTGTCAATATGTCATATGTCAGGTGTCAATCCATATCCATTGTGATTTAGGAATGTTAGGTGATTTCTGCCCTTTATGGATTAAAACCAGACTCTGCATCAACTGTGTAATTTTCCATGGTAGTTTTGCCATGGATCCCCCTCCGGCATGCCACAGTCCAGGTGTTAGTCCCCTTGAAACAACTTTTCCATCACTTTTGTGGCCAGAAAGAGTCCCTGTGGGTTTTAAAATTCGCCTGCCCATTGAAGTCTATTGCGGTTCGCCCGGTTCGCCGGTTCGCGAACGTTTGCGGAAGTTCCCGTTCGCCGTTCGCGAACCGAAAAATTCGTGTTCGCGACATCACTAGTTGTGTGTGATTAAAATCATTTCAACTTTTATGTATCCAAAAATAGCCACGTAGCAATGTTCCATGTTTCCAAAGCAAAATTCTGCTCAGTTTATTATATGCTGAATGTCAGAAGTTGGTGACTTTGATCATCCAGAGCTGCAGCTAGACACGCTCCTGCTTCTAGTGCTGAGATCCGTGCTTCCCTTGTTTGCCGTATGTTTTGTTTGCCTCTAGTTTTTTCTCCTCTCTTTTGTATCTCAACCTAGTGGTTTTAATAATCCAACTCACAGTCAGTATGTACAGCCTGTGGTTTTGTGCATCGACTTACTCTCTGGCAGCACATCTCATTTTATTTACTTATCCTAAGAGAGTGCAATGTTCTTTTAGGACATTTTATGCTACACCTATGTCGTTTACTCTTCCATCTATTTCCACTACAATACCATTCTAACCTTGTATGTATCACAATGCACGCAAAAATAAAGAATGTTAAAAAAATAATCTCATTCATCTGTAACTCATTTCACTGATTGGAGTAGTTCTGTATCCTAGTATAACTCAGGCATTCAAAAAAGGAACAGCACAAAGTCCAAGAGAAATTAGATGATGCATGTTATAAAGTAGGAAACGTGCAGAGATTTATTGATTAAAACTGAATGAAACAAATATTGTAAGGAATTTGATAATGAGAACGATTGTGTCCCCAAATAAATAAAACTGTATTTATTAACTATATATTGAAGTCTTAGACAGCATCCAGTTAATCTCATATACTCATTTTTAGGGATGGGTAAAATATCATTGCAGGAACTTTACACCTGGCTGTTTTCATCCCTTCAGTGAGAAAATGGCATATAAAGCAAGCCAAAAATTCTACAACTATGAAACTATATTTTATTTGTTTATGTAGCAGTAAAGTGCAATACACCCTGCTTCTCGAGATCAAACTTCCATACAGCTTCATACAATCTCTGAGCAATAATATCTAAGGAGTTATCTCACTAAAAATACAGTGAATTCAATTAAACCAGTTGTAAAATTAAAAGCAAAACATAAAATCTCCAAAACAGATACATAAAAGGGACACTACAGACATCAAAACAACTTTAGCTTAATGAAGTAGTTTTGGTGTATAAGTCATGCCTCTACAATCTCACTGCTCAATTTTCTGCCATTTAGGAGTTAAATAGCTATTGTTTTTGTCAATGCAACCCTAGCCACACCTCCCATGTCTGTGACTCACACAGCCAACATTTTTCATATTCAATCAGATGTTAACTTGCTTTAGAAGTTTTTTATTTCCTGCTCTGTAAATTGGACTTTAACTACATACAGGAAGCTCCTGCGAAGTCTAGCAAGCTATCAACAGAGCAAGAGATAAGAATTTATAACTTAAACAGAATGTGATATAAAGGAAGTTTAAACATTAGATCTCTCTTTACAGGAAGTGTTTAGGAAGGCTGTGTAAGTCACATGCAGGTCAAATTAAATTTTCAAGAAATAGAAAAATAAATAAATCTCCATAAACGTTTAGTTTATTGAAGAAACTCGCTGGTACTGGTAATGTACGTGATCCGCATTTCCCATGATGCATAGCTCTGTATAATCAGGAAAGTCTAACTTTGTGCATCCTTAACTATGTTCTACATAAGCTGGTTTTCATTTCATCATTTCCAGTATTGTCAAGATCGTGTTATTTTGAGTCTTTATCAAAACATCCATTTTTATTTTCTTTCTTGCAAAATTCCCAAAGCAGAAACCCTCAATCTTCTTTTTTCCACTATCTTAATTCATGCTCTTTTCATCCAAAGCTTGTGTTGATAACATTATATTATTCATTTCTGCTGACGCAAATCTCATGATATTTTATGACATTTGAAAGACCACAGTAATAATCCCTTGCATTTTAGATCAAGTGGTACGGCGTATATTGGAGGCGAGCATCATTTGACATTAATTTTTTAAAAGAGATAAAATTCATTATTGAACTAGATTCCTTGTTCACGAAAACTTAAATTAAGATATACATATTTTTCCCCTGATACATTTCACAGAGATTAAATAAATACCAAGGATTCTTTCTTTCAGCACAAAGCAAAAACAGTTTTTTATCTCAATTTACTGCTGAAATTGAGGGATTAAAAAGGAATTAAGTGTTATAATGCAGAATTAGTTGATCATTTTTACCATACGCCAAATATGATGCGGATAACAAAACTAGTTTATTTTCCAGCCCCGAGGTCCATTCTCTGGTGTCGAAATTATGATGATAATGCCATTCGTATAATATGTCCTGCAATATTGAATTTCTTGTCTAACAGCTTGTTGTAAAGTATGGAAAAGTAGAGAATTTGTGTGATATGGTGCATTTTTAAGTTCACGTGGATCTCTCTCATGGCCAGCATAAAATCCATGACTTCTCCGTGTAAAGTTTATGGAGATGTTTGTCCAGGAGTTTGCATATATATTGCGTGAATTTCGCTCACCTTTTCAGAGGAGCATTGGTAGTACACATTGTAAGAAGAGGTTAGAAGAGCACTTGATTGTTGGCACACATTGTACCAGTTCACAGAGGTAGAAAAGTGGATTGCGGTTAACAAGCTGTTCATAAACACTGACAAAACTGTCACAATGATCTTTGGAATTGTACTTAAATTACATAAACTACAAAATCCCCAACTAGGTTTCAGAACAAATTCAAATAGCACACTGACCGCAGTCTGTTCTTTCAAATATCTAGGTATGTTGCAAGACCTCAACCGATCCCTTGGCCTTCATATTGAAAACAACTCTTCAAAACTTTATCCAAAACTAGGTGCCCTGTACTGAAACAAATCCTGCCTAAGCCCTACAGTAAGGAAACAGATAGTGCAACAGATGCTAATGCCGGTCATTGATTATGGGGATGTAGTGTATGCACCTGCGTCGCAAACCCACCTTCATAAGCTTAATATATTATGTATATGTATAACTTGTGCTGCTGCTTTGTGCTATAATGTAATTACACGACCCACCACTGTGACATGTTTAAAGAGCTAAACTGGCTATCGCTGGAATCCCGACGCACTCTTCATCCAGCCTCGTACATAGGAGCTTTTCTGGGAACCTCCCACCCTACCTGAGTAGAATGCTCTCCCCAGTTGTTGCCACCTCCTATAACCTCCGATCCAGTACCAGCACTTTATTTAGTTTTCCTTAATACAAAAACTGGCTCGATCCTCCTTTTCCTACAGAGCACCCAATTAAGGAATAACCTCATTCATATCAAAATCCTTTAAGAGATCTATGACAACATACAATATGTGGCTATGGCAATATATATCATGGTGGACTGTATTTATGACTGGTTATCTGTTAGATGTATATATCTGTGTATGAATATATACATATATATTGTATTATTTTTTTGTAATATTATTTTGTACCCTATTGCAATGTTTGTGGGCCCATGACATACTTGAAAATGAGAGAAATCTCAATGTATCCTTCTTGGTAAAATATGTATTATATAATTAAATAATACTCATCTACCCCTGGGTCCACATCTGGATTATTCTTTTAACTTAGGGAGAGGCAAAGTAAATGTATTGCAACAAAAACAGAAAATGAGAATCCTTGGAAAAAAATGAATAGCTTTTCTTTCGGTTAGTCCCTACTCAATTCACAAAATCCTTTGGATCAACAGCATCTAAATATGTGTTTTAAAAGGTTACACATGATGGGCGTATGTCATTTTATAACCTAGATTACTATGTAACTGTAACAATCCTCATTTGTATGACAATTCCATGGGAATCACGTAGAAGAAAAACAAAAATTGCACTTTTCACAAATGTTTCACACATATTAAAAACCATTAACTTTAAATACAATTTGTTGTGCGAAAAGTGAATACTCAAATTGTACCCCTAACTGTTTACTAGCCTGCAATGTGTATATAGCCTTTGAGGTATCCAAGACTGTAATGCATTCAGAGAATAAGTAGCAGAGAAAGATATATTCTATTATTACTCCCCTCCATGTCTCTCTTGGTGAGTGTGTAGCTGTATAATGTCTACGTGTTGCTTGACCAACTTTCCTTATTCTCTACTGGGAAACACAATGCGTGTTAATTAGCTTCTACCCATGTGAAAGGGTAGCTGTTCGTTTGTACTTTAAGATCACTAGTGGGAAGAAAACCTGAACATGTTTGTGATTAGAGTATCATGCATGTACGGCAGTTCTCCTAGTAAGAAGATCGGGAATTTGATTGACAGAAGAAACACGGCATGAAGGAGTGATGGGTCAAGGTGTTCATTTACTATTATTTATTATTATTGCCTGCTTGAGCAGAACCAGAGTCCGAGTAACCTTGGAGAAATAAGGGTTTTTTAGCTTTTGCCATTTTCCAATTATTGTGACATTTTCTCCAAGTGTGTCACGTGCAGGATTTATAATGATTTACATCATATGCTAAACATTGAAGGACCTCTAAAGCTACGCACACCACATAATGAAGTGGTCTGAGTGTAGTAGTCCTATATGTTTATCTCGTCACGGTAAAATATTCCCATTCTGCAAAAAAAGGGCATTGTTTACCTTGAAGGGTTAAACATGCCTCTAGAGCCACAAGAGCAGCTATCAATGCACTGATTGAGTATGAATTGGTTAAATGAAGTTGTATTCAATTCTTTCCTATGAGAAGCATTGGGTGATTGTGCGGGGCTTTCTGCACATGTGCATCAGGTCCCCAATACTCCTCTAAGAGAAGCATTGGATTGGACCGTTGCTGGAGAAGCCATGCCTCCTCTATAATGTCACAGGTGGAAGAGAGGCCAGCGGCATCGAGGGAGACAAAAATATTTGTATGGCAGATAGAGGAGCCTTAATAAAACTAGGGACAAGACACTATAGTGTTAGGAATACAGGTTTGTTCCTTTAACTTGGCACCCGCAATATGACATAGATATTAGCAAACAAATAAATAAATAAATATAAAATATCCTTTGTTTAAGTGCACAGTTTTATAGTCTAACTGTAAGTTATCTTACCACTTCAATTACCTTAAAATAAAACTAAATACAATTCGCACATATTCTACACATTTCCATTTAATTAAATTAAGCAAGACAAGTGATACCAGGTGAAAGCTAGCATACATCCTATTCTGGAGTACGAGAGGATAATTTGCGAAAGAAAAAAAAAAATAACATTTTTGCTCAGCGGCCTTGCAAATCTCTAGTACAAATATAAAATCCAGATATGATATATTGAACGAAAAATAAAAGTCTTATGGTGTCAAATAATAACATCTAAACATCGTAAAGAACATAACTTTGCCAGACAAGTGTTTCATTTTCTGAGAGTTCAAAAGTAGTGATTAACGCTGAACGTCAAACCTTGATGAACGTCTGAAAGGGAATATATGATTGTAGAACAGACAATATAAGACAGATGGCTGCAGATCGCCAATGCACTCTAGGCTGTTCTAGCATAAATATGCACAAGCATATTGGAACAGGTTCAAACAGAGAGCTTTACGTTTAAATAAGTATAGGTCTGAAAGATCACAGGCCCCGAAGTCGGAAAACACGCGGAGAAGTCAATGGCTACTGTGAAAAATCACCCTCAGCAGATAGAAGCTGAAACAAAATGGTTTTATTTTTATAAAAAAAATAACATGAGACACAAATATTGTGGATATAATACCCTGCAGGGCAGCTGCTGAAATGCCACCTCGGATCAGACGTGACATGTGCCGACACTAAGAAGAATATATTAGACTACATTTCTCAGATAGAAACTCTGCATCAAAATGTTCCAAAAATACATAGAGATGGTAAGTGCCGAAGCCAAGAATTTAATGAAATTGATCTTATATACAGCAACGAGGCTTTGTCCTAGCATCATGTGAAGGACTGACAAGCAAATGGCAAATTCTAGGCCAGAATTTCTAAGCTGGAAATATAAACTCTGGAAACAGCTGTTTATAAGAAAATTAAAGGGACACTCTAGTCACTAGAAAAAAATACAGCTTATTTCAGAGAAAATTAGGAGAAAACGCAGTGTTTACATTGCAGCCTAGTGATAACTCCACTGGCCACTCCTCAGATGGCTGCTAGAGGTGCTTCATAGGCAGTGCTGCACAATGAGCAGCACCGCCATTCAGTGTCTCCTCCCTCTGCATGCAGACACTGAACTTTTTTCATAGAGATGCATTGATTCAATTCATCTCTATGAGGAGATGCTGATTGGCCAGGGCTGTGTTTGACTTGTGCTGGCTCTGCCCCTGATCTGCCTCTTTGACAGTCTCAGCCAATCCTATGGGGAAGCATTTTAAATAACTCAGACCACCACTTCTGACGAATTCATGTTTGTGTTCCTGACCCTATAGTGGTGAGTCAGTATGGAAAATATGAGGACAGAAAACAGAATATAGTTTAGTATATTCTATAAGTGGTGAGGTGAAATAAGAAAAATGACACAATTTTCTGGAGCTTATGGTCAGCTCCAGATATATGTGCGGTATGATCCCCACCTGTGGATATGTCGCTCAGCTTGGTTCCTTGTAGATGGTGGGTCAGAGTCAAGCGCCAGTGTTGAGCATTCACAGGTATTTCCCTCCAAATTGCAGTGTCACAGATATTCACCAAGTACATAAAATAAGAATAAAAACAGAAAAAATAGTGCTCTCTATTTTGTTGTTATAAAAGCAAAATCAAAGGAGGTATACTCACAAAAGGAGAGCAAAAAACATGTATTTTGTTCAATCCTGTGTAGCGTAGGTGGTTTGCTCCCGCCCAAGAGGCAGAAAGTGAGGCTCTTCCAGATTAAATCTTCAGGGATAAAATCAGGAAGGTCCAGGTAAGGTAAAACAACTAGTTTTATTGAAAACAAAGATAATAAAACCAATGACATAAAAACACTAACGCGTTTCACCCAGAGGGGCTTTTTCAAAGACTCATTTCAAAGACTTTGAAAAAGCCCCTTTGTGCTGAGTGCATCTAATGGAGTGATGAACAATTCCCTGGAGAAATAATGAGGGAGTGTCCCATGGAATACAGGACTATTGGGAGGTATGCAAACAATCAGCCTTCAAATTAAATCTCTATGCTGCAGTGGTTTTGGTACAAGGTGAAGTCTGGCATCCCCAATGTAAGTAGTCAAACCAGTTTAAAACAGTTAGAATTCTTACCTGGGATCCACTGTTCTCTACTCTTTGCCCAGGGCCGCCCGCACCCAGCAATAAAATGAAAAACCCAAATCCCCTGCCCCTGCCCCTGCCTCTGGCTCTGTCTCTGACTGGGGTCTCGGATTTTTCAACTTACCTCACTCTCCCTGCAGCCTGCAGCCAGTGGAGTCAGTCGGCCTCTCCTGATGATGTCAGGAGGAGAGGGTGTGGCTTCCTCAGCCCCTGTCCCTTCTCAGCCCCTGTCCCCTTCCTCAGCCCCTGTCCCCTTCCTCAGCCCCTGTCCCTTCCTCAGCCCCTGTCCCCTTCCTCAGCACTGTCCCCTTAGTCAGCCCCTGTCCCCTTAGTCAGCCCCTGTCCCCTTAGTTAGCCCCTGTCCCCTACCTCAGCCCCGTCCCTTTAGTCAGCCCCTGTCACCCCTCCTCAGCCCCTTTCCCAAATTGTAGCCATCAACTGGATTTGCCCCCCAGGCCTAAGGCTGCCAGCCCTCCCCTGTCTCCGCCTCCACGACATCCTTCAGAGAGATGAAAGCTGGCGCCTTCGGCCAATGGCCAACGAGCTAAGCCCTTCACCGCAGACCTGTATTCCAGAGAGCTAACATAAGATCCTATTAATTTTATATACAACATTCTATAATTGTATAGTTTTATTCGGAATTTAAATGTTTGGTTTTTGTAGAACAGTAATATACACACAAACTTGCTGTTTTATCTTATATCTTAGCTATACCTCCCATGTTTCAAATAAATGTTCTGCTGATATTTTTGCAAAAAAAAAAAGGAGAATAAAATGGTTAATGTCATTTTAAAAAAAAAAAATCTTTAAGTTTAGGAACAGCATGCTTTCTTCCTGCGAGGGGATCTAGAAAATCCACATATTTAAAACTAAAAATACATTTGATAAAGACTTTACAACGTCATAACATTATGGCCTAAACATGAAGATTTTGTGCCGTCCTACTTCTCTCCTTAAAGGCCGAACTGTTTATTTTCCGGCTGACTTCACAGTCTGACGTTTGCTTCATCAAACTGTATATTCTTAAATATGCAAAATGGTTTTGCCATCTGGGGTCGGTCTCTTTTCTCACCAAAACTGTTCATTTTAAATGATAGACAGCAGGATTAGGTGCGAGGGATATCTGTGTAAAGTCTTACATGGTGGCAGAGGGCTTATCTTTCCATCTGCCTTTCACAGAAGCTGTATATAAGCTCAGCCTTACTCAGGTCCCATCAGATTTCTTCAGAAAGGAAAGCTTTGCAGCAAACAGGAGATAACATTGGTTCTGTGCTGTGTTATTTGTTATAGAATGTATTTGCATTTACACGGGAGTGATATATTGCATATCATGGAGAAACAAATGCCCAGGGTGTATTGAGCAATTGAATTATGGGCACTATTAATAGATGTGAGTAGTGTATTAGAATGTTTGTTTTTTTTCACTTAAAGATTTATCGTATTTCTTTTCAGTAAATGTCAGCTAAATTTCGATAACTATTTATTTTCTCCGTGATTTCTTTGTCTGTCCATTAAATAATATATATATTTTAGGATACATTTTAAATATATGTTAAAAAGAGAGGTGTAACTAAACAGATGAACAATTATATTTATAAACAGCCCTTTTCATTAGGAGAGCAGCGAGGGTTTTAGTTATTGATTAAGCCGTTCTAACAAGCTTGTTTTGTTTTCATTAAGCAGACTGAATTGTAAGAACATTTTTAATTACCAAATACATTGTACTTAAAAAAACAAACAAAAAAAACATGTTCAAACAAATGAGGCCCATAGAACCACATTTTTTTGCTCAGTGCTAAGTACTTTTATAAGGATTTCTTTCGGGAGCAGATAATACGCTATGAGATATGCGGTAAAAGTGCTGACAAGAATCTAAATGGCTAAAAGAGATTAAAAAAAAAATGAGCCCAGTTTAAGGTTGTGTCCTATGTATTCTCAAATAGCTGGGCTGACATGCAACGTTGTTACTGACCGATACAGAATACTCTGAACACAATTGCAAGAGCTTACTGTGGAGCTCTGTTATACACACAGACACATTACTGGGAGTATTATTGCTGTGGAGCTCTGTTATACACTCAGACACATTACTGGGAGTATTATTGCTGTGGAGCTCTGTTATACACTCAGACACATTACTGGGAGTATTATTGCTGGGGAGCTCTGTTATACACACAGACACATTACTGGGAGTATTATTACTGTGGGGCTCTGTTATACACTCAGACACATTACTGGGAGTATTATTGCTGTGGAGCTCTGTTATACACTCAGACACATTACTGGGAGTATTATTGCTGTGGAGCTCTGTTATACACTCAGACACATTACTGGGAGTATTATTGCTGTGGAGCTCTGTTATACACACAGACACATTACTGGGAGTATTATTGCTGTGGAGCTCTGTTATACACAGACACATTACTGGGAGTATTATTACTGTGGAGCTCTGTTATACACACAGACACATTACTGGGAGTATTATTTCTGTGGAGCTCTGTTATACTCTCAGACACATTACTGGGAGTATTATTACTGTCGAGCTCTGTTATACACTCAGACACATTACTGGGAGTATTATTGCTGTGGAGCTCTGTTATACACTCAGACACATGACCGGGAGTATTTTTGCTGTGGAGCTCTGTTATACTCTCAGACACATGACTGGGAGTATTATAGCTGTGGAGCTCTGTTATACACTCAGACACATTACTGGGAGTATTATTGCTGTAGAGCTCTGTGATACACTTAGACACACCAACAATATGGAGCTCCTAGAAAAGTGGGACATTTGGATAGAAAAGAGTGACAGAGGGATTTTGGCTGTCCGGGGATGGGGCCTGACTCTCAAGCTGGCCCTATGTGTTATACAGGGGCCTGACTCTCAAGCTTTACCTCCTCTGCTAAAACTGCATGCACATAGCTACAAACGGCTCAATATCAAGCACAAAAGGCATCTTTACCGAAGATCCCAAGATAATAATCTCTGCAAGTTTATTTGACCAGCTGGCCCCACGGCCTACTGGCCCAATGGCTGGGGGAAGCGTCCGAACCCCCACCTGGGTCTGCACACCCCACAGTGAATCGACTGAAGCCCCGTTAGCCCCTCTCCTTTGGACCGATGGGGGTTATCCCAGTCCACGCTGGGCTCACTAACAAGGTACCAAAGACAGCCTTGCTCCCTGCCGTCCCTGAGAACCCGTGGCGACTTAAAGATGGCCTTCTCGTCGAATACCCCACTAAGTCAAGCAGACATAGAGAGCCTTAACTGGGTGCAACGATTTGAGGAAATATAACCCCAATAGAAGACCACGAGTTTCAAAAATAATGGAATTAATACTTATAGCCTGTCCATAAATATCACTGGTCCCTATAATAAGGGAGACAAAAAAAAAAAGGGGGAAGGGGAGAGACAATGGGAGCACTCCTAGTGCAATAAAATTACTACAATAAGTAAAAGCAGAACTATATCTCTTTAAGGAAAAGACTCACAAGTTTGGAGTGGTATGAGCCCCACTCCTGGCTATCTCGCCCAGGGAGGATCAGCCCCTTGGGTACGTGGGATAAGCTCTTTACTGATTATATACAAGCACTTCACACAGCTGCTAAAATATAACATCCACCGCAAGCTCACCGCCCCATATGCAGCCTGTTATTGTCCGGAAAGTTACAGGTACAAAGTCCTCTTCCGATCAGGAGTTGGTGTGTCTCGTCGGTGGGTAATTAAAAACACTTCCACGTATGCCGATCACGTGGTTACATGACGCGTTTCGCCCCGCCTCTTGGGGCTTTCTCAAACGAGCCTCATACCACTCCAAACTTGTGAGTCTTTTACTTAAACAGATATCTTTCTGCTTTCACTTATAGTAGTAATTTTATTGCACTAGGAGTGCTCCCTTTGTCTCTCCCCTTCCCCCTCGTTTTTTTTTTGTCTCCCTTATTATAGAGACCAGTGATATTTATAGACAGGCTATAAGTATTAATCCCATTATTTTTGATGCATCAAACAAAGCTCCGACGCAGATGGCTTTATCCCGAGGTGAAACGACACATACTTGGGCCTCAGTTCCATTTGAGAAGTTCCCATGCATGCCGCTCTTTTCCTCAGATGGCCCTTACATGCCATGCTATAAAGAAGCTAAAGAAGAGGCCCAAAGCTTGTGAGATCGGCGATCTAGACTGTTTGTTAGCCCAGGGCTACTGGGGCGCAGTCAAAGGGGACTCTTGGGAATGCTCTCAATGGGTCATAGTTCATTATTTGAGGGGCATAGGCTGAGCATGTAAACAACCAAAAGCAGCATAATATAGGCAGGGATGTAGGCTGCTATATCAACGCATATTTTCTACCCCAGCCGTATCTATTACTCTGCAAAATGCCAGTTAATACAGTTTGCTATTTCTGATGTTTTCTTTGCACTCCTTGCTGACATTTAATGTAATCTTACCAATAGAGCGTTTTATTTTCTTTCATTAAAAAATGAGGTCTCTGCGATTGTGTGTGGCATAGGGATGTGCATGGGCAAATAATTCGGTTCGGCACTTCCGAAATTCGGGACTTCAGCAATTCGGGACCATTCGGCAATTCCCTAACCCTAACCCCTAACCCTAGCACTTCGGCAATTGGGTTCAGCACTTCGGCAATTCGGCACTTTGGTAATTTGTCACTTCCCGAAATTCTTCTAAATTCACATTCGGACCGAAACAAATTGCACATGTCTAGTGTGGCATAATATAAATCCTTGTAATATTAGGTACACTGAACAACTATGTAATATCACAGCTTTGCTACCAAAGTGTACTGTGTTTCCTACTTACTTACTGCATGCATGCAATTATTTTTGTCACCACTGTAACACCATGTTTTTGAAATGACAACCACAATAAAATTATAAAAAAAAAAAAAAAAAATAGGGACTGTCCCTCCTAAATAGGGACAGTTGGGAGATATTACTATTTATAACAATTCTTTTTAACTGTGTCTTTTATAGACCCTATCTGCTGTCCCTAGGAGTGGGCAAACAGGGGAAAACCCCAAGCCAGTGGCACAGAGGTCTCAAATCCTGTCTATCCCAACTAATCTGGACGAATTCACTTGAATAATAATAGGCAGCGTATGATAATAAATGTCATTGGCCATCCGTGCATGTTATGGACACATGATGTAATAAGATACCAAATGTATTCTTTAAAAATAAGCATTTTTGTGCAATCTCTTAGAAATCCATTTTTCTCATTTTGTATATGTACACCGATTCCCTCATAGAACTCATACTGTTTTCATTGTGATCATATCTGCAGCAGTCCAATTAATATGTGTGTGAGTACGTCCTCCTTAGTTTTTATTGCTGTACTGTGGACTGAATGTGCAAGCAGATGTCATGTGGTGAAAAAAGCAGTGTGTGCTCCGGGAGCAGATGTAAGGGGTGGAATCCTCGAAGACTCCAGAGTTCATTTCAAAATGCCAAACAGATCTCCTATTATTCCACATCTTAAGCCTCCTGCAGATGTTACACCACACATCAGGAAAAGATAAATATACAATATTTTTTTATAACAATAACTTTTTTAAAACAGTCTCCCATAAGACACAGCTGATACAAAAGAAAACTGTATTACTGCGTCCAGCATGACGTTTTACGAGGCTATGGAGATACAGGCTGTCATATTCCAAATGATCTCCGCTGATTCAAAGGCCTACTAACATGTGCATCATCCTTCTAATACATACCAGTCACCTGGAGCTCTGCGGAGCTCCTCTGTCCGTATAACCCTTTCAGTTACCTGCAAGTATCCGATCCATCTTTCTGCATCAAGTTTCTCTTCACTCCTGTCATGTTCTTACCACTAACCCTCTTAAGCACCACTTACCACAAACTGAGAACCAAATTCTTATACATCATGGCCTGCTTTGTTGCTGTAACGTTTTTCTGCTAAATGATTGTGGAGAGTGTAGAAATCCAACCCCCACCCCACAAAAGTATAAAACCCTACAATTGCAATACTACCAAACTAAGATAATGTCCAAATTCCTATTACTCATGTTACTTGCACTTGCAAATGATGTAAAGTCTAAAACTGGTCCCCCCACAGATTACATTCCAAGCCTTCCAGCTTTGTGCACTTTAATATCCACAGCTTACTACCACAAATCGATGCACTGCAAGAATGGTGTTCACATTACAAACCCAAAATCATTGTGCTCTCTGAATTGTGGTTAACCGCAAAAATACCTGACTTTGCCATTGCAATACATGGGTATTCATGCCATAGAAATGACAGAGCAAAAAGAGGAGGTGGCATTGTTATTTATGTTGACAATTCCATAAAGTTTACCCCCTTACAAAACTTTAGCCCTCCTGCCACCTTTGATTTCCTTTCTGGCACAATTGAGATCCCGTGCAGTAAATCAATCATTGTTGCAGGAATCTATCGCCCACCTAGCTCCCTAGCGCATTCTCTATCTGACAGCCCATCTCCTTAGTGAAACCATAGCTCAAAATCCAAAAAGTGAACTGTTGGGCTTTGGAGATTTTAATATTGATTGGCTGAATCCTAAAAATAATAGTTCTTGCTCATTGTTTAAGACTTTGCAGCTAACGCAATTAATCTCCTCCCAAACTTGTATAAACATTAAAAGCCATAACCATACCCTGCTCGATTGGATTCTCTCCACTTCTCCTGATAGAATCCAGGAGGCCGGTGTTCTCCCTAACAGTTTCAGTGACCACTGCTTAGTGTACTGTGTGCGCAAAATAAGGGCTTCTAAGTCCTTTCCCAAGGTTAAAATGACCAGGTCCTTCAAAAAACTTAATCTTGAATCCTTTCTAAATGACGTCAAGAACCTCCCATGGCACAGATTAAACATAATCCCAGCTCTAGACTGTGCAGCTGAATTCTTTCAGTCTGAACTCCTACAAGTTTGGAATTTGCATGCCCCGCTGCGTAAGGTGAGAGTAAAAGGAGCACATATGAATTGGATCACAGCTGACCTCATTCAAATGTATCAGTTTCGGGATTCATTGTGGTCAAAGCTCAAGCGTACTGGCTCTATGAACGATCACTGTGGATATAGACAATGGCAAAATATATGCACAAAACAAACAAAATTTGCCAAGGCCCAATATTTCAGTGCAAATCTGAACAATAACATCTCAAACCCTAGAAACATTTGGAAAATCATAGATAACTTACAAACTCCCCCAATCCACTCCCAACCCTCCACTGTCAAAGCCTGCAACTCCCCTTAGATGTAGCAAATGCCTTTACATTTGCAAAGACCCAATATAGACAAGTTCGATTTTAGACCTGTACCTATTAATGTCATTTAGAAACACCTTAATAATCTAAAAATGAAAAACCAGTCTGGACCTGATCAAATACCAGCAATGCTGTTGAATCTCAGTGCGCCAGCAATTGCTAAACCTGTTGCAACCCTAATTAATGAATCCTTGGTGTCTGGATACATACCCAAACTTTGAAAGACTGCGAGAGTAGTGCTTATCCATGAAAGTGGTGACACTACTTTGGTTTCTAACTATCGCCCATTGCTCCCGGTATTGTCAAAAATCTTAGAAAAATGCGTCCATACGCAGCTATGTGAGTATTACCAACAATCTAACTATCTGACCCCTGATCAATCAGGCTTTCGCCAGAATCACTCCACTACAACTGCCCTCTTAAAAGTTTGCAATGACATCCAAACTGGCATGGAACAAGGAGACCTAACTGGAGCTATTTTCCTTGATTTTCCAAAGACCTTTGACACAGTAGACCACGACATTCTACTGCACAAACCCAAGGTATTGGTGATTGTCCACTAACCTGGTTGCAATCATATGTATCGGATCGCTCACAATATGTGTCCATTTCTGACAGTGACTCCCTCCCTCTCCCAGTCATGTGTGGAGTTCCCCAAGGTTCCATTCTCGGCCCCCGACTATTCACATTATTTATAAATCATATGCCTAATGTCTGCAAATCCTCAAATGTACACATGTACGCAGGCGACACAGTAATCTATGCAAGCAAATCCGATCTATTGCAGCTTGAGGCTGTGCTCCAATACCAGTTTACAGAGGTAGAAAAGTGGATCACAAAAAACAAACTCTTCCTAAACACTGACAAAACTGTCACAATGATCTTTGGAACAGTACCTAAATTACACAAATTACAAAATTCCCATCTATCCATCAAAACAAAATCATATATCACACTGACCGCAGTCCACTCTTTCAAATACTTGGGTATGTTGTTAGACCCCAATCTATCTTTTGGCCTCCACATAGAAAAACTTGCATCTAAACTTTATCCAAAACTAGGTGCCCTGTAGAGAAACAAATCCTGCCTATGCCCTACAGTAAAGGAAAAGATTGAACAGCAAGTGCTGCTGCCAATCATTGATTATGGTGATTTTGTAGTATATGCACCTGCACCGCAAACTCACCTTAATAAACTACATTGTATAACTCATTCTGCCGATTTGTGCTACAATGTAATTACAGGACCCACCATTGTGACATGCTAAAAGAAATAAACTGTCTGTAGCTGGAATCCAGACGCACCCTTCATCTTTCCAGCCTTATTCTGGACCGGCTGCAAAGGCTATGAAGCGTGTGGAGAAACCAAGGCGCAAAATAACTGCCCATGAACTGAGAAAAGTCAAGCGTGCAGCTGCCAAGATGCCACTTGCCACCAGTTTGGCCATATTTCACTGATTTGTTTTTGTTATGTTTTTGAATGTCAGAAATGTATATTTGTGAATGTTGAGATGTTATATTGGTTTCACTGGTAAAAATAAATAATTGAAATGGGTATATATTTGTTTTTTGTTAAGTTGCCTAATAATTATGCACAGTAATAGTCACCTGCACACACAGATATCCCCCTAAAATAGCTATAACTAAAAACTAACTAAAAACTACTTCCAAAAATATTCAGCTTTGATATTAATGAGTTTTTGGGCTCATTGAGAACATGGTTGTTGTTCAATAATAAAATTAATCCTCAAAAATACAACTTGCCTAATAATTCTGCACTCCCTGTAAAGATAAGTCCAAATGTCTAAAAGTCCAACTTGAACCTGTAAGTGGAGAAAATATTGGAAAATAATACTGGTGTGTAGACCATAAATACAAGATACCTGCAAAACAAAGAAGGTATGCAGTAAATGAACAATAAAACATGAAGTCCAATAGCAGATGGCTAGAATCCTGAAGTCTACAGTTTATAGCCATGGAGCTTCAACAGTGGCATATATAACAGTTATAGTGGCGTTCTCCCCGCCATAGCATTGTACCGCCTGGTACTCTTGCATAAGTCACTCACTTGGGAGAAAAAGTACCAATTCTTAGGTAACGTCAGTGGAAATTGAGTAGGGGTCTTCACAAAGAGATCTTGGAGGCGACAGCCACAGGCAGCCATGGAGAGCTGCTGAGGGTATAGCTCTTGTCCCATAATCAGCAGGATTAAGGTCAGTGGGAACATAATGCCATTGCTTTGGCAGAGAGAACCTTCTGATACGTTCTACTCGATTACTAATGTACACGTAAAATTGTTTAGTATGGTTGAAAATGTAACCAAGCACTATCTTACTGTCTGTGTAAAATGTGAAGGAATCAATTTGAATATCCATTTCACTCTTTATGACTTCAGCTATTTCCATGGCTAGCACGGCTGCACAAAGTTCAAGTCTGGGAATGGTATGTGCAGGTTTTGGTGTTAGCTTTGTCTTGATTAGAACAAAATTGCAATGAATGTCTCCATTGATCCCTGAGGTCTTCAAATAGGCCACTGCAGCTATAGCTTCAACTGATGCGTCTGAGAAAATATGGATTTACCTCAGGTTAGCGGCTGAAATGGAAACTGGGGCATAGCAACGTGGAATTTGGAGCTGTTCTAGTGGCTTCAGAGAACCTTTCCATTTCTCCCATCTTTGTTGTTTCTCAATAGGTAATGGAGTGTCTCAATTTAGCTTGGTTGCTTCATCTAAGTGTTGCTTCTAAGTGTGTGTGGTTGGAGATATTCTGGAGATAAACTGGAGGTCATCTGAGTTATTTAGGAGGATAAATAAAAAGTTACAATTTGTTTGATTTAAATTAATTCACCTCATTGGAATGGCAGACTTAGTTCAGTGTAATAGTTGCTATGCATTTGTTTCATGTTCCACTTTTTGGAGGTTTAGTTGTTGTCTAATCTGTAGACAGTTCTCTATCTTGCGGCAGGAGATTGTATTTTTGAAGTCTGAGATTTGTAAATTATCTGGTAAACAAACTCAGGCTGGAACTGCTGCAAAGCCACTGCCGCAGAGACATAATAGGAATGGCAGATGGATCACTGTAGGATCTGGTAGACTTAGAGTTGTGGATAAAAGGCATATTGCACAGTCTGTTGCTCTACATAATTCATTTTCTGCACTTTCAGAGTGTAATGGTGTTATGGACTTCTGTAGGTGAAAGTTTAGGATCCAGTGATCATCAGTCAGTGTGGTTTAATATAAGAACAGTGACTGAGTCACACCACACAAAAACAAAAGTTTTAGACTTTAGAAAAACAGACTTTTCTAAAATTAGAATATGTGTAAAGGAGTCATTATCAGACTGGAGCAATTTAAATGGAGTCCAAAATAAATGGGATTATTTAAAAGCTGCACTACTGAAGGCAACAGAAAATTGCATTAGGCTTGTCAGTAAAAGCAAAAAATTCAAGAAACCACTGTGGTACTCCGCAGATGTGGCCAAAATAGTAAAAAACAAAAAGTTAGCATTTAGTAATTATAAAAAAACCCAGAGTGAGGAAGACAGAATGACCTATAAGATTAGGCAGAAAGAGGCTAAGCAAGTTATAAGAGCTTCCAAATCACACACAGAGGAGAAAATAGCACAGTCAGTAAAAAAGGGGGACAAAACTTTTTTTAGATACATAAATGAGAAAAGAAAAGTAAAACAAGGATTAGTTAGATTAAAAACAAAAGAAGGAAGGTATGTAGATGAGGATAAAGGTCTAGCTGACTGCCTCACTGAATATTTTTGTTCGGTATTTACAGCTGAAAATGAAGGAAAGGGACCTCTGTTAAAAAAAAGGATAAATGAGTCATTTATTACACGTGAGTTTACAGAGGAAGAGGTTCTATTTCAACTGTCAAAAGTAAAGACAAATAAGTCAATGGGACCTGATGGAATACACCCAAAGCTATTAAAAGAGCTTAGTGGTGTACTAGCAAAACCATTAACAGATTTATTTAACCAATCATTGTTAACAGGAGTAGTCCCAGAAGATTGGAAGTTAGCGAATGTTGTGCCCATTCACAAGAAAGGTAATAGGGAGGAGTCGGGCAACTATAGGCCAGTAAGCCTTACTTCAGTAGTGGGGAAAGTGATGGAAACCATGTTAAAGGATAGGATTGTTGAACATCTAAAAACACATGGATTTCAAGATCAGAGACAACATGGGTTTACTTCAGGGAGATCATGCCAAACTAATCTTATTGATTTTTTTGATTGGGTAACTAAAATTATAGATCAGGGTGGTGCAGTAGACATTGCTTACCTAGATTTCAGTAAGGCTTTTGACACTGTTGCACATAGAAGGCTTATCAATAAACTGCAATCTTTGAGTTTGGATTCCAATATTGTTGAATGGGTAAGGCAGTGGCTGAGTGACAGGCAACAGAGGGTTGTAGTCAATGGAGTATATTCGAAGCTTGGGCTTGTCACCAGTGGGGTACCTCAGGGATCTGTACTTGGACCCATTCTCTTTAATATTTTTATTAGTGATATTGCAGAAGGTCTTGATGGTAAGGTGTGTCTTTTTGCGGATGATACTAAGATATGTAACAGGGTTGATGTTCCAGGAGGGATAAGCCAAATGGCAAATGATTTAGGTAAACTAGAAAAAATGGTCAGAGTTGTGGCAACTGACATTTAATGTGGATAAGTGCAAGATAATGCATCTTGGACGTAAAAACCCAAGGGCAGAGTACAGAATATTTGATAGAGTCCTAACCTCAACATCTGAGGAAAGGGATTTAGGGGTGATTATTTCTGAGGACTTAAAGGTAGGCAGACAATGTAATAGAGCAGCAGGAAATGCTAGCAGAATGCTTGGTTGTATAGGGAGAGGTATTAGCAGTAGAAAGAGGGAAGTGCTCATGCCATTGTACAGAACACTGGTGAGACCTCACTTGGAGTACTGTACACAGTACTGGAGACCATATCTTCAGAAGGATATTGATACCTTAGAGAGAGTTCAAAGAAGGGCTACTAAACTGGTTAATGGATTGCAGGATAAAACTTACCAGGAAAGGTTAAAGGATCTTAACATGTATAGCTTGGTGGAAAGACGAGACAGGGGGGATATGATAGAAACATTTAAATACATAAAGGGAATCAACACAGTAAAGGAGGAGACTATATTTAAAAGAAGAAAAACTACCACAACCAGAGGACATAGTCTAAAATTAGAAGGACAAAGGTTTAAAAATAATATCAGGAAGTATTACTTTACTGAGAGGGTAGTGGATGCATGGAATAGCCTTCCAGCTGAAGTGGTAGAGGTTAACACAGTAAAGGAGTTTAAGCATGCGTGGGATAGGCATAAGGCTATCCTTACTATAAGATAATGCCAGGGACTAATGAAAGTATTTAGAAAACTGGGCAGACTAGATGGGCCGAATGGTTCTTATCTGCCGTCACATTCTATGTTTCTATGTTTCTATGGAGACAGGCACTGAGGCTAGTGGTGTTGTGGAGAGAGGCACTGAGGCTAGTGGTGTTGTGGAGAGAGGCACTGAGGCTAGTGATGTTGTGGAGAGAGGCACTGAGGCTAGTGATGTTGTGGAGAGAGGCTTGGAGACTATGGTGAGGCCTAATAGAAAGCAATTGTTGTTGGGGGATTCCATCATAAGAGGTGTGGAGATGGACAATGGTGGTCTTGTGAGGTGTCTTCCCAGAGCTACTGCTCACAGAGACAGGAGACGTATCTGTAATATTGTTAAGCGAGCAAAGCAGGAAGGGGAATTGGATGTACTTGTCCATCTAGGGACAAATGACTTGGCTTGCAATGAGGTTTCAGAGGTTAAGGAAGATTTTAGTGTTTTTGCCAATGATATACAGCAGGTTGCTTCCACACTGTCATTCTCTGAAATTCTGCCTGTGCATAACACTCAGAACGACAGGCGGATGCGTATTAGGGACTTTAACTTGTGGCTTGGTGAATGGTGTCGGGAGTAGTGATGTCGCAAACATCAAATTTTCGGTTTGCAAACGGCACCCCTAAGCGGTGGGTGGGGGCCCTAAAAAAACAATAAGGGGGGGACCTACTGTCCTCCCCCCCGGCCCCCACCCCTGAGCGGTGGGTGGGGACCCTAGATAAAAATGGTGGGGGGGGACCTACCGTCATCCCCCTCGGCCCCCACCCCTGAGCGGTGGGTGGGGGCCCTAAAAAAACAATAAGGGGGGGACCTACTGTTCTCCCCGGCCCCCACCCCTGAGCGGCGGGTGGGGGCCCTAAATAAAGATAGGGAGGGACCTACTGTCCTCCCCCCGGCCCCCACCCCTGAGCGGTGAGTGGGGGCCCTAGATAAGAATGGTGGGGGGGACACCGCTCAGGGGTGGGGGCTGGGGGGGGGACAGTAGGTCCCCCCCTTATTGTTTTTTTTAGGGCCCCCACCCACCGCTCAGGGGTGGGGGCCGGGGGAGAGGACGGTAGGTCCCCCCCACCATTCTTATCTAGGGCCCCCACCCACTGCTCAGGGGTGGGGCTGGGGGGAGGACAGTAGGTCCCCCCCCTCTTTATTTAGGGCCCCCACCCACCGCTGCAGCAGGAAATGCTAGCAGAATGCTTGGTTGTATAGGGAGAGGTATTAGCAATAGAAAGAGGGCAGTGCTCATGCCATTGTACAGAACACTGGTGAGACCTCACTTGGAGTATTGTACGCACTACTGGAGACCGTATCTTCAGAAGGATATTGATACCTTAGAGAGAGTTCAGAGAAGGGCTACTAAACTGGTTCATGGATTGCAGGATAAAACTTACCAGGAAAGGTTAAAGGATCTTAACATGTATAGCTTGGAGGAAAGACGAGACAAGGGGGATATGATAGAAACATTTAAATACATAAAGGGAATCAACACAGTAAAGGAGGAGACTATATTTTAAAGAAGAAAAACTACCACAACAAGAGGACATGGACTTAAATTAGAGGGACAAAGGTTTAAAAATAATATCAGGAAGTATTACTTTACTGAGAGGGCAGTGGATGCATGGAATAGCATTCCAGCTGAAGTGGTAGAGGTTAACACAGTAAAGGAGTTTAAGCATGCGTGGGATAGGCATAAGGCTATTCTAACTATAAGATAAGGCCAGAGACTAATGAAAGTATTTAGAAAATTGGGCAGACTAGAAGGGCCGAATGGTTCTTATCTTATATGTTTCTATGTTTCTATCTATGTTATCAGTAGTAAGCTGTCTTAAAAGCATCTTACCTTGTGTAGTGACTGGGGCTATAAATCCCAGTGGGTCGTAGATGCTATTCACTATGGACAAGACTCCTCTCTTGGTAAAAGGTTTGTCACAGGTTGACACTTGAAAGGTGAATGTGTCTTCTTTGATGTTCCACAGCAGACCTAGACTTCTCTGCAAAGAAGGCGTGTATGACCCAAGGTCAAGGTCTTTCACACTGGCAGCATAGTCCTCAGAGTGAAATGCATTCATTAGTTCTTGGCTGTTGGATATAATCTTGTGGAGTCTCACGTTTGCTACGGATAGCATCTCCTTTGTTCTGGTGAGAGGATCAATTGCTTCTTTAGCAGTAGGAAACAATTTGAACCCGTCGTCTACATAAAAGTTTATTTCGACAAATTGACGAGCGTCGGATCCATACTCAGCTTCTCCAAGCTGGGCTGTCTTTCTTAGTCCATAGATTGCTACAGCTGGGGAAGGGCTGTTCCCAAAGACGTGCACCCTCATTCGGTAATAAATTACCTCTTTGTTGATGTCATTGTCTTTGTGCCATAGGAACCTGAGGTAGTTTCTGTTGTCTTCCTTGACGATGAAGCAGGGGAACATTTGTTGAATGTCAGCCATCACTGCTACAGGTTCTTGTCTAAAGCGAATTAGGACTCCAATCAGGCTGTTGTTCAAGTTGCGCCCTGTGAGGAGCATGTTGTTAAGTGAGATGCCTTCATGTTGGGCACTGGAGTCAAAGACAACTCTGATTTGGTCTGGCTTTCGTGGGTGATACACACCGAAGGAAGGGAGGTACCAGCATTCTTCTCCTTCTTTCAGTGGAGGTGCGGGTTCGGCATGACCTCTATCAAAGATATTCTGGATAAAGTCCACAAAATGTCTTTCCATCTCTGGTTTCCTGCTTAAGGTACGCTTTAAGGAGGAGAATCTTTTAATGGCTTGATGTAGATCGTTCGGTAGCTTCTCCTTCGGGGAGGCGAAAGGGTAAGGGGTGCTACCCAACTATTGTGATCGTCCTGAAAAATGTGTCCATTACTTTAAGGAATTCTTTGTCTTCTACTGAAGGAGCTAACATGTTGTCTTCACTGCTTGCATTGAAAACTGTAGTGCTAAAACTGTCATCGTATGTGCGGGAAAGGTTTGTGTTGCCATGTTGCAACTTGCAGCTAGTTACCTTCTCCTTTACCCAGTAGTGATGTGGGCATGGTTCAAAGTGAGTATTATGACCATTCGGCAATACATTTGTCTTGAATTAAGAAATATTAGTAGGCCTTTTCGTTTCGCCCATACAGACATTACCTATGATGACCCAGCCTAAGTCCAGGTACTGGGCAAATAGAGCATCTGGGGGTCCGCTGACCTGCCTGTGCACCTTGCGGACCCTTAGAATATCTCTTCCCAGCAGAAGAAGGATTTTAGCTTCTTTGTCAAGTGGTGGGATTTCACTTGCTATTGACTTTAGGTGAGGGTGGTAGAAGGCAACTTCTGGTTTAGGTATTTCTTCCTTGTTGGCTGGTATCTGGTTGCACTCTACAAGTGTAGGTAAGGGTAATTGTAAGTTATCTCCTAGAGAGGACACAATAAATCCATGGGCCCTTCTTCCAAAGACCTCTGTAGTCCCGCTACAAGTGCCTAAGGTGTAAGGGTGAACCTCTCCTCTTATGCAAAATAGATCAAACAGTTCGGATCGGGCAAGTGATCGATTGCTTTGATCATCTAAGATAGCATACACCTTTAAAGTCTTTTCTGGCTGATCCTTGTGGTGAACGTTCACTAGGCCTATTTTAGCACAAGACTTGTCACAGTGGTCTTCCCCACAGACTTCAGTGCATGAGGAAAATATCACGGTGGAATTAGGCACCTGATCTGTACTCTTCCCATCGTGATTTGGCCTGGGAAAAAGGTTTGCAGATTGTGAAGGGTTGGACTTGAGTAGATGGAGAGCTTGTACATGGTCCGCACTCTATGCATTTGATAGGGGTTTTACATTCCTTGGTGAAGTGATCAGTGGAAGCACAGCATCTATAACATACTCCAAAGGTCTTTAGGAGTTCCTTTCGTTCTTGTAGGGGCTTCTTCCTAAAGCCGATACATTTTTTGAGGGGATGTGGCTTCATGTGGATAGGACATAATCGGTGTGGGTTTTCAATCTTGCCACTCTTGTTTGAGGTGGGAGCTGAGGTGGGAGCGGGATAATGTCTGTCTTCTTAACAGACACGGGACCTCTATGGTTCCTGTAGCTGATTTGTAGGTTGTCACCTTTCAGTGAGGGAGTACTGAACTCACCAAATGCAAAACTAGGATCGTTCTTGGTGTCAGCAATGTTCCTGACAAATTTGCAGAAGTAGGAGAAAGAGGGAAATTAAACCTTGTTTTCCCATTTGTATTTTGACCCAATTTGGATCCACTTTTCTCGTAGGCCATACAGAAGCTTGTAAATGATAGGGTTAACTCCTCGAGCAGTGTCCAGGTAACTGAGGCCCGGTAGTTTAGGGTCGGTTTTGGCAAGCTGAACTTCAAGAAGAAGGTCACTGAGTCTCTGGAACTCTTTATTGTCCTTACCGGATATCGTTGGGAAATTTTCCAATCGTTTGAGCAATGCATTCTCTATGGCTTCAGGACTACCATAACTCTGTTCTAGACGTTCCCATGCAGCGGTGAGACCTGCCGTTGGATTGTTGATGTAGACTGACCTGAGGCTCTTCACATGTTCTGTAGATTGTGGGCCAAGCCACCTGATCAGCATATCCAGCTACTCAGCAGCAGAAATACCAAGATCACCTATAGTAGTTTTGAAGGCAGCTTTCCAGCTTCTGTAATTTTCAGGATGGTCATCAAAGCTTACTAGGCCTAACTTGGTGAGCTCTCTTTGAAGTATATACTTTATGAACTCTGCTGTATCAGTTGTCTCTGACTTTACGTAGGAGGTCGCTGGTTGGATGTTGCGGATTGCGTTGTTTATGGTATTGTTGTAAAGAGACGTGGGAAGATATGCTGCAGCAAGGGCGTTCAGCTGAGTTGTTGGGTTAAAGTCTGGAACAGTACTGTTAGCAGGAGGTTGGTGACTTGCTTGCAGCTTGGTGTGCAATTCTGTGACATATGCAGACTCAGCATGACAGTCGGGCGATGCACTGAGGTGGTTTTGCATGTAGGAAGTTGCTGGAACAGCTTTTGCCTGGTGGTGTGGTGAAGTCCTTGCGTTGTCGTGAAGAATGGAGGCAATGGAGTGTTCACTGCTGTGGTTTAGAACATAGTTCTTAGTGCGTTCGAATGGATCTTCCACATCTGCCTTGACGCTGACCCTTTCACTAGCATTTTCATCTGCACCGATAGCTTGTTCCAAAATCTTTAGTTTTGCTGCAGCTGCCTCGTAGTTGCTCTGTTCCTTTAAAGCTTCAATTGCTGCCCTTTGACGTGCTGTCTGAGCTTCCATTGCTGCCCTTTGACGTGCTGCTTTAGATGCTGCCTCAGCTTGCATTGCTGTCACTTCGGCTTGCATTGCTGCAGCTTCAGCCTCCATGTCTGCTCTCTTTTTAGCATATGCAGCCTGTACTTTGATAGCCTCTGCTTCGGCGCGAGCATTTATACGCTGTTCACTAAGCGCTGAGTGCCTTGAACTTCGGGATCTAGAGGAACTTTTAGAATGTCTGGTGGATACGGATCTGTGAGATGCAGTGTCCTGTGGCTGCGTTAATTTAGCTTCTGCCTTTGCTTTAGTTAGCAGGATAAAGCTTTCTCTTTCCATGTTAAGAAGCTGGACATTGTTAAGTTGCTCTAATGATTCCTCAGTGTTAATGTTTTGCAGAATAGTTTTATATTTATTGATTGTAGTCTGGTACAGTTCATATGAAGCAGAGAGATGCTTTATGGCGGCCTCTAGTTGCAGTACCTCATGGCTGGGACATGAAATCACATCAATGTGGGTGAGGATTTTATCCCAAATCTGCTTCAAACTGGTTGATAGTTCAGTTCTCATGGATTCATAGTTCTCTTTAACCTTCCAAGTGGGTTTCACAGAGCGTTTAGCCAATGCACTGGGCTCTGGGTCCTCATCCTGGCTTTCTCCATGTGGTGCATGCTGTGGTGTTTCATCACATACTGAGCCTTTTCCACTCATGATGGCCTGAAGTACACAGGCTTGGCTGTAGCGGTGAAGTGTGTCTGTATACTGTGTGGGGCTGTAACAAGCTGTGCTGGGGTTGTATGCAGAATTCTCATACAATACACACAGTTACACTTCACTATGATCTGTCCTGTGACACAGCAATCTCTGTACAAGCTGCTGGATACGTTCTTTTACTATTCTGGACCGGCTGCAAAGGCTATGAATGTGGTTTTTCAGGAGCACATGGCGCTCATTGCCCTGATGAGATTATCCATAACAAATCACCTTCCCAGATAGTTTACTCAGTCACAACTCACATGAAAGAAGATCTGGTGACGTTTATTCGTCATTAGTGATGTCGCGAACATGAAATTTTCCGTTCGCAAATGCGAACTTCTGCAAATGTTCGCGAACGGGCGAACCCGGCGAACCGCCATAGACTTCAATAGGCAGGTGAATTTTAAAACCCACAGGGACTCTTTCTGGCCACAATAGTGATGGAAAAGTTGTTTCAAGGGGACTAACACCTGGACTGTGGCATGCCGGAGGGGGATCCATGGCAAAACTCCCATGGAAAATTACATAGTTGATGCAGAGTCTGGTTTTAATCCATGAAGGGCATAAATCACCTAAGATTCCTAAATTGTTTGGAATAACATGCTTCAAAACATCAGGTATGATGTTGTATCGATCAGGTAGTGTAAGGGTTACGTCCGCTTCACAGTGACAGACCAAACTCCCCGTTTAACGCACCGCAAACAGTCCATTTGCACAACCTCCAAACTCCCCATTTGCACAAGGTTGGATACCAAGCTAGCCATGTCCCGTTCCTTGTCCTCACTGATGTCATTGAAGGTCTCTTCTTCCACCCAGCCACGTACAACACCAAGGGTCCCCGAAAGGTGACAACAAGCCCCCTGTATTTTTTTTTTAAATGTACACTACTGTTACACCAGATATGAGTTGCACTGGTGTGACACTGTGCCCTAGCAGGCCCTGAAACGCACACGTGTGAAGGAAACTGACTGCTATTATATTACAGTCAAAAAAGTTTTTTTGTTTTTTTTAAATGCAAGCTATTGTGACACCAGATATGAGTGGTGGCACTGGGACCACCTTAAAAATATTGGATATCGCTAAAAATCATGATCACTATATACTTTCTCTACAAACCTCTAAAACGAACCAAACTACTCATCCATCCGCTATACCACTTTATCCCACCTAGAACTAGTGCCCAGTTAAAATACTTGACTCTTACTTACCCACACTCAGTCATGCCACACACATTTCACCACTACTCTCACTGAATCCCTCTGACTACGGCTAAATTCATCTTCTACATCAGAACACAACTCCTAAGATTGGGTTGTATCCATGTCTCCGGTCTTTCATTTAGAATAGGGGCAGCTTCAGTCGCCTTCAACACTGACACTCCAGTGAATATTATTAAAAGATTGGGCAGATGGAAATCCTCAGTCTACAACCGATATATTCCTCATTCCGAGAAAGAAATGAGGAAAGCTTTTAAAAGTTTGGCTTTGTAAATTTGATGCAATAAGTGTGTTTTTCTTTAATACCTTTTCACCCTCTTTGCATGAACCCGATTTACATATATTACTAATATGTTTCTGAACATATAGATTATATTATTCACTCACTCACTCTCTGGGCCGGCCTAAGACATCATGCTGCCTAGGTCCAACGATAAAGGACTATTGGGGATAATGTATAATAAACACAGGTTACTGGCTATGGGGGGATAATGTATAATAAACACAGGTTACTGGTTGTGGGGGGATAATGTATAATAAACACAGGTTACTGGATATGGGGGAGATAATGTATAATAAACACAGGTTACTGGTTATGGGAGGATAATGTATAATAAACACAGGTTACTGGCTATGGAGGGATAATGTATAATAAACACAGGTTACTGGCTATGGGGGATAATGTATAATAAACACACAGGTTACTGGCTATGGGGAGGATAATGTATAATAAACACAGGTTACTGGCTATGGGGGGATAATGTATAATAAACACAGGTTGTGGGGGGATAATGTATAATAAATACAGGTTACTGGTTGTGGGGGGATAATGTATAATAAACACAGGTTACTGGCTATGGAGGGATAATGTATAATAATCACAGGTTACTGGCTATGGAGGGATAATGTATAATAAACACAGGTTACTGGCTATGGGGGGATAATGTATAATAAACACAGGTTACTGGCTATGGAGGGATAATGTATAATAAACACAGGTTACTGGCTATGGGGGATAATGTATAATAAACACACAGGTTACTGGCTATGGGGAGGATAATGTATAATAAACACAGGTTACTGGCTATGGGGGGATAATGTATAATAAACACAGGTTACTGGCTATGGGGGATAATGTATAATAAACACACAGGTTACTGGCTATGGGGAGGATAATGTATAATAAACACAGGTTACTGGCTATGGGGGGATAATGTATAATAAACACAGGTTACTGGTTGTGGGGGGATAATGTATAATAAACACAGGTTACTGGCTATGGGAGGATAATGTATAATAAACACAGGTTACTGGCTATGGGAGGTTAATGTATAATAAACACAGGTTACTGGCTATGGGGGAGATAATGTATAATAAGCACAGGTTACTGGCTATGGGGGGGATAATGTATAATAAACACAGGTTACTGGCTATGGGAGGATAATGTATAATAAACACAGGTTACTGGCTATCGGGGGATAATGTATAATAAACACAGGTTACTGGCTATGGGGGGATAATGTATAATAAACACAGGTTACTGGCTATGGAGGATAATGTATAATAAACACAAAAAAAAATTATACAAAAAAAAGAAAAAATGAATTTAGCTATTAATCTAAATTGTATGCTGTCTAGGAGGTGGGAGGGTCAGGGAGAGAGGGTCTGCTGCTGATTGGCTGGAATGTGTCTGCTGACTGTGAGGTACAGGGTCAAAGTTTACTCAATGATGACGAATAGAGGGCGGACGCGAACACGTTATGTTCGCCAGGAACTATTCGCCAGCGAACCGTTCGGGACATCACTATTCGTCATATGATCTGAAGAATATGCAGTTACGATAGGTAAAAGAACGATTCTTCCATATAGGTAGGAGAGACATCACAAGTCACATATAAATGTACAGCATAGAATACACTAGAACAGGAGAGGGGGAGGGGAGTATCTGAAGCAGCATTCAAACTATGGAGTGGCCCAAGAGACAAACTTAAGATGAACATTAAAGAAACAGCACATTATAATAAAACAATATCATATAACATGACAAGCCTTGTGTTTAAGAGCTTTTCTGGGAAACTCCCGCCCTACCTGAGCAGAATGCTCTCCCCGACTGTTCCCACCTCCTATAACCTCCGATCCAGTACCAGCACTTTATTTAGTCTACCTCAATACAAAAAGAAAGCGTCCCGATCCTCCTTTTCCTAAATAGCCTCGCAATTATGGAACGACCTCCCGCACACCTCAAAGCTTCCCCAAGCCTAAAGTCCTTTAAGAGATCCCTCTCTACATACCTCAAAACAGAATGTACCTGTCATGGTTGATTATATATTTCCTACCTGTTCTATGTTAAATTTTGTATATATTGTGTATTAATATGGTTTTTGTATTTTATTGTACCCTATTGTATCAATGCAATGTTTTGTGAACCCAGGACATAAATAAAATAAATCAATAAATAAATAAAATCCGCAGCTCGGGAGGTAGAAAAAAAGCCAGAATTGCAGCTAACATACAGCAGGGCTTGTTTGTTATTGATGAAACTTTTTTCACTGTCTTTTTAATGTTCACAATTTCATTTTTATCTTTGTAATCATCCAGCTACTGCCACTCTGCTCATTGTGGGGGCACGACCTCTGTCACTTGTTGTCAGGGTACCTGAGGACTCTACCTCTAAGGGAGGTAGAGACTTGGTGGTGTATCCGTCCAGGCGAGCTGTCTCCTCCGTTCCTCGCGGTTCATCCAGTCACTTAAACACCGGCCGCGAGGAATCCACGTCCTTTTCTAGCAGGACGCTCAATACGTGACGTCATGACGCTAGCACGAGCAATCTGTCACTCAAGTGTCCGATATCCAATCGGTACTTTTCAGAGGCGTGATTTCCATCCAGAACCAGGGTATTTAAGCTTACTCCTTACTTCAGCTCATTGCCCTGTCGTGGTTCTAGCTTGTCTAGTCACTCAGTGCTCTGGTATTCTAGTTTGCTCTTTTGGTTTTGACTCGGCTCGTTGTACTACCCTGTTTCTCTGTTATCCCTTGACCCGGCTTGTCTCTCGCTTATCTGTCTTCTCGTTCCCTCGACCTCGGCTTGCCTCTGACTATTCTTTACTCTCGGTACGTTAGTCCGGCCATTCTAAGGCCCGGTATACGTACCTTTCCACTCTTTGTACTCTGCGTGTTGGATCCCTGTCCCGATCCTGACATTACGACAGGGCCAATGGATCCTGCAGGTACAAACAGTCAGCTTGGTTCTTCGGATCCCAGGTTTGACGCCATGGAACATAGGATGGATCAGATGGCTTTAGCACTACAGGCACTTTTGTCTCGTGCTAGTAATCCACCTGAGGAGACACGTACTCCTTCTATCTCTCCTGCAGTCTCAGGTCTAGAGGTAGCCACTGTAGGTGCTTCTTCCCGTATTACCCCACCAGTACGTTATGGCGGGTCACCGGAGAAGTGTCGTGGCTTTCTAAACCAGATTAGCATCCATTTCGAACTACAACCCCGCTCTTATCCTACAGATAGAGCAAAGGTTGGATTTATTATTACTCTGCTCATTGAAAAAGCTTTGAGATGGGCCAATCCTTTATGGGAGAATGATAATCCACTCGTCTATAATTATAATGCCTTTGTAGCTGCGTTTAGAAGAACTTTTGACCCTCCTGGCAGAAAGGTCAATGCAGCTAGATTAATGTTGCGCCTTAAACAGGACAATCAAACACTTGTGGATTATGCACTAGAGTTCAGATCCTTGGCGGCAGAAGTTAAGTGGAACGAACAGGCTTATATAGATGTGTTTCTGAATGGGTTATCAGATGTAATTCTTGACGAGGTCGCTACTAGAGAACTCCCTGAAAATTTGGAGGATTTAATTTCTTTTATATCTCGTATTGATGAACGCTTAAGAGAGAGGCAGAACACTCGAGATAGGACCCGTAGACCCTCCTTTAAACTAGCGCCTACCTTTCAAATCTCTGAGTTCGAAGACTTACGTATTCCTGAACCTATGCAGATAGGCAGTACTCATCTCACTGAAAGGGAGAGACAGTACAGGAGAAGGGAGGGTTTATGTATGTATTGTGGAGTCAGGGGTCATTTACGCCTAAATTGTCCCAATCGTTCGGGAAACGCTCGCACCTAAGTCCCTCTAGAGGACAGGCCTTGGGTGTTTCTACTTTGTCCTCTATTCACAACTACAAGGAGCTCAGGCTTGTGTTACCCGTTTCTTTAAAGTGGGAGAAGGGAGTAGTTAAGACTATGGCACTAATCGATTCTGGAGCTGCTGAGGGCTTTATAGATCAGGGTTTTGCTGCCAAGCATGCTATTCCATCCCAGTTAAAAGAGACACCTCTGGCTGTTGAGGCCATCGATGGTAGACCGTTACTTGAGCCTGTTATTTTTCATGAGACCATACCGATTAACTTGACTGTTGGCATCCTGCATAAAGAGGATATATCCTTGATGCTCATTTCTTCTCCGTCTATTCCCATAGTTCTGGGGTACTCCTGGCTGAGGAGACACAACCCTATTATTAATTGGGAATCAGGGGAGATAGTTTCATGGGGAGAGAATTGTCAAGAAAAATGCTTGCGGAAGGTCTTACCTCTTGGATTAACTAATACATCGAATACCTCTGACAATCCTACAGAGACACAAATTCCGCCTCAGTATCTAGATTTAAAGGCAGTATTTGACAAAAAGAAAGCCGATACCCTACCCCCACACAGGTCCTTCGATTGCAAAATTAACCTACTCCCTGGTACCATGCCTCCCAGAGGTCATGTATACCCATTATCTATAAAGGAGAACTCAGTCCTAGAGGAATATATTCACGAGAATTTAGACAAGGGATTCATCAGGAGGTCCTCCTCCCCTGCCGGGGCTGGATTTTTTTTTGTTAAAAAGAAAGATGGTTCTTTGAGACCTTGTATTGATTATCGAGGCCTGAATAAGATAACCATTAAAAATGCCTACCCGATTCCCTTGATCACCGAACTCTTCGATCGTTTGAAGGGCTCTACAATTTTCACCAAGTTAGACCTCAGAGGGGCATATAACTTGGTGAGAATCCAGCAGGGACATGAGTGGATGACGGCATTCAATACTCGATATGGTCACTATGAATATACCGTCATGCCTTTTGGGTTATGCAATGCACCAGCTGTATTCCAAGATCTGATTAATGAGGTTCTTAGGGAATTTCAGCAAGAGTGCGTCATTGTATACCTAGATGATATACTCATTCATTCTAGTGACATTGAGATTCATCACAAACAAGTCAGGAGGGTTTTGCACAAGCTTCTCCAGCATGGCTTGTACTGCAAGTTGGAGAAATGTAGCTTTGATCAAACCCAGGTAACCTTTCTCGGCTATGTGATCTCTGGGGAGGGATTTAAGATGGATCCGGATAAGCTCCAATCCATTCTAGAGTGGCCTTTACCCACAGGTCTTAAAGCCATACAGAGATTTATTGGTTTTTCCAATTATTATAGGCGCTTTATTAAGGGCTATTCTTCCATTATTGCACCTATCACTAACATGACCAAACAGGGGGCTGACACTAAGAATTGGACTACTGAAGCTCTCCTTGCGTTCAAGACTCTCAAGGAGCTTTTCGCTTCCGCTCCAATTTTAGTTCACCCTGACACTTCTCTGCCATTTTTGCTCGAGGTAGACGCATCAGAGACTGGTTTAGGTGCTGTTCTATCTCAAAGGTTGGGTGTTGATAAACCATTACATCCATGTGGATTTTTCTCTAAAAAATTGACCGGTACTGAAAGCAGGTATGACATTGGTGACAGAGAATTACTAGCCGTTATCAAGGCTTTGAAAGAATGGAGACATTTATTGGAGGGTACATTACATCCTGTTACCATCCTGACAGACCACAAAAACTTGTCTTATATCGGAGAGGCCAAGCGTCTGTCCTCCAGGCAGGCTCGTTGGTCGTTGTTTCTTACCCATTTCAATTACGTTCTGACTTACAGACCTGGGTCAAAGAATTCTAAAGCCGATGCGCTATCTCGCCAATATGAACCCTCTGCTTCAGTTGAACCACTTTTGTCTTCCATTGTACCCAAATGCAATATTATTGCTAATACCAGTCTCAAAATTCATTCCCCGCTACTTGACCAGATCTTGAAGTCACAACATCTAGCTCCCGGAAACACTCCTGAGGGAAGAAACTTTGTTCCTCCTGAACTTCAACTGGAGCTCTTACAATGTTTTCATGAAAGTAAAATAGCTGGTCATCCTGGTATTCGCAAGACGTACTCTCTGATATCCAAGGATTTCTGGTGGTCTTCACTTCGTAAGGATATTGAGGAGTTCGTCGCAGCTTGTGAGACTTGTGCCAAGACTAAACTATCTCATGCATCCCCATGTGGCCTGTTACACCCCTTGGACATTCCTGAGAAACCTTGGTCCTGTTTGTCCATTGACTTTATCGTTGATTTGCCTGCTTCCAAAAGACAGACTGTTATTCTCACGGTGGTGGATAGATTTACCAAGATGGCCCATTTCGTGCCATTACCTAAACTTCCGACTTCCCCTGAATTGGCGGAGATTTTTGCGAGAGAAGTTTTTCGCCTACATGGGATCCCTTCAGAGATTGTTTCTGATAGAGGTTCTCAATTTGTCTCACGTTTCTGGAGATCCTTTTGTTCTCAAATGGGCATCAAATTGAACTTTTCCTCTGCCTATCACCCTCAGTCTAACGGAGCTGCTGAACGTACTAATCAAAAGATCGAACAGTATCTGCGTTGCTTTGTTTCCGAACACCAGGACGATTGGGTCGGTCTGATTCCTTGGGCGGAGTTCGCACACAATAACCTTGTTTGCGATTCAACTCGCTCTAGCCCTTTCTTCATGAACTATGGCTTTCATCCTTCGATTTTTCCTTCGGTTTCCTCTTCTCAGGGGATACCGTCGGTTGATGATCATGTCGCCAACCTGAAGAAATTATGGGATCAAACTCGACAAATTCTATTACATAGTTCCTCGCTGTTCAAGAAACACGCTGACAAACATAGAAGAGCGGCTCCTGTTTTTGTTCCTGGGGATAGGGTATGGTTGAGTACTAAGAATATTCGCCTAAAAGTTCCGTCCATGAAATTTGCTCCTCGTTACATAGGTCCTTACAGGGTTCTCACTCGTATCAATCCGGTTGCGTATCGCCTTGCTCTGCCACCTGCCTTACGCATTCCTAACTCTTTTCATGTCTCCTTGTTGAAACCCCTCATTTGCAACAAATTCTCCTCTAAGGTCTCCTCGCCTCGTCCTGTTCAGGTGGAGGGTCGGGAGGAGTACGAGGTCAGCTCCATCATTGACTCCAGAATTTCAAGGGGAAAATTGCAATATCTGGTCAACTGGAGGGGATATGGTCCTGAGGAGAGGAGTTGGGTACCTCAGGAGGACGTTCATGCTTCTCGCCTTCGCAGAGCATTTCACCTTCGCTTCCCATCTCGCCCCGGTTCATTCCGCCCGGTGGGCGTATCTGAGAGGGGGGGTACTGTCAGGGTACCTGAGGACTCTACCTCTAAGGGAGGTAGAGACTTGGTGGTGTATCCGTCCAGGCGAGCTGTCTCCTCCGTTCCTCGCGGTTCATCCAGTCACTTAAACACCGGCCGCGAGGAATCCACGTCCTTTTCTAGCAGGACGCTCAATACGTGACGTCATGACGCTAGCACGAGCAATCTGTCACTCAAGTGTCCGATATCCAATCGGTACTTTTCAGAGGCGTGATTTCCATCCAGAACCAGGGTATTTAAGCTTACTCCTTACTTCAGCTCATTGCCCTGTCGTGGTTCTAGCTTGTCTAGTCACTCAGTGCTCTGGTATTCTAGTTTGCTCTTTTGGTTTTGACTCGGCTCGTTGTACTACCCTGTTTCTCTGTTATCCCTTGACCCGGCTTGTCTCTCGCTTATCTGTCTTCTCGTTCCCTCGACCTCGGCTTGCCTCTGACTATTCTTTACTCTCGGTACGTTAGTCCGGCCATTCTAAGGCCCGGTATACGTACCTTTCCACTCTTTGTACTCTGCGTGTTGGATCCCTGTCCCGATCCTGACACTTGTACGCCGAGACTTAATAGCTATCAAAAATGGAGACCTTTGTTTCTACAGCTCTATGTTACAGTCATAGTTTTGTATTTATTTTGAAAATGTTTTAGGAAGATTGAATGGAGATTTTTGCCATTTCCATGTCCTGGGACACTCGGACAATGCAATCTTGCTACGAGATGTGAAATACAAGCAAATGTTGAGTAACAGCTCGTTCCTCATCTTATCCTATGGACTGTGGGCAGTCACATGATGGGTGACCAAAGAGTACACCCACAAGGTTGCATCTCACAGTATAGGCTAGCTAGCATTTAAAGTAAAAAATTAATCATATCAACCTGAAGACAACAGTAGACTTATAGATCAAGGAGCTGTGCTGTGATCTGATTGCTTTTGCTAAGGTGTTTGATATAGAATCACACTAAAGGTTATTGTACAAATTAAAGCAGCTCTGTCACATTGGAGGCTAAATGAGTCCTTTATTAGTCTTCTATTTCCCCTTTGTTTTTATTTATTTAAACCCCTTCTCCCCACCACCCACACACAGCCTTTCAATAAATATTCACGTCATATAAAATAAGGAAATAACAAAGTGTGCGTTTATTTATGCTAGGCTGGCACGGTCCTTCCATGGACAAGCCTGCCCCCTGTCCAGGTGGACCCACTCACTCTAGGCATGCAAACTACATCATTGCCATACCCCAAGAACCTGCCCTCCTCATCCTGATGGAATTTCCAGGTGCAGCAGCTGAGAGGTTAAAGGGTGACTCCAACAACCATGATCACTTCTGCTTTTTGAAGTGGTTATTGTAATATGAGACTCAATGTGCAGTGGGGGTGTGCCAAGCAATGCCAGGAAGCCTGGATTAATTTAAGTGCATTTTCTCTTAAATCTCTCTTTGAGCATTTACTTTGGGGGAAACAGACAGAATAATTCCAATAGGGCATTATTCTATACTATACAGAAAAGGGTATCTTTAAATAAGATAAGAATAGAGTAGTGGGTGGTGCCTTGAGGAGAAACAAGGTTGTTGTTAGTAACTTTGGTGAGGACAGTTTAGGTTGAGTGTTCAGATTGTAGAGGATCACGCAGGAAGCTGGAGGACACAACATGGGTGAAATGGTTGT
This sequence comes from Pelobates fuscus, assembly GCF_036172605.1. Classification (NCBI taxonomy): domain Eukaryota; kingdom Metazoa; phylum Chordata; class Amphibia; order Anura; family Pelobatidae; genus Pelobates; species Pelobates fuscus. The sequence continues at coordinate 435,846,610 of NC_086318.1, forward strand.
AAACTAAATTTTCCAGGAGATTCTGTCAAAGAATTAGGGTCAATGGATTGTAAATTACTTTTTTCTAAAGAACAATAAAGATGTGGAATTTTCTGACTAAAGAGGTTGTTTTATTAGTTAGAAATACATAATATTCAAGGATATCAGAGTTAATATGTGGATCCACACCTCCTTGCCATTTTGGAATAAAATAAGTATGTTTCACGTTTTGTGACAGACTTTGTGACAAACCCCTTCAAATTAGGTTTCTCACTTTCTTTTGGATCAACAGTAGAAACAGGGACGTGTATGGGGCTCAGCTTCATCAACTACAGTCTTTTGTTTTCTTTTAAAACCTGCATTATTATGTAACTATGTTACAAGGTAGGCCAGAGACCAGAAGTTAAAGTGAAATATTTTGTGTGATTAAAGCTGGAACTGTTCGAGAAATCTTGGCCTTTCAACGTGCACACGAAAACAAGACCAAACCACTGGGAACAACAGAGCGCGTTTCATTTGTGAAAAAGGCTCAGTTGCTGTTTGTCAGCTTTAACAGTCTTGTCTTGTCATTTCTCAGGTTTAATATTCTCTGCCAGAGCAGTTTGTTAAGGCTGTACAGTCAAGGAAGCTGGAAGAGATGGAGCTCAGCAGCATGAGGCCAGCATCAAAGAGGTTTGAAATCAACCCCCGTCTCTAACTCATATCAGTATAAAATAATCACACAGTACAGTTAATAACAGCCAGGGTCTGGGGATGTGTCTTGTGTCCCTTCTGTGCTATGCCCACATTTTGCTATTGCCGCGTTCCCACTCTCCTTAGAACGTTAGTCTTTTTTCTCTTTCTTTTTTTTGTCTAATTCCAGATTTATTGGTATATCAGTTAATCAGGGTGGGTTCAGAAAGAAGAAGGGGGGGGGGGGAATTTAAACATGTGTTACAAGTTTTCAACTTCACAGTGGTTATACACAACAGTGACATTTCGTTCAATATTACATCAAGCATGGTGTAAGGTAGCATAGGAGAGGAATGTATAAATTTACGTTTCAATATCAAGAAGATGTCCTAGGTCCTCCCATACACAATTTTTCAGTATTTAAGTGTGTCATACCTGTGATTTATATAATTCTCATAAATTCTGCTGTGTATGTTCTAGAATGCATATTCTGGAATAACTTAGAACTGGGTTCGGGGGTTAAACAATTCGGTGATTGGTCTGGGGTGGGGGGTTGGGGGGGGTTGGGCAGTGGTAGTAGTTACAATGCGATCTTTACTTTCAGCGTACATTAGGTTATGAATGGTTCTGTTTTTGTGCCCAGTATTGGATCCATGGTTCCCATGTGTTTAAATATCTATTGTGCTTGCCCAGTGTGGACCAGTGGAGGTTTTCCATTTCTCTTGTACCTTCTACTATTTCTATCCACTGGGTCACTGTGGGGGTTGGGTTTTGTTTCCAATATACTGGAATGAGGTTGTTTGCTTCACCCAGCAGTAACCATAACAAATGTTGTTTCCCTTTATCTTGAAAGGTGTCGGGATCCCGCGGGCGGCTGCGAGGGGAGGCTGCACTCCGCTCGCAGTACTTACCCTCCAGCCGTCCGCGGTCCCCTCCTCCTCGTGGGCTCGGCAAGCGGCATCCTTCCAGCCTTGGATGCCGCCCGCGTCTTCCTCCATGTCCCCCAGTGGCAGCATGCATGACGCTGCACGCTGGGAGACCGCCCAATATATTACACGCCGGGGTCAGTCACCTGACCCGGCATTAAAGGCACAGTGCCTCAATCACAGTTGGAGGTTTAGATATCTCCCACGTGTGATTGTTAATTCTGATTGGAAATTATCCAATCAGAATTAACCTTATGGTTTAAATACTTACCTTTCCTGTTCCTCCCTGCCCTGTTGTGGTCTTTGCATGCTAGTATTGCTATGAACTTGTGTTTCTGGTTACGTACTCTCTGGCTTGTTTATCTGACTTTGTGACTTTCTCCTACCCTTTGACCTCGGCTTGTTTCTCGTTATTCTGTCTTCTGGTTCCCCTTACTCGGCTTGTCTCCTGACTATTCTTTGTGTGCTTAGCCCGGCCACTCTAAGGTCCGGTACTGCACCTTTTCTGTGTGTGTGTGTGTGTGTTAGCGTGTTGGGTTCCCGAATCGTGACAAAAGGATTGCGGCCAACCCAACAAGACCTGGGAAGGAGTTAGGGAGTGTGTTATTTCTAGAATCTGGTTAATTATTGTAATGATTTAATTCCTTTTATTTGTGGGCACTCCCACCATATATGTTCCATGGTGCCTATTTCTCCCTCATTTTTTCTCTTTCTGTGTGTATCTAATTGTGCTTGACTGATACCATTCCCAATCTTCTTCATTCTGTTGCCAGCCTTGAGTACATTTGCATTCCAGCCCTATCCAATCCATTACTTTAAGGCCCTTTTCTAGTGTGGTGGCATACATGTTCCTGGACTGACAATATGTTACTAATGCTTTATGTACTATATTCTATCTACAGCTCCTTGATTTGCTATTCCTTCTGTTTCATTTTCTTTGCCTGAGCAGTTTAAGTCCGTACAGTCAAGGAAGCTAGGAGACAAAGGATCCGATGATAGGAAGAGCCAGAAAACATGAGGCCAAAACATATGAACAAAACCAGGCGTTCAAGCTATAGGAGCAGGTGGTGATCCAGGGCATTATCGATGTCTTTGAAGCCCTGACAGTTTACAACAGAGATAAAATAGAGATTCCACCTGCAGAATTGGAGTGAAATTCAATAATCGTACTTGTTCCTGGGTTTGTGATTTAATAGATTCAAATTTGCTATTTCAAGAATTATTGTAATCAGTAAGTTTTTTTTTGCAAACATTACAGTATTAGCTTAAATCTTCAAAATTCCCAATAAAAAAGACCCAGGAGTAACAATAGAAGGAAGGCGGTCTTTTAAGTTAGACTATAACACCCTTGCATTAGAATAAGCCATACCTTGGACTATACACAGTGGTGCACAGAGGGGGGTGGACAGAGGAGGGGGGGGGGGAGTTGAGATCAAGTGTACAATAAAATGAAATATACACTGATGGATCAGTAACTAACAAATTGTATTACATATTACCCTAGAGCGAAAGCATTCTTTTTAGACATTGATGCAACATCTAACTTTCTCCTGCAACAGAAACATATACTAAATTATTAAAATGTAACTGTTTTGAACATGATCCGCAGTGTAAATTCTATATTTTGTTTGACAAGAAAGTTCTTTCATGAATACTATAATTATAGTCTTCAGCTCTTTTTGCATAATTGTGAAGATTGGATTTAAAGAATAAATCACATAATCTTTGTTAAATCATCTCGGTTCAGGGTAAACGGAAGAATCCCATAAATTGTAGGCAGCGTTTTAGCCAATCAAAGTTCACCTGCTTTACCTATTTTCCGTCTCTGTAACAGTAAACACAAATGATGTATTGATTCTCCCAAAAGAATGCCTGTATTTCAGAGACATGCATGATTTATTGCTAACGAGACCCACAAGGTAAAATGTTATTGAAGATGCTAAAAATCATTAAATTTAATGAACTCGAGTAAATATCAGCATTCATAAAAAAGTGAAAAAAAAATTCCATGGGGGTGCTGGAGAATAATGATTTGTCAGATCAGTTTTCAATAGCAATAAATACAGTTTTATGAAAATTATTCCTTTTGGTGCAAAAAATAAAATAAAATCACTTTCTGTTTTTGGTTGGTGGAAGCATTCACCCCTTGCCAAGTTTAGAAAGTGGTGTCCACAGATGGTAGCAGATGATTTCCAGATGAGCAGATGAGTGGTGAAGTGTTTGCTATGGTAAATTGAAACCATCGAGGGGTTGTGGATGCTGTTTAAATAAACTGCGAGATAAATGTTGTCTAATTTATTAATGTCTCCCAAACCTCGAGATGGCATTATCTTTGCTCAGTGTTATGTATCTTTTATAATACACGTTTTATATATTTTATATATATATATATATATGATGTGCATTTTTGTTTAAATTTAGGGTTTTAGATACGGCTAGGGTTATTGTTAGAATTCCTTTAATGCATTCAAATACAAACACCAGTGTTCCCCTGAGAGAAGGGGTTTCTGAACTTCAAAAGAGTAAGTCACTCTGTGTATTACATTATTTAAGACATCATCCCATGCAAGAATGGAATAACTGGAATAATATATATACACAATATTATACTGTGAGTTACTTACTGCTTATCATGTCCTGCACATTTGTAAATAGTTATGTAAATACGTCTCTCTCTCTCTCTCTCTCTCTCTCTCTCTCTCTCTATATATATATATATATATATATATATACACACACATATATATTTGTGATCAGGAATAGAGATGTCCCGAATAGTTCGCTGGCGAATAGTTCCTGGCGAACATAGCTTGTTCGCGTTCGCCACGGATGGAGAACATTTATATAGAAAAGACAGGGAAGGCAAGAAAGGGGGAGGGGTGGCCCTGTATGTGAAGGATAGCATAAAATCTAGCCTAATAAAGGTTAGTGAGACGAACATAGAGTCCATTTGGGTTACGTTAGAATTTGGTAATCACACAGTAGTTCGTGTAGGTGTGATTTATAGGCCCCCAGGACAAATTGAAGAGTTAGATAATCTACTAGTTGAAGAAATAGCTAAAATGACAATGAAGGGGGAAGTTATCAGCATGGGTGACTTTAATCTTCCTGATGTGAATTGGAAAACAAAAATAGCTACTTGTGCCAGAAGCACACATATTCTAAACTCCCTACTGGGATTGTCTCTAAAACAAGTCGTTGAGGAGCCAACTCGTAAAGAGGCCATACTAGATTTAGTGTTAACAAATGGAGATTTGTGAATAGAATGTACAAGCCTGTTTAAAATCATTTCTCTGAAAATGTACAGCCACGCTGTTAGGCAAACGCAGCACACCCACACAATGCAAGGCTAACCAGTCTAAAGCTGTATGAATGTTTCATCTCTTGAAAAAGCAGATAACCACAACCTTAAACTCCACTCCTGCTGTTGTAGGCATGTCTAGCCTAGCCTCCTCTAATACACGCGACCTTTGAAGCATAGACTGCTACACTACTAGATTTTTGTTTTTGTTGTCTGCACAGCATGTAACCCGCTGCCCCAGCATACCCCATAAGGGTGCTCTCTCAGTGAATGCTACACGCTTAAACCCATAATATCAAACATACTATCAGTTAAGAGGTACCAACTGTTAACATACACTATATAGCCTGGTGGTTTTCTTACAGGGTTGTTATACCTAACTAAACTCTTAAAGCGAATAAGCGTGGTTACCCGTCGAACAGCTAAAACCCCCACACACCCTGCCTGTTTAACATGAGACGCTATCTTGTAATACATTACTGTTACACAATTATGCTAGAATACGTGCTTGAAACTCACTAGTTAAACTAAGCCTATTTTTTTTTTTTAAATCAAAACTAAACGATGTGCACCTACTCATGCCAATGTTTAAACGGTCTAATTCTATGTACACTGTTGAAGCGTTGGACCCTATTATGTTCTCTCATAAAACTAAAAATGTGCTGTATACTCATATGCCATGTTATGTTTCAACTGTTTGTTACATTACTGCTTGTGACTGCTATTGTGGCTGAACAAGCATCTTGTTATACCACGCACAACAAAAATAAAGAATTAAAAAAACAAACAAAAAAACAAAAACAAATGGAGATTTGGTATCAGATATTACTGTAGGTGAAAGTTTAGGATCCAGTGATCATCAGTCAGTGTGGTTTAATATAAGAACAGTGACTGAGTCACACCACACAAAAACACAAGTTTTAGACTTTAGAAAAACAGACTTTTCTAAAATTAGAATATGTGTAAAGGAGTCATTATCAGACTGGAGCAATTTAAATGGAGTCCAAAATAAATGGGATTATTTAAAAGCTGCACTACTGAAGGCAACAGAAAATTGCATTAGGCTTGTCAGTAAAAGCAAAAAATTCAAGAAACCACTGTGGTACTCCGCAGATGTGGCCAAAATAGTAAAAAACAAAAAGTTAGCATTTAGTAATTATAAAAAAACCCAGAGTGAGGAAGACAGAATGACCTATAAGATTAGGCAGAAAGAGGCTAAGCAAGTTATAAGAGCTTCCAAATCACACACAGAAGAGAAAATAGCACAGTCAGTAAAAAGGGGGGACAAAACTTTTTTTAGATACATAAATGAGAAAAGAAAAGTAAAACAAGGATTAGTTAGATTAAAAACAAAAGAAGGAAGGTATGTAGATGAGGATAAAGGTCTAGCTGACTGCCTCAATGAATATTTTTGTTCGGTATTTACAGCTGAAAATGAAGGAAAGGGACCTCTGTTAAAAAAAAGGATAAATGAGTCATTTATTACACGTGAGTTTACAGAGGAAGAGGTTCTATTTCAACTGTCAAAAGTAAAGACAAATAAGTCAATTGGACCTGATGGAATACACCCAAAGCTATTAAAAGAGCTTAGTGGTGTACTAGCAAAACCATTAACAGATTTATTTAACCAATCATTGTTAACAGGAGTAGTCCCAGAAGATTGGAAGTTAGCGAATGTTGTGCCCATTCACAAGAAAGGTAATAGGGAGGAGTCGGGCAACTATAGGCCAGTAAGCCTTACTTCAGTAGTGGGGAAAGTGATGGAAACCATGTTAAAGGATAGGATTGTTGAACATCTAAAAACACATGGATTTCAAGATCAGAGACAACATGGGTTTACTTCAGGGAGATCATGCCAAACTAATCTTATTGATTTTTTTGATTGGGTAACTAAAATTATAGATCAGGGTGGTGCAGTAGACATTGCTTACCTAGATTTCAGTAAGGCTTTTGACACTGTTGCATATATAAGGCTTATCAATAAACTGCAATCTTTGAGTTTGGATTCCAATATTGTTGAATGGGTAAGGCAGTGGCTGAGTGACAGGCAACAGAGGGTTGTAGTCAATGGAGTATATTCGAAGCTTGGGCTTGTCACCAGTGGGGTACCTCAGGGATCTGTACTTGGACCCATTCTCTTTAATATTTTTATTAGTGATATTGCAGAAGGTCTTGATGGTAAGGTGTGTCTTTTTGCGGATGATACTAAGATATGTAACAGGGTTGATGTTCCAGGAGGGATAAGCCAAATGGCAAATGATTTAGGTAAACTAGAAAAATGGTCAGAGTTGTGGCAACTGACATTTAATGTGGATAAGTGCAAGATAATGCATCTTGGACGTAAAAACCCAAGGGCAGAGTACAGAATATTTGATAGAGTCCTAACCTCAACATCTGAGGAAAGGGATTTAGGGGTGATTATTTCTGAGGACTTAAAGGTAGGCAGACAATGTAATAGAGCAGCAGGAAATGCTAGCAGAATGCTTGGTTGTATAGGGAGAGGTATTAGCAGTAGAAAGAGGGAAGTGCTCATGCCATTGTACAGAACACTGGTGAGACCTCATTTGGAGTACTGTACACAGTACTGGAGACCATATCTTCAGAAGGATATTGATACCTTAGAGAGAGTTCAAAGAAGGGCTACTAAACTGGTTAATGGATTGCAGGATAAAACTTACCAGGAAAGGTTAAAGGATCTTAACATGTATAGCTTGGTGGAAAGACGAGACAGGGGGGATATGATAGAAACATTTAAATACATAAAGGAAATCAACACAGTAAAGGAGGAGACTGTATTTAAAAGAAGAAAAACTACCACAACCAGAGGACATAGTCTAAAATTAGAAGGACAAAGGTTTAAAAATAATATCAGGAAGTATTACTTTACTGAGAGGGTAGTGGATGCATGGAATAGCCTTCCAGCTGAAGTGGTAGAGGTTAACACAGTAAAGGAGTTTAAGCATGCGTGGGATAGGCATGAGGCTATCCTAACTATAAGATAATGCCAGGGACTAATGAAAGTATTTAGAAAACTGGGCAGACTAGATGGGCCGAATGGTTCTTATCTGCCGTCACATTCTATGTTTCTATGTTTCTATGTTTCTACATATGCATTGTTCGGTCCGCCCCCTATTCGTCATCATTGAGTAAACTTTGACCCTGTACCTCACAGTGAGCAGACACATTCCAGCCAATCAGCAGCAGACCCTCCCTCCCAGACCCTCCCACCTCCTGGACAGCATCCATTTTAGATTCATTCAGAAGCTGCATTTTTTTTTTTTTTTTTTAGACAGAAGTGTGTTATATTTGAGCATGCTAGGCTGAACGTGCGTATATCATGGCTAGTTGCACTGAGGGTATGAGTATATAGCAGTACATTGTTGTGAAAGATGGCTGTCATGTTTAGGGTGTAGCTTGCACATTATCAACTGTGTATTTATATCAGCAGCTCCACCACTAGTTATAAATCAAGTGTGAGTCGCCCCATGAGATGAGACTAGTGAATAACATAATACATGAACGGTTAAGGTAAAGGCATGTAAGGAACTACGAGGTGAAATAATGACATGTTTAAACACTTGCTACTTTACGATTAGTTAATGTGCAGAGAGCAGTTCATATGATCAAAGGCATGGTGTGGAGGATCGGCTATAGTGGGGCATGCTTGGCAGGCTGCTGTTTACTGCTTGTGCTCATCCGATCCCTTCTGGGTGCCAGGTGCAGACCCTGGGAGTCCCTGATACCTGGAACAACAAAGGCAAGTCTCTGGCTGAGAGCCGGGTTCGTGGCTTGAGGTGGTGGAAGCTTGTTTTGTCGGGTGGTCGGATCTGTTCTGGTGGTGCTTCACGTCCGGTGCGGGATTGTGGTGGCTTAAAGTGGAGGCGAGTGCTTGACATGGGGCAGGCTCTGCATTTCTGTTTGTGCCTCCGGTCCCGTCTTCGACGCCTTTTGCGTTGGTGGATTTTAATGGGGACTGCTTTGCTTAGCTGTGGTGGAGCTTGTTGGGGCTGTGGTGGAGCTTTTTGGGGCTTCCTGCTTGTTATTTGCTTCCAAAATTGATTAAAGAGTCTGTCCAGCTGAGACTCAATATCCTGCCATGCTTTGCTGGTACCAGGAGAACACGTGGCTGCCGCCATATTGGGAGAGTCGCAGATGAGTATGTCAGCCTGGGCGGCTGTGCTCTGTGCGTCCATTAGTTCCAGACAACCTCTCAGGGGTGGACCGGGACAACCCCCAACGGTTCGACGGGTGGGGTAACGGAGCTCCTGCTGCTCCTGTGCATCCCAGGATCGGGAGATCGGCCGCCTCTCCTGCCCGGTGAGCACCAGGCCACACTTGCCTGGTGCTAGGCTAGTGTATTCAGTGTCCACTACAGTCCTGAAGGACTCATCTGATCTCTGCTGTAAGGACAGCACCCCAAAAAGCCCTTTTTAGGGCTAGAACATCAGTCTGCTTTTTTTGCCTGCCTGCCAGCGTGTGTGTCAGGCTCACAGCGTATACTGTGCCCAGTGCCCCCACTCATATCTGGTGTCACAATAGCTTGCATTTAAAAAAACCAAAAACTTTTTTGACTGTAATATAATAGCAGTCAGTTTCCTTCACACGTGTGCGTTTCAGGGCCTGCCAGGGCACAGTGTCACACCAGTGCAACCCATATCTGGTGTAACAGTAGTGTGCATTTAAAAAAATAAATAACATTTTGACTGTAATAGATTGAATAGCAGTTAGTTGTCGTGTGTGTCAGGCCTACAGCATCTACTCTGCCAACTTCTGCCAGTGCACAGTGCCACTCATATCTGTTGTCACAGTAGTTTGCACGCATAGTACCACTAATCGAAAAAAAAATGACAGGCAGAGGCAGGCCACCCCGCAAGGGCCGTCGTGGTCGTGGTGCTGTGATTCCCTTTGGCCCTAGAACAATGCCTAGTGTTCAGAGGCCACGTACCCTGAACTCGAAAAGTTCTGAGGACATAGTTGACTGGCTAACACAGGACACCCAATCTTCTACAGCTTCTGCTCGGAACCTTGACGCACCATCCTCCTCCAGCTTAGCTTTGGGCACCTCTCAAGTTACCACTCGCCTGCCTGCCGCCACCACCAACACTAGCACCACAGCTGCTTCACTTGATCTGTCAGAGGAGTTATTTACACATCAGTTGGAAGAAATGAGTGATGCGCAACCATTATTGCCAGAGGATGTAGATAACAGGGATATGTCTCAGTCAGGCAGCATTACACACATGGATGTACAGTGTGATGATGATGATGTTGTACCCGCTGCTGCTTCCTTTGCTGAGTTGTCAGATACAAGTGAAGCGGTTGATGATGACGATGCATCCGTGGATGTCACGTGGGTGCCCGCTAGAAGAGAAGAAGAACAGGGGGAAAGTTCAGATGGGGAGACAGAGAGGAGGAGGAGACGAGTTGGAAGCAGTCGGAGGTCGTCGCAAGGAGCTAGTGGAACAGTCAGACAGCATGCATCGACACCCGGGGTCAGCCAGACAGCACGCCAATCAACGCATGTCCTTTTTTTTCTCCTTTCTCTCTAGATTTAAGGGTTACTCTCCTATAGTGAAAACAATATTGGTGGATGTGGCGCCCTGTATTGTAATTAAAGGTTTTTATATTTTCGATAAATAAATATATGCACATTTTGGTCTGATATTTTTAAAGGGCTCGGGAGTTAAATAATATATAAAAAATAATAATAATAATATATATGGACAACGGTGGTCATTGGTTACAAGAAAGGCATGCAAGCTATTTAGATTTTAAGTCATGATTTTGAGATGCGCACTTTACAAGTACATTTTATTGTAGACATCATTAAGTTTATCTTATTCTAAGCTTTTTTTTTTTTTAAAGGGATTTATTACTTTCAGATATGTGGAAATGCTATGGGCACAAGGTTCGCACTGAGCTATTCCAATATTTTTTTTTAGCCAATTGCAAGTTTTTAAAAGATTTGATAAGACAATCCATTTATTGGATTGGTACTCTGGAGAAGATATACAGAGGCAGTTTTAATTAGCTGGGAAGACGATAGAAAATTTTCTAAAAGTATATTAACTCAAAAACATATGGACTGAATTTCACTGCTGAAATTCAATAGACAAATATTCATTTTTTAAAATATTTAAAAATCTTTCTAAATCTTTTGATTTAGAAAGATTCCAAAACGTATTTATTATAAGTTGAAATAACGTTTTTTCATTTTACATTTTCTTTTACAGAATTATGATTTAACAGTTGTAATTTTGATATTTATACATTTTTACATTATTTTCCCACATCTTAATAATTGTTTTAGTAATATCTATAATAATATTCTAAATTATATATTATTTCGTATTGTTACATTTCTATTTACCTGTTTTATTACCCTTCTGGTGGATATAGGTTGGTATTGTGATAATATCGTTGTTATGATTTGTGTAAGGTTTTAAATTGTAGTTCCAGTATTTTTCACAGTTAGAATGTAAAATCTTATTATGTTTATAAATTATCCATCCGCAAATTGTCTTGGACATACACTGCTTTAGTTTCTTGAATATTTATATATTGATTATTGATAAGTTATCATTTATGTATTTTTTTATTTAACTAGAATAATATTCCAGTTTTTTTTTTTGGATTAAATTTGATTTACATGGTTACATTTGCAAATTGAATTGAATGGATTGTAAGTGTGAATTTGGCTATTTCCGAACAATTGAGATCTGACCATTTGGAAAACCGAATGCGCAGATTATCAATAAAATTATTCTGTATTACAGGGTGGTCTTTCGCTCTATGACCTTTTTTCACCTTTCTCTTTACATATCAGAATTTACTCTTTCTAAAGTTGTAACTAAAATGTTACATTGGTGGATGTGGTGCCCTGTATTGCATGTAAATGTTTGTATACTTTTTATATGCATATTTTGGTCTGATAAGCTATACAATACATTAAATCTGTGTTGTTACTTAGGGTGTTCCATTAAAAATAAAAGCACACTGAATAAGCCTTATCGAACGGGGGCTGGGTTTTTAGAAATCCATTTTTACTTACAAAACAGTTTAAATTAATATGGAATTTTATTCTGAGCCATCGATCAATGTAAATCCTGTAGGTCGAAATATATTTGCTATAAGCATTATGTTGTTGTTTGCAATGTATAGTAAGATGGAATATACACAATACGATGTTACGAATAAGACAGAGTGGAATATGTACAGAAGAACATTCACAATGTTTCAGGTGCAGAACTATAGTAACGCACAAATGATTTGATACAAAAGTGACAGAGAATAGCATAGGATGACATTACAGCTGTGACATCTTTCTAAAGACTAATTAGCTAAATGTGGAGTTTGCAGAATAAAATGCATTTCTATTACATGGTCATTTGATAAATGATTTATTAATGCGACCTTGTCATCTAAAAGAAACTTTACAGCAATCAATACAGCACAAAATAACCTCTGGAAATTAGTGGTGATAATATTCAGTGGTTTTCGAGGGAGTTCCAGTAAAAGGACTTCAGCTGAATACATTAGATTAGACGTATTTATGCAATTCATATAGATAATTATTTTTATTATAACTCTTGTAATGATTATATTTTATATATACATATACAGACATATCAAATCGGGTCACATTTGCACATTTATGTAATATGCTATCCAGAGCTATTTCAAGGTGGTGAGGATAATACATTAGACAATATAACTGATGGCTCACAAGAGCTTGCAATTTATCATGGTGGATCATTGTTAATGGGCAAAGGATGGCTTGGAGTGTGTTAATCTCATTGTTCATTCATCATCATCGGGAAAGTAAATGGCTTTACACAAAGAGTCAGCAGGAGGTTGAAAATATTTAGGAGTGGTTAGTTCTTAAGGGCAGTGACTGTGGAAAGAATGGTAAACGAGGAACAGGAAAACATAACAAAACTGACAGACTGAGTAAAGGATGTGAGAGGAGATGTATAGGATTGTATGTTTTTTACTTTTAGTTTTTACACTGACATCACATTACTCTGCTAAAATAATAAAAAGTAGCAATACATATGCCTGCCTGTCTATCTATGTATCTACACTGATGAGCTACAACATTAACACCACTGATGGGGGAAGTGAGTAAAATGTATTATACTGTTACAATGGCACCTGTCATGTGGTGAGAGATATTAGGCAGCAAGTAAACAGTGAATTCTAAAAGGCAGTGTTATTAACTGGGCAATGTTCTGCTGGGAAACCTTGGGTCCTGGCAATCATGTGGGTGTTACATTGACACGTACCACCTACATTGCAGACCATGTACACCCATTCATGGCAGTCGTCTTTTACAGCAGGGTAATGCACCCTGCCACACTGCAAAAATTGTTCTGGAATGGTTTGATGAAGACATGGTAATAGGTAGGTGGTTTTAACATTGTTGCTGAAGTGTATCTATCTATGTTTTCATATATTATCTAGCCCTCAATAATAGGAGTGAGTTCTAGTAACACTAGTTCTAGTAACACATGATGAGGTACAAGTGGGACTGGAAAGCGAACCAGCTGCCAAAGTTTGTCATCGCCGACAGGCTGATTAGGTAGTGAATCTCCTAAGAATAAATAACAAAATCTATAATATCACTCTGTAGATAAGGATCAAAACGTAGCAAATGGGTTCAGAACCTTTAACACAAACATCTCAATCTTTTATAATATAAAAAAAAATAATGAAACCATTAAAATACAACAATAAATAACTATAAGTAAGAGGCAAAAATGTCGGACTGAAGCAGATTTTATGCAAAAATCTTGCCGTGGCCATCATGAATAAAATCAGGACTTCTTAACAAGTTGTTTTCTAAGCAGTACTCTTAGGACATTGCTTCCAGATCTGTCATTTTAATGTAAAACTGAAAATAAAAAAGCACATGCCATCTCTAGATAATAAATTCTGTTTTCGGGTTTGCCAACAGGCCATTTAAGGACTGGCACAACATCCGTCCACTTAATTACAGTCAGAATCGCAGTATGTCTAATATCCCTGAGTGAGTCATACAAATCTATTCTATGGTTTGTAAACGAATAAAGACATTCAAAGGAACCGGAATATGCGAGACTGCAAGACGCATTATGTGATATCTAAATGAATTTGTACTTGTGATTTGCGTTTCATGTGGAATGAAATGCTTGTTTTAGTAAAATCATTTGTACTTTTGCAGAAAAGACATGCTACAAGTTTTGGTGGGACTTTAAACTCTGTTGTCTAGGTTTGATCAAATAAAAGTGTTGCAGTAGATTTGATTAACGGAATTCTCAGATCTTTTTTATGGCAGTTCATTACGGCAGTTGTTCCGCTTGGTCCCGAGTTCCTACAATGACCCAGCTATAGAAACATTGCCTGTGAATTGTACATTGACAAACTATTTAATCTGTGCTCATCTTAAACTTTATTTTTGGTCATAAATCCTTCAGCAATTTCTCACAGTAGGAAGAAATGTCCTACAATGCATTCAGTTTGTCTACTGAACCTATCATTTTGTATTCTTCTCGACTGAATTGGACAATAATATTTATTATTAACAAAAAACTGAGCAACAGTAAAATGAGGAATATCCATTACTGGCTTTATCTGGTATTGCTCACATCAAACTAACTGCATTGGATAGCCAAATCGTAGGGTATTATCAGAGCAAATCAGTTAAGCAGTTAAAGAGGGGAAGAATCAACTATCATTATTCTTCCACATTATTTTCTAGTGTTTGTTAAACCTATAGTCCATCATATAGGGGTAGTTTGTGTTTGATTTTGGAATTCCGTATAGGTGGGTAAATTGGTTTGTAGTTTTCCTGCAGATAATATTTGACAGCTTATTTGTGCTTGTATGTAACATATTTTGTATTCTTTGTACAAGTTTTATTTGTCTGTCACTCAATGCTCCCACAGAAATCTGAGCTAGATTACAGTAAGTTATGAATGATTGGTTTTAATATACCTACTTTTAATAACAGTTAGTTTTGCTCCATCATTTTTGCTCCATCACAAGTTTCTATTTCGTTTTAGTTTATCTGTTATCGTTCCTTTGCAGTCGATTGAACATTAAACAAGAGCCATATATCCTTATGACATTTGATTAGTGTAAATGATCACCTGGCACCCCGACTGGGCACCTCCGTTGACGGACGCTGTAAGCTGACGCTGAGGACCATAAGCACCGCACCGGACACCACAACTACCGCAGACTCCACAACCGCCGAAGCTTAACTGGAGTCTCGCCGTCTTCCTTCCACCCTGGATCAGCCTCTGTCTTCCAGGACCGTGTGTGCTCTCTAGGAGAGCGTTTCAGGAACAGCTCCTAAAAGAGCTAAGTGATTAGAGCTCAGGTGAGTATACAAAGTATAGCAATCGCCAGTGTGAATATAGCAGTTCCCTACAATAACGAGACGAGGCTACGTTGAGGGTTAAGCAGATCAGAACAGAATGAACTGAGGCTTTATTGCTTCTTATATACAAGATTTCCCACAAGGTTACCACCCACGTGGACCTTGTTGGGTACTGAAACCACAAACTTAACAACCAATCATTTACAGTCACACAGTTAAACACTCCCATTCATTACTGTAAATTCCTCCCTCTGCTTGGGAGATAATTGAGTTAATTGCTGTATTAACTCAATTATCTCCAGGCGAAAAATACACTTTTTACACATTTTTCATAACTTTAAACTTACACATCCAATTCACATAAAATTGACATTTTCAGAACAAGCATAATTATGGGAACAACATGTGAAAAAAAATCATCCAAATTGGTTCAGTGGTTCGGGAGATAGCTGGAAGTCACATACAGTTCCACAGATGTGGGTTGTGTGGCCGGTCTATCTTCTCCTTCAAAATAGGTACAAATTGCACAAACGGATCCATTCGTGCATACAGTCATTGCAAGCATATCATTTGTGAGTTTCTTCCCTTAGAATAGCACTCCATTCTTATAGATTTAGCTGAACGCACGGAAGGTAGAAGGCAGAAAATAGTTCCAGGCGTTCGACGACCAAACACCGCTGAGCGCGTTCAGCTAAGCAAAAGGGCCGCCACCACATGTTCGTTCATATGAACGACGACCACCTAGCCATTCGTCAACTAAGATGCGGTTAGATCCACTCCACTTGCGGGTGGTCTGGCCGTTTGTCAGTTTGTTCGGTAAAAGAACACCACTAACACAATCCCTTCGGCAAGCCCCATTCACTGATCCATTGCAGGAAAAACACACGAACAACAGTTTTTCCCCAGCTTTGAACCAGAGTTTAACGCAGGGGCCATAGTCACAAGGCAAAAGGTTAGCCATTAGCCCTCTCCAAGAACAAGTGGCGAAAGGCAATTCGTCACAATTAGGATTGCCACCAATGGGTACATCAGGATTGTAAGTAGATGACAAGCCACCAACTCTCCCACCCATTCCTTACTCCATGAACTGCATTTTCTTGCATAGAAGGAAAGAGCATCTAATGACCTGGCCTGCAACGTCTTCAGAGCTCATATCAAGTCATATAACTTACCTGGGGTGAGTAGATAAAGCCAATTTTCAACATGACTAAAATGGATTGGACACGCAACAATCTCTTTACATTGAAAAATGTACTTTATGTTTTCAAAATGTCAGCGACGTTATCCACTAGGTTTGAAGATTTGTTTTTGATTCCCAAATTCTGAGCCAAAATGTACCAGAATCAAGATTCAACGGAACCGTGCAATGACCAAGCGAGTTCTGTTCCTTTTGTGACTCTAAACTTCACCTGTGGTACCAACAAAAAACAGGTGATTGATGAGAAAAAAAGCTATTCTATTGTGCATTTTACATTGTAGATAAGAAAGAAACCGGTTATCTAATAAGTGGAGGATTGTGGAGAAATGACGGTGGAATTGTGAATTTCAGACACAAACTGTCAAACTGCAAAAATTATCCTAATTAGCAATTTCTTCAGCTATAAAACAAGCAAGCAATAACACGTACTACCTCGGAATGTAAAGTTTCTACTAATTCACCTGTGGACTGCTCTGTGTGAATTCTCCAATAATTGAAAATAAAATACAAACACAGTGAGCAGTGAACAATGATGCTGTAAAACACAGATTGCTTTGCAGCAATATATAACACTTTGGAGAACTTGGGAAAATAAATTACTGTTTAACCCCTCCAGAGTACCAAACTTGTGAATGGCAAAAATCCTGTTAACCTGAATCAATTATATCGAAACCATTTTTTGTTTCTGGGGCATATCAGTATACTGCAGAATATTTACATATTTTAATCATTATGTTTATATTTCACAGTACACAGTACACAGTAGGTGCACATGCTCACAGATCAAGTGAGCAATAACCAGATCAGGGAAAAAAGGAGCAGTAAAAATAATAAATGTATTTATATATTATATATATTTGAAATTAGAGATGTCCCGAACGGTTCGCTGGCGAATAGTTCCTGGCGAACATCGCGTGTTCGCGTCCGCCACGGACGGCGAACATATGCGATGTTCTGTCCGCCCCCTATTCGTCATCATTGAGTAAACTTTGACCCTGCACCTCACAGTCAGCAGACACATTCCAGCCAATCAGCAGCAGACCCTCCCTCCCAGACCCCCCACATCCTGGACAGCATCCATTTTAGATTCATTTGGAAGCTGCATACATTTTTTTTATTTATTTTTTTATTATTTTTTATTTTGTTCATTTTTATTTATTTTTTTAAAATTCTTTATTTTTGTAGTGCATGGAGGTATAACAAATAAGCATGTGGTACCCCAACGGCATTCCTCATGCTTTTCAAGAAAATTTTTTAACAATTGTTCGGGTTTTTTATTTTATTTTTAAGTGAAGATTTTAGAAAAAAGAAGACGTTGAATAGTAAGTTGAATTTTACTTTACAGGGTAGTAATTTTATTCCCCCCTCACTATTTTTTAGGGTGAGGGGGGTAGGTAGGGGCTTTTTTTATATAAATGTAGTTGTTTTTTTTTACCACTC
Source organism: Pelobates fuscus (assembly GCF_036172605.1). Classification (NCBI taxonomy): domain Eukaryota; kingdom Metazoa; phylum Chordata; class Amphibia; order Anura; family Pelobatidae; genus Pelobates; species Pelobates fuscus. The sequence goes on from NC_086318.1 coordinate 435,864,489, forward strand.
AGTTGTTACTTAATCTGTGATTAAAATCAATATTTTGACCTCTTATTCCAACAATCATATTTTTGTTGTTGCCAGGGACGGACCTCTGAATACCGAAACAAACACAATGATTGTTCCATTGCCCATTTTGTTTGTATTGTGATTCGTCTGTATGGTGAGTAGTGGTTTGGGATTTCGGACAAATCGTTGATCGCTCAAATTCGGATGCATCGTGATTAATTTGAAACCGAATACACAAAACTACAGCGTGCCACTCACAAGATATAAAGCATCAAATGCTCAAAATTGGGGTATATGTCATAAGTCTAAAAAGTCAGTACACAGACAGGAAACCACTACAGTCGTCTAACTTTAAATCACATTTTATTTCTGATGAAATTGCTGTTTACTGGATGAGTGAGCGTGTTGGATCTTGTATGTTGTATGAATTAGCCCCAGCAGCACCCCATTTATGCATGTTCAGATTAATGCAGCCTCTTGGTTTCATTTATATATTTGGGAGTCCTGGCCAACTCCCGGGTTTTGCACTCCTCCCTGTCACAGGTGCCTCATTCCAGGACCCTATTTAACCTTGACTTGCAGAGAGTCCCAGTAAGAAAGTATTTCCCAAGTAAGTGGATTATTCTCATAAGAGCAAGCATTAGGCTGCTAGAGTAGGTCCTGCCAAGAATGGGGTGCATTGACGTTGTGGCAGGCTTATGCAATGTATGATCATATACTGTAATTAAACCCACATTATTTTTTGCCTAGGTGAGGTGTTTTTAAATAAAACTATTACAATTCGTGAGAGTTGAAATTGCTGTTTAGTGAATAAGCGAGTGCGCTGGCGATATATATATAAATATCTGTAAAATCCTCAAAGAGCACCATTGTTCACTATTTTATGCTACTTTGGACAAAACTTTGCAATTTCCTTTATTGTCTAGACAATTTATGTCTAGGATTTGTTTGCTTTGGTTTGACAGTTTTTACAAACATATTGAAACTTTGTCTCAGTTTTCGTATTTCACATAAAATGCAATTTATACAGAGGCAATATTTACCATTGAATGACAGTTTAAGCATATTTTTTCCAAGGCTGACCCACCAAAAAAATTCCCTTATTGAAAATCTCTTTACGTTTTCACATTTCACATTTGCTTGGGCTCTCCCTAAGTTAAAGGGTAATCCATGACGTGGACCATGTGCTCACCATGCCTAGAGGGGAATCAGCTACCCCTCACCGACAAGGTTCAAGTAAGGCCGAAACAAACGTCCGGGGTTGCTGTATCTGTTGCACAGCGAGAACTTGCTGGCATTTCGGTTCTGGACTGCGATTGTGGACGGGATCACTCTGATATGCAAATGGTATAGGTTCTCTCTGTAATGGGCAAGTGAGCAAAGACCAGAGCAGGGACTAACCAAAGTTACTGAGTTTCTCTAAGTTTTTGCCCATTCTCAGAGTTCTCATATTCTTTGTTTACACTTTCCCATTGAGCATTAAACTCAGTCACATAGGTGATTTATTGTCTGGGTTTTTCAAAGCAGATGACAAGGGCTCCTAAGGGTAGGTATTGGCAAATATGAAAAAAGTTGACGTACTCTGTACTGGTTATTGTAAGGGCTTTATTCAAACATCCAATAAGCAGACATGGCACTTTTTTGCATATTTGAGATGTAACATTTACAGTGAGCTGTGAGAATACTCAATATTTATCTCCATTTCGCCTTTAAGTGTTTGGAATCCCTGCTCCACAGTGCCCAGATTCTAACTGAATGAGTGCTCTTTACTTTATATCGGGTGTCTTAAAATCTGGCTACACAGATGTTGCTGAAATCCCCAGATGTTGCTGAAATCTCAATTTTATTCAAACAATTCTGGGTGTTATCGGCCTTCAATATCTGGGGGGCCAGAGTTTGAGATTTCTGCTTTATATCCTCAATATTACAGTTTAAAGCAAGGGTAGGGTCGGCACCTAAGATGTTGTGGACTACATCACCCGTAATGCTCTTATTGGAATAATCCTGGCATGGCATTAGGGAAGATGTAGTCCACAAATTGTTGTTGTGTACCCCTGTTTTAAACTATAAAATGTGCTAAGGATATTGTCATACTTTAAATATTTAGCAGCTACTCACTTCTTCCTAGTCTAGTGGATTACATTAAATATGTAGTGGATGAAATGGAATGTGTGCGCATCCAACAGACATTCCTAATTTTCTTCCAAACAGTATGTGGAATGCGTGGGGATCTGGTATGAAATAAAATATATCATAAGGAAACTGCTTTTGGATCTCATATTAATGAATTAATTAATGGATTTATCACTGGCAGCAGATGAACCTCACCTACTTCTAATATTTAGCACACAGCCGTAGGATAGAAATTGCACTTAGAATTTTTACATTACATGAGTGTCTCAAATTTCTTACAATTTTGGTAATTTGACCAGTATAAAATATGGATTAATTATTATCTTTAAAATGAAGCTACATTAATCATCATATCTAACCCTATGGCAAATTAATTAGGCTTACAGTATCTCAAAAAGGTGAGTACATAACTCACATTTTTGTAAATATTTTATTATATCTTTTCTTGTGACAACACTGAAGAAATGACACTCTGCTACAATGTAAAGTAGTAAGTGTACAGCTTGTATAACAGTGTAAATGTGCTGTCCCCTCAAAATAACTCAACACACAGCCATTAATGTCTAAACCGCTGGCAACAAAAGTGGAAATGTCCAAATTGGGCACAAAGTGTCAATATTGTGTGTGGCCACCATTATTTGCACTGCCTTAACCCTCATGGGCATGGAGTTCACCATGTGGATGTTTGAGAATTGATTTTTGGAATGCATTGGGGAGAGCAGCGTTGTGGCAGTACAGGTACACAGGCAAACGTACTAATTTTTTCTAAGGCTGCAAGTATGCGCTCTAGGCCCATATTTGTTATCCTGGGACATGAAGTTTGATCTACCCAGAACAGCAGAAACCTTGGTCCCCACTTCACCTAAGATCCTGGGACGTTAAGTTTAAAACTGTATAATTTTGTTATGGGTTTTATACTTGTGTTTACATTAAATTGCCTTTGATATGATTTAACTGCAATCGTGAGAAATATAGGATTAGTAATGCAAAGGATAATTGTCTAGTTAGTATTACAAGTGTTTAGCTAGAACATGATTATTCATATTTGTTATAATTTCTTTAACATCTTTTTATTAAACATTATCTTTTGCTGCACTGTGAATGATTGTCATTTGGTCTTTACGTTAGGATATATCTCTGCCGAAATACCTTATGCAGCTAATGATCTAAAATTATAGATGTACAAAATAAAAGGGTTGGCTTTGAATGCTTGCAAATATATGTGGGCTTCCATTAACTCATTACTGGTGGCCATCTTGATGTTCTTTGAAGCACATAGTCAGCAGCCATCTTGGTTCTCCTAAAAGTGTAACACAGTAGTTATTGTGTAGCCTTTTGAATTGCGCAGACTAATTAATCCAAAACCATGAACCACAACACTAACCCTAGCTAGCCATAACATTATTTATTAACACTAATTCTGGCATTGTCTAATACTAACCCTAGCATTATTTAACACGGTTATCTTACCCTAAATATTACTAACCTTAACCCTATCTAATTCTTACTCTAAGCACTCCTAATACCAACCTGGATGCCAACCCTACATCAACCTAAACCCTACATGAACCCTAACTCTATACCACTCCTAACCCTAACACCAACCCTAATCTTAACGCTAACATAAACTCTAACACCAAATATTACCCTACACAACCCTCACCTTACACCATACCTAATCTCCATGCAGAGGATCCCCTTCCTCCAGCATGTGATTCCAGCATGAATGGGAGATTTTCCTGTCATGCTGCAGGCTCACGCTATCCCCGCCGATCTCACAGTATTCAGTGCTTTGCAGCGTGCACAGTCCAACTCAATCAGTTTCGTCAGAGAGTTATTAATGGAGACCCAATCATGTTCTTTTCAAATGCCTTTGGTCTCTCTTCATCCAAAAATTGCTGTAACAGAACAGTCATTCAGCCACAGTGATTTAAATGGCTGTGATCAGATTTTACTGCAGGTAGCTCATCTGACAGTGTGGGAGTACGAATAGAGGTAGATACCAAGTATCAATTGGTATTTAGATCTCCAAGGTGAGACTAAGGGACTATCTCTAGGGCAGAATGTAGCATCTGGGATGATAATGGATTGTTTGTGATTCTAATGTGAACCCCATTAATCAATCATACTTAAAATCTGTTGTATTTCATGTGTCACACTTTCAGTATGATGTTATTTGTTTGTTTTTTCTATTTAAAATGCACACAAGATGAAGTAAAAAACAAAAAAATATATTTCAGTAACATTAGTAACAAGTTCAGTAATATTAAGAAGGTAAATATTTTTCTTTTAATTCATTCACACGTTTACATGGAAATTCGAACACGCAGTTAGCAGTTATTTCCCCTAGGTGGCAGGCAAGAGATAAGAAGAAAAACAACATCCCATGTCTTGAACTTGTGCAAGACTTGGACTGAACCGGCCTGCAGCACTCCTTATAAAAACGAGGAAGGAAAAAAAGTGCAAATCTCCCTGGGGAATTATTTGTCTGTATTAAAAGCAATTTAATAAAAAATATATAACCTTAGATTTTCTATGAGGTCCTTTGGCGTGAACAATTACATAAACACATGCTTTTTCTCACGTTCTTGTTATTTCAAAAAAAGGTTTCATGCAATAAAGAGTTTTTTTTTTTGTTTTGTTAATTGAAAGCTAAATTTGCAAAAATTTGGTAAAATCGGGAATATTAGAGAGCTGGACATGTTTTTCTTCTGAACTTTTTTTGGTCTTGGTTTTATAAATGTAGTTTTCAGTTCACCATGGGTGATTGCATGACTAGTCACTAATTGAGCAGTGACTACATTCTTATTGAATGTTTATTAAATATCAAAATATTTCAGAAACAGTCGGTAAGATATCAATGTCTCACCTTTATCAAAACATACGGTTAAACAAATTGTTGCTGCCAAACAATACAGATTTGAGAAAATCAGCAGACTTTAAAGGAACAATATACTGTTAGGAATTCAAACTTGTGTCGCCTGTCCCCAGTTCTATACAGGTCCATCCCCTCCCACCACTGTGCCATAAAAATGAATAACATAAGAATTTTACCTTCCTTTTTCCAGCAATGACGCTCCCTTGCGCTCATGTACCCCTGACCTTCCCTCCAGCAGTGTGGTGTGTGCACATGCATATAGAAGAGATGGTGCAAATTTGCACCCAATGCATGGTGTACCTGGCAGAACACGAAATGAAAACGTATCTATTAAAAATAAATAAAAATTAAAGCACAACCAAAAGTTATTAGTTAGTTTATTTGACTTTGTTAAAAGTTTGAATGTGATAATTCCTCTTTAAAGGGACACTAAAGCCACCCAGACTACTTTAATGAAGTGACCTGGGTGCAGTCGTCCTGTCCTTTTAATCCTACGATGTAAAATATGTTAACATTGCAGAATAAATTCACATCCAGTTGCTTTCATACTGACAGCCACTAGAGGTGTTTCCACTGCACTGCCTGAGTAAAATTCGATCATGTGATGCAGAAGCTCATAGGAAACCATTGAATCCAATGGTTTCCCATTGGGAAACTTGGATGAGTTGCAGGTCCTCATCTCTACGAAGAGCATTGTATTAGACCATCGTGGAGAAGGCCATGTCAAGGGATGTGGAGAAATAAGCAGCGCCAAGGGAGCGTCATTGCTGGAAAAAGGTAGGTCAAATTCTTATTTTATTCATTTTTATGGCACAGTGGTGGGAGGGGATGGACCTGTATAGAACTGGGGACAGGCGACACAGGTTTGAATTCCTTACAGTATATTGTTCCTTTAAAATCTGCCGATTTTGATATTTAGGGCCCCCACCAATACCAATTAGGGGGGGACCTAATGTCCTCCCCTCTGGACCCCACCCCTGAGTGGTGGGTGGGGGCCCTAAATTAGAATAAGGGGGGGACCTAATGTCCTCCCCCTGGCCCCCACCCCTGAGCGGCAGGTGGGGGTCCTAAAGTAAAATGTCAGAATTGCTGGAAATTCATCCGAATTCACATTCGGACCAAAATGAATTGCACATGTCTACTGAAAAGTGCAAGAAAAACAAACTTATAGGGACACTGTTAGGTTTGTAACATGAAGCCCAGAATGCAGTCCTCACTTAGATAAAAAAAAAACAATGGAATAAAGTCCAAGGCAACCAATCCAGAAAGAGGGTAGAAAAAAGGCAAGGGAAAAGACAGTCAAAAGGCCAGGAATCTAGGCAGCAAGGTTCAGCAGCGCTGAGACAAGCCAAAGGTCAGGTGTGTAAAGGATAGACGGGCACCCCGACTAGGTACCTCCGTTGAAGGATGCTCCTAGCGCTTCCTGGGGGCTCCAAGCACTCTAGCAGACACCACAATCACCAAACCGGAGAAGCATACGAATACTCTCAAACATATGAATGCTGTAAACCGCTGAACATGAAAAGCATACAATCAGCTTACACTCCTAGCAATCAGCATACAATCCAATTCCCCCAATGATGAGACGACACTTCGTTTGAGGGAAGTAATCCAATTATCTCCAAGGACAGAGGCAAAACTCCATTAGCCACATGGTAGCAAAATACAATAAAATACATAAAAATATATAACTGTGCAGCTATTGCATAAAACAGGTCCATTCAGATAGCTTAGATCTGAGCGCACATTATGACTAAATGGCGCTCAGATCACATACATACAATTCAATTGCCATGGAGCCAAAGTCTTTCACATAGTCTTCCGTTATACGAAGGGGCTCCATGGCATAGCTATCTGGGTTAACACTGCTCACATAGGGAAAGTACAGAATGACCCAGCTTTCGGGTCTTTGTAGGGGAAAATCAAGCATTTTACCATGAGGCCATTATCACAGGGCAGGAGGCTGGCAATCAGTCTTCTCCAATGCCCAGTGGCGAGGCTGGTTCCGCCACAAGGTATCTAGGTAAATAAGGTAGCAAACTGTTTGCAGAAACAGCACAGAACAACTGGGCAACACTAACTGTGTTTAAATAGGGTGCTTATCAGAGGCCACCTCCTGTTTCACCGCCCCTGTACTAACTCTGTATTATGAGGATATCAGGGAGCTTGGGGGTGTCAAAGGAACCAGGGGAGGGCATCTTATGATTATCTATAGCCAATGGGCTATCCAGCAGCTTGCCCTGAGTATGCACCTCTCCTTCATGTCTTCCGTTGCCTGGGAGTTGTGAACATACTGGTATAGAGGTCCCAGATGGCCATGATTTTGAGATGCTAGCAGAGCAGTGAGGGAGGTTGGGTAAGTTGGGACAAACACAGTAGTCAGTGTAACCATTTAATCTCTTTTCCATCAGCTGATACTCTAAGCCAATAACAGCTGCCTGTCCATTGTTACCCAGGCTAATATTTCTTCATTAGCCGAAGCAGCATAGAGGGGATGGATGGGTTGCTGAGGACCCCTGGTTAGCATTAAAATATAAAAACATTACAAACTGGTTAATGTTAAATGAAAAGACAGATATTACAATTAGTTCAAGCAGCTGAAGCAGATACAGTGCCTACATTGTCCCTTAAATGAAGGGTTTCATGGGAACGATACAATTTGTTTTAACATGATGGTGACAAATGCAACACAACCAGGAAATCGGTAAATGGTGGAAACAGAGCATCATGTAAGGTAAGGTCAGGAGATCATAAACATAGAAAGTAAAACTTAAAATCCACAAAAGACTATTTTTAAGTTGGACGTTAGTGAAGTAATGGACTCACAAGTGGTTTCTGAAGGTTTATGAGATGTGTGAAAACCGATATCCTACAAACAGAGAAAGTGGGCAGGTGAAAATATTAAAATTGAAAAAATAGTTCAAGATTTTAAGCAAGCTTTGGGTGATCGCATGGTAAGATAGCAAGACATTATTTACTTATCTAGTACATCGAGTTTGGCACAAAGGCTACAAAGGTTATTGAGAAACATGATTGATTTCAACGTCGTATAAATAGGCTTCTGAAAAAAAAATCTGACTTATTTCCTTTTCTGTAACGCTGATAAAATGCCAGTGTACTGTGACATACCAAGCAATGATACAGTTAACATTAGAGGAGAAAAGTCTTTTCTCATCAAAATTCCTGGAAATTAAATTGAGAAATAGCAGTGATGCTTGCAGTTCTAGCAGATGGCACCGAGATCCCTCAATACATCATCCTGAAAAGGAAAGTGATGTCACAAGAAACACTTCATCATGAAAATAATAATCCCGGTCCAGGAATTGGGATGAGGAAGGAAGGAGAGACGGTCTTATTCGAGACTGACAATGTGTTTTAGAGAAGAAAAAACCCACAACATTTAAATACCCCAGCGATTCTTCTTCTTGTGTAGAAGACGTAATCATTAGAAGGTTGAAAATAGGGTGGTTGCGCAAGTTGAAAGCTCCACTTAACATGAGAAGGCCACAGTAATTTCCTATACTTTGATAACAACATTGCACTCATTATGATATCATAATATATAATATAAGAGAGAAATCCCTGTTAATAAAACACTGTTTTTGGTTAGAGTAATACTTACTGGTACAGTGCCCCCACCAAAAGAAAAAATGTAAAAAAGAAAAAAAATACACCAGTGTTCTCATACCCAGGTCAAGCTCTCCCCGCAGCCCAATCCTCCAGTGACTTTACTTCCCTTTATTATTAAGGGAAGGATGTCCCAGAGAAGATGGTTTAATTTTTAATCAGATGTTAACTTGCTTTAGAAGTTTGACATAACCTGCTCTGCAAATTGAACTTTAAACAGTAGGCTCCTTCAAATTCTAGCAAGCTTTAGCAGTGTAGGAGACAAACATTCTAAATTAAACAGATTTTGCAATAAAGGAAGTCCTACCCGTACTTTGGTTTCAGCAAACCACCATTGACTTATCACCACCACCAATTTATACATACTAAGATTATGTTTCCGATCACAAATATTTATTTATATAACTATAGATCCCACAATTCCAACTCTTCTGGGATTTAAGGGCAGGTAGATGCAAGTATAGGCTCTATATACATTAGACTTGTGCAATGTAAGAAATTAACAAATAATTTTTTTCCGTAGAGAGAAAATGATTGAGAAACCTGAAATTTGACAGATGTCCATTGGGCTTGGCCAAATTCCAATTCCGAAACTGAATCAGGAGAAAAAAAAAAGGCGCGAAATGGGTCAAATCACTGAACTACAAAATATATATATATTTTCTTCCAATTGGCTCACGGATCAGATGAGAAAATGTAACCAATCAAGGGAAAACAGGAGAAGCAGTAAAAATATATCTTTATATATTATTTATATAATAGATGTGTAATATATAAAAGATGTATATGTATTACTGATCCCCTGTTTTCCCACCTATTGCTTTCTTCTCATTTAATCTGTGAATAAAATCAACATTTAGTGACTGACCCCTAGCTATAAATCAGCTTATTTTTCTCCATCAATCATCTCTTTTTGTGTTGTATTCTGGATATTGACCCTCCCCACCAAACATGTTTGGCGTTACGCTGCTTAGTTAGTCCGTAATTCAGTACATTTTGGCGCAGAATTTTGCCAAACATCTGATCAGCCCAAATTGCAGTTTACATATTGAAGTGACCAGAAGCTCTACTTAGTAGCTATTTTAATTGATATATTTTTCTGGTGATTTCACAAACACAATGTAGAAATCAAATTTACATGTCTATCTTGTCATCCACAGGTTTTGTGCTTGAGTAAGACGATTGACGGACGTCTATTATTTTGTAATTAATTAAAATCCCATAAAATTTAATTAAATCCTCAAACATGAAAGAATATCTCTAATTATAAATTAATGCTTTCTACCCTGTGACCCAGTTGCTTTCCATATTCATATATCTTCTGTGAAATCATATCTTAAAACCCCATTTATCATACTTTTAGCAAATCCGTCAAAGCCTATATAACTATTACAGTATGTATTTTGTCCAACAAGGTTTCCGCAGGACTGAGCATGTGAATAGTCATATACTTTGTCTATTTCTAATTTATCTTTCTTTTGCAGAAATCATTCTTCTCAGAACAACAAATGTTTATCTATTCCATGTGGGGACAATCCCTTTGCCACCTAGTTGTCTCTTCAATAGGAGATTTCCCTGGGAAACAGTGAAAAAATGCCCGACCTCATTGTAGCGGAGTGCAATATTAAAATCCACGATCTCCGCTGGTATAACAGGTACATTCACAGTCAGCGCTGAAACGTAAGGCAATATCCCCAATCCTCCCAGTAACCGGACGAAACACAGTTTGGGAGTCAACTAACTGGCTTTATTCACAGCTGGCATATTTATACAGTTCCCCATGCAAGGGGTTTCCATACAGTGAATCCAGGGGATTTCTCCCATCATGCAATGTAATTTTCCCAACAGGCTGTGCTACACGAGAAGGATACTCCCACTAAAATGGACGATTAAGTGGATTATCCCCTCGTGCAGCAGAACTGACAATCTGTATTAAAATACGTTTTTTACGTTTTATTCTGCAGATTTAAGTGACCGAACGTTCGGTAGATAGCTGGGATCTGAGCGCATCTTTTGGGAGAATACCGCTCAGCTCCCAGCTGAACTGACCGAACGCCGCATGAAATACACTTAGCCATCGAGTTCGGTTTAAAACTACCGAACACCGATGGGGAACACAATGTGATGAGAGCGGAACTCCCGAACGCTCTGGAAGTCCGGCGGTGTTCGTATCATTGAGTAGCCGTTTTTAGTACCAAGCGCTCGACGACCGAACACCGCTGGAGAGACAAAGGATCCAAGATGGCCGACCGCCACATGGTCGGTAGTCGAACGACGGCCACCTAGGAGAGCCTTTAATTACCGATTGCAACATTGTTGCAATCGGTTAATGAGCGCCACACAACTCTAAGCGTGTGGTCCACCTGGGGAGCCCGTATTCGGTTGGCGAACGGCCTGGTTAGCCGCAATTCGTCAAACGAAGGGTTTGCATGCTGGTAGCTTAGGGCTGCCAGCATGCGAACGGTTCTAGAGAATACACATACAATATAGAATATACAGTCCCCCCTTACAGCCTACGGACAACCTCGATATATCACAGTCCAGAAGTGGCTAGGTTTGCCACAATGCTCCCCCAGAACCAAACCGGCATACACAGTCTGATCCCAACGGATCGGCTTGGGGATGTCCGGGGGAGTACTCACAGATCATTTTTCAAGTTCAGTTTGTCTAGATAACCCGTCGGCGTTACCGTTTTGCTTCCCTGGGCGATAATGGATCGTAAAGTCAAAGGGCTGTAGCGCCAAACTCCAGCGCAACAGCCTGGCATTGTCCCCAGCCACACGGTTCAGCCACACCAACGGGTTGTGATCTGTGAGTAGGGAAAAGGGTTGTCCATACAAATAAGGTTGCAACTTTTTGAGGGCCCACACCACGGCCAGGAATTCTTTTTCAATGGCGGCGTAGCTTACTTCCCGGGGTAACAACTTTCGGCTCAGGTAAGCTACGGGATGTTCTCCGCCATCTGCTCCTACTTGGCTCAGCACTGCTCCCAATCCAAACATTGAAGCGTCTGTGTGAACAAGAAATCTTTTAGTTGGATCAGGAGCGGCAAGTACAGGAGCATTAGTCAAAGTAGTTTTGAGTTGTTGGAATGCCTGCTCATATTCTGGGGCCCAGACAACCTGTCGGGGAAGGTTCTTGCGGGTCAAGTCAGTCAGGGGTTTGGCCAGGGCACTGTAATTGGGCACGAATTTTCTATAGTACCCTGCGGTACCTAGAAATGCCAACACTTGAGTTTTGGTCCTGGGGGTAGGCCACTTGGCCACGGCTTCAATTTTAGCCGGCTCGGGTTTCTGCTGCCCACACCCCACCCGGTGACCCAAATACTGCACCTCTGCCATCCCGATATGGCACTTGCTGGGTTTCAGGGTTAGCCCTGCCTCTCCAATACGATCTAGGATGGCCCCGATATGCAGTAAGTGCTCCTCCCAGGTCTGGCTAAATATGGCAATGTCGTCTAAGTACGCACATGCATAACTTTGGAAACCGTCCAGTAGCCGATCTACCATCCGCTGAAAGGTTGCCGGAGCGTTTTTCATCCCGAATGGCATGACCCGAAATTGGTACAGGCCAAACGGGGTGACAAAGGCCGACTTGGGGATGGCATCATCGGCTAGGGGAATTTGCCAGTATCCCTTACACAAATCTATGGTAGTGAGATACTGGCCACGGGCCATCTTATCTAGCAGCTCGTCTATCCGGGGCATCGGGTAGGCATCAGACACGGTTTTGTCGTTTAGCCTCCGGTAGTCGATGCAGAACCGCGTCGTGCCGTCCTTCTTAGGTACCAGCACTACCGGCGATGCCCAGGGGCTATCGGAGGGCTCGATAACCCCTAGCTGCAACATTTCGTCCAGCTCAGTCTTCATATGTGCCCTCACTGATTCGGGGACACGATATGGAGCCTGCCGCATAGGTAGTTGTCCCTGGGTTTCAACTCGGTGGGTGGCTAGCGGAGTGTACCCAGGTAAATTGGAGAAGGTAGCTCCTTTAGCTACAATCAGCGCTTGTACCTGGGCACGCTCTTGAGGGCTTAGCCGCTCCCCCAGTTGAACCCCCTTGGAGGGCTCTGTCTGTTCCTCCGGTTCTAAGAGGTCAGGTAGGGGCAGATTCTCTTGATCCTCCGAGGCAGAGGCGCATATCGCCGCCACATCCTCTATCCTCTCATGGTAGGGTTTGAGCATGTTCACGTGGAGCATGCGTCTTTTCCCTACCCCTGAGCAGGGGCCAATCACATAGGTGGTGTCACACTTCTGTTCCACCACCTGGTATGGGCCCTGCCAGTTGGCCTGCAGCTTGTCTGTGCGGACTGGTTTTAAAATCAAAACCTTTTGTCCTACTTGAAAGCTGTGGTCTCTGGCCCCCCTTATTGTACCAGCGGGGCTGGCGTTGTTGGGCCGCCTGGAGATTGGTGCGCACGGCCTGGGTTAGTGCCTCCAGTCGGTCCCTAAACTCCAGCACGTAAGATACAATAGGGGTCCCATCGGGACTACTCTCCCCCTCCCAGTGCTCCCGGACTAAGTTTAGCGGGCCCCGTACCCTCCTCCCAAACAGCAATTCAAACGGGGAAAACCCTGTGGACTCTTGGGGTACTTCTCTGTACGCGAACAGTAAATGGGGTAAAAACCTTTCCCAGTCTCTATGGGCCTCTCCAAATGTGTGGAGCATCTGTTTCAGTGTACCATTAAACCTTTCGCATAGGCCATTGGACTGGAGGTGGTACGCTGAATTTACTATCGGCTTAATGCCACATAGTTTCCATAATTGCTGGGTGACCACAGCGGTAAACTGGGTGCCCCTATCGGATATGATCTCTTGGGGAAACCCTACCCTGGAGAATACCTTCATTAGGGCCTCTGCCACTGTTTTGGCATGAATATTGGAGAGGGCTATAGCCTCGGGATACCGGGTGGCATAGTCTACTACCGTTAAAATGTACTTTTTCCCGGAGGGACTGGGTTTTGGTAAGGGCCCCACTATATCTACGGCCACCCGACTAAAGGGTTCTTCGATGATGGGAAGGGGGCAGAGTTTGGCTTTATGGCGGTCGCCCCGCTTGCCTACCCGCTGGCAGATGTCACAGGAAGTGCAGTACTGTCTCACGTCCTTAGAAATCCCTGGCCAGAAGAACGCGTGGGTCAACCTATATCGAGTACGGGTCATCCCTAGATGTCCAGACAGGGGGATGTCGTGTGCAATCCTAAGTAATTCCTGCCTATACTTCTGGGGTACCACTAACTCTTTAGTCGTTACTGTGACCGACCCTCCTACTTCCCGTTCAGCAATGCGATACAGTAGCCCTTTCTCCCACGTGTATCGCTCCCCCTCTGACCCTGCCTGGTCAGTGTGTACCCGGTCCCTGTATATCTGTAGTGTGGGATCTGACTTCACCTCGGCCTCAAACTTAGTCGGGGTATCCCAGGATAAACGTGTTGGGTGGGGGTCTTGGTCTCTTACCTGAGCCTCAGAGTGTGTTGGTGGAGCCATGGTGCGAGCCTGTTGCCGTGTGGTCACTGGATGGGCTTCCTGGTAGGGAGCCTGTGGGACAAAAGCAGAGGTCATCTGGCCCAAATCATTCCCCAGAACAACATCTGCCGGTAAATTCTGCATTAGTCCCACTTCTACTGTCCCCTCTCCCGCACCCCAGTTCAAATGTACTTTCGCAGTGGGTAGTCGGTATACCGCTCCCCCGGCTACCCGGACTGCCACAGATCCGCCAGTATGTGTCCCCTCGGAGACCAAATGGGATGCTATCAGGGATAAGGTAGCTCCCGAATCCCGCAGCCCCTGAACCTCTTTCCCCTCTAGGGTTACCAGCTGCCGGTGATGCTGCCGGTTATCGGTGGCTCGGACTGACATTACTTCATGTAATATACCCAGGGGTTCCTCTGCATGAACACTCCACAACTCCTGAGTGGTTGGTTCCCTTTGATAATGATGGGCAGCAGCCCTGGGTACCGGGTTTGGGCGCCCCTCATTCCAGACGGGCTTGCCACGGTTTTGGGTACATTCCCGGGCCATATGCCCCCATTGTTTGCAGGAGTGGCATTGGATGTTGGCCCGCCCGTTATATCTGGAAGGTGGAGGTAAATTCCCTTGGGAAGGACGAAATGGGGAGGCTGTGTGCGCTGGAGGTGGTATAGCGCTAGGTAGTCCTGTGGGTCGGGGGTAGCTTTTGGCTATAGGTCCATGGTGTCTCCGTGCATCAAAGTGTTGGTCGGCCAATCTAGCTGCTTCAGTTTGGGTGAGGGGTTTCCTGTCCCGCACCCATTCTTGTGTCTCAGGGGATAGTCCATTAAAAAACTGCTCCAGCAACATCAGCTGGCGCAACCCTTCCATGGTGGTGGCTTGGCTGGCCTGTATCCACCCTTGGGAGGCCTGATCTAGTTTGTGCGCCCATTCAGCGTGCGAATCTCGTTCTGGTTTGCGCAAGTTTCTGAACTTGCGTCGGTATGCCTCTAGAGTAATGGCATACCTCTCTAATATGGCTCGCTTCACCTTCTCGTAATCCTTGCTGTCCTCAGTGGGCACAGCACGGTAGGCTTCGGCTGCCCGACCTGCTAGCTTGCCTGCTAGCAGTTGCACCCATACTGTCCACTCTAACTCATGCAAATCACACAGTCTCTCAAAGTCCTGCAAGTACCCATCAATCTCATCCTTTTCCTCGCAAAATGCTTTGAAGGCCTGATACGGGATTTTGGCTTTTACCGGGTTGTAGAGGGACCCGGTTGCGGACTCTGCTCGAGCCAGTGTGTGCTGCGGGCTGTGTGCCATTACGTATTCCTGCACATTTGCCATCACCAGGTTCATCATGGCATCCGATACAGGCTGTGACAAAAATGCTAGCCTGGTCCTCATTTCTCTCTCATAGAGCGTTTCTTCCATAACTGCTGGGGGTGTAGCGCTGTGGCCTCGGTCTCCCTCCATCAGCTTGGCAATTAGGGTAGCCTTGGTTTTGCTGCTGGCTATCTTACCCCTGGCTTCCAGCAGTTCCTTTAACGTTTGTTTCTTCAGCGTAGAATAATCTGTCTCCATTCACTTTCGGTAGTCAGTTCTTTCGCTGTATTCTGCTTGCCATTTCCTCTTCTTATTCGGCAGTTATAATTGCACGAATTGCGCTTTTCGGCTGTAAGGTTGGATCCCGTCGCTTGCCACCAATTGTAGCGGAGTGCAATATTAAAATCCACGATCTCCGCTGGTATAACAGGTACATTCACAGTCAGCGCTAAAACGTAAGGCAATATCCCCAATCCTCCCAGTAACCAGACGAAACACAGTTTGGGAGTCAACTAACTGGCTTTATTCACAGCTGGCATATTTATACAGTTCCCCATGCAAGCTGTGCTGCACGAGAAGGATACTCCCACTAAAATGGACGATTAAGTGGATTATCCCCTCGTGCAGCAGAACTGACAATCTGTATTAAAATACGTTTTTTACGTTTTATTCTGCAGATTTAAGTGACCGAACGTTCGGTAGATAGCTGGGATCTGAGCGCATCTTTTGGGAGAATACCGCTCAGCTCCCAGCTGAACTGACCGAACGCCGCATGAAATACACTTAGCCATCGAGTTCGGTTTAAAACTACCGAACACCGATGGGGAACACAATGTGATGAGAGCGGAACTCCTGAACGCTCTGGAAGTCCGGCGGTGTTCGTATCATTGAGTAGCCATTTTTAGTACCAGGCGCTCGACGACCGAACACCGCTGGAGAGACAAAGGATCCAAGATGGCCGACCGCCGCATGGTCGGTAGTCGAACGACGGCCACCTAGGAGAGCCTTTAATTACCGATTGCAATTCATCAAACGAAGGGTTTGCATGCTGGTAGCTTAGGGCTGCCAGCATGCGAACGGTTCTAGAGAATACACATACAATATAGAATATAGAGTCCCCCCTTACAGCCTACGGACAACCTCGATATATCACAGTCCAGAAGTGGCTAGGTTTGCCACACTCATTACCCAGGATATGTGGCAGAAGAAGGGAAATGTTAACACCTTGAAATCCCAACATTAAAACGATAAAAGATAGTTATTTCCCTCTTCTGGAGATAACTCCAATTTTAATTATCTGGATGTATCTAGAATTAACTCCCCCAAATCACAAAAGGTTACGTGAGTCATTATTTCATATCCTACATTTGCTTGAAATCTACAGGATTTACATCAGCTACAGCAAGAAGTTAGTAATTTCCTAAATAGCAAAGTTGTATATTTCATGAAAATACAAATGTGTGGAATTGATTGGCAAGGCCCTGGAGGTTTCAGCATGCCTTCTCTCAGCTTACCCGTCAAGCTTGATACAAAAATCATGGGCAGGGACAGTTTTCTTCATAGAATTTTATGATGGACCCTAACACAGGAGGTGGGTAACTGTATGTCATACTTTAGTGCGGCGGGTACACAGAATATAAGTTCTTGTGCAAGCAAAGGGAAGCATAGTTCTTCTCACTGTCCACCATCCTGTTTCCACCCATGTCCAGTGGTTGGGGGCTATTAAATAAAAAAAAACAATTGGGTGGGCATTCAGAAGGGGGCTACTTAATCTTAATATTAAATGGGAGAACTAGTTTCTTCACTTCGCCACCACTCATAGGTGGCGGGTGGAGGCTCTAATTATTATACAAGGTGGGATGACCTAGTACTCTCCATCCCCATCCCGTAGGAAGTGGGGAGAGGGGTGGACATGCCATTGTCCATTTACCAAAATGTATTTTTCCTTAAGTATCCCCCAGATAGCTAGGGGTCCCTAAGCCCTATCCATCCTTCCCCCTTCATATTAAATGGCCCCACGTACAACCCTCACTTACTATCGGGGGTATTCTATCTTCGTTACCTTCTTTTCTCCAGCTCCAAAATTAGCCACAATAATATCCATAATAACGTGGCACAACTATTGAAAATTGTGAAGGCCCAATTCACAAGAAAACAATTAAAAATGTCATGCAATAAAAAATATTCCACGTGAGACCTACAGGGCCTCAGAATGATCTTTTAAGATGGGGAAACCCCATTTAAAGGCTTGTCAATGCTATGCAAATACTCTGATTCAGTGGCAGAACTAACACTGGTGCAGCCAGTTCAGCTGCACCGGGCCCTGCATGCTGAGAAAGTCATGCTTTAAGGGACACTCAAAGATCAAGTATCATACCGGTCATCTTCTGCAGCTCTTTAATAGCGCAACTGAACCCCTCTCATACCACTGCTGGGAGAAAGTGAGAGCCAGCCACTTCCTCCCAGCTAACACTGATGGAGTGAAGAAGGCAGAGTGTGAGGGCGGGACGACGACCAGACTTTACTTCCCAACAGTCTCAGTCAGCAGAAGCCATCCAAAATGTAGGAAACTGGAGGTGGCTACATTTAGACATGTTTGTTTGTCATTGTGGGTGTCTGTGTTTCGGTATGTTTGTTGTTGAATGTCTGTATTTGTGTCAGTGTTTGTATCTATATGTCTGTTTAACTGCATGCCTGTCTGCATATGTGTCAGTGTGTGAATATGTGTGTCAGTGTGTGTATCTGTATGCATGTCAGCCTGTGTATCTGTATGTGTGTCAGTGTGTGTTTCCACATGTATGTCTGTGTATGTATCTGTGTACACATATGTGTATGCAGGGGTATCAGTGTGTGTGTATGTGTGTGTGTGTGTGTGTGTGTGTGGCAGTGTATGTGTATATGTGCATACACCTCAGCTCAAATGAGAACACTACACACATATACATCCTTGCATTCAAACATTTACAAACAACATACTAACACACCCCTGGATTCAAACATCAACACTACATGCAAACACACCTTTGTGTTAAAACACCAACAAAAACCACCACTACACACAAATGCATTTCAAATGCCAACAGTACATCCAAACGCAATTCACACACACACACTCCATACAAAAACATGCTTACTTTCACACAAACACTGCTCAGTACTAAATACAACCCTGCAAGGATGGTAGATACCCAGCTGACAAAGCATTGTGCGTGTCCTATCACTGATCAGGATCTACCTTTTGGCCACCTTTGGGATGAGGGGCAAAAAAAAAAATATTTTGCCAGGGCCCTATGTTAGTTTATCCACTGCTCTGATTGGTTGGCCTAAAATAGCTGCCCAGGTGCTACTTTTTATTACAGCATTTAGCAATATTTAGCAGAAAAGCACCCACCCATAGCTAGGACATGCCCCCACCCACTGGAAAAACTATTTATATATTTGAAGCATGGGGGAGGTATAAATAGTTTTTGCAGTGGGTGGGGGCATGTCTGCTATACAGAGTTTCCAAATGTCCTCTCCTGATCTCTCCCCATCCCTCTTGACTAGTGTCTATGACTGCCTCTCTGCTATTTCTAACTGGATGCCCACTTCCTTAAACTCAACTTGACCAAAACTGAAATTCTGGTCTTTCCTCCCTCAAGTGTTGTTACTCCTGTGTCTGTCTCCCTCCAAGTTAATGGTGCTAATATCAGCTCCACCACGCAGGCTCGCTGCTTAGATGTTCTCTTTGACTCCGACCTCTTCTTCACCCTTCATGTCCAATCAATCGCCAATTCCTGTTGTTTCCATCTCAAAAACATTTTGCGCATCCGATCCCACTTAACGCCAGATGCGACTAAGGTGCTGGTCCATTCCACTGTCCTTTCTAGCCTTGACTACTGTAATCCGCTTCTCAGGGGTCTTACGTGCTCCCAACTTGCGCCATTACAGTTCATAATGAATGCGGCGTCGAGGCTCACCTTCCTGTCCACCCGCAGCTCCCACGTCTCACCCTGTCAGTCCCTACATTGGCTTCCTGTAAGATATAGGGCTTAATTTAAAATTCTGGTTCTTGCTTTCAAATCTCTACATAATGCTGCTCCCATCTATCTATCGTCCCTAATACACAAGTATGTCCCACCTAGACGATCTGCTGAAGACTTTCGTCTATCTTCTGTCCGTACTCCCACCTCTGATGCTCGCCTTCAAGACTTCTCGAGGGCTGCACCGTTCCTGTGGAACTCACTTCCCTCCTCCGTTAGATGCTCACCCAGTCTCCACTCCTTCAAAAAATCATTAAAACCCACTTCTTTATAAAAGCGTATCAATTAAACTGTTAATAGCTCCCGACTGATTCCTCTCTTGCAACTGTCACTAGTCTAATACTATCCTTACCTTTTTTGTCACTTTACCCCACTCCCTCTAGCATGTAAGCTCATTGAGCATGGCCCTCAACCCCTCTGTTCCTGTGTGTCCAACTTGTCTGGTTACAACTACATGTCTGTTCGTCCACCCATTGTAAGGCGCTGCAGAATTTGATGGCGCTATATAAATAATAACATAATAAAAACAATAATAATAATGAAGCCCATGGAATAAGCAAAGCTAGGTGGAATGGGCCTTGACAGAGCTAGGAGGCAGGCCTATGGAGGAGTGTTACTTGATTGGTCAATTGAAATAAGGGGAGTGGCTTAGTCATATAAATATTCGCCATTTTAAAATTGGGTTCCATTTTAATTCGAAATCTTTACCTGTTGTTAGCTGTTGCTGGCTTCTGGTGGGGATTTCTTCTTTTTTGTCTTTCAGATGGATTCCGTGGCTGAGAGTGATATGGCAGCGATCCTCGAGGGCGTGAAGGCGGCGATCCGGCAGCATGGCACAGCTTGGATGGAGCAGCAGCTGGGGGCAGCACTGAGCATGGCGGGTCCGTCGGCGGCGCCGGCGCGGAGGACTTCCGCCGGACCAGGCCTCCACAGCGATTGAGCCCTGAGGCCGGTGCTGGCGCGGTTAGGAGTCGCAGCCCGTCAGCAGGCGGGACAAGGACCGGCAATAGGAGATGTGGCGGCCGGGCTAGGATCCGCGGAGGTAGCGGCCCGGAGGCGACCGCGCAGCAAGGTCGGCAAGCAGCATCTGAGGTGTGCGGTCAGGACAAGATGGCGCCGAGGAACTCGGAGGCAGCGGGCTCGTTATCGGCAGCGGGTCCCGTTGGGAGCAGGGAGCAGCCTGCAGGACAGAGTAGACGCGGTGAGTCGCCCCCTGGGTCAGTTGGGGCAAAAAGGGGTAAAAAGCAGGGGTTGTCGAATGAGGCCCTCTTAACCCG